>NC_090855.1:16453750-17142500 GCF_024217435.2 Syngnathus scovelli
GCCTTGCGGAGTCCGGTCAGTTTTTAATACATATACTCCTCTTTTCTACAGGCTTGGAGTCTGAAAAAGAGAACGGGAAAAAGAACATGTCTGATTTGACAAATCACCCATTAATCGCTGTTAATCACATGACACAACACCATTTTAACTTTTGAAGTGATTTGCCTTGCAGTTCCAAGCCCTCTTAAGCGCAAAACAAAGTTAGGTGCATATTTTAATGACATCAGAAGACAAAAACCTACCTTTTCACATGCCACTCCTTGAGCTAAATCTGAAGTCAGTAACCCCTACATGGGTAAAAAAGGGAAATTACATCTTTGCCATGCCATCAGAAAATCTCAAATTTGTGATTTATACCCTGCGACATGTCTGTCCCTAGCGTTTCAAACGAAGCAATACAACATTGAAATTACAGCTGGTATAGGGTTCAATATTTCATATTTGATGGATTTAATTTTGGCATCTATATAAGGTCTATGGAATAACCTATTATAGACTTCTATATCAGTTTACAGAAATAACCACACTTCACACGGATCATTGGTTGTTTAAAACAAAGCAATACAAGTTATGTACATTATTTGGACAACTTATAGCTGGTTTAGGGTTTAATATTTCATATTTGATGGTGGGGATAAGTGGTATAGAAAATGGATGGATCGATGGATTGATGGATGGATGGATGGATGGATGGATGATGGATGGATGGATGGATGGATGGATGGATGGATGGATGGATGGATGGATGGATGGATGGATGGATGGATGATGAATGGACGGCTTCAATATTGGTTATAGAAATAACCACACTTCACATGTGTTGGAATAATTTTAAGTGAAGCTTTGGCCTGCCAGACCTGGAGGCCTCGCCTTTACGAGTTTATCTTTTCCTTTTATCTAGGTTCTTCCTTTTTAGTGATAGGGATGTCTTTTGATCCCTGTCAGCCATTTGTATCCTTCCTGTCCTTATGTTGTCTGTGTGTTTTGGTTCCCGTAAGAGTCCTTCACTGACAATGAGCAGGGCTTATTTGCATAGGTGACATGATCTTTGTTTGATTCACAGGAACTTCATTCCTTTTATTTAGTGGTAGGTTTGGTTCATAGCTTGTAGTTTATCAGACCTGTTTTTCTTTGTTAAAGGTTACATACAGTTAGAAGTAGTTGCATAAAAGTTATCCCATATTTACTCAATGTTTGTTTAAGGAACTGCATACCGGTTACCTCACGTTTGCTTAATGTGTGTTGAAATGTTTAGGACAAGTTACTTATTACTATTGTGTGTTAATTACCAAGTAGATAAAGTTAGCAAAGGTCTAGTTGCATTTGTTCCACAGCAAAGCGCCAATCAACGTGCGTCAGGGTATTTGTTGACCCGGGTCGAGGAAGAGTCAGCCAACTGAGGGAGGACAGCTGGGGACGGCCTCTGCGGGGGGTCACGAGCCAACAACGAAGTGCTAATTCACACCACACTACATTCTTTTGCTAATCAGCGTTGCTACAGACACAATCCCCCCTCCCTTTAGTGTAGCAACGCCTCTGTAACCAGGGCCACCATAACATTAAAAAGAGGGGCACGTGGAGGAAGGACTCAGAACTGATGGAGGTTGTAACTGAGATTGCTTTCTCTATCGTTCTCCTCGCGAGTAAACCTGTTCTGGTTGTCTTCTCCTCTTCATTCCAGCGAGTGATTTAATGTCTAATCGTATTTAGACCCAACAACATGGATCAAGGCGGCTCGGTGGCGCACTGGGTAGCACGTCCGCCTCACAGTTAGGAGGGTGCGGGTTCGATTCCACCTCCGGCCCTCCCTGTGCGGAGTTTGCATGTTCTCCCCGAGCCCGCGTGGGTTTTCTCCGGGCACTCCGGTTTCCTCCCACATCCCAAAAACATGCTTGGTAGGCCGATTGATCACTCCAAATTGTCCCTAGGTGTGAGTGCGAGTGCGAATGGTTGTTTGTCTCTGTGTGCCCTGCGATTGGCTGGCAACCGGTTCAGGGTGTCCCCCGCCTACTGCCCGATGACGGCTGGGATAGGCTCCAGCACGCCCGCGACCCCCGTGGGGACTAAGCGGTTCAGAAAATGGATGGATGGATGAACATGGATCAATGATTGTTTAAAACAAAGCATCACAACTGTACATTATGTATACAACTTACAGAATGGTTTTAGGTTTAATGTTTCATATTTGATGGATTTAATTTTGTCGTCTATTTTAGATCTATGTGTAGACCTAAAATAGATGTCTATTTTAGGTCATTCTATAGACCTAAAATAGACATCTAAATTACGTCTATGTGTAGACATAAAGTAGACGCCTAAATTAGGTCTATGTGTAGACCCAAAGTAGACGTCTAAATTAGGTGTACATATAGACCTAAAATAGATGTCGATCAGGTTACAGAAATAACCACACTTCACCCGGATCAATGGTCGTTTAAAACAAAGCAATGCAACCTCTGTTCATTATTTATACAACCTCCAGCTGGTTTAAGGTTTAATATTTCGTATTCAATGGATTTAATTTTGTCGTCTATTTTAGTTCTCTATATAGACCTAATTTAGACGTCTATTTTAGGTCTAGATATAGACCTAATTTAGACGTCTATCTTAGGTCCATAAAATACCCTAAAATAGACGTCTATATCAGGTTCCAGAAATAACCAATTCACATGTACGGATCAATATGGTTGTTAAACACAAATCCAAACAACTTCTGTACATTATTTATACAACTTACAGCTGGTTCAGATTTTAAAATTTCGAAATATATTCATATTTGATGGTAGACGTCTATTTTAGGTCTACCGAGACCAGTTTTAGACGTCTAAATTAGGTCTATACATGGACCAGACGTCTAATAGACGTCTATGGCTGACACGGAGGCGTTCATACATTTATTTGGGTTGACAGTCATAATGGCCCTCCGCAGGAAACTGACTACAATGCGGCCCGTGACAAAAATGAGTTTGACAACGCTGCACCATCAGCGATCCCCAATTCGAATTTTGTTTGCATCTTTACGATTCGCGTGTGCCCAGGGATGATAATAGCAAATGATAAAAAGCAGGGAGGCGGCTCGGTGGTGCACTGGGTAGCACGTCCGCCTCACAGTTAGGAGGGTGCGGGTTCGATTCCACCTCCGGCCCTCCCTGTGTGGAGTTTGCATGTTCTCCCCGGGCCCGCGTGGGTTTTCTCCGGGCACTCCGGTTTCCTCCCACATTCCAAAAACATGCTTGGTAGGCCGATTGATCACTCCAAATTGTCCCTAGGTGTGAGTGTGAGTGCGATTGGTTGTCTGTCTCTGTGTGCCCTGCGATTGGCTGGCAACCAGTTCAGGGTGTCCCCCGCCTACTGCCCGATGACGGCTGGGATAGGCTCCAGCACGCCCGCGACCCCCGTGGGGACTAAGCGGTTCAGAAAATGGATGGATGGATGGAAAAAGCAGGGAAAAGTAGGGGAGAGGGGGGGAGGGTGTACGCTGTCTTGGCTAAAGTTGCCCGGCCAGCTAGCCGGCCGCTCCCCCCTATATATATATAAAATAAATAAAAAAATTCTCAACGGATTTACATGATTCACGAAAATACTTTAGACGGAAAAAAACACGGAAATCCGCGGATCCGCGGAAGATTCTCATCCCTTGTGTGTTGCGTCACGCTGACGTTACATTGTCTATCCAGCCAGAAGCGGGACAGTGCCACTGAAATGATACTTGCTCTTGAAGCACTGTCTTATCGTGATTTTTGTTGTTGTTTTATTGTGTTTTCGTGTTACAGTGTATCGTAAGACGAAAGCCACCAGCCCGGAAGTGACGCATTAACGCCAACCAATCTGCGGCACAAACATAAGAAACAAGCGGAAGTCCCGCCCTCGCTTTTCGTCTCTTGCGGTCCGTCGGGCCGTCCGTGTTCGTCGGCTGTTTGTGTTGTGTTGTGTTGTTGGGCTTCATCTTCCTGCCGGAGGTAAGCGCGCTCCCTCTCGGGCTGCTTCGGTCTGGATAGGTCGAGAACCTCGCCTTGCGCTGGGCGGGAGCACGGAGGGAGCAATCGGTGCACCAGAGGGGCGGTGCGTGGCCAACAAAACGCTGCGCAGCAGAATCAACCTTCACGTCGTCGTCCGTGGGGCAAACTTGGATTTTCTATACACTTTTGTCACTTGGTGGGTGCGTTTTGAGCCGTCGTGACCGAAGAGCGTAAAAGAAAGGTCAATGTAGACGAGGAGGGACGGGGAAGCGAACCCTGCACCCGCCGCCACAGATTAAATATCAGTGCAGCGCAAACGTTGACACGGTTCCTTATCTTAGGTTATTTTAGTTTATCTTAGCTTTGCTTTATTCGTTTTACTGTAGTCTAGTTTAGCAAGAAACAAGTTAAACACGCATACGTCGCTTTCAGTCTTCGCTATGTCCGTTTGTGTGTGTCGATTGAATGTCGTCTTCTCGGGCAACACGTTAACCTCAGTATTTTTATTTTGGCTCTCATCTGCTCTCATCCAATTTGTGCTTATGTTGGCTTGGCCCTCACATTGGCTGGTGTTTTTCGATGTGTGCCCCGACATTGGCTTATGACCAGCCTGTCACCGTTAGCACACATCGATCGAATTTTTTGCCAGTCCAATGTTGTCCGGCGTGAGGATGCCTCAGCCCCATGTGTCAGCGCGTGCTCTTCGAACGGCGGCTTGATGTGGTTTCCATAGCAACATGGACACGGAGTTGTTTATGGAGTGTGAAGAGGAGGAGCTGGAACCATGGCAGCAGGTGGACGACGGCCTGGACGAAGACAACGACAACGTGGGCGCTTGTGAGCCAGGTAGGCAGTAATAGCCGCGTGCGTGTCTGTGTTGGCAATCGTTCGCAATTGCGGACGGACTTTGACCGCACCGCAAATGCCCGTCGACTGTGCGAACGAGTAAAAAGATTTCAAAGGCAGCGAATGCATTTGAAATCATTTGCCTTTCCCTGTCAAAACGTGGCGGCTTTGACAGCCTTGCGTTGCAAATATGTGCTTAACAGGACTCATTAGATTTTAAAAAATCATGCAAACGCTGACCCTTAAATACAACTTTCCTCTGTCACAAAGAGCAGATCATGCTGCTTTCTGCACATCCGCTGAAGCTTTTACCTTCTGCGCACCGTCGTGACGTTGTAACATAACACGTCATTGTGTCTGTGATCGCATCGAATGTAGTCAGAGCGCCGTCTAACGGACAATCAGCACAGGTACATCATTCTGATGACACCAACCAACACTTGTTAAATGAGAAAGAAAGAATGTATTTGGCTTTGGCCGGAAAAGTCCGGGCTGAGTGTGGTTCTTCTGAAGAAGGCTAATAATGGCCTGTGGCGCACGAGTGGTGAGGACTTTGTTTTTCTGCCTCAGCTTCTTTGTCGTCACTGAAGCCGATGGCGCCGCCTCTTCCATCATCCTGTGCCGCCGCCCCTGTGTTGCTTCACAGGCCCTTCTTCCTGACGCAGACCAGCGGCGGGGCACACCTCCTCCTCAGTGCCCAGGTACACCCACATGCATCTTCATCTGTGCCAGGGCCGGAACGGTTCGCTCAGGTTACGTGGTTTTGTGGTCTGGTTTTTGCTCTGCTTCGGTACTTATTGAAGTTAAACGTGAAAGTGTACATTGATATATATATATATATATATATATATATATA
Source organism: Syngnathus scovelli (assembly GCF_024217435.2). Classification (NCBI taxonomy): domain Eukaryota; kingdom Metazoa; phylum Chordata; class Actinopteri; order Syngnathiformes; family Syngnathidae; genus Syngnathus; species Syngnathus scovelli. Next base: position 16,459,412 of record NC_090855.1, read on the forward strand.
TATATGTGTACTGCCCATGTTGAATACATTGTCCCGCTTTACAAGGAGCCTGACCTTTTATGACACGTCTGGTCCGGCGCTCCCCCACCCGCTCTCGTCTGCACGCTTACTCAAACGCTTAGAACCTTGTTTGAGATGCATCCCTAAAAAATCATCAGGCTTGCCAACAGGATCTCGAAAGGGGCTCTTAGCAACCAAACTTGGGCATCCCTTTCTAAAGTAGTTTTATCTCTTTTTGGGGGGGGTTACTTTTTGGTCTTTATAAGTCCAGGCTTTCACGTGTACTGTTCTGGCTCAGGCGTTGCCGTTGCCATCACCCGGACCGTCGCAGATTGTCAACCTGTTGCAGAAGCCGTGTAGGTGGCACCGCTCTCGTCATGCTCAACCAAAGCTGAGTTGACATTTTGCACTGACCGTCTGCGCAGCCCCCGTGGTCCAGCTTGCCCTGGGCGCGTCCTCTAGCTTACCCACCGGGCACACCCTCTTGGGACCTCCCCCCCAGCTGGGCCATCACGCCAGCAGGGAGCACCAAGGTCAGTGGCCTTACTGCGTACTCGTTGATTAAGTATTTTTGTTTTGGTGCCCATTGTTTTCTTGGGATTAAGCCTCCAACTTGTGGGCAGCATCACTTTGCTCCACACGTTTTGATGGCTAAGTGGCTCAAGTTAGGTTTTTGTGACACGTCACACTGTCACGTCGACGCACAATTTGTTCACATTACGTTCAATTGTTGACTGTTAGGTCAGGTTTTGTGACACGAACAAGGACAATTTGTTCGTATTGTGTTCAATTGTTGGCTGTTTGCTTCAGACAGCATTCAAACGCTAAAGTTAGACTTCTTTTTCTTATCGTGCTAAAAATTGCATTTTCTTTTATGTTGTCAGAAAGAAGAAGCGCATTTCTTATCATAGATCTCCTGTATCAAAATGACTTTACATGATGCTAAACTTGTCTTTGAGTAAAATAGCAAGCGGAGAACTCGTCCCCCCCATCCACACGTTGAGTTCAAGTGCTAATGTTAGCCTTTTTTCAGAGCTTTTCATTGCTGCGATCGCAGCGTCAGGTGACCCAGCAGCTCCTAGCACGTCGTCCTCCTCCAGCATGATGCCGACCAAGGTGGTCCTCAGCGTGGACGAGTTCTACTACGGGATGATTGGCGGGGAGCAGCCTTTGAGGAAGAAGTACCGGCAGGCGCTGGACACCTTCGACTGCAGTGTTTGTCAGCGCGCATTTAGCGACAACCTCAGGTGTGCCTCTCGGGGGCTGGCTGCTTGACGAGAGAGGGCCACTCGCTGAGGAAAATGTCGCTGGCGCAGGTTGGTGCAGCACACGCTTCAGCACTCGCCGCTCATCCGAGGAGGCGACAACCGGAAGATGTGCGCCTTCTGCTTCCGCCAGTTTTCCAGTGGCGCTCATCTTCAAGGCCACCGTGAGCGGGTTCACGGCCCCGCCCCCTCTTCCTGTAAGTTAACGCGTGGCGTCGATGCCGGCCATCTTGACGCCACGGCGGGTCTCCGCAGGTACGTGTCGCATCTGCGAGTGGGCCTTTGATGACGAGCCAGCCTTCCTCAACCACATGAAGACCAACCATAAACCGGGAGAAATGCCCTATGTCTGTCAGGTGGGCGTGCCTTCTTGGTTGCGACTTCCGTTCCGGTGTGCAGTTAGCATGTCGGAAACCCACGCAGCCATGTGTGAGTGCGGATGGTTGCTAGCATGGGTGAAGGGAAGCCCAGAAGAAGAAGCAGGATGGGAGGGAGGCCACCATCCATCAGTGCCCGCTTGCGGCATCCTGATGAATTGTGGCTTGTGTTCAGGTGTGCTTCTACCGCTCATCCTTCTACTCGGACGTCCTGCAACACTTTGCGAGCTTCCACAGAAATTCGCGCTACCTGCTCTGCGTCTTCTGCCTTAAAGTCAGCAGGAATGTGGGCAGCTATCAGAAGCATGTCCTGCACCACCAGGTACACACACACACACACTCACTCACACACACATGCACAATCTTGTGCAGAGCACCACTCGCGGCCTCCATCCCAACACTTTTATGCTTCCAGCCTCACGTCCTGACTTGTAGCTACTCAAGACACCACTGTAGGACACAAACACTAAAGTTGGACTCAATCTAAAGCCAGTCAAGCGCTGGCAAGCCATCGCCAGCAAGTGATGTAACTTTGCTTTTTTGGAGATCGGAATAAAGGTTGTCTTTGTGTGCCAGGCGGGCCAGGCCTTCCACTGCAGCAGATGTCGCCTGCAGTTTGCCTTCCTGGCAGACAAAAAGCGCCACAAGCTGGAGCGCCACCGCAGCGTGCGCAGGCCCGCCAAGCTGGAGGGGCTCCCGCTGGGTTCAAAGGTGAGCTACCGCCCAAAGCTCCCCGGCGAGTCCTTGTTGTTGATGTTGATATCACCACCCGCCCAGGTGACCATTCGCATGTACGGCAAGAAAAGGATTCCCGCCGCATCGGTCGGAGGCGGGGCCCAGCTCCTGCGGGATCCCTCCTGCCTCATCCAGCCCACCAAGATCAAGACGGAGCAGCAGAGCGCCTCCGGCCTTGGGGACTCCCCACTGGCCGACCCCCCCCCATCCCCCGCCGGGCGGCCGCGTGTCGGCAGGTAAGCTAAAAAGGAAAACTAGATTGGGTTCATCAGGACAAAGTGCATCCATTTGTGGAGGCGGCCATACTTGCCGTGGGGAAGGGGAGGGGGAATGGCGAGCCGTGGCGCAGAGGCAGGTGTCTTGGCTTGGGCGCCTCCTCAATTCAACGCGGCATTTTCTCTGTGGGATTCTGACCAATCGGGTTGATCTTGCCATTTTCCAGCGTCGATACTGACGGGAGGTAGAAATAAAGCCAAGTCAATCAGAAATGAAAAAAAGAGTCCTTCCAATCGATCTCCAGGGTTAACCATTTAACGTCAATGGCTCTACTTTTTGAGAACAAGGCTCTCCATAACGATGGCTCAATTTAATCATTGAATCATGATGACGATGGCTCAGGTTCAATTTAATCCCGCACACAAAGAATTTAGGTTGAGATGAATATCTTCAACATACCATAATTTCCGGACTATAAGTCGCGTTTTTTTTTTTCATAGTTTGGGTGGGGGGGCGACTTATACTCAGGAGCGATTTATATATGATTTTTTTTCACAAATTTTTACTTGATCATTAAGACATCACTTACTTACAAGTATAGTTGACCACTTCCCTTGTTATTTTTAGTATAGTTGATCACTTCACATGCTTTTATATCTTTATCTTGAACATATTCAAAACATAAAAAATAGAGAAAACATCAAATAAAGCAATTAACACTTTAAAGCACCATATCCAAGTCCACTGTCTGCTGTATGTACACTTGCTCCATTTTTGCTCCTCTTATATTTATTATTATTATTTATTATTAGGGCGGCTCGGTGGCGCACTGGGTAGCACGTCCGCCTCACAAGTAGGAGGGTGTGGGTTCGATTCCACCTCCGGCCCTCCCTGTGCGGAGTTTGCATGTTCTCCCCGAGCCCGCGTGGGTTTTCTCCGGGCACTCCGGTTTCCTCCCACATCCCAAAAACATGCTTGGTAGGCCGATTGATCACTCCAAATTGTCCCTAGGTGTGAGTGCGAGTGCGAATGGTTGTTTGTCTCTGTGTGCCCTGCAATTGGCTGGCAACCGGTTCAGGGTGTCCCCCGCCTACTGCCCGATGACAGCTGGGATAGGCTCCAGCACGCCCGCGACCCCCGTGGGGACTAAGCGGTTCAGAAAATGGATGGATGGATATTTATTATTATTTGTTTATTTATCATTTATTCAACACTCTTATTTATTCATTGTTTGTGCCTTCTTGTTGTTGTTTTTTTGTGTTGCTTGTATGCATATGTGTACTATCTCACCGAGGGATAGTGGGAACGTAATTTCAATCTCTTTGTGTGTCCTGGTATATGAAAAAAAATCGACGGAACAATAAAGCAGACTTCGACTTTGATAAAACAACCAAATAAACAAAACAAAAAACTACATCTGAAAAAAATTATATTTTCAGACGAAACTGGATGAGGGCGCTCTAAATTTCACCGTTGGCCGTGACTCATCAACTGGGTGGGCTTAAGAAAAATGGCACCAAAAAGAAACTCATATTTTGCAGGTTACAAACTTCAAGTTGTAAAATATGCAGCTGAAAACAGTAATCAAGCAGCAGAAAGAAAGTTTGGAGAACCGTGATGTACCAAAGCATTACTGTATTTTGAATTTCAAGTGACGTCAGTGGCACGGCGCGGTGCGGCGGTTGTTTACATAAAGAACAAACGTACCCACGTAAGGACTACCGGCATCGTTAGCGGTGATCATTTCTAAGTGACGCGGAGGACAAAGAGTTTGAAGGAATTAAGGATTTGGAGTGACATAGAAGGTTTGAAAAACTATTATGGCTTTTACGCACGCTCGGTCCTACTCTACTGAGTCGGGGGCTGGCGCTCGGCCGAGGGGCTGTCTGCGAACGGTGCATGGGGCTCGGACATGGCCATTACGCACGCCCGGTCCTATGCCATGGAGCTCTCGTGTCTGGAAGTCTATGCCGCCACACGCTTGGAAGTTTGTTTTGTTTAATAAAGAGCCGTTTACCAAACCCACGTCTATCCTTGTACTTTGTTAACGCTACAATATAGTTATATACTAGATCTGTGGAATAAAGACGAGGCTGACGTCAGGGCGCACGCGCGGCGATGTTGACAAAGGACGAGGAATTTGATTGATAAATTTAATGGATTTAAAGTGCACGGATGGTTTAATAATATTATTGCTTATATTATAGTTATTTGAAATATAGTTTATCTATCGTTATATGAGCCTGTGGAATATTTTGAAGTGCAAGCGCCCTCAGCCGCGCGCACCCATTGTTGACAAAGAACGATCGATGGATTTAATGAATTGGAGTGACACAGATGATTTTATAAATGTGTTATTCATGTAATCGTTTTCTTTAATAACTCTATATGTTACGTCAGGCCCATTCTCAGCTCTTCGTTTGTGTTTGTCACGTTAGCATACCTATCGTTTAGCCTGTTGCTATCGTATCGAACAATCGATGGATTTAATGAATTGGAGTGACACCGATGGTTTTATAAACATGTTATTTATGTAATAGTTGTCCTAAATCACTCTATATGTTACGTCAGGCCCGTTCTCAGCTCCTCGTTTGTGTTTGTCACGTTAGCATACCTATCGTTTAGCCTGTTGCTATCGTATCGAACGATCAATGGACTTAATGAATTGGAGTGACACCGATGGTTTTATAAACATGTTATTCATGTAATAGTTGTCCTTAATCACTCTATATGTTACGTCAGGCCCGTTCTCAGCTCTTTGTTCACGTTAGCATACCTATCGTTTAGCCTGTTGTTGCTATCGTTTAGCCTGTTGTTGCTCGTTCATGACTGGTTTTGGTGTGGGATTTTGTCGAATAAATTGCCCCCAAAATGCGACTTATACTCCGGAGCGACTTATATATGTTTTTTTTCACTTTTTGGGGCACCGATCCGCCTGTCGATCTCGCGCTCCATCCTCCCCTCACTCGTGAACAAGACCCCAAGATATTTAAACTCCTCCACTTAGGGCAGGATCCCATCCCCGATCCGGAGAGGGCATTCCACCCTTTTCCGATCGAGGACCATGGACACGGATTTGGAGGTGCTGACCCGCTTCCCAACCGCTTCACACTCGGCTGTGAACCGCTCCAGTGGAGATCATGGCCTGAAGAAGCCAACAGCACCACGTCGTCTGCAAAAAGCAGAGACGCGATGCTGAGGTCCCCAAACTGGACCCCCTGAACGCCTTGGCTGCGCCTAGAAATTCTGTCCATAAAAATTATGAACAGAATCGCTGACAAAGGGCAGCCTTGGCAGAGTCCAACCCTCACTGGGAACAAATCCGACTTACTGCCGGAAATGCGGACCAAACTCTGGCATCCGTGATACAGGGACCGGACCGCCCTTATCAGTTGGCTCGGCACCCCGTACTCCCAAAGCACCCTCCACAGAACCTCCCGAGGGACACGGTCGAACGCCTTCTCCAAGTCCACAAAACACATGTGGACTGGTTGGGCGAACTCCCATGCACCCTCAAGGATCCTGCTGAGGGTGTAGAACTGGTCCACTGTTCCACGGCCAGTACGAAAGCCACACTGCTCCTCCTGAATCCGAGGTTCGACCTCCCGACGGACCCTCCTCTCCAGCACCCGTGAATTCTTAAAGAGGGGAACCACCACCCCAATCTGCCAATCCAGAGGTACTGTCCCCGATGTCCACGCAATGTTGTAGAGGCGTCTCAGCCATGGACGCCCCACAACATCCAGAGCCCTTAAGAACTCCGGGCGGATCTCATCCACCCCCGGGGCCTTGCCACCGAGGAGTTTTTTAAACTACCTCAGTGACTTCGACCCCAGAGATTGGAGAGCCCGCCTCAGAGTCCCCAGGCCCCGCTTCCACAATGGAAGGCGTGTAGGTGGAATTGAGGAGGTCTTTGAGGTATTCTCCCCATCGACTCACGACGTCCTGAGTCGACGTCAGCAGCACGCCATCCCCACTGTAAACAGTGTTGACGTTGCACTGCTTCCCCCTCCTGAGACGCCGGATGGTGGACCAGAATTTCCTCGAAGCCATCCGGAAGTCATTCTCCATGGCCTCACCACACTCCTCCCACGCCCGGGTTTTTGCCTCAGCAACCGCCGAAGCCGCGTTCCGCTTGGCCATCCGGTACCTGTCAGCTGCCTCCGGAGTCCCGCAGGCCAAAACGGCCCAATAGCTTGACGGCATCCCTTACCGCCGGTGTCCACCAGTGGGTTCGGAGATTGCCGCCACGACAGGCACCAACGACCTTACGGCCACAGCTCCGGTCGGCCGCCTCAACAATGGAGGCGCAGAACATGGTCCACTCGGACTCAATGTCCCCCGCCTCCCCCGGGACGTGGGAAAAGCTCTGCTGGAGGTGGGAGTTGAAGCGTTTCCTGACAGTGGATTCTGCCAGACGTTCCCAGCAGACCCTCACAGATCGTTTGGGTCTGCCAGGTCGGACCGGCATCTTCCCCCACCATCGAACCCAACCCACCACTAGGTGGTGATCAGTTGACAGCTCCGCCCCTCTCTTCACCCGAGTGTCCAAAACATGCGGCCGCAAATCCGATGACACCACTACAAAGTCGATCATCAAACTGCGGCCTAGGGTGTCCTGGTGCCAAGTGCACACATGGACACCCTTATGTTTGAACATGGTGTTCATTATAGAAAATCCGTGTCGAGCACAGAAGTCCAATAATAGAACACCGCTCGGGTTCAGATCGGGGGGGGGCGTTCCTCCCAATCATGCCCTTCCAGGTCTCACTGTCATTGCCCACGTGAGCATTGAAGTCACCCAGTAGAACGATGGAGTCCCCAGAAGGAGCGCTCTCCAGCACTTCCTCCAGGGACTCCAAGAAGGGTGGGTACTCTGAGCTGCCGTTTGGTGCATAGACACAAACAACAGTAAGGACCCGTCCCCCCCACCCGAAGGCGGAGGGAGGCTACCCTCTCGTTCACCGGGGTGAACCCCCAATGTGCAGGCGCCCAGCCGGGGGGCAATAAGTATACCCACACCTGCTCGACGCCTCTCACCGTGGGCAACTCCAGAGTGGAAGAGAGTCCAGCCCCTCTCGAGAGGGCTTGTACCGGAACCCAAACTGTGTGTGGAGGCAAGTCCTATGTATGTCTAGTCGGAACTTTTCTGCCTCGCACACCAGCTCGGGCTCCTTTCCAGCCAGAGAGGTAACATTCCATGTCCCAAGAGCCAGCTTCTGCAGCCGGGGATCTGACCGCCAAGGTCCCTGCCTTTGGCCGCCGCCCAGCTTACACTGCACCCGGCCCCTTTGGCCCCTCCCACAGGTGGTGAGCCCATGGGAAGGGGGACCCACATTTCCTTTTCGGGCTGTGCCCGGCCGGGCCCCATGGGCGAAGGCCCGGCCACCAGACGCTCGCCTTCGAGCCCCGCCTCCGGGTTTGGCTCCGGAGGGGGGCCCCGGTGACCCGCGTCCGGGCGAGGGGAAACTAAATCCATTTATGTTATTCATCATAAGGGGCTTGTGTGAGCCGTGCTTTGTCTGGCCCTTCACCTAGGACCCTTTTGCCATGGGTGACCCTACCAGGGGCATGAAGCCCCCGACAACATGGCTCCTAGGATCATAGGGGCACGGAAACCCCTCCACCACGATAAGGTGACGACTCACGGAGGGGACTGCGTCAAATTGGAAGGAGCAAAAGCAATTTACCGTGCAAAGGATACAATCTGTTTGCAGGCACTTTTGATAGTTAGAGGTGCTTGTCCGCAGCCAGAGGATCGCTGCTATCGGCACTTCCGATCTGGACAAGGACCTGCTGGAGCAGCTTTACAACTGGGCTCAGGTCAAGCCCAGCACCAACCAAGTGACCTGCTCCAAAGGAAGAGCGTGGCATGCGGCACCATCGGTGCAAACCAAACGGAAAGGAAGAGCGGGCCGTGCGGCACCATCGGCGCAAACCAAACAGAAAGGAAGAGCGGGGCGTGCAGCACCATTGGCGTAAACCAAATGGACTTTCCCAAAAGCAACAGCAGCCCCGAGGAGTGTCTGATCTGATGGCTGAGGAGAGACTTGCTTGTCTTTACCCATTGGAGAGATTCCAGGGATGTTTTTTAATGCCCAAGATGGCCGCTGGACATCCCTGTGCTGTCAGCGGCAAAATAATACAACAGGTGTGTATTGTAGCCATTTGGCATTGCAGTCATTTGTGCGCTGGGTCTATTTTTATGTAACCCTCACCCCAACCCCTCTCTCAGCTGACTTGGCATAGCCAGTGCCCTGATAAGGTGACACGAAGAAGTGGCACAAGAGGTTTTTCCCCTTCATGGATATTGCCGTGGTGAATGCCTTCGTCCAGCAGAAGGGCAAAGGGGAGAGCTTTTCTCCGGATGTCGGCCTGGATGGCATCGCCCGATCAAACCCATCGAGGTTCAGGCTCTGCCATGCCAAAGCGCCCATCGAGTGCGCCGCGCTTGGCTCTGCTTCTTGCGCATCAGGGACTGCGATAGTGACTGGCATGGTGACAACAATTTGTAAGTGTGGGAAATACCCATGTGTGTTTTGTTTCCATAAAGCCATTACCCCAAAAGACTCGTGTGTCTACGCTTCTGCTTTCAGTCATACGTACTTGGAGTGAAAAGATAGTCTTGAGTCTAAATAGTCTTAAGTCTAAGTTTCATCTTTGTGTGTTGAAGCGTTCCAGAATAGCAGCAGCCTTTTTCCCGAGCAAGGTATGCGACCACGCTGGGCCGAACGGCGACCACGCTTGCGGACTTCTCCTCGGGCAAAACCTGAGTTAAATGCTCATTTGGTCTCATGGCATTGTCAAAATTCCACCACGCATTCATTTTCCCGGCACTCTCTTTTGTGTATTCCTCAGTGCCAGTCGCACTTGAACAGATTGTGACTCTTCTGCCTGTAAGTTCCTTTTGCGCATGTTCAGGGCAATGTGGTTTGCACCTTGCTCAATCTTGGGGCCACTGTTTGGCTACTGTCGAAGTCCGAGCGGTTCGGCTTGTGTTGTGTCACGTGAGCGCAGGCGTCATGTTCCCCCATAATGACTGACACGCATACAGCAAATGGATGCCGTCAAATTTTGTCAAAACAATGCAATGAAATGTTCTTCGTTTCAAGTCCCTAACAAAAAAAGATTTTTTTGGATTGTATTGTTGCTATTTGAGGGCATTTCAATGGGAACAAAGTAGCGCTGTCAGCGCATTTTGGGGTTTGCAGGTTGCCGGCTGATTGTTGTCCAGTTGATGTAATTTGACTGAAGCGTGTGCTCAAAACAAGCGTCTGCTTTTTGGTTGTCAGGTTGTGGTGCTTGGAGTGCGGCGATGACGTGCGCGACATGGCTGCCCACTACCCCACGCACGTGCGCTGCCTGCTGTGTGCCTTTGGCAGCTGTTGCTCTCGCGCATACGCAGGCCACATGATCCAGTAAGACGGGAAGGGCGGGGAAGCAGCGGGGCTCGTGATTGATTGTTGCCATCTCATTGCAGCCACCACGTGCCGCGCTCCAAAGACCACCGTCTCCCTCCACATCAACACCCGCCCCCTTGGTCAGCCGCCGTCGCGTCCTCCATCCTCGAGCGGCTGCTGACAAAGGCCTGCTTATGTTTCAGTCCTTTCTTCTTGACATGTTGCCACCGTGACTTTGCGTCGGTGTCCGGGGACGAGATGGCCGAACACCTGCTGGCCAACCCAGAGCACGGTGGTGCCATCTGCCGCCCCAGAGGTGAGCATCTAGTGCAGGCTTCCGAACGCCTCGAGCGGCGGCTTCAAGCAAAGGCGTCAAGTGTTTGCCATGCCCTCCCTTGCTGTTGTACAAACAAAAGTCAAGAAATACAACGTGCTCAACACTGACGATTCGGAAAGTAACTCACTTGTCACAAAATATATTTTTTTAATGTTAGTCAAAATGAAACGACAAATCAAATTGGCGTCACATTGGTGCGTAAACGAAGCATTATGACGGGAAAGCAGACAGAATATTGCTGTCTCATTATTTTGGCTTTCCCAGATGACATGGCACTAGAGTAGAAGGACAAGAGTAGATTTCAAAATGTTCCCTCCTGTGCCGGCCGGGGTTGAGCTTTGCTCAAGCTTGGAGCTGTTTGTCGTCTGCAGTGTACGTGGAGCCAGATATCCAGCTGCATTGGGACCGAGAGCCGCCACACCAGCTCGAGAGCGACCAGATGCCATGCCAGCTCGAGAACGACGAGCCGCTTGGCCACCGGGACTGGAGGCTGGCCGACAGCTGGACGCGCCCCGAGGACAACCTGGACGCAGAGATCAGAATCTCGCCCTTCACACAGCCCTGCGGGCCTCGCCAGCCGGCGCTGAGGAACGCCGACGCTGTGGACTTCTTCAACCTGCTGTTCCCTGCAGCGCTGGTGGAACTGATCGCTGCAGAGACCAACGCCCACGCTAAGACCTGCTGCTACCTGGACTCGGGCTGCCTGGACTGGGTTCCAGTCACCCCGCGAGAAGTCAAAGGTTTCCTAGGTCTGTGCATCCTGATGGGCTTGCACAACCTCCCGGAGCCATCTCAGTACTGGTCTTGGAACCAACATGATGGCCCCACCTTCCAGCGCACCATGAGCCTGGAGCGCTTCAAGCAAGTGGCCTCCAACATCCGCATGGGAAGCTTCAAGTTGTCACGTGGCCACCAAGCCCACGACCCGCTGCACGTCTTTAGGCGCATGCTGGACATTCTGAGCAGCGCCATGTGGGATGCCTACCGGCCCAACTGCTGCCTGAGCATGGACAAAGCGCTGCTCCCCGCTCTGGAGGGAGATCCGCCAATGGGGAGCTTGCAGGGCCAGCCTCAGTTGTGGCTATTGTGTGACTCCAAGTCCGGCTACTGCCACCGCTTCTTCATCCAGAGTGGCCAGGAGGTGGCCCCCGCTTCTTCATCCAGAGCGGCCAGGAGGGGTCCGGGCGTGGTGCAGGAGCTGGTCAAGGGTCTGGAGAACAAGCACCACCACATTTACTTGGCCAAGTCGCTCACGTCTGTGCCTCTGATGCAGCAGCTTCTGGACCAGGGCATCTATGCCTCCAGCTCCTTCCCGCCTCGCAGTCCCATCTTGCCGGCAGCGCTGTGGGAGGACGGCCGACTGGACAAGCCCGGGGACTTCTTGCAGAGGCGCTTGGGTCCCCTGCTGGCCACACGCTGGAAGGACACCAAGGAGATGGGCTGCCTCTCCAGCAACGCCCGCGCGGGGGAAGCGGACACAGTGTGGAGGCGCTCGCAGAGCAAGATGGGTAGCCTGGATCCCATCAGGCGGCCCATGGCCTTCCGACTCCTGCAAGAGAACATGCGAGGGGTAGACATCTGCAAGCAGCTCCTGGCCTGTAACCCGCTGGGTGGAATACTGCAGGACCGCTATTGGCGTGCTCTCTTCTGGTTCTTGGTCAACCTGAGTGTGGTGAACGCCTTCATCGTCCTGCGCGAGAGCCGCAAGGAGAACCCGCCGGCCTGGGTGCGAGACGGGCTCTTCACGCAGGTCAACTTCCGCAAGCGTCTGGGCATCCAGCTGGCTGAGTGCGCCCGCCAGCCCTCGCATGGGAGCACACGGGAGGCGGAGAGGGGTGACCGGAGGGTCCGACACCGCATGGACCGGATCACTGGCTCGTCCGGGAGCTGCCGACACTGTGGTGGGACCATGGATACCGGCACCTGGGCCTGCGTGGTGTGCGGGGCGCGACTGTGCAAAGAGTCGTCGTGCTTTTGGGAGTTTCACGGCTTGTTGCCTCTCAACAAAGGTGGGTGGGGCTCATCCGAGGGTTTCTGTGCCGATGCCCGCCCTTCGCCGCTAAAAGCCGCCTTTGTTGTCCGCAGGCCTGACGGAAGTGGGATTCCTCAAGGGCAGCCATAGGTAATCGCAGCCCGCTGTTTAGCCGCCTCCACACAATCATTTTGTCATCAGTCATCTTATTAACTGTGACTGTGTTTTTGTCAAGTAGTTTCTTTCTGTTGTTGGGTGTCCTGCTCTTTCAAAGCAAATACATGTATGCCCAGACAGGCTCACATGAATACACTGCACTCGAGTCAGACTGAGGCAGCGGTAAATTGAATCATCTTGGGTGTCTGACTGGTGCGTCGGTTTTGTGTGACAGTGACGAGGCGGAATCCGACAGAGTCCAAGATCATCTGGCTCCCCTGGAAGACTTCTCTGAAGACGAGGCCGCTGACAGCCCCAAGCAAAGGCCACCTATAAAAAAGGAGGGTACTTCTCCGCCTCCCTCGCCTCATCCGGCCAACGTCAGCAGCCAAACGGAGCCAGCGGACTTCCTGTCAGCCCACCAACTGAGAGTGGCGCTGCTGGCTCTGTGCGGCGGCCTACACCAGGCGTCCGCCGTCTTTTCCATTGAGCCGTGCCTCATCCGGGTCTGGCTGAAGGAGGCCAGGAAACACCTCAAGCAAAAGAACCGGGACAGAGACGAGATGCAGGTCCAGGGGGACGGCGAGGCCCATCTGGTGGCCTGGGTGCTGAGCCAGCGTGAGCAGCAGCTTCCTGTCAGCGAGAGCGTCTTCTTCCACAAAGCAGCCACACTCAACAAGAACGGCGCCTTGGGCGACACCTTCCGCATGTCCTACGACTGGGCCGTGCTCTTCATGCTCCGCCACCAGCTGGGCCCGACGCCCGCTGGCACCAAGCGAGCGCCAGCCTATCGGTTGCCGCTGCCCCTGCAGGCTCGTGTCCAGTCCTTCAAGGAGTTCACCCACAGAGCCATCTTGGCCAACCGGCTTCCTCAAAGTTCGGTCGGCGTGATGGACGAGCTATGCTTCTTTGTGGATACTGGGAGCGTTCAGCACCGCGCTGAGGCTTTGCAGTTCACGGGCTCGGTGCCGCTGGTCACCGTGTGTCTGTCGGCACTGGCTGACGGAACCATGCTGCCTGCTTTGGTGCTGACCGACAGACGGCCGGCCAGCGAGCCGCTGCCGGACTTTGTGCTTCTCCAAGTCACTTCACAGAACCCAACCGCGCGGGAGGCCTTCAAGCTCTGGATTCAACAAATTTGGCTGCCATATCTTTCTGGGCCAGTTTGCCACAGGAAGTCCATGTTGGTATTGGACCAGCACCAAGACCACGTGGGAGACCTTTCTCTCGGCAACCTGAGCAACTGGGGCACTCTTCCGGCCGTCATCCCCGAAGGATGTTCCTTCCTCCTGCAGCCTCTGGACCTCTGTGTCAAACCGGCTCTGCAGCGCTTCCTCCGAGCACGGTGGGACAAGTTCAGTGCTGGCGGCCAGGAGGAGCCCGAAGAGGCGGCGGCGCCAAGAAAACTGCAAGACACTGCCGCTCAAATGCTGATCCGCTGGACGGCTGAAGCCTTGACGTGCCTGAAAGACCTCCGGCAGCCATGGCGGACCTCTTTTGAGATTACGGGAATCCTGCCGAGGACAGACCCCGGCCGGGAAGGTCCCGACCGAAAGGCAGAGTGGCAGAACCTCCTGAGGAATCTTGAAAAGATACTGCTGCCTTCTGAAGACAGTTTGGACCTCCTGCTAGTGGAGGATGAAGAGGACTCTGATGACAACCAGATGTCCGCAGAGGAGGAGGACCCTCAGGAGCAAAACAAACCCGGGGCACACACTGAAAATAAGCTGCAAGAAGAAAGTGACGAGAACAAAAACACAGAACTCCAGGAGGAAGAAGAGCAACAAGTGGACACCAACAGAAACTGGGAAGAGAACAAAGAGGCAAATGACCAGGAGCCAATGGAAAACACCAAAATGGTCCAAGGAAAACAGCTTGAGATAATGGAAGAGGACAGCGAAGAAGAAGCAAAAGAAGAGAAGGAGCAGGAGAACGAGGATAGGAAGGCCACCAAGGAGCGCAGGGAGACCAGAATCATGATCGGAGAGGAAGTTGGGGATGAATGGAAGATAACCATGAAGACGAGGACGGAGATCAGGATAGAGACAGCTCGGAGCAACCAAAACGAGCCCCAACTAATGGACCTGAGCTGAAAGTCCTTCCAGATCTTTCGAGGACCCAATATGGCTGGCCTCGGACAATGATGCGGCATTGTCCATTGCGATTTTCAACTTGTGCTCACCTCCAAAGCTAGCTGCTAGCAGCTAGCCCCCCAAGCTGGCTGCTGAATGTGACTGAATGTTGGCATTGACTTGTTGCTATATGCTAGCGCTAACCACAGCATGTAGCTTGCATTCCACAGCGATTGGAATGAGAAGCTCCTCATACATTATGTTGTCCTTTTCTTTTGCTTCAGTCTGTCTCTTCTGTCCTGTCTGTGGCTTCGTCCCAAGCCACATGTTTCTGCTAGGAAAGCTGAAAGTCATTTTCCAATTTTTTCACTATAAAAATCTTTTTATGGTCAACTGGGGCTTTTATTGTGTAGGATTTAAACAGAAGATAACTTCAAATGGAAAACAAGTTGTCCACGATTGGAGCGGATTTTGCTTGGCTCGCTTTGGAGGTGATGGCCCTGCTCGTGCAAGTGAGCCGCCCTTGGCCCCAAACAGCCAAAGATCCATTTGCTCCTTTGCTTTGTCATGTGACATACAAAGCAAAGGGAAGAGCCGCTTCCCAGCCAGTTAGCTCTGGCAGAGTTTATTGGCCTTCTCACCAGAAGCTCCGCCTGCCACCCCCTCTGCTCTCCTCTCCCCCTCGTTGGTGGGCTAAACCCATAAAAGTGTGTGCATGAGGCCCAGAGAGTGTGTGTGTGTGTGTCTGTGAGTGTGTGTGCATGCTGACTGCTAAACACCAGCAAGCGTCGACATGGGTGAGTGAGCTTCTGCAAACATAATAGCAATAATAATAGCATAATAGCAATAGCACACTCGCACGACAAACATGCTTTTGTTGCTTTTGTGTAAAATCCTTGTCATTGCTCCGTGCACGCAGCTACGAGGTATGCGAGATCTTGATATCGCTGCGTGCAATCCTATACTGGGATTCACTTCCTGTTTTTCTTGAAGCCTGCTGCACTTTTTTTGTTGAACCAGATGACCTTGACCCCATACACTGGCAAGCTTTCGAAACGGTGAATGCAGACCAAGCAACAACATGCATAACTTCAATGCAACTGGCGTGTTTGTTCATCCCGAAAGTCGACAGCAGGCGACTTTCAGTCAAAGACTGGCCCTCATTTTGTGCGCTCAGCAAAATGTTGTTGTTGGTACTGGTGCAGCTTGACCCGGAAATGGGTTCCACGGGGGCAACCGAGTCCTGAGGTGATCTTCCCTAGGCCGCCAAACAAAACCGGGGCTGTTTACCACAGCTCAGCGACAACAAAAGAGGCAACCAGTTGCTTTCTTCCTCCTCGGAAAACATTCTGGTGGCGCAAAAGATTGAGTGCTGCTAGCAGGAACAGGTGTGCGACAGAACCATTCTCACTTTCACGAACGGCTGAAAGACAGAGACCTTTTTCTGCCTCACAGGGAATTCGTTGGCACAGGTTGACTGTCTACCAGTCGCCCCCGTGCGTGGCCCACCTGACTACTTTACGCTCATAACTGGTTCCAACGTGGGCCAGAGTTGTATGAGCTTACTTGAGAGTGGAAATGTTGCCCTCACTTATGAATGCACTTGTTTTTCTCCAAATCTTTTGACATTTGGCCTGGTGAGAGGCCACTGCCAGCTGCAAAAGTCCAACCCAAGTCTTGCACTGATCAACTTGACTGGAGCTGCAACACGGGCACAGCTGGTTAATGTTCAACCCCGACTTGCGTGACGCTCATTGATTGTTGGGGCCTGGAACGGCCTGATCCAGTGGTTCTGTGACCTGGATGAGTGCGAGCGACTCATGTACACGCCCCTCCTGCCTTTTCCCACATTTGCTCACCTCACCGCATTCCTCTTTCCTTCAACAATGGGAGGGTTTGGGGGGGTCAGACTGGGAGGGGCTGCCACATCTCGTCTTGTGACCTTTGCCCATGGGGGGGCTTCCACAGCCTGTATTGTGACCTTTGCGTTCGCTTATGCACAGCTGGCTGCTCAGGATGTGGACCGGGATACGCGAGCCCGCTCAACGCCATGAAGGGTGAGTGTGTGTGTGCGCATGTCTACATGTGTGCGCACATCACTTACCGTACATGCATGTTGAAGGCGATCGCGAGAAGATTGTGTATCTTCCGTGCATCTACCGCAACACGGCCACCCGCCAGGCCGACTACTTGGCCACCGTGGACGTTGACCCGGACTCTTCGTCCTACTGCCAGGTATGTTGCCATTATCTTCACCCTGCCACTCCTTCATGCCAACAAGCAGCTTCTTGCCTCTGCGGGACATGCGCTTGTTTTGGTTCCTCTTTTTTTAGGTTTTATAGACTTGAGGTAGCTGGTCGGTAGTTGCGCCTTCAGCAGAACCAGTTGCTCATCTATTGCTGTTGAGGGAAATTCAGCAGCAAATTTGAAAGAGGGCCAGTTGGACACTGCAGCTTGTCTTGCAGGTGGTGCACCGCCTTCCCATGCCCAACGTCAACGATGAGCTCCATCACAGCGGCTGGAATGCATGCAGCAGCTGCTTCGGCGACGCCTCCAAGAAGCGCAACCGCCTCATCCTGCCTGCTCTCATCTCCTCTCGGATCTATGTGGTGGATGTTGGCACCAACCCCCGAAAGCCCAGACTCCACAAGGTCAGTCAGTATTGCGCGTCGGCTCAGAGGAAGGTGTCAATCCTTTCAGGCTTGCCACAATTTCCTTCGGGAATCCAATTTTCTTCTCAGCTGTTTTTAACCTACCTCCTTTTGTCAAATCCTTCCAAGCGACTTGATGTCGTCGAGCACTCTGAACTCTGCGTCCCATCAAGTAGGCGGCTAAGAAAGATATGCCATATTACAGCGGGCAGAGAGGCTCAAGTTGGATGAAGCACGGTGATCCCTTTTGCCTAACACTTTGATTTGTCTGCCTGAAAGTGCGCACACGTGCTGCTCCGACCGAGGACATGACGCTGTCGCTGCTGCGAGCTTCTGTACAGTGCAGACAGGATTGACAAACTCACGATCACACACATTGCCAACACACACTTGCGTGTTGTCATCTTGAAATTAGACAAGGATCATGTTTTCTGCAGAAAGTCTTCAGGTTCCGAGTCAAGTCCTGAGCCTTTAACTTCCAAGTTCTCAGAGCCAGCGGCTCGTGTCCCCTTCTCTGCTTTCGGTTGCTGAGTGAGGCGGCGCTTGGCTCCTCAAAGGTGACGGCGAGTCACGTGGCCCTTGTCTCGTCTTCTCAGATCGTGGAGCCTGTGGATCTGTACTGGAAATGCGGCCTGGCCAACCCCCACACCAGCCACTGTCTGGGCAGTGGTCAGATCCTGATCAGTTGCATGGGGGACCCCTCCGGGGGCGGCAAAGGTCAGACCGCCACCACAGCCTGTCAATTCCAAGGTTTGGGACTGTTGAATTCTCAGGTGGCTTTGTGCTGCTGGATGCTGAGACCTTTGAGGTGATTGGCAACTGGGAGCATCCTGGCGAGGCGGCCCCCTTCGGCTACGACTTTTGGTACCAGCCTCGCCACAACGTGATGATCAGCAGTGAGTGGGGAGCCCCCAAAGTCCTTGCAGAGGGTTTTAATCCTGCTCATGTCGGAGAAGGTGAAAACAAAGACAAGGTCTTTCTTCTTTCCCTCCTCAAAATGCACCTGACTCAAGACATTGATTGATCAAACATTCCTTGTTTTTGAAGCTGGCCTTTTTTGGTCTTATCCGCCGGACCTCATAGATTGATTATCAAGTTAAAGTAGTCCAAAGCCAGATCGGGGTCGAGGTTCTGGTCGGCACCAACTCAGCATCGGAATCTCGAACCCAACAGCCAATGCAGGTTCCTTGTTGTTCTAGGCCATTATGGTACTTCCCTCCACGTGTGGGATTGGAGCACCCATAAGAGGGTGCAGACCCTGGATCTGGGAGAAGAGGGTGCCATTCCTCTTGAGGTCCGGTTTCTCCATGACCCAGATGCCACAGAAGGTTTTGTGGGCTGTGCCCTAAAGGGGAACGTGTTCCGGTTTTACAGAGAACCAGTGGGTGACTACTTGCAAGGCACAAAATGCCAGAGCTCTTCCGCTTTGGAAACTGCCGCCTTCTACTGTCACCTTTGTCTGCAATTGTCCTCTTTTGCACCGTTCCGTTTCATGTCACATTTTGTCCCTCAGACAGGAAAGTGGGCTGCAGAGAAGGTCATAGGTGTTCCCAGTAAGAAAGTTGAAGGATGGATTCTGCCTGACATGCCAGGTCTGCGGCAACACCAGCCTGAGTTGCCCGTCTGTCTGCCTGCCTGCCTGCCTGCCTGTCTGTCTAACACCGGTCTGCATGTCTGTAGGCCTGATCACTGACATCCTGATCTCTTTGGATGACCGCTTCCTTTACTTCAGCAATTGGCTACATGGTGACATCAGACAGTACGACATCAGCGACACCAGGAACCCTCGACTGGTTGGACAGGTCAGATGTCATATGACTGCACATTCACAGGCGGAGCCCTGCAAGAGAGAGACATTTACTTTGCATCTGTGTGTCCCCAGGTGTTTTTGGGAGGCAGTATCACCAGTGATGGACCAGTCCGAGTCCTAGAGGACCCAGATAACCAGCTGCAGCCCCGCCCCCGTTTTATTCAGGTCTCTCAGACAGGATACCTGCCTGACTTTCGTCTGTCATCTACTGGCTTGTCCATTTAGCTAGTTTGCGCTTAGTAGTCATCTGTCTGCTTGACTTCCTTGTCAAGCCTGCTTCCAATACAAAAACAACAACAACCAGTGACCAGTATGTTTTTGTTGTGTTCTGAACTGAGCGTCTGTGAACTGAACTGAGCCAGCCTGTTACTGGGTTCTGTGTTACTGGGTAATTGCTGGTGTCACCAGCTCGCAGCGGAGCAACAACAGCATGTTTGTCTTATGGCATGGCTTTGACTCAGTGAGTTGAGCAGGTTCGCCAGTGAACCAAGCCAACTGCTCCAGACTTGGCTGCTTTTGCAAATCAGCAGCAAAACACAACAAAACCATGCTGCTCTAGGCTTTTTTATTTTGTTTGTATCATCTGTCTGTCCAGTTATCCCTTGTTTATTTTGCTACCTACGACCATACCTATTCAAGCCGTCCAGCTATCTATCCCTCTATCTTTGTGCAGTAGCTGTCTTATCACCGGTCTGTCTAGCTTGCTAGCAAACTTTGCTCTAGTTTTCTACTTACCTGCCTGCGCATGTGTCTAGGGGAAGCGCGTCTCTGGTGGTCCCCAGATGTTACAGTTAAGTTTGGATGGTCGAAGGCTATATGCAACTACGTCACTCTACAGTGGCTGGGACAAACAGTTCTACCCTGAAATGGTCCGGTTAGTGTTTTTCACACACACACACACACACACACACACACACACACACACACACACACACACACACACACACACACACACACACACACACACACACAAGAAGACTCTGTCTTTGGGCAGCAGTGATGCTAACGTTGCTAATGCCATTTGCAGGGAGGGGTCGGTAATGATGCAAATCCACGTGGACTCCCTCAAGGGGGGTCTAACTCTCAACGAGAACTTCCTTGTGGACTTCGGCAAGGAGCCCGGTGGTCCGGCACTGGCTCATGAGCTGAGGTACCCGGGAGGAGACTGCACATCTGACATCTGGCCGTGACGCCAAACATTCGCTGCTTCTTCTAAAGGGTGCCTGTCAGTCAAATTTGATCTGTGCTTCCAATTTGAAGTTCATCACATGGTTTTGTCTGAATGTTAACAACACATGCGTGATTGTAAATCCAAATGCAAAAGACTTGATGATTATCGTGATCTTACTAAGAGAGCAGCAGCACTGGGGCCCACAGTTCTACTTGGTACAATAAATGTGTGTCGCCCCCAAAAGGCCTGTATAGGAGAGTTTTTCTTACCAAAAAGCCAAGTGAGACCAGCTCGATTGTTGCCACCTGTTTCGGGTGACTGTGCCATCTTCAAAATCTTTGGCCTTTTGCTGGATCAAGCCATTCATCTTGATTTACGCTTCACATTAAAACTGAATGAGTCCAGATTGCGCTCACTACTTTTGTTGCTAATGATAACCATTAACATAGCATTCCATCCATCTATTATCTTCTCTTAATAAGGGTCACAGGTGTGCTGGAGCCTATTGCGGGGGACAATCTGAACCGGTCGCCAGCTAATCGCAGGGCACACAGCGATGAACAACCATTCGCACACTCACTCACCTACGGGCAATTTGGAGCGCTCAATCAGCCTACCGTGCATGTTTTTGGAAGGTGGGAGGAAAGTGATGCAGGCATATGGAGAACATGCAAACTTCACACAGGAAAGTTTGTGTTGAGACTCACACGTTTTAAAACCAATAAGCAAAAATGAGCCTGCCACAAATTCATTGTATGGAATATATATATAAAAAGGGTTGTCAATGGCTGTCACTCCATGAACCAGTAACTTGGGGCACTACAATGAAATGATTGTACAGGTAACGAGTATGGCACCACACTGGAAACACAACTAATGATAAGACCATCTTTGAGGATTTAAAATTGTTGCTAGGCATTGTAAGAAGTCAATAATTTACAATCTCCTTGCTCCTCGCTATACATTTTAGTGCATAGGTGGCAACAAAATGGGTCATCCATGTGTGAATCATCACCATCATAAGTTCGCAACGCATGTCTGCTTGGTTTCAAGTGGTGGGCCAGTCAAAAATTGAGAAACACTTTCTCATGCTGCTGAATGGAAAATTTGACCGTTAATGGACGTTGTCTCGTTTCTAATGAACACTAAGGCCTACTGTACTTCTGCAGTCTGAAATCGGTCGTAATGGTGCTGGTTGGAGTGCTACATATTTTTTTTAGCTGCTACTTTGTGTCGAACGTTTGAGAAGCTCCGCTCAAAAGAGTAAAGCGCATCTGCCGACTTTTTTTGACACGAGCGGACGGTTTGACTCGACCAAAATGGCGGCGAGGTAGACGAGAGGCAAATAAAGTTGCATGTTTCCCCCTAGCGGCCAATAAGCATCATTCTCTACGGCTGCGGGCGGCCAGTCGACAGCATCAATGGGAGGACAAAGTTGACTCGACGACACGATTGACAGTCACCAGAGCTCATCAAGGTACGGGCGAGCCGCCAGCAAACACGTCACGCACTTCGTTCAACGTTAGCGTAGCCTTTAGCTTCTCAGTGAGTTCAGGCATTTACTCAGCAGACCCTAGCAACAGTTGGCTACTGCTAACGAAGCTAAAAAGCCTCCGAGTGAGCTCAGACGGTCTCGGAGCCGGCCAGACACTTTGCTAATCTACAAAACTGCTACTGCTAGCCGATTGTTAGCCGCTAACACACTCGAGTGCTACTCCGCGAAATGCATGAGCCTAGTCCAGAGTGTGCCGATGTCAGTTGCAAGCCCACAAAGACGGGTTCGCGTTGAGGTTATTTTCAACAATTTGCTGAGTTGATGCGCAAATTGTTTGGATTGAGGGCTCGCTCACGGAGGGGACCAGTCCGTTGTTGTTTGTCTTGCTTGGGTGGAGAGTAAAGCCTGCAGAACCCGTGTTCAAATGCCAGGATTTTGAGATGCAATGAAATTAATTGGCCTTTTTAAATTGGTAACCTAGCGAGTTCCCAAATATAAGAAATCCAATGATTAAGCAACCGCGTTCGCAAGCTTTCGTTCTTCACGCATCACGTGAATCAGTAACGTGCAAGGCTCCAAATAACGTCCTGAGGAGTGAGGTAGCTGGATGTTTTTTTTTTTTTTTTCATGGAGGGATCAGCAGGAGCAAGGCTTTTGTTAAACAATGAAATCCTGACACTGCACTGTGACGGGGAGTTGAATGGAGGGCTGCGAGGGTGAGATGTTACATTTGGGGCAGTAATTAGGAACAAAATAACAGAATTACGTTGACTCGTGCTTACGACACCCACGCAACAACCTCGGAATGAGGCCAAATGCACTGAGGCACATACGGGGGGGGGGGGGGGGAATTGGCATTCTTCTGGGGGCCACTCAGCCACCTGTTGCCCATCTCTGTTTTGTAACTTTGCAAATAGAGAAATGGCACATGCGTGTTGCGAACGCAAGCGCCTCCACTGTGCCACATGGACGCCCGTTTGCAGGTTTGCTTTGCAGTGTGTTTGGATGAAGCGCAAAACGTGAAGGCACTCATTTCAAGTTCCCCAAAGTGTCATGGGTGTGGCTGCAATAGCATCAAGAAAGTTGAAAAGTGGAGCACATCTTCTGCAGGAAGTGGATGAAAAACAGGCAATTACTGCAGCGCACCGCCGAACGCGCAACCGTAGCGCATCGCCCACCGCGCAACTGCACCGCGCTGGTCGCATTATTGTGACAGAGCCGTTGCTGAAATTTAGAAAATCGTTTTAAAGTCCTGATGTACTTTCCAAAATTTAAGTGGACCTAAGTGCGCAGTGAGCTTAATTTTGTTCGATCGCGCAACTGCAGCGCACCGCCGAACGCGCAACAGTAGCGCGTCTCCGACCGCGCAACTGCACCGCGCTGCTCGCATTATTGTGACAGAGCCGTCGCTAGAATTTAGAAAATATTTTTAAAGTCCTGATGTACTTTCCAAAATTTAAGTGGACCTCAGTGCGCAGGGAGCTTTATTTGGTCCGATCGCGCAACCGTATCGCGCCGGGCGCTCACTGTCGCATTGCTTTAAGAGCGTCTTTGTGTTTTAGGATGGCTTTAGTGCTCCCACTTGCTTTCTTTGGAGGCATGATTAGGGGTTAATACAATCCTCAGAGTAACGAAAATACAATAACAACGAAGTCAGTCGGCATCTGGGGCGCGCGGTCGGGTTTTGGTTCGAATTCCGATTTGTTCAAGAACTAGGACGTTCGAAAACCGAGGTTTGACTGTAAAATAAATAGATGCAGCTCACTGACAAGTGCCGCTATTTGAGCTAATTTTTTGAACAGTCCTGCGGGCGACTCATGCGGTCCTCACGGGCGACCTGGTGCCCGCGGGCACCGTGTTGGTGACCCCTGCTGTAGAGGATAATTTCAGTCTCAAAACAAAAAAAACAGAACATAGTTTCCAACCCCAAATGGGGCCAAGAAGTACGCAGTGACAACAAGCATTCTCATCTGTGTGTATGCATGTGTCTGCTGCAGTGAATGTGGGCGGAGCCTCTTTCCCTCCTGGTGGTCTCAATGGAGGAAAAGTATGTGGAGCCCTCTCCCGTCCAATTGGAACACGACGCCCTCTCCCCGCGCCCGAGTCCCGCTGCCGCCGTCACTCCCCCACTGGGCATCATCAGTGAGGGGACGGGTGAGGGGGCGGGCAGCGAAGGAGCGGGGCCGCTGATCGACGCGGCGGCGGCAGAGAGGGCGTGTCGGGAAGTCCTGCACAAGCTCAAGCTGAGACACACCGACCCTGCATGCGACGGGGACAGGTCGATCGGGTCAGACAGGGACCAGGACGAGGACGGGCGGGTGGAGGGTGGCCTGCGGCGGCGGCCCAACCCGTCCAAGCAGTCGTGGCTCCTGCGCCTGTTTGAGTCCAAACTCTTTGACGTGTCCATGGCCATCTCTTACCTGCATAACTCCAAGGAGCCCGGCGTGCAGGCCTATATCGGCAACCGACTCTTCAGCTTTCCACACGACGACGTCGACTTCTTCCTGCCGCAGCTCCTCAACATGTACGTGCACATGGATGAGCACGTTGGCGACGCCATCAAGCCTTACGTGGTGGGTGCGGGCGCGCACGTGGCAAACACACACGCGCGCGCAACGTATGCACACACACGCAGTTGATGGAAACACGCACAGGACAGTTGGGTTGGATTTTATATTTGCGTGAAGTTGTGGGGGAAGCTTTGCCAAATGCCGACATATGCCATCAGGAACCAGCAGTGTTTTCTTGGCTGCCAAAGGTGTGTGTGTGTGTGTGTGTGTGTGTGTGTGTGTGTGTGTGTGTGTGTGTGTGTGTGTGTGTGTGTGTGTGTGTGTGTGTGTGTCTGTGTGTCTGTGTGTCTGTGTGTCTGTGTGTGTCTGTGTGTGTCTGTGTGTGTCTGTGTGTGTCTGTGTGTGTGTGTCTGTGTGTCTGTGTGTCTGTCTGTGTCTGTGTGTCTGTCTGTGTCTGTCTGTCCCTCCCTCAGGTGCATCGCTGCAGGCAGAGCATCTCCTTCAGCCTGCAGTGCGCATGGCTACTGGCGGCGTACTCGTCCGATATGCACATCTCAACGCAGCGCCACTCGCGAGGTGCCAAGTTGCGCAAGCTCATCCTGTCTGACCAGCTGAAGCCAGCCGCCAGCCGGGCCCGCCGGGACCCCCTGATGCTGGCGCCCTTCTGTGCCGCGCCCACCGAGACAGGCCTGTCGCCCTCCAAACGCACACACCAGCGGTCCAAGTCGGATGCCGCCGTGGCCGTCAGCCTCAGTGGCGACCTCAAGAGGACGGCCAGCAACCCCAAAGTGGAGAGTAGCCATGACGAGGTATGTGGGCACCCTTAATCGATTGAGAAAAGGCCACCCATTAGCTGGCTTGGGCAAGTCCCACCTGCTGCTGCGTCAAACCGCAATGGGGCCAAACCTAACGCACGCCGCCTTGTGTTGTTTTGGCCCACGGGCCGGCAGCCGCTGCGCCTGGCGCCGCAGCGCGACTTCATCAAGTCTTTGATGGGCATCGGTAAGCGTTTGGCCACGCTACCCACCAAAGAGCAGAAGACGCAGCGGCTCATCTCGGAGCTATCGCTGCTCAACCACAAGCTGCCCGCCCGCGTCTGGCTGCCCACCGCCGCCTTCGAGCACCACGTGGTGCGCGTGCCGCATACGCAGGCCGTCGTGCTCAACTCCAAGGACAAGGTGATGCCCGCCTTCTCTTTGAACGTATCGCCTCTTGATCTTTGTCGTCGGAGGACGAGCGTGGTGGCGGCAAAGTCACTTGGCAGACGTGGAACTGTTTTTTGCCGCTCCAAGTTCACACAAAACAAAACAACGCCATCGCTGTCCCGGGCTTATCTTAGCATATAGAAAGCAGCACTGAGTTTTAGAGAGTTTTAGGCTACGGATTCTAGTTACTGATCTGACTCCAAATTACAACCAAGACTTAACTGTTTTAGCACACACTTGCGCACCTAACAATTTTGCGAGTTCGTTCTGTCAAAGAGAAGACCAGTTGATCAATCAGACCGAATTCACCAATTGTTTATTCCTGACAAAGCAAGCTCATATAGGCGCCTGGGTCCCAGGTCCCTCACACCAAAACTCATGTGTTCTTGTGACCATCAAGAGACAACGCATTCTTCCAGGTTGCCCAGTTATAAAGAAACACAATATGAATATTCAAACACTCAAAATATTGTGTGATGATTGGTCGATGGCCATCTCCTCCCCGTCTGGGTGTTATCGCTGAGTGCAGCTGTCCGGCCTCAGCTGTCTGGTGGTTGGGTTTTCCCCGCGAAGCCCGACCACCAGGACGGGGTGTGATTCTTGTTTCTCACCGACCTTGAGATGTTCTCGTCAGGTGCCCTCCCTGTTCTCGCCGGGCCGATGATAAATCCTGTTGCACAACACTTCGAAGAAAACAACTTCGTGCAGTTGCCTGCACATTTCCTTACCACCCACCATGCGACCACACAAGCACAGCCACTACTGGAAATTATATTGATGTGATTATATATAAGTCTAACGCAGCCTCAATAAAATATGTTTGCAGACTGCCGAAAGCACATTTCCCTTTCAGAGTGACTGATGGACGTTAACTAACTACCGTATTTGCCGGTGTATTGGTCGACCTTTTTCGATCCAAAATCGACCGAAAAAAATCGACCTCGACTTATACACCGAGTCATAAAATTTAACTTCGTATTCATCGCTTCAAATGTGATGGTAACCAAGGCCGTTTCTCATGCATCTCATTGTGCGTTGCACTTAGAAAATTTGAACCGGGCGGCGTGCGCGAGTGCGCGGCCCGCTGGAAGTCCAATGAGGCGCCGCGATCTCCTGCGCGGTGCTTATAAAGTGCCGATCCGCTCGGCTTGGAGCTATTTCCGGCCTCCCGTTGGTGCCGGGCGGCGTGCGCGAGCTCGCCGGCCGCTGGAAGTCCAATGAGGCGCCGCGATCTCCTGCGCGGTGCTTATAAAGTGCCGATCCGCTCGGCTTGGAGCTATTTCCGGCCTCCCGTTGGTGCCGGGCGGCGTGCGCGAGCTCGCCGGCCGCTGGAAGTCCAATGAGGCGCCGCGATCTCCTCCGCGGTGCTTATAAAGTGCCGATCCGCTCGGCTTGGAGCTATTTCCGGCCTCCCGTTGGTGCCGGGCGGCGTGCGCGAGCTCGCCGGCCGCAATCTCCTTCGCGGTGCTTATAAAGTGCCGATCCGCTCGGCTTGGAGCTATTTCCGGCCTCCCGTTGGTGCCGGGCGGCGTGCGCGAGCTCGCCGGCCGCGATCTCCTCCGCGGTGCTTATAAAGTGCCGATCCGCTCGGCTTGGAGCTATTTCCTGCCTCCCGTTGGTGCCGGGCGGCGTGCGCGAGCTCGCCGGCCGCGATCTCCTCCGCGGTGCTTATAAAGTGCCGATCCGCTCGGCTTGGAGCTATTTCCGGCCTCCCGTTGGTGCCGGGCGGCGTGCGCGAGCTCGCCGGCCGCGATCTCCTCCGCGGTGCTTATAAAGTGCCGATCCGCTCGGCTTGGAGCTATTTCCGACCTCCCGTTGGTGCCGGGCGGCGTGCGCGAGCTCGCCGGCCGCGATCTCCTCCGCGGTGCTTATAAAGTGCCGATCCGCTCGGCTTGGAGCTATTTCCGGCCTCCCGTTGGTGCCGGGCGGCGTGCGCGAGCTCGCCGGCCGCGATCTCCTCCGCGGTGCTTATAAACAGCCGCATGCGCGGAATTTGAACACATTTCGTCAATAAATTTCGCATATTGAATTTTGAAGTTTAATATAATGCAACAATTGAGCTCGACTTATACAAAGGATATATCATAAAATCGTAAATTTCCGTCGAATTTTAGGGGGTCGACTTATACACCGAGTCGACCTGTACACCGGCAAATACGGTAACTAACTAACTAACTAACTGGTATGGAGGTCGGTCGGTAGGTAGATAGATAGGTACATATGTTATTGACCCCGGGGGGAAATTCAGTTGCCAGCAGTTAAGTACATAAATAACAGATATACGATATAAAATCGGAAGCTACTGAAGCTACTCCTCCGCCCAGTGACGGTGCTGTAGAGTAGGTGGACAGGGTTGTCTTTGATGGACAGCAGCCTGGCCAACACCTGCTGTTCTGCTACAGATGCCAGATCAGGCAGCTCTGTCCACAACAGAACCCGCCTTCCTCACTAGTTTGTCTAGGCATGAGGCATCTCTCTTCTTGATGCTGCCCCCCAGGGCGCCACCGCAAAGAAGAGGGCGCTCACCAAACAGAACGATAAAACATCCGCAGCATCACATTGCAGACATTGAAGGACGCCAACCTCCTGAGGAAGTACATCGTCCTTTCTTACACAAAGCGTCCACATGCGCAGAGCAGTCGAATTTGTCGTCCAGCAACACGCCAAGATCCTTACAGGTCTGCACACAGTCTCTATTGATAGTCACTGGCTCAGGATGAGGACTGGGCCTCCTGAAGTCCACCACCATTTCCCTAGATCTGGCGGTGTTTAGGTGCTTGTAGTTGGAGCCACACCAACCGACGAACCACTGAACCAGGCCCCTGTAGTCCTCCTCCTGTCCATTTCTAATACAGCCAACAATAGCAGTGTTATCCCCAAACTTCTACACATGGCAGAATTCAGTTGTATGGAAGTCAGAGGTGTATATGGTGAATTGGAGTCATGGAGACAGATCATACAATAATGTTCACAGGCATTTATTCTTGAGACAAAAAACTAACATTGCAAAGTCTATATATATATATATATATATATATATATATATCTCATATGTATCTCATATGTATGTGTGTGTATATATGTAGTATATATATATATGTGTGTGTATATATATATATATATATATATATATATATATATATATATATATATATATATGGATATATATGGATATATATGTGTATCTATATGTGGTCGTTGCGAAGGGGCCCCGTCCGCTTGCCTGCATGACTGTGCCGCCACCTGATGGCCAAGGCGGGCACGCCGGAAGGAGTGGCACAAGGAATGAGAGGGAGCATTTGGTCGTGATGCACAAAATGTCAAAGTCTTTTTGATCCCACAGGCACCTTACCTTATCTATGTGGAGGTTCTGGAGGTGGACAACTTTGAGACGTCCAAGGTGCCGGCTCGAATCCCGGAGAACCGTATCAGGAGCACGCGCTCAGTGGAGCACCTGCCCGACTGCGGCATGAGTGCCGAGCAACGCGCCGGAAGCTTCTCCACTGTCCCCAACTACGACAACGATGATGAGGCCTGGTCGGTCGACGACATCGGCGAGCTGCAGGTCGAGGTGCGTGTCCAGTCGGGCGCTCTCGGACCCAAGTTGTCGGCCGCATGACTGCTCTTTTACAGCAGCTTCCAGAGGTTCACACCAGCTGCGACAACATCAGTCAGTTTTCCGTGGACAGCGTAGGCAGTCTTGACAGCAAAGAATCCGTCTTCATCGCCGCGGGGGACATCAGGTTGGTCCCCTGACGCTCAGTTAAGTGGCTGTCTGCATTTGGACGTATCTGTCGGGAGCGCTTTGAGGTTGTCGATCCCGCGTTGCAGGGTTCCAGATGACAGCGCATCTGTCAGTGTTCTCGAGATTGGTCTTGCCTTTGAACTGTTGAGTGTCTTGTTCAAAGGCATTTTTACTCTGACTCGGACGGGTCAGATTCCAGATCTTTGCTCAAGACCGCCGGTCCGGTACTGCTGTCAGAAAGAGACAATGCGGCTGCTGCGCTGGCTTCCAAGTGTCGCCTGAAATGCCACGTGCCTTGCACAAATTTGCTTAGCTTTCCAAAACAACCGAGTAGAAAGTGGTCTAGTTGCAAAGGCCACGAAAACAAGACGGTGGTCTTTTGTTTTGTCTTGGAAAATACCGTCTCGGTCTGTCTTGGTCTCGAATGTCTTGTTCCCGCTCGACGCTGTCTTGACTCTAGCACCTCGTTCAGCGTGTCTGTTAAGACTCGCGGGCGTGGCCATCGAGTCGTTGCCGTTTCCGCCAACACATTGGAACGTGCGTGTGCAGGCGTCGGCTGTCGGAGCAGCTGGCGCAGACCCCCACCGCTTTCAAGCGCGACCCCGAGGACCCGTCGGCCGTGGCTCTCAAAGAACCGTGGGAGGAGAAAGTCCGGTAGGTGTCCCTCACTTTAGCCACCTTCTGCCGCGCATCCCATAATCGTGACTGCATTGTTCAGGAGGATCCGCGAAGGCTCCCCTTACGGGCACATGCCCACCTGGCGCCTGCTGTCCGTCATCGTCAAGTGCGGTGATGACCTCCGTCAGGAGTTGCTGGCCTTCCAGGTGCTGCGGCAGCTGAAGGTAAGTCGCCGCCGTGCCCGGGACCGCCCCCTTTCTCTCCCTCCCTAAGCCGATCTGTTTGTCAGACTATCTGGGAGACGGAGCGGGTGCCGCTGTGGATCAAGCCCTACAAGATCCTGGTTCTGTCGTCGGACAGCGGCATGATCGAACCGGTGGTCAACGCAGTGTCGCTGCATCAGGTCAAGAAGCACAGCCAGCTGTCTCTGCTGGACTACTTCCTGCAGGAGCACGGTGCGCCCACCACTGAAGCCTTCCTGACAGCGCAGAGGAACTTTGTGCAAAGCTGTGCTGGCTACAGCCTCATCTGCTACCTGCTGCAGGTCAAGGACAGGTCAGCGCAAAGCTAAAGTTTGGGCCCGTTTTTAGTTCTCCCCGCAATTCGCCTACTATAAAACCAGAGACTATTCTATTATGTTGATTTTGTTGCTCAGTCATGCCCGACCGTGTGATTTATAGTCACATCTACCGTAATTTCCGGACTATAAGCCGCACCGGACTATAAGCCGCACCAGCTAAAATTCAGGGATATTTTAGTTTTTTTTTTACATAAGCCGCACCGGACTATAAGCCGCACGTGCACATGAGTTTTTTTACAAAGAAAGACAGTACACAGAAAGCCGTAAAAATCCATAAATACGCCGCGCCGCCATTTAAGCCTCAGGGTTCAAAGTAAACTTCTGAATAAAATGCATTAAAAGTTCACATTCATTACAACTTGTTTTTGGTGAGCAAAATGTCAGAAGAATTGAATTTAAATGCTGATTGATTGGGTTTTAATACAATGCAGATGGTCCAAACAGCGCCACTGCTTTGTGTAATCTCTGAGTCACATGGCAGAGTATGAAAAAGGGTTTAGAGCCCTTTGACGCAGGTCACCTAGCGTGCATTCCTACTAAAGCTCATTTTTGTTGTTGTTTTTTTCTTCAAGATACCGCACAACAGTGGTCCACAGCCTTTTTACGAGTGTATAAAAGTGATCAAGTCATCACAAAAATCACGAAAAAAAATCTTATATAAGCCGCACCTGACTATAAGCCGCAGGGTTCAACATTTTGGAAAAAAGTCGCGGCTTATAGTCCGGAAATTACGGTAATATATAAATAAATAAATATATAAAAATTCCCCCCAAGCTCAACTGGGGGCGCTACTTAGTGTGAGCCTTTTTTTTTTTTTTTTTTTTTTTTTTTTGTTTGAACCTGAAAAGTGGATTTTGTCCCCTCAGGCACAATGGCAACATCCTGCTGGACGCATGTGGCCACATCATCCACATCGACTTCGGCTTCATCCTGTCCAGCTCGCCTAAGAACCTCGGCTTCGAGACGTCCGCTTTCAAACTCACCGCCGAGTTTGTTGAGGTCTTGCTTTGTTCTATCCATCGACCGCAAGGCTCGCCGAAGCCCCACCCTTATCGCTTCTGTGTGCGCATGTCAGGTGATGGGCGGTCCTGATGGCGACATGTTCAATTACTACAAGATGTTGATGCTCCAGGGCCTGATCGCCGCCCGCAAGCACATGGAGCGTGTGCTGCAAATTGTGGAGATCATGCAACAAGGTCAGCAGCGCATGCCAAGAACATGCTAAGAGGCCGTAAGCTGACGTCAGGCGTGCGTTTGGCGTGCCACAGGTTCGCAGCTACCCTGCTTCCACGGCTCGAGCACCATGCGAGGCCTGAAGGAGCGCTTCCACATGAGCCTGACCGAGGAGCAGCTGCAACTTCTAGTTGAACAAATGGTGGTTGGCTCCATGCGCTCGCTCACCACCAAACTGTACGACGGCTTCCAGTACATCACCAACGGCATCATGTGACCGCTGGAGCGCAACCGCCGTGATGACGATTGCATTCTCAGGTGTTTTGGGTCACTGGTGTCTTGGTCATCCTTCCGTGGAGAAAAGTTGGTGTGACATTCCTGACATGTTTTGCTCCATTTAGTTCTTTTTGTTGGGTGTGACGGAAACACCCTGACCTGTCAACATTGCCACTCCTAACAAGGCCCCGTCCACATTGTACAGCGTCGCTTGTGTCAGTTCACATTTAATGGCAGCGGTGATTTATTTGACGGTGTACTGCTTCATGGACGCACCGAAATAAAAGTGTGACAAAGTTTCACTGTAAACTCTTTCTGCTCCTGAAACAAGAGGCTGGTCATTAAGCAAAATATTTTTAAGCTCGACTCTTCCTTGGCTGGAAAGAAAGAAAGAAAGAAAGAAAGAAAGAAAGAAAGAAAGAAAGAAAGAAAGAAAGAAAGAAAGAAAGAAACTAAAGCTGCCAAAGAGCCCCCTGCAAGTGCACAGGTAGGTGAACTAAATACCAATGAACCGACAAAGATTACGCCAAAATACTTTAAAGTGCTCAGGTTAGCGCGCTGAAATGACGTTTGAAGTAGAAAGGAATCAGGTGCGTGTGGGCTAACGCTAGGTTAGCCAACGTGCGCCGTTCCTCGAGCTCACGTTGTCCTGTCCGTTTGGCTGACGCTATAGGACTCGATGGCCGGGAGCTTCCAAGCCAGCAGGAGTTGCAGCGCGCGGTGAGTAGAAACTGAGAAACGTGCTCATGTTTACCAACCATTTAATTTAATTTTTAGTCCAAATTAATTCTGCTGTTGAACGAATTAATCCCGGTTTTCTGTCCTCTTGGAAGCTTGGCGTGAACTACCCGTTTTTAATTGGTTTAGGGTTATTTTGAATGATGGAACTTTGTTTGTTTGAAATATTAGACAGTCTTTAAGAGATTAACCGGGGGGACGGGGTTGAACAACACCTCTCTATTTGTAAATATTGTTTTTGTAATTGATATCTGATCCCCAGTTCTCTCAGCAAATAAAAGTATGTAAGAGCTTGGATGTGTAGCATGGTGGTTATTGTCAAACTGGCTTTGTCGAGGGCAGCGTTTGTTTGCTAATAGTTTGTCGACCCGCCCCGGAACCGTATGCAGAGATTTTACAAGTCGAGGAACTAGTCAGGGATGAAAGATAACTTGACATAGCAAACAAACTAATCGGTCCGAAAAGAGAAGACATGAATTTGATTCCCATACGTCCTGGAGAATACGCTGAGAAAAATAAGATAAATATTGCAATAATAACAATAAATTGTATAAATTTATTTAAAAATGATGAGTTACACGTGTATTTTAAAGTATTAACTTTTTGAATTATTATTTTTTCCTTCTTCCCCCTAATTCATGATTTTTGGATTTAGCTTCTCTCAGGTGCTGGCTGGGCAACTGATGCGGCCCCACGTGGCAACCGCTCCCGAGTCTGTGCTTCTATTGGTGGCATCCTCATCTTCAGTCAGTCCGGTGAGTTCTCTGCCACTTTTTTCCTCAGGGTGACATTTGAATGTGTTGCGTACAAATAATTTGGCGAGTTTTCGCCCACGCATCAAGGTTGCACCAAAACAAGTGAAATGTGTGTCTTTGTGACATGTGCCTGAGTGAGTCTTTCAGTGTAATTAACCACCCAGAAAGTGACGGCCAATCATTTCGCAGCTCAGCTCCACGAGTTGGGGGGGCGTGTCTGGTTGTCGACTGGTTGTCGTGGTAATGTAAGCCAAGCCATTGCCGGGCGGTACGGGAGCTGACATGGTCAGAAAACAAGGCAATTTGACAATGGCAAGCGCAGTGATCTGCTGTTCATCCATCCATGCATCCAGGCGGAGCTCAAGCGTGCGGTTATCCAAGAGGCCAATCTGGGCCAGCTCTTTCCTGGTGCTAGCATTAGCTGCTCGCTGTCAGTTTTGGATTATGAGATTCTGTTAGCGAATGTCTACCAAAGCAATTGACAGAGTACCAGCAGCTGTTTTCGCCGCTCTTACGGCTTCTCTTTGCTTGAAACAAGTGGCGGTCAGCTCGGGATGTCAACTAGAGACGTGTGATCGTAGCGAGGGCCCGGCTGACACACCGTGCTAGCAGCTATGTCTATGTTTGCGTCTTCCAGAAGGGGCAAATGTGCTTCTCGCCGGTGCCTGCAACTTCATCCCCCGCCAGACGAGCGAGCGTGTGGACCCGGCTGGGCTGGCGGCGGGTCGGCTTCTGGACTTTCCGGAACAAGTACGGATGGAGAGCCAGGTGCCGCGCCGCCCTCGCCAAACCAAGTGAGTAATAGGTGTCGCCTCTGCAACAAAAATCCTAATCCCCGCCCCCACACACACCTGGACAAAAGCTCCATTGTCGATAGTCACGGCACGGCTTGCTTGTTTTTTTTAGGCAATTTTCTTCCCATGTTCTCCAATTTGAACTCGTACTACCCAATTTTGTTGGTTTGTTTGTTGCCTGAGAGGGAAATGATCTTGAGCTCACCCAAAAACTGAAGAACAACCCAAAACTTGCAATGAAAAAAACTTGGAAAATGTAGTCGGATATACCGTCACCGTTGAGACGAACCATTCCGACCTGTGGTGCTAGTCTTAGAATGTCATGCAGGATTTCGCAATTGAAGAGAGTGCCTTGAAGCGGCCTAATACTTGGGGACAGTTAAAAAAAAAGGAAAAGAAAATAACAAGCAGACCTCATGAATAAGTGATCCTTTTTGCCACGGCAAACAGACTAAGGTCCAAGACGACAACTCGCACACCAGATTTTTGTTCTGCCTTTTGTCTCTCGCGTATTGATGAACGACAGCAGTCCGTGAAGGCTTCTCGACGAGCCGAGCCTTCACACACTGAGTCACATGTGGCTGTCCCTCCACAGGAGGGAGTGGAAGGCTGGCTGGACGTCGCTGCCAAAAAGTGGATCGTGGAGCCCTGGAGTCCTCTCTTTGTTCGAGGGGGCGGAGCATCAAAGTGCCCACTAAAAGAGAGCTGGACGCCCAGCTGGATGGCTACATGGCCATGTCCAAGAAGCGACTGGATGCCGACCTCGACGCGTATATGGCCAAGTCCAAGAAGCAACTGGACGCCGATCTGGACGCCTACATGGCGCTCGCCGGACAGTCGCCAACATAGTGGGAATGAGCGCGCTTTGCCACCGTCAAGCTTTTTTTTTTTTCCATTTTGCCTAGTGTTCGCATAGACTTATTTAGCTTGCGGGCCTGTTAGATAGGTGAGATAGAGAGGTGAGAGGGACCAACAGGTGCACAAGTTTTACTTTGTGTTCTGGAATGAAGGCTGGGAGGTTTTTCTTCATACCCTCAGCTGAACAGTCGCCAACATCAGCAAGAGCACCAAACTGGGTCCTGCTCCTGAAGCCTGAACAGGTCAAAGGTCACATGTGTACACACTTCCTCGGCAGAGTTTGACATTCGGACCTTTGCTCGCCTTGTTTCTGGCCTTTGGAGATGTTGCTGTAACTAGACACAAAGTCACAGCAGCGCCAAATCAGGCATTTGTGGCTGTGTTGGTCCCCTACATTCCAATCATGGCTTGATTGTGAAAACAAGTTGAAAATTGGTCTCCACACTTTGTGGCAGTCAGTGATGACAATAAATGAACCGCATCGATCTCAAAATAACTTTCTGTAAAGCTTGTATGTGTGACCTGTTCTTTGATTAAAGAATCGTTTGGTGCCTTGGCATTTGAGCTAAATTAGTTCTGTGACTGCGCATGTAACTCGAAACTCTTGCATCTCAAGTTGATAGAATTCAATGCTAATGTTATCAGTCAATTCCAGACGCCCCCACAAAACACCACAGTGTGTTTGTCAGGTTCAAAGTGCTAACTGAATATCTGAATAAAAGAAAAGGATCAGCAGACAAAAACAAGTGAGGCAAAATATTGATTTTTCTTGCGAGGAGTGCGATACAGATTGCTTTCTACAATCTGACTACACTAAAAATCTGTTTACACTCTCGCTCTTTTTATTTGGAACGCCCTACCCACAGTGTGAGACGATTAGCCCCTGAGGGTGAGGGGAAAGAGATTGTGGGCTTTGTCTCGTAAGAAAAGAAACAAAAAGTAATGCACAAAGTGTTGCGTACTTTAAGGAAGATCAGAAGGTTCATGGCGCATCGTTTGACGTGTTGTTTTCACGATCTGTTCTGGTGGACGTCATTTTTCTGCTGAGATGTCAGCAGTATCTTGTTTGACACAACCGTCATCTCGCCCCTGACCCAGCCGTAATCCTACTGTTCTGTTGCACAAGATAAGCAAGGCAAAGCAGCAAGCAGACTGAGCAGTAACATTATGAATAAGTACTCAAAGTCAAAGTCAGCTTTATTGTCAATTTCTCCACGTGCCAAAGACACACAAAGAAACCGAAATTTCGTTCCCCCCTATCCCACGGTGACAAGACATGGCTCACAACAGACAAACAAGTAAACAAGTATAACAAAAGCGTGCTGAATAAATAATGAATAAATAACACAACAATAAATAAATAAATAAGAGGAGCAGAAAAAAAAGGAGCAAGTGCGCGTACAGCAGACATTCCCGAAAATAGCGCAACAGTGCCGCACGCTACGCAGAAGGGGGTAGCGTGTTCAGGGCCCTAACAGCCTGGAGAAAGAAGCTGTTGGCGAGTCTGGTGGTGCGGGAGCGCAGGCTCCTGTACCTCTTCCCAGAGGGCAGAAGGTCAAACAAAGAGTGAGCCGGGTGACTCACATCTCTGGCAATCGAGGTTGCCTTGCGGGCGAGATGGGAGGTGTAAATGTCCTTCAGGGAGGGGAGCGAAGCACCAATAATCTTACCAGCCGTATTCACTATGCGCTGCAGGGCCTTCAAGTTCTGTTCAGTGCAGTTACCACCCCAGACAGCGATGCAACTGGTGAGGACGCTCTCAATGGTGCCACGGTAGAATGTAGACAGGACTGCCTGAGGAGCACATGCACGCCTGAGCTTCCGCAGGAAGTACAGGTGGCGCTGAGCTTTCTTTGCCAGTGACGAGGTGTTTGCGGACCAGGAGAGGTCCTCAATGATGTGCACCCCCAGGAACTTGGTGCAGTTCACCCTCTCCACCACAGCACCGTCGATGATCAGCGGCAGGTGTGTTGTGTGACCCTTCCGGAAGTCAACAATGATTTCCTTGGTCTTATTGACGTTCAGCAGGAGGTTGTTGTCCCTGCACCACGTGGTCAGAAGGTCAACTTCCGACCTGTACCGAGTCTCGTCGCCCTTCGTGATGAGACCCACCAGAGTCGTGTCGTCAGCAAACTTCACTATGCGGTTGTCGCTGTAGGTCGCAGTGCAGTCATGCGTCAGCAGGGTGAAGAGCAATGGACTGAGCACGCAGCCCTGGGGGGCCCCCGTGCTCAGCGTGATGCTGGCGGAGATTTTGTCGCCAACACGCACCACCTGAGGCCTCTGACAGAGGAAGTCCAGTAGCCAGTTGCAGAGGGAGGTACTGAGGTCCAGCTCATTAGAGAACGCATGATAACATATATATATATATATATATATATATATATATATATATATATATATATATATATATATATATATATACGATTTTTCTAACAATTCCCCCCAGTTTATCATAAGTTCTCGGGGACCAACTTATCACCCATATGGCCACTTCAAAAGATTTTCAGCCAAGGGATCACATTTCGCAAGAACTAACTTACACTTGGGAGGAAATTGAGTCTTAATCGTCAAAGCCAGAGTCAGGAAACAAATCGGACAGGTTTACCACAATAGATTCGCTGACAGAGTCATCACTAGAGAAAGAACTCCCGTCGATCGAAAGGTTATCCCTTTGGAGCAACGGAAAATTCTCAGCTGGTGGAGAGATAGCAGTTGTAACTAGCCTGTTTATTAAGGATCGGAGACAAGGAATGCAACAACATCCACACAGGGTCAAAATGGCAGAGAAAGCGGCAATGGCGACCAGGACCGAGGAAACCAGGGTGCGGTACTTTCCGAACACGTTCAACCAGTCGGTCCAAACCTCCGTGTTCACCCCACTGTGTTCCTTCATCTTCCCATTCAAGGTCCGCAGACCCTCAAGGGCCCGGGACAGGCTTCCGTCGGCTGCAGTATTATTTGGAATAAATGTGCAACATTGCTCACCAAACATGGCGCAGACACCGCCCTCTTTTGAGAGTAGCATGTCAAGGGCCATTCGATTCTGGAAAGCCATGAGGGAAGTAGCGGCCAGTTGGGAGTGGACCGCCTTGAAACCCGCCTCGGTCCAGTTTCCAAGCCTCTGCACGTTGTAATGGATGTAGTTAATCCTGTCAACATTTTTGTTAAGAGTACACCACCAACACAGGGCGGATTCAAAACCAGCTGCTATCTGATTCACCAGCTTATACTCATCCGGTACTCCTCTAGGAACACCAATGGCGTCTATGTAAGTTGGATTAGCTGCGCCCTGCCATTCGGCGTTTCGCTTCGTTCTCGGCCAGAATACGGGCACTACGGACTTAGCAAAACATGTTAGATCATAATTTTTTTTTTTTTTTTTGTATGGCGCCGACGTGAGTGGCAGCCTCCCAGCAGTGTTCTCTCTTTTTCTCTTTATTTCCTTCTTTTCTCCTTTTTCTTTCTGTCTTTTTGTCCATTCGGCGATGCTGGTGCCTTCTACCGCACCTCGGTATCGCTTTGGATGTGATTTTCTTTTTTTTTTTTCCCCCTGGGACCGGGATGGCTGCGCACATCGGTCGAGACCGGCGTACCTCTACGACGGCTTCCTGCTTATCCGGCTGATGCTGACCGGGTCCCTTGCCTTGCAGCCGCGACCCCTGTGCTCCCTCGTGCTCGTCAGAACGAGCGACCTTCGCCGTGCTAGCCCCGTGGTGACCATCTGCACGTGCCCCGACTGGGTGCCCAGGACGCTGCTCACACGTTTGCCTGCTTTGTGATGTTTTCACCGATTCACGACCACGGTCCATTGGGTGCCGTTGAACTGGACTACCCTTACACCTGTCTGTGGACCCCGTTGAGGCTATTTTGTGTGTTTTGGGGTGTTTTCTGATATTGAGGGGTGCTGGTTGGGCACTGTTACTTTTTTCTTTTGTCTTTTTGCTTTGCTTTGCTTTGCTTTGCTTTGCTTTGCTTTGCTTTGATGGCTTTTATCTTTCGCACTTTCTGGCTTTCTTTGTGGCGCCGTTGTATGGCAGCCTTATGAGGGCCTATTGAGTTGCGCTCATGCCATCTGTGTGTCTTTTGTAAACCCGCTCTGTGGTATGGATACTGCTGGGGCCTGAATTTCCCTGAAGGAGTATTCCCAAGGGATTAATAAAGTTGAGTCTAAGTCTAAGTCTAAGAGGACATTGGTATCAAATGAACAGGAAACAATAGGGTTACCAAAGCGCAAATTCCAGAGCTGTTTAAAGGCAACCCATCATAAAGTTTGTTACTATTACACCAAAACCAAATATCACGACGAGCAATGGGCGAAAAAGGGGCAGTGACATTGGTCATGGACCCACACCATGGAGTAGGTAGGGCGCCGAGCTTCTCACCGGTACCAGGTAATCTAATGCATGTAAAATTACCCTTAGCTACATCGGACGAAAAAAGGGGTTTATATTTTGTCATAGAGGCAACAGGGTAAACCTTATCCCATTTAAAACAATCATGAGTGGGTGAAATGGATGAGTTTAACATTAAAACAACAGCACACTTAGGAACTATATTTGCAGGTATGATTTTCAAAAGAGGTCTTGGACCCATACATGCAATGCAACTGGTGTTAGCCATCTTTGCGGCTTGCTCAGCCATAAGCAAAGATGGCTTCATTTGCAGGTATGATTTTCAAAAGAGGTCTTGGACCCATACATGCAATGCAACTGGTGTTAGCCATCTTTGCGGCTTGCTCAGCCATAAGAAGCCAGTTGTTGGTTTGACAGCTTATTCCTGTGGAGGCTACAAAATAGCTGTCTACATCAGTGAGGAGCATACTTGTGATTTTTGC
Source organism: Syngnathus scovelli (assembly GCF_024217435.2). Taxonomy (NCBI): domain Eukaryota; kingdom Metazoa; phylum Chordata; class Actinopteri; order Syngnathiformes; family Syngnathidae; genus Syngnathus; species Syngnathus scovelli. Next base: position 16,499,158 of record NC_090855.1, read on the forward strand.
TCCTGCTGACAGGGTGTAATTATTTACAATGGGACGGTCTGCCTCCTGGACGCCTCCCTGGGGAGGTGTTCCGGGCATGTCCCACCGGTAGGAGACCCCGGGGACGACCCAGGACGCGCTGGAGAGACTATGTCTCTCAGCTGGCCTGGGAACGCCTTGGGATCTCCCGGGATGAGCTGGATGAAGTGGCTGGGGAGAGGGAAGTCTGAGAGTCCCTCCTAAAGCTGCTGCCCCCGCGACCCGACCCCGGATAAGCGGAAGAAGATGGATGGATGGATGGATGGATGGATGGATGGATGGATGGATGGATGGATGGATGGATGGATGGATGGATGGATGGATGGATGGATGGATGGATGGATGGATGGATGGATGGATGGATGGATGGGACGGTCTGCGATCAACATTGTTTTGTTAATGCAAATAGCAATAGGAAAGTGAGGATCAATTCCAGAGGACCAAGCCCACAGTTGAAAACCCCAACAGGAAGTGTTAAACAAGGTGGCATTTGGAGGACGAATTTGACCATCAGGGAGTGTAAGAGTCAAAAGGAGGCTTGTGCCCTGATTCTTCAAAGTTACTCGTTTGGCAAAGAACACAGCCTCTTCACTGGAACCAGAGGGCCAAAAATCTTGCGTTTGTGTGGTGACAAGGGTGCCCCAGTCGGTGCTAACCGGGTGACTAGTTAAATACCACCAATATCTGAGCCATTTATCCCCAGTAGTGGGGTGACCATTTCGAAACCTTTCAAACTTTTCATAGGTAAAATAATAGAAGAAGATGTATTAGGAGCCACAGTAAACATTAATGAGTTATTGTAAGTCCAAGACAAAAGCCATGGCACGCAAGTTGGAACGCGGACGGTTTCTGGTGTACAAACAACATGATCAAAAGGGGATTTTGTGTTGCGCTTATGTCTAGCAATTTTTCCCATGAGCCATATTGATTAGAATCAGCGTTGGTAGTTGCCTGAGAGAAGAATGTTCGAGGCTCATGGTAACCCCCGAAAAAAAAAAGAAAAAATAACAATAACACAAACCAGCAAAAGCAACCAAAAATGGTAGACTTTGCGCAGGCTACAGCCCGATTAAAGCACTTTACGAATGACTCTCTAATGCTCATGTTTTGGATCTCCTCAGAGTCAACACCCTGAGCTTCGGGTTGGTGTCTTGGAAATTGGCTTCTGCTAGCTTTCGTGTCAACCCTGGATCTTGGCACCAGGATCAGGCACTATTACCAGACTTTGCTCACCTTCCGTACTTAGGTTGGGTCTGCGGAGATCACCTTTTTACAATAAGATAAAGGCAGACAACAAATAAATGCAGAAAAAACAATATTCTTTCCCTTCACATTTATGTAATTGGATATAAACCATATGTATTGTCTGAAACGGATACAATGGAGTCGGGAACTTTCCTCTCTGAGGTCTTAAATCGCCTTGTGTAAAAGCTGCAAAACCGTATGTTGTATAAATAGCTTCAACTTGTTTCACCATAGCCCCCCCCCCATCAAGATATGGGTGACCCCATGACTCGAAATAGCAGCCCATTTGAACAAGTTACGAGGCAAGACAGGTTTGCCCAAAGGTCACACAAAAAAGACTCAGTATTTTTAGTTGCACCCCGCTTTTCCCAAAAGAGTCGTTCCTGGCAGGGGCTCTGAGACTGCATGTCAAGCAACACATCAGGGGAGATGTGTGACATCGAATCATGATCAGTGAGAGATGAGAGGACATGGAGCAGGCCTTCTGCAGCGGCCTTAGCGGATTTGTCAGCAAAAGCATTACCGAGAAAAACAGGATCAGAGCTTGCAGTGTGAGCAGCACATTTGCAAACCGCCACCTTTAAGGGCAGCTGGACAGTGTCCAAAAGTTGAAGTAGTAATGTGGAATGGGTGACGGGCTTGCCCGTAGAAGTTATCATGCCATGGTTGCTCCACTGCTGAGCAAAAACGTGCATGGTAGCAAAAGCATACTGACTATCAGTCCAGATAGAGGCGGATTTGTTTGCAAACAATTTGCACGCCTCAGAGCAATGAGCTCAGCGGCCTGTGTTGACATATAGGATGGCAGATTAACAGCCTCCAAAACTTCGTCAGCAGTAACAATGGCATACCCAGTAAGGGTCACACCAAATTCATTTTTCTTAGAAGACCCATCAACAAAAACCACATGACCATCTGGCAGAGGCGTATCTCCCAAATCAGGCCGAGCCTTTGCAATTTGTTGAGCAGCATCTGCACAATCATGGAATTCGCCGTCGTCAGGAAGGGGAATGAGAGTGGCAGGATTGAGTGTCGTGCATCTTTCAACGGTCAGGTGCGGCTGAGACAGCAACGTAGCCATGCAGGAAAGATGACGTGCAGGCGACAGAAAAGTCACTCACTCACTCACTCACTCACTCACTCACTCACTCACTCACTCACTCACTCACTCACTCACTCACTCACTCACTCACTCACTCACTCACTCACTCACTCACTCACTCACTCACTCATCAATCAATCAATCAATCACACAGGTGTTAACTAATTTGTAATTATATTGCAAGCAATTTAAACTCTAATGGAATATGTGGATGTCCATATCTGTTTCATCAAATTCTAATCCTACTTTACCTTTGTATAAGGCACAGGTGTCATTACTCGAATTGCAAATTATCTTCACTTTTAGTAATATTTTAAATATTAGACCAGTTTTTATTTGTCTGATTTGAAAGCGAGTTACTCGTCAGCTTGTTTTGCAGCTCCCACAATATGAGGTGCTCACACATCTACTCGGGTATGACAGTCATACCGGCCCTCCAAAAGAAGCCATGACTACACTGCGGCCCGCGAACAAATGAGTTTGACACCCCTGGCACAAGGGATAGCCTTCTCATTGATCAATCGCGTATCTTAAATCATGCTTTTTGTCAGGCGCAGAGCAGGGAGAGGACTCGAATGCAGAGAGTTCAATGTTCAAAAAGGCTTTTATTGTCGCCACTGACAGTCGAACAAAAAACGCCTCACTAGGAGGGAAAAAAAGGAAAACAAAGGCGCCTCGAACCGAGGGAGAAAAAGGGGAAATCAAAGCGCCTCGAACCGAGGGAAATACAAAAACAAGGTAGCGATGTAACCAAGTTAACATCGGTGATCAAGGTTGCTCAAACAAGGCTTCTACGTGGAACTCGAGGGTTTCGTGATCGCTAGTGTTCTGACAAGGCAAGACGCACTGGCACTGGATACGGGGAAAGACGCGGGTTATATGGACACAGGAGGGGAACACAGGTGAAGACAGTTGGTCATTGGCGCAGGTGCACACACTTGGAATCAGGGGTTCACGTGACCGGACGCACAGGGGAAGGACACACCGACTGGAACGAGAGGAAAATCACACAATAAAACAGGAAGTGATCCGGACGACACATGACAGCATGACATAACCCCCCCCCTCTAGGGCCGGATCCCAGACGGACCCGGAGCATCGGGGTGAGCCGCATAAAAGTCATCTAATAGCCCGGGATCCAGGATATAGCTACGCGGCACCCATTGCCGCTCCTCTGGCCCGTAACCCTCCCAGTCCACCAGAAATTGCCAGCCTCGGCCCTTCCGGCGCACGTCCAGCAACTTCTTAACTGTGTAGGCAGGCCCACCCCCCACCGTCCGCGGAGGCGGAGGCGCCGCGGGAGCCGGCACCATCCCACTCTCCCTAACCGGCTTGACCTTCCCGACGTGGAAGGTGGGATGCACCGCAAGGGACCGAGGCAGACGGAGCCGCACAGCCGCTGGACCGACGACCTTGGAAATCGGGAACGGCCCTACAAAACGGGGGGCCAGCTTCCTGGAGCCCACCTGGAGGGGAAGGTCCCGGGCAGCTGTTGGTTAATGCGTTCTGCTTGGCCGTTCGCTTCCGGGTGGTAGCCCGAAGTGAGGCTCACGGTGGCCCCTATAAGCTTGCAGAAGGCCCTCCAAAAGCGGGACACGAACTGGGGGCCCCTATCTGACACGACGTCCCGAGGAAATCCATGGATCCTGAAGACGTGGTCCATGAGAACTACTGCAGTCCGTTTGGCCGAAGGTAATTTGGGCAGGCCAATGAAGTGGGCCATCTTGGAGAACCTATCCACGACGGTGAGTATCGTCGTCTTACCGCTAGACACCGGCAGTCCCGTGACAAAACCCACAGAGATGTCGGCCCATGGTCGAGAGGGAATGGAGAGAGGCTGCAGCAACCCCACACGGCGGCCCGGAGTGTTCTTACTTCGCGCACAGATGGAACAGGCTGCAACATACTCCCGGACGTCCGCCCCCATGGAGGGCCACCAGAATCTTTGTTGGAGGACGTGCAGGGTTCTTCGCACGCCCGGGTGACACGTGAGCCGGGAGGTGTGCGCCCAGTGGATCACTTGGGATCGTAGTCGGGGCGGAACAAACAGTCTATTCTCGGGACTTCCCCTAGGGGGTGGATCATCGTGGTTTGCCCGCTTCACTAAGTCCTCTATGGGCCAGGTTACGGCTCCCACCACGCAGTGAGGGGGGAGAATGGGCTCTGGCTCTGTGGACACCGGGTCTGGGCTGTAGACGCGTGACAGCGCATCAGGTTTGGTGTTCTTGGCCCCCGGTCTGTAAGACAACGTGAAATGGAAACGGTTAAAGAAGAGGGACCAATGAGCCTGGCGGGAGTTCAATCGCTTGGCCTCCTTGATATATTGCAGGTTCTTGTGATCGGTCCAAACCAGAAAGGGGTGTTTGGCTCCCTCCAGCCAGTGTCTCCATTCTTCCAGAGCCTTTTTGACCGCTAACAATTCCCGATCTCCGACGTCATAGTTCTGCTCCGCGGGGGTCAGCCGTCGGGACAAAAAGGCGCAGGGATGGAGCTTGTTGTCGACCTGGGATCTCTGAGACAGGACGGCGCCGATTCCCTGGCTGGAGGCATCAACCTCCACCACGAACTGACGAGATGGGTCAGGCAAGGTAAGAATTGGAGCGGTGGTGAACCGCCTCTTCAGCTCCTGGAAGACGGCTTCAGCCTCCGCCGTCCAGCGAAACGGAACTGTCGGGGAGGTGAGAGCGTGCAGGGGAGCCGCGGTGGCGCAGAAGCCTCGTATGAATCGTCTATAAAAGTTAGCAAATCCTAGAAATTGCTGCACTCTTTTGCGGCTATCCGGTACCGGCCATTGGGTCACCGCGCTGACTTTGGCTGGGTCCATCTGGACCTTTCCTGGGGCTATGATGAAGCCCAGGAACGATATCGTTTCGGCATGGAACTCGCTCTTTTCGGCCTTGACATAAAGTCGATGGTCCAGGAGCCGTTGCAGGACCGACTTAACATGACTCTCATGGGTCCTCAAATCTGGTGAATAAATTAAGATGTCATCTGTTAGAGATTTGCTCACTCCAACTTATTTTGCAAGAACCACACGGTAGACAAGCAAGTTCTTTTAGACACCTGCAGGTGGAGAGTCCATTCGTCGCTGTGCGTGCAGCAATGTTCGAATAGACCTCTGGACTCTCCTTCCTGCAAGAGAATATTTATTAAGAGAAACAGAGTGGGGGTATGAGTGGGCTGAATAGAAAGCCCTTACCTCTAGTCTAAACATCTCAGGGGATGTTTTACGATCTTGTGATAAGGAGGACAAGGTAAGGTATTTATTACCTGTTGCATTCCAACATAATCCTATGATAAAGATAACCTGGAAAACCCTAACATCTCCCTCCTGTTTTATCATATGATTATGCTACCCCAAACAACAAAGACAAGTAAGAAAAAAACACATATATATGTATAATGAAGAAAGAAGAATAGGAAAAATAAAAACAACAAACAATGATAGCAACACTTTCCAGTGAAGATGAGGCATTACCTTAATACCCCAGATCAAACTTATTGTGTAAGTGAAAAACCTGCTGGCCAGATGTTATTAGCAGGAAAATTCTTACACGGTCCCTTTGCCTTAAGGCGACCAGAATGCTATCAATAAAAACAAAAAGAAAAACAAAGAAACAGTACATCAGCGTATCCATTACTTGCGAAGCATATTTGATGGTCAAATCAACAAGTTTCCGTAATACATGCTCAACAGAACAGCATCTACGCAATCCACGTCTCATTATCATTATCACATCTGTCACGTCTAAGAAGTTGTATATGTGCTCGCGTTTTCGTCAGCTGCTGATGTTCTAGTCTGTAGGTGAGGTCTGTCACACACACTGGCGCACACACTCGTGTCCAGTTGGCAGGCAGCATCGGACAACTCTCGTGACCACAAAACCATGATCCGTACTGAACAGGCACGTGCACTCATAGGATGCAGGTGAGGCAGTGCCTCTGAACTTCTGGATGAAGTAGGTCCCGTCCGATGGTGCAGCCATGTTGGTAGTAGAGCCCTTACACCTTGAAAACGGCTCTCTCATCCTGGCACACAGCGGTGATGTCCAAAGCTCCCATCCAGTTTCCTCCTGGAGAGCAGTCGTTAATGCATTTGTGGGTCCTGCAACCTTGGATGCAACATGTGTAGTCAGCAAGACTTGGAATGGTCCCTCCCGTCGTGGCTGGCCCAGTTCCTTCTTTTGATGACCTCGATGTAGACCCAGTCTCCTGGATTGATGGGGTTGTCGACCTGTGAGGAGGAAAGATCAAGCGGCAGTAAATTTGTCTTTGACACAGTTTGAGCGTCCTGATCATATAATCTGCCAAGGACTGCTCTTCATCTGTTGTTTGCAACTCTCGTAGTCAATTGTCGTGCCCATTTAACTGGCAAATAGGAGTGTTTGCGGGAAGAGTTTGAACACCTCCTAATGATTCCCTTTAACCAAAAACTATTTATGACAGGGGCGTTCCCATTTATTGCCTCCTGGTTTAAAAGAGATTGTCTTACCCATGCCTTCTTTCTCCTCACACGCTCGCACCCACACAGGGTGTGAACACACACACACACACACACACACACACACACACACACACACACACACACACACACACACATCTGCACGCACACATACACAAAACGGCATACAAAGTTCAGACGAACGACAACAAGACTGTCACAATTTTACAGAGATTACTCACAAACAGAACACACAGACAAAGGGATTCTAATCCATCTCTCATGTAGCTTCTTTTGATACAATCTCCTATCGGTAACTGTATAGCAGACGTTTTAGCATATAATCCCATACTCTGCTCTCTCGCTTCTACTTTTTCATGTCGGTGCAGTCGTAGGTGGCCCCTATTGCAGTCATTGTCTTGTTAACTGTCGCCTTGTGACTCCTATGCATGATTGTGTGAATGTCAAAAATTGAACGTACCTAACTTTCTGACCATCCAACCTCCACTGTGGAACAAAAAACCTTACTATTGTATTGAGTAGGTACATTAAGCAACCTAGCTTCCTCCTGACTGCCAAATGTCCTGTTCTAAAATTTATATAACTCGACCTCTACATTTTAAGCTTGATGAGCCAAAATATCAGATCTTGCTCTTGTTTCCTACCGTTTTAGCCTATTTGTTTTATCCAAATCCGTTCAATCTCTGATTATAATGCTTTTCTCTGTAGCCCTACGTATTTTTCAAATTTTTATTTATTTATTTATCAAATCTCCTCAGTTCTGTCAAACTCAGTGCACAATGAACCTCCCTTCCACTTTGAACCAAGCTTCACCAAATTTGGTAACGCCGTAGCAAGGAGTGCGATTTGGTTGTCGGACACTCCAAGTCCATATCTTTTTGCTGCACTTCACCCTCTCAAGTTGGTGTTCTTTTGTTGTTGCTTCAGAGCGACCCCATCCATCACGCTTGAATGAGTCCATTGTTTAAATGAGTCAATTTTCATCATTGTGAGTTCCTCCGCTTTTCACTGTCTTTTCTCGTCCCCGAGGATGTTGTCTGTCCTCCGGAGTGTACTTGTCCTTCTCCAAGCACGACAGCAGTCTTTTCTTGTCCTTCGCCAAAGGTCAAAGGTGCTTCAGAGCCAGGCACCATTTTGTAGTTGTTCACGGCTGCAGGCGAAGACTCGGATTGGGTTTCAGGGGCCCTGACACTGAGAATGACAGGCTGGGACGTCAAACTTGTAAGACTATCTCCAAATGTAGCTGCTTCCATCAATTTGCTGGTAACATGTATTTACCAAACTTCAACTTCTCCTAATAACAGCGGTCTCGTTTTTATATCGTAAATCCTGCAACTCATCCTATTTTTGAGCTACATTTTATCTATAGTTCCAATTTAATCGGACAGTATCATTATTGAAAATCAACTCATCGAGGTCTGCTTTCCACATCAAGCCCTGATCTGTATGTCTTGACCTCTCACATGTTATTGTCATGCTTGCTCAAAAATGTGACTTAGAGTATGGTGCTGTGAATTCTCAATCTCCCCAATGAAATTGGATCCCACCTCGTAGTTCTTATCGTTCTCATGTTCCTGTTAGCCTGCAATTGTCCAAATCAAAAATGTTTTCTTTTAACTGTCTTTCTTTTGAACCTCTAAATCTCTCGTGTTGCTAACCTATCTACACCAGAACAAAAAAATTACCACAATATAACACCAAATGTATTCGAAAATTCATTGTCATAAAGTGTTGTATTATTACTATCTTCCACTATCTGTCCTACTCACTCCCCCCTTTTGAGGCTTGGCAACGCCCATGCCTCACACCTTGACCAACTTTTTGGGAGAATGCGTTCTTTACTACATACGATTCCATCATCATTTAATTTGACTTTCTTTCCAAAACGCTTCTCAATTTCTCAGTTCACACATCTTCTACATGTGTTACTGGTTCTCCAGTTTTTTTTTCTAGTTAATTATCAATCCAAAAGCTACGTGTTTCTTTCTAACATTCAACCTACTCAAAATCACTCTTTCATCAAAGACGCTCTACTAATTTTCTATAGTAGTCGCCAACGACTTCAACCATTCAACCTTTCATTCATCAATGCTCATCATATGCATCTCACACAGTCTCCAAAAAGGAGTCTTCCCATCACATTGGTCCCAATTCATCCAAGCTCACCACACAACATTCATATATCATTTTCAACTCAGGTTTCCTGGTAGAACAATCCACCAATTCAAAAAAACTTAACTAAAACAAACAACTGGCAAATTAATCTAAATGTTTTCTTTGTTTTTAAATTTGAAGAACTCAATCTCTCAGATTTAGCTTGCATTTAGAATTTTGCATAATCTTATAACACAACCAATCAATTATTCCTATTAAATGTAGCATTGCAAAATCTTAAATTCACAATTTAGCTTCTTCCAATTCCTGAAAGCATGTTCTGTTGTTTTGTTAACTCCGAATTTCTCATGAGGGCTTGACACTAACATGCACTAGTGTGGATTAGTTTCTGCTCGCAAACAGATTTCTCTCTTTTTCTTTCATTTTTATCTGTCAAAATTGTTTCTGTTCTGCGGTGTAAATTGAATAGAAAACAGTCTAGCAAATTTCTTTATACTAAAAGTTTAGCCAATCTTCATCAACTTAACACATACGCACACACATGCACAGCTCTCGCGTGCGGAAGGTAGGTCTCAGCAACAATGATTCGTCACAGGCTGGCCATTTCCTGTGGTCGATCATGAGCTGGTCCCTCCCATGCACACGAGGACAGCACATTCTAATTTTATTTATTTATCTTCTAGAAGCAAGTTGCATTTCTTTACCACTTGATTTGCATATTTTAACTTTAGTGTAACACAATTTGATCCCTATTCATTTGTAATTGGGCCTAAAAACAGCATTGTCATACTTCTTGTGTGGACATGGGCTCTAACAATCTAAAAAGATTTTTGATAACCTGACAATGACATGTTTTGCTGTCATATGGGAGAGGTTTCAGATGTTTTAAATTTCGATACATGATTTGCATAGGACCGGAAACTTCTCTTGCCCCTTGCTTGAGCCGCGGCTTGAGCTGCGGCCTTGCACCTGCTCACAGGGGCCTTATTGTCTCCTGGTCTGACAAACACTTGTGACCGCATCAGTTTTCATCTTTCTAGCTTTTGTCTCTTGAATTCGTTCTCATCTCTTTGTGAAGATTTCAACCACACTCTAGCACTTCTACCACTTCTTCCACATTTCAAATGTCCTTGTACTCCATACATTTTCTTCCACTCCAGCATCTATTGCATACAATTAAGAAATCTACTTGCCATGAACTTCTCGTTTTAAAGAAGAGCAGAGCAAGAGATTTACCGTTCTTATTTCCCATCTTAATTTTAGTACCGTAATTTCCGGACTATAAGTCGCGCTTTTTTTCCCATAGTTTGGGTGGGGGGGCGACTTATACTCAGGAGTGACTTATATATGTTTTATTTCACAAATTTTCACTTGAGCATTAAGACATCACTTACTTACAAGTATAGTTGACCACTTCCCATGTTATTTTTAGTATAGTTGATCACTTCACATGCTTTTATATCTTTATCTTGAACATATTCAAAACATAAAAAATAGAGAAAACATCAAATAAAGCAATTAACACTTTAAAGCACCATATCCAAGTCCACTGTCTGCTGTATGTACACTTGCTCTATTTTTGCTCCTCTTATATTTATTATTATTATTTATTATTATTTGGCCCGTTCTCAGCTCTTTGTTTGTGTTTGTCACGTTAGCATACCTATCGTTTAGCCTGTTGTTGCTATTTAATGAATTGGAGTGACACCGATGGTTTTATGAACATGTTATTCATGTAATAGTTGTCCTTAATCACTCTATATGTTACGTCTTTGTTTGTATTTGTCACGTTAGCATACCTATCGTTTAGCCTGTTGTTGCTATTGTTTAGCCTGTTGTTGCTTGTTCATGACTGTTTTTGGTGTGGGATTTTGTCGAATAAATTGCCCCCCAAAATGCGACTTATACTCCGGAGCGACTTATATGTTTTTTTCACTTTTTGGGGCATTTCATGGCTGGTGCGACTTATACTCCGGAGCGACTTATAGTCCGGAAAATACGGTAGTTTAAGGTTTTACAATTTTTTTCAAATTTTTTTTTCTTTGAGGATCCTCAATGCAGGTTTAAATTGACCTTTCAACAGATTACTAGCCTGTTTTATTGCCGTGGATCAACGCTAGAACTGCTTTTTAGTCAATTTATCCTACCAGTCACACACTCAATCACACAAACTCCAGCGCTTTTTTAGGCCTATCCAGGGATGGGTGTAAAACCCTCCCAAACAGCTTTGGAAAAACGGACAAAAGAAAAAATCTACGCCCTTCTTCAATTAAGAAAAAGAAGCTCTGTTTTTCTTAGCCCGTTTCTTCCACTGGGACTTGAACCCAAGCTGTTCTTTGGCTTGGAAAAACATACAAAGAAAAATCTACGCCCTTCTTTGATTAACAAAAAAGAAGCTCTGTGTTTCTTAGCACGTTCCTTCCACTGGGACTCTAACCGAAGCCAGATCCCTCAGCTCGGAAGAACAGACAAAGAAGAGTCTACGCACCTCTTCCAAGAACAAAAAAGAAGCTCTGCTTTTCTTAGCCTGTTCATTCCACTGGGACTTGAACCCAAGCTGGCTCTCGTGCACCTCTACATTTTACGCGTTTCACAACAACACAATCACACAACTTCAGGCCTTTAACTTACTTGTCCCCTGGTTCGTTGCACTGCCGGGTCCCGTCAATCCACCTCTGTCAGACGAAGGCAGACCTAAGATGCTGGCCCAGCGAAGAATTCTCTTCCCAGGACTTTCTCCTCCAGGTCCTCTTAATGGACGCTGGCTTGTCGACAATGCAGCACGTCCTCCTTCGTCAGCCAGATAGCGGGTATGAGAGGTCCCGGGTTTCGGCACCAAAATGTTAGAGATTTGCTCACTCCAACTTATTTTGCAAGAACCACACGGTAGACAAGCAAGTTCTTTTAGACACCTGCAGGTGGAGAGTCCATTCGTCGCTGTGCGTGCAGCAATGTTCGAATAGACCTCTGGACTCTCCTTCCTGCAAGAGAATATTTATTAAGAGAAACAGAGTGGGGGTATGAGTGGGCTGAATAGAAAGCCCTTGTCCTCTAGTCTAAACATCTCAGGGGATGTTTTACGATCTTGTGATAAGGAGGACAAGGTAAGGTATTTATTACCTGTTGCATTCCAACATAATCCTATGATAAAGATAACCTGGAAAACCCTAACATCATCCAAGTAAACGAAAACAAAGTGGTCTAAGAAATCACTCAGAACGTCATTGATCATGGCTTGGAAGACCGCGGGGGCATTGGTGAGGCCGAACGGCATTACCCGGTATTCAAAGTGTCCCCGGGGGGTGTTGAAGCCCGTCTTCCACTCATCACCTTCCCGAATGCGCACGAGGTGATACGCGTTACCTAAATCTAACTTGGTGAATACCCGAGCCTGCTGCAACTGATCAAACACGGCCGACATGAGTGGGAGGGGGTACCGATTCTTTATAGTGATTTGGTTGAGGGGACTGTAATCTATGCAGGGGTGCAGGGTTCCGTCTTTCTTCCCCACAAAGAAAAATCCGGCCCCTGCAGGCGATGATGACGGCCTGATCAGACCTGCTTTAAGTGACGCGTCAATATAGTCATTTAAGGCCTTCTTTTCGGGGCCCGAAAGGGAATAAAGTCTACCCTTGGGGATCGAAGCACCGGGCAATAGGTCTATGGCGCAGTCGTAGGGACGGTGGGGTGGTAAGGAGCTCGCCTTGGCTTTGCTAAATACCTCCGCAAGTTGATGGTAGCATTTGGGTACTTGGTTTAGATCTGGAGCTCTAAAATCTGGTTCAGGAGACGCAAGGTCCGAGGGAGAATTGCAGGTGGACTCGATCGAAGGGTTCGGTTTGACACACGATACTTGGCACTGGGATGCCCACCCCTTTATCTCCCCTGACTCCCAGTTTATTGCAGGGTTGTGGTGTTTTAGCCACGGATAACCGAGGATAAGCGGATTCAGGGGGGAGGTGACTACATGCAGTCTTACTAGTTCATAATGAGTGCCAAACGACAATGAGAGGGGTTCGGTTATATAAGATATGTCAAAAAGGGCTTGTCCGTTAAGTGCCTTAGCCTTTATGGTTGTGTTCAAGGGTTCGGTCTTTACGCCTATGCTGCGAGCAAAAGCCCAGTCAATCAAATTCTCGTCGGCCCCTGAGTCAATCAACACCCCGAGCTCGAGTTCCTTGCCTTGGCAGGTTAGCGTCCCGACGGGTAGAACCCTATTCTTCTGCCGGACCACGGAGAAGGTGCTTACCCTCAGCGCACTCCGCTCCGGGCAGGAGAGGAGGAGATGACCAAGCGCCCCGCAGTATTAGCATCTGCCCTCCTGGCGTCGACGCTGTCTTTCCTCTTCGCTCAATTTGGCCCGGCCGAGCTGCATGGGTTCCGTCCCCTCGAGTGGCCCGGCCGGGATCGATCTTTGGTGGTGCGTCTCGTGGGATGACCGCCCGCCCAATGATGCGGAAGGAGTAACGATCGCACCCCGGCTTGCGCGCTGCTTCCTCCACTCCTTTAGTCGGTTGTCAGTTCGGACGGCCAACGCGATGAGAGCGTCGAGCTCCACAGGAAGATCAAGGGAAATGAGTTGGTCCTGGATGGTCCCGGAAAGACCCTGGAGAAAAGCATCGTACAGAGCCGTCGAGTTCCATCCGCTTTCCGCGGCCAGAGTGCGGAAGCGGATCGCGTAGTCGCTGACTGTCTCTCGACCCTGGGTGATATGGGACAGCTCTCGTGCCTTCTCTCGGTCCATGGGAACTGGATCGAACACCATGCGCAGGGCCTCGATGAATCCGGAAAACGAGTGACAGGTAGCGGAATTCCTGGCCCATTCTGCGGTTGCCCACGTCCGGGCTCTTCCCGTCAAATAGGAGATTGTGTATGCCACCCGGGAGCGTTCCGTTGGGAAGTCGCCGGGAGCTCGCTCGAACTGCATCTCGCAATTCGTTATAAAGGCTCGACTCAGCCCGGGTTCCCCTGCATATCGTTCTGGGAAAGCCAGTCTGATCCCCCTCGCCAGAGGCGCGGGCGCCGGGTGGTCCACAGGGGGCGCCGCTGTGGAACAGGGCGTCGCAGCTCGCCCCGTGGTCAGCAGAGCGAGGACGTCTTGCATCTGACGACTCAGCGAATCCACCTGGGCGGCCACCGCCTCTCTGAAGCCTTCCTGGTTCTTTACCAGTTCCTGAACGCCAACACTCAGAGCGTCTACCTGCTTCTGCTGTTGGCCCAGTTGCGCAGTCTGGGAGCGTACTTGGGCGACCAGCTGCGCTGTCTCTGCCGAGTCCATGTCTGGCCAGTGCGTAATGTCAGGCGCAGAGCAGGGAGAGGACTCGAATGCAAAGAGTTCAATGTCCAAAAAGGCTTTTATTGTCGCCACTGACAGTCGAACAAAAAACGCCTCACTAGGAGGGAAAAAAGGGAAAACAAAGGCGCCTTGAACCGAGGGAGAAAAAGGGGAAATCAAAGCGCCTCGAACCGAGGGAAATACAAAAACAAGGTAGCGATGTAACCAAGTTAACATCGGTGATCAAGGTTGCTCAAACAAGGCTTCTACGTGGAACTCGAGGGTTTTGTGATCGCTAGTGTTCTGACAAGGCAAGACGCACTGGCACTGGATACGGGGAAAGACGCGGGTTATATGGACACAGGAGGGGAACACAGGTGAAGACAGTTGGTCATTGGCGCAGGTGCACACACTTGGAATCAGGGGTTCACGTGACCGGACGCACAGGGGAAGGACACACCGACTGGAACGAGAGGAAAATCACACAATAAAACAGCTCAATTTACCAGCTCAGTGGCCTAGTAGTAGAGTGTCCGCCCTGAGACTGGAAGGTTGTGGGTTCAAACCCCGGCCGGGTCATACCAAAGACTATAAAAATGGGACCCATTGCCTCCCTGCTTGGCACTTAGCATTAAGGGTTGGAATTGGGGGGTTAGATCACCAAATGATTCCCGAGCGCGGCACCGCTGCTGCTCACTGCTCCCCTCTCCCCCAGGGGATGGATCAAAATCACATGGGGATGGGTTAAATGCAGAGGACAAATTTCACCACACCCAGATGTGTGTGTGACGATGATCATTGGGACTTTAACTTTTGACTTTAGGAAGTGATCTGGACGACACATGACAGCATGACACTTTTCCTCCTTTGAAGCGACTATGTACTTCAAACCCAAACGGCACCATTTTATAGGGAAAAAAATTGTTGAATTTATTCGTTTTCGACATAATACTGGTCGCAAATTTGCATGTGGAGCATTTTTGAGTTGTTGATCATAGACATCAGTTGAACACTCTTTCTGGTCTGTGTCTAAAGTCTTCAAACAACTCATCTTTTTGTTTAGTTCGGCCAATGTCTGTGTAATTTGCTCTACGTTGGAATTTTATTTTTATCCTGCCCAATAGTTGGTCAATTTGTATTTGTAATGGCACCCCGTTATATTCCAATGGACGGCCCTGGAGATCAAAAGGACTCCAGGTGCCTTTAACGCTTGCCCAATGTTTGGTTAAGGATGCCATGAAAACCTGTTGTACTTCATCACCTCTCAAATTATAGGAAGCAATGAGTTGTTTAATTTGGGGTACAAAGACGGAAAGGATGGTTCGCTTTGCCGTGCCGCAACATCTGTCTTTGTAATTTGATCATTTTTCTCATCTTCATTCGTCACATTCTCAGCTGCGGTTCATAAGCGAGCTCGCGCTGACACTGTGTCATCATCTTCCTGTCTGTGCAACAGCAAGTTCTTTTTTATCTTTTCTTAGTCTTCCTTATCTTTCAATTTTCCTCTCATCTGGGAAAATGAGAATGTAATTTTGCTTTTTAATTTTTAATTTTAAGTCTTGCAAAATTGCTATATCCTTACTGCACCGAGATAAACTGTTAAATATATCTTTAAAAATAAACAAACAAAAACAATCTATGCTCTTCAAAATGGGACCCAAATGTCAGATTACAAATCAAACCTCCTCCTTCACGCTCACATTTTTTGATAGAACAGTCTACTTAGCTAGACACTGTCATATCATACTAAATAATGGCCTGCAAATTAAATATAATGTTGTTGCTGTGGTCCCTCAAAACATGTGACTAGAATTTGGACCATTACTAACCCCCATCAATTGATAAATTATCTCCTCACTAAAGTCCTAGCCTGTTAACCTATCTGCATCAAGAAGACATTTGCAATGCAGGGGATAAGAGAATAATAATAACACCATTGATTTCTATTCATTAACCTAATTTTATCCAGTTCTACAATGTATGTTTTCTCTTACTCTCACATTTTTATGAGGGTTGGGCACTCTCCTCGTCGGACGGGTTTCTGCCCACAACCTTCATATTAGTCTATAATTTCTAATTTTTACATTTAACAATGCAAATCTGATAAACCATTGTCTAGCACACCGTTTTCGTGCACCAATTTAACGCAATTCCAACCTTTATAACGAACTAATACACAAAGACAAACATACACAGAAACAAACACACGGGCCCAGCTGATAACAAGGGTGGGGGGAGCAACTGAAGTGCGGAGAGCCTCGCCACCGCCACGTCGCATAATGCCACCCCCCATCTCTGTCCAAAATATGCATTTGTCAAGATATTTTATATTTTCGGTGTCGACCCCTTCCATTAATTTCCAATCTTTGCATTTTAATTCATGTTGGGGTAGCGACTTTTGTTTGCTATTTGATTTTCCCATGGTTTACTTTTCTAAAGTTGGCAATTCAAATGGCACCTACAGTGTCCTAAAGCCAATTTAATTCACAGGACAGTGGTAAAATATTCAATGAGTGGTAAGTCTCCTTTCCTCTGCTTCCACACAAAGCCACTGTTTACAATCCAGTGTGTTTTATATAAAGGAGAGCTCAAATGAGATCACTCTCAGTCAAACCATACACACACACACACACACACACAATGCGCACTCTTATCGTCTCACAGGCAAGCAGGGGAGTCCGCCCTCCCGTGGATTTTAACAAACTCTTTAACCTTCCAATGTGTAAAAAAACTTATTTTTACCCTTTTCTTGAAGTAGATATAAAACCTAACTTTTCATGGATAAGGGACCCAAACCAGCTAAACAAGAGTTAAGAAAAACATTGGATGAAAAAGATTGTTTTTAGGGTATTATTTTTTTGGCTGATTCAATACACGGGTCAAAAATGACCCGCTAACACCACAGATGGCAGCAGAAAGCTAACACATTAGGAAGGTTAAGTTAGGAGGCCCCACGACACCTCAGCGGAATTTAACTGCTCCAAATTACCTGTACTTCTTTAGAAAACAGAGGAGTCCGCCCTCCCATGGAATTTAACTGACTTATAAGTCAGGGGACTCCATCATCCCAGCGGAATTTAACTGTTTCTAATTGCACTTGATAGGGTCTAGAATTGTTAAGGTTTTAAGTGACCTCTTGTCACTGCACATTCATTCCTTTTAACAGAATCAATATTCGTACTCACAGTCTGCTGGTTCTTTTCCTCGGATGTTCTCGTCAACCACTCTGGTGTCCAGCCGACTGATCGAGTCAGCCCCGTGATAAGGGTTTCTTTATGTGCCTTGGAAAAGGACTTGTCCTGCGTCGAAAAGTCAGCTGGACCCCCGAAATAGGTCTGTTGAGAATCCCGGACGAGCCCCCAATTTCTGTCAGGTTCAAAGTGCTAACTGAATATCTGAATAAAAGAAAAGGATCAGCAGACAAAAACAAGTGAGGCAAAATATTGATTTTTCTCGCGAGGAGTGCGATACAGATTGCTTTCTACAATCTGACTACACTAAAAATCTGTTTACACTCTCGCTCTTTTTATTTGGAACGCCCTACCCACAGTGTGAGACGATTAGCCCCTGAGGGTGAGGGGAAAGAGATTGTGGGCTTCGTCTCGTAAGAAAAGAAACAAAAAGTAATGCACAAAGTGTTGCGTGCAGATATGGCTATATCAGCAAAACAGTTTAAGCAATATTCCGAGAGATAAAAAGAGAAAGTGATGTACTTTAAGGAAGATCAGAAGGTTTATGGCGCATCGTTTGACGTGTTGTTTTCACGATCTGTTCTGGTGGACGTCATTTTTCTGCTGAGATGTCAGCAGTATCTTGTTTGACACAACCGTCATCTCGCCCCTGACCCAGCCGTAATCCTTCTGTTCTGTTGCACAAGATAAGAATAAGCAAGGCAAAGCAGCAAGCAGACTGAGCAGTAACATTATGAATAAGTACTCATTAGAGAACGCATGATAACATATATATACAAATTTTCTAACGGTGTTTGTTTTTTTCTAGCATGAAAATTTGCACTCAATGTTATTGGAGTGGCAAAAAAGTCACAGTTGTAACATTTGTGCTCAGCAAAACATGAAAACACGCACAATCCCCTGCTGTTCTTAATGTGATTTGCTTTATTTTTTGGGTCGGTTGGCAAAAAATGGTGCATTTGTGCTGCCAGATGGTTTTGGACTGCCACTTGTGGGCAGATGTAGCAAATGATGCCGGCGCTATCTAGCTGCAAAGGGTCTGTATTGCATCACCATCTTCCATTTATCTTTTTTATCCATCAACATAATGAAAATGAATTTTAAAAAAAAAAAGTATCTCGCCATGCAAGTGGAAACTTGGCGACCGGCGTGTGTTGTGTGTGTCCTTACCGTAGTCATAGTCAAAGGTGGCCGTGTAATCGTCGTGGGGGTCACGAGGTCGTCCTCCCAGTGGCTCGCTTCTGGACTTCCTGCTGGGATGATGACAGACAAGGTGATAAAGGGAAATGACCTTTGACCTCTCAGCACGCCGGCGACTCGTCTTCCCGAGCGGGGCCACGTCGCCACCACGCACGACAATAGGTGCAGGGCTGCCGCCATTGCACACGCTCACTGAAAAAGTCATGCGATCCTCCACGCGAGTTCTCAAGAACAAATCCTAAATGTGCACACGCATGCTGCATGTGTGGAGGCAGTCGCTGATGGTGTAGGGGTTCGCTTGCCTGTCTTGTGTGGCGATACCGTGAGTTCGATTCCTGCATATGACGGTGCGTGTGTGCGCGTGTGCGTGCATCTTTATGAATACAATACTCAAGAATGTCAAGCCTCGAATCAACAAATCCTGACACGTTAATCGACTTTTTCGTGACAGTTGAGAAGGATGCCCGAGCGTCTCGAAACTCTCCATGCTGGAGCTGTCGTGGTGAGTGTATGCAATGGCGACGTCCGTCAGAGCAAAACGAGCAAAACAACCTCGCTGACATGAGTACCGCGCTGGAGCGCCGCTGTGATCTCTGCACATATGGTGTTTATTTTGTGTCAATATAGAAAACTTTTTAAAACACAAGCAAAAAATATCAATTCAAATTACTAAACGCAAAAAAAATCACACGAAAAATGCAACATTGCAAAAAAAATTGTGAAATGGTATAAAATATTTGATTGCGCTCCCTGACAATTTGCTTCTGCTCCCTGACATTTTGCTTCTGCTCCGTGATTCTTTGCTTCTGCTCCGCGTTTCTTAGCTTTTGCTCCCAGATTGCGGTTTTGACACAAACGTGACGCGTGGGTGGGATTTCCATGAGTGCATTCCCATTAGTGTATTTCTGTTTGACGGGCAGCTAAGCAAGCGTATGAAGCTGCTCTGGCCGCACCAGTTATTCTGTTTCTGATTGGTTCTTCTAACAATGTCATCACCAGATTGTGGATGCAATGTGGCTGTTGTTATCATACGGTAGATATTTATGGTCGTTATCGTCACACACACATACAGTATCTCACAAAAGTGAGTACACCCCTCTCATTTCTACAATGTTTTAATTATAACTTGTCATGGGACAACACTGAAGAAATGACACTTTGACCCAATGTTGAGTAGTCACTTTAGAGCTTGGCTAGCAAAGTAAATTTATTGTTACTTCAAAGTATCTCAAAATACAACAATTAATGTGTAAAATGCTGGCAACAAAAGTGCGTACACCCCAACTGAAAATGTCAAAATTTGACCCAAATGTCAATATTTTGTGTGGCCACCATTATTTTCCAGCACCACCATAACCCTTTTAGGCATGGAGTTCACCAGAGCTTCACAAGTCGCCGCTGGAATCCTCTTCCGCAATGACATCACAGAGCTGGTGGATGTTGAAGACATACACTTCTGAAATAGCCAATTTGCTCAATTTGGCTTTCACCATGTGTTATTATTGTCATTTGCAGTTCAGATGTAAGTGTGATTTTAACAAGAATAGCAAAAATAGTCAAACCTTGGTTTTTGACCACAATCCGTTTCAGAAGGCAGTTCGAGAAGCAAATCGGTTGAATTCCGAATCAATTTTTCCCATTACAAGTAATGGAACATTTTTTAATCCGTTTCAAGACAAAAAAAACCCTCCTTTTTTAAGCATTTTTTCATTTGCGCATATTTGTCTGATCGCGCAACTGCAGCGCACCGCCGAACGCGCAACCGTAGCGCGTCGCCCACCGCGCAACTGCACCGCGCTGGTCCCATTATTGTGACAGACCCGTTGCTAGAATTTAGAAAATATTTTTAAAGTCCTGATGTACTTTCCAAAATTTAAGTGGAACTAAGTGCGCAGGGAGCTTAATTTTGTTCGATCGCGCAACTGCAGCGCACCGCCGAACGCGCAACAGTAGCGCGTCGCCCACCGCGCAACTGCACCGCGCTGGTCCCATTATTGTGACAGACCCGTTGCTAGAATTTAGAAAATATTTTTAAAGTCCTGATGTACTTTCCAAAATTTAAGTGGAACTAAGTGCGCAGGGAGCTTAATTTTGTTCGATCGCGCAACTGCAGCGCACCGCCGAACGCGCAACAGTAGCGCGTCTCCGACCGCGCAACTGCACCGCGCTGGTCGCATTATTGTGACAGAGCCGTCGCTAGAATTTAGAAAATATTTTTAAAGTCCTGATGTACTTTCAAAAAATTTAAGTGGACCTCAGTGCGCAGGGAGCTTAATTTGGTCCGATCGCGCAACCGTATCGCGCCGGGCGCTCACTGTCGCATTGCTTTAAGAGCGTCTTTCTGTTTTAGGATGGCTTTAGTGCTCCTACTTGCTTTTTTTGGAGGCATGATTAGGGGTTAATACAACCCTCAAAGAAACGAAAATACAATAATAACGGAATCAGTCGGCATCTGGGCCGCGCGGTCGAGTTTTCTCGGTTCCACCCGGCTCATCTCGCGAGGTTCGACCTCCGAATTTTGTTGGACAACCGAAGCAAAAAAATCTCGATTTTTTTATTTCGAATTCCGATTTGTTCAATAACCAGGACGTTTGAAAACCGAGGTTTGACTGTAAAATAAATAGATGCAGCTCACTGACAAGTGCCGCTATTTGAGATAATTTTGGAACAGTCCTGCGGGCGACTCATGCGGTCCTCATGGGCGGGTGTTGGTGACCCCTGGTGTAGACTGATTTTAGACGCGTATATAATTCGGCTATCTATAGACCTAATATCCATCCATCCATCCATCCATTTTCTGAACCGCTTAGTCCCCACGGGGGTCGTGGGCGTGCTGGAGCCTATCCCAGCTGTCATCGGGCAGTAGGCGGGGGACACCCTGAACCGGTTGCCAGCCAATCGCAGGGCACACAGAGACAAACAACCATTCGCACTCGCACTCACACTCACACTCACACCTAGGGACAATTTGGAGTGATCAATCGGCCTACCAAGCATGTTTTTGGGATGTGGGAGGAAACCGGAGTGCCCGGAGAAAACCCACGCGGGCTCGGGGAGAACATGCAAACTCCGCACAGGGAGGGCCGGAGGTGGAATCGAACCCGCACCCTCCTAACTGTGAGGCGGACGTGCTACCCAGTGCCCCACCGAGCCGCCCTAGACCTAATATAGACGGCATAATTAAATCCATCAAATATGATCATATTTAGAAATATTAAACTCTAAACCAGCTGTAAGTTGTATAAATAATGTACAGAAGTTGTACTGCTTCGTTTTAAACAACCATTAATCCGTGTAAAGTGTGGTTATTATTTTAACCACATTTAGACGTCTAAATGTAGACCTTCTCTACACCATGTACGATTGAATTAAATACATTAAACAGTGTATATTCATCCAAAATATAACTCCACAACTGGATCTGAGTAAAATAAAATATCAACTCGCACGAAGGGCGATCGGGGAGAGTACCCTAAATCTTAAATAAAACGCATGGACGTAAATAAAACTTAAACTAGACGTATATGGCTCAGTGGGGAGGTTTTGGTCAGGTTGTTGTGCTATCGATCTTACCGTAAAAAAAAAAAAAAAAAAAAAAAAAAGGCATGAAGACTTGTTGTTTTGTTTCCCGACAGCAGGGGGCGGGCACGCGTGGGTTTTCCCCGGAATTCCATGAAGGAGGAGGCGCGGCCATACCTGGCCACACCTGCACGGACTCGACTTGCCTTGACACTGTCTGCCTCCGAAGTAGCTGGGTGGACTCAAGTGGACTCGTCTGATCTGGATACATTGCGGGTCAACTTTCCAGGAAGTGACAGCAGCAGACATGGTGAGGCCAACGTCTTGGTGACACACCTTTATCTTGGTTTTGCTCCATGTGTGTGTGTGTGATCGTAGTTCTGGTCCTTGTCTTGTTGCTGGTTCTAATCCACATCTAGCCTCCGATCCTTGTACTTGGGGCTGTGAACGCTTGCTTCTGTTCTGTAACATTTACCTTGACTTGTTTCTTTTTCCTGGTGGTCCTGGTTTCAGTTTTGTTTAGCAGATCAGAAGATCAGTGTATCAAACGTTTTTCAAGCAAAATGGTTGAAAAAAAAAAAAGAGACAATGCCAAAAAAATATTGTAACCCAAAAGTACATTGCCATATCAGCTCTGGGCATCAACACACATGCACGCACACACACACACACACACACACATGCACTCACACACATGCACACACATGCACACACACACACGCACGCACGCACGCACGCACACACACACACACACACACACACACACACACACACACACACGCGCACGCACACACACACACACACACACACGCACACACGCTACCCTAACTCCAGGCACAGGCTGAGTGTGTATGTGTGTCCACTAACATGAGCCAACAGGACTTTGGAATGCTGGAAATTCAGGAGACACACCCGCAGCTCACATTATCAGGACGTTCTCTGACATTGTGCACCAGTCAAGCCTGAAGCCAGTTCGAGTGCAAAACCACCATTTTTACCTTTGCCCTCAAATCTGTCTTCAAATGTGTTAAACAGAGTGGGTTCACTCAATTTCCTCAGCCTTGCACTGGAGGTGTGTGATTGATAGCTGCGTGTGTGTGTGTGTGTGCGTGCATTCGTTCGTGTGTGCGTGTGTGTGTGCGTGTGTGTGTGTGTGTGCACGCGCGTTTTTGGGGACCAAAAAAATTAAGTAAGTGGCCGTGATTGCCCCACCCACACAGGGCAGCAAAGAGCGCTATCACTGGCTGGCTCAGGACGTGAAGGTGAGCGGCGTAGACGACATGGTGCTCCTGTCCAAAATCAACGAGGACACCATCACGGAGAACCTCAAGAAGAGATATATGGATGACTACATCTTTGTATCCTCAAACACACGTGCGCACTGTTTTCAGTCCATCACAGCCACTGCTCGTGTAAACCTTGACCCATTTTTGTCAGACCTACATTGGACCAGTTCTGATCTCCGTCAATCCGTTTAAACAACTTCCCTATTTCACGGACCGAGAAGTAGACCTCTACCAGGGCGCGGTAGCACACGCACGCTTGCACATCCGCATTTCTAATCGTCAATCTGCAACGTCAGCTTTGGCTTGCTGGTAGATTTTGAAGCTGTCGCATATGAGCCTGGCGCGGAGATACTCAAGCGTTGAGTCCAAAAGTGCCTTTGAAAGCTCTTTAAGAAAGTGAGGCCCAACGCAACCCCATAAAAGTCAATCCAGTCCAAGGAAATATCCCAAGTGCACGAAATGCAGTTTCCATATGTCACATCATCATGTTTTATTTTAGGAAAGTCTCTGAAGCCGCGAGGTTGCTTGCGGGGTGTAGCAATGCGCAAGACGGTCAGAAATGCAAATTATTATTATTTTTTTTACTACTAGTTGTCGTAACCACCCCAAGGTGGCTCCACCGGCTTGTTTTGAGTCCTGAGTCCCCCACCACCAACACCACCACCATGTGTCTCTTGATGATGTCCTGTGTCGCAGGCTCAATACGAGAACCCGCCTCACGTCTACGCGTTGGCTGACGACGTTTACCGCAACATGATGATTGACTGCGAGAACCAGTGTGTCATCATCAGGTGGGCAGGACTTTGTTTCCTAAAGCAGAGAGTGCCTCTCCACTGACTTCCCATCTGACTTTGTGGCCCATCCTCAGCGGTGAGAGTGGCGCGGGGAAGACGGTGGCGGCCAAATACATCATGAGCTACGTATCCAAGGTGTCAGGGGGTGGTGACAAGGTGCAGGTGAGTGGAGGTGGTGGGGCTCCAGCGGAGGCGGGGCCCTAAGTAGTGTGCGTGCTGGTTCTGGTGCAGCACGTGAAGGACATCATCCTGCAGTCCAACCCCCTGCTGGAGGCCTTCGGGAACGCCAAGACGGTCCGGAACAATAATTCCAGCCGCTTTGTGAGTACTGGAACGAGCACGCAGGTACACACCCCAACCCAAATGCGCATGACAAGTGCACTCCCCTGACAGGGAAAGTACTTTGAGATCCAGTTTGGCCGTGGCGGCGCTCCCGACGGAGGAAAGATCTCCAACTTCCTGTTGGAGAAGAGCCGAGTGGTTTCGCAAAATCCAGGAGAGAGGAATTTCCACATCTACTACCAGGTACTAGCAGGTCCCAGCGGGCATCAGCAGATATGAGTCAGGACTGCCGGATAGCATCCCGGATTTTGCCAGGCACGAGCTGTTCCCACTGCAGCAAGCTATTCCCACTGCAGCAGGCAGCGCTCGGCCAGCGCTTCAAACTCAGTCTGCTCACCTTTGACCTCTCTGGCCCTCAGCTGCTGGAGGGAGCGAGCGGGGAGCAGAGGGAAAACCTTGGCGTGACAATCCCCGACTACTACAACTACCTTAACCAATCGGGAACTTTCACAGTCGAAGACGTCAATGACAAGAAGGAGTTCTCTGACACCTTGGTGGGTCCGCACCTTCCCCCTCCCTCCCCGTTCGTCGCTGCTTCAATGTCTCCGTCCCCTTCTGTACGTCTGTATGAATGTGTGTTTACCGTGTCAGGGCGCCATGTCGGTGGTAGGCCTGTCCATGGAAGACCGGGATTCGGTCATTCAGCTGGTCGCGGGCATCCTCCACCTGGGCAACATAAACTTTCGCGAGGAGAACAACTTTGCGGTGGTGGAGAGCGCTGACTGTAAGTTACGCATGATGGGGTGGCGGGTGAGCTCATGTAACGCCGTGCGCTTGCTTCAGTTCTGGCCTTCCCGTCCTTCCTGCTGGGGATTCCCCAGGACGCTCTATGCAGCAAACTGACCAGCAGGATCATGGACAGCAAGTGGGGCGGCAAGAGTGAGTCCATCTCGGTCACCCTCAACACGGAGCAGGCCTGCTTCACCCGCGACGCCCTGGCCAAAGCCCTCTACAGCCGCCTCTTTGACTTCCTGGTGGACGTGAGTCTGCATCCGCACTGTCCTGGTCCATCGCTTTTCGCTGATTGTGTGTGTTTGTGTGTGTCAGTGTGTCAATAGAGCCATACAGAAGGACCGGGAGGATTTCAACATCGGAGTCCTGGACATCTACGGCTTTGAGATCTTCCAAGTGCGACCACCATGTGCACGCACGCACGCACACACACACACACACACACAAACACACACAGACTCCTCGCTAAGCCCTCGTTTGCTTTGTGACTTCAGCAAAATGGGTTTGAACAGTTCTGCATCAACTTTGTCAACGAGAAGCTGCAGCAGATTTTCATTGAACTCACATTGAAGGCGGAGCAGGTGTTATGATTTCACGAGCCATTCCTGCCATCCAAGAACCTCCCTCTCAGACTTCTGTCCCTATGCGTGTGTAGGAGGAGTACGTTCAGGAGGGCATCAAGTGGACGCCCATCGAGTATTTCAACAACAAAGTTGTGTGTGACCTCATTGAATCCAAGCTGGTGAGTTGTCCAATGGCACAGCCTTTCGACATTGTGTCCTCTTCATTTCAAATTCACTCTTTGTTAATTTTGGCTCAGGTTCTTTGCAATCTGCCATTTTGGCAGCTGCTGAGGACCTTTTAATACCAAAGTTCTTGAGCAATGTGAACGAGTCTTTTGGATGCAATGTCTGAGTTGACCACCCTACATCTTCCCAGAATCCTCCTGGCATCATGAGCGTGTTGGATGACGTGTGCGCCACCATGCACGCCAAAGGCGATGGCGCTGACCAGACCCTGCTGCAGAAACTCCAAGGTCAAGTGGGCTCACACCAACACTTCAGCAGCTGGAACAAAGGCTTTGTGGTGCACCACTACGCCGGAAAGGTGTGGGCAGGCGGAGCTTGTGCGTCCCCTGCTCAGTGACCCCGTCTGACGGAGTGCGTGTCTTTCAGGTGTCCTATGACGTCAGCGGCTTCTGCGAGAGGAACAGAGATGTGCTGTTCAACGACATCATTGAGCTGATGCAAGGCAGCGAGTTGTAAGTCCCCGGCAGCGTGCTACGCCACAACCTTGTAGTCGTGAGCTGATGGCAGCGCGCCACGCTTTTATGTCAGCCCCTTCATTCGAGCGCTTTTTCCTGAGAACCTGGAGGCGGACAAGAGAGGACGGCCCACCACGGCCGGCAGCAAGATCAAGGTGGGCGGCTCGCTCTCGCCCTCGCTCGCCTCCTTCTGATCCTCCCTCCTCTGCGTAGAAACAAGCCAACACGCTGGTCCAGACACTCATGAGGTGTACGCCTCACTACGTTCGCTGCATCAAACCCAACGAGACCAAACGCCCTCGGGACTGGGAGGAGAGCAGAGTACGGCACCAGGTGGAGTACCTGGGCCTCCGCGAGAACATCCGGGTCCGCCGAGCCGGATATGCGTACCGGCGCCTTTTCAGCAAGTTCCTGCAGAGGTCAGCGTCGAGAGATGACACGGCAATGGCATCGCCCGCCTTCTCTGACATCTGGGCTGCTCAGGTATGCTGTCCTGACCAAAGAGACCTGGCCCACCTGGCAAGGTGATGAGCGTCAGGGTGTCCTGCACCTCCTGAAATCTGTCAACATGGACCAGGACGAATTCCAGCTGGGGAAGACGAAAGTCTTTGTCAAGGCTCCCGAGTCGGTACGAAGGCATGCGGCGACAACGCAGGTGCCGGTGCAGGTGCCGAGGCTGGCGCAGGTGCAGGTGTTTTTTTTCCTTTTAAAAGCAAAAATCCGCTGTCTCTCCTGCAGCTCTTCCTGCTGGAAGAGATGAGGGAGAGGAAGTACAACGGTTATGCCCGGCTCATCCAAAAGGCCTGGCGGAAGCACGTCGCCGTCCGCAAGTACGTCAAGATGAGGGAGGAAGGTGAGACCTCATCTCCGCTCGGCACCGTCATCGTCCTCGCGGTTTTCTTTCTTTGTCTTCCAGCGTCCGACATCCTGCTGAACAAGAAGGAACGGCGCCAGAACAGCTTGAACCGCAACTTTGTGGGCGATTACATCGGCACCGACGTCCATCCGGAGATCCGGCAGTTTGTCGGCCGCAGGGAGAGGATCGACTTTGCCGACGTGGTCATCAAATTTGACCGCAGGTTCAGGGTAAGAGGAGGGACACTGAACTGGAGGCGCCATGGAGGAGAAAGCTGCTCGGCCTCACACCTTGCTCTTCTCTTTTGGAGCAGATGGTGAAGCGTGACCTCATACTCACCCCCAAATTCTTGTACCTGATCGGTCGTGAGAAGGTGAAACAGGGGCCGGACAAGGGTCAAATACAGGAGGTTCTCAAGAGGAAGGTGGAACTCGCCAATATCCAGTCTGTCTCCTTAAGGTACGACAGTACGGTCAGAACCGTATCACGGGAACCCAAAGGCAGACTTGGACCGGTCTTGGAAAACCAAGCGCAAAAAACATTGAGCAAATGGCACGACAACAATTTGAGGAGCTCACCGTTTGGTGACAAAGCTGCAAGCCTGCTGAAATGTGGCAATCTTTGCGTATTGCATGTAGTGCCCTTCAAGACGACATCTTCATCGTCCACCAACAAGACTACGACAGTGTTCTCCAGAGTGTTTTCAAGACCGAGTTCCTCAGTCTACTCGTCAAACGTCATCACGAGAAAACTCAGAGTAATCTTCCGCTTAAGTTCAACAACCTGTTAGTACCCACAAGTCCATCGGGCGTCCTCGCGCCAGCCGAGTCGGGCTCCCGGTTCAGATGGATTGGGCTTCACCTTCCCCTCCACTTTCAGTTTGGAGTTCAAGGTCAAGAAGGGAGGTTGGGGCCCGTTCAGCTCATCGGGTTCCAGACAGATCCAGTTCCAGCTGGGTCAGGGGGACGAGGCAGTCCTGAAACCCAGTGGCAAGGTTCTGCGTGTCTCCATTGGACCGGGTCTTCCCAAAAGCTCGCGTAAGCACCAAACGCTCTGGTGAGTGCAAGCAGGCTTTCTGACTCACTGTCTTTTCTCAGGACCCACCAGGAGGGACAACCGTAAGAGTTTCTACCGAGAGAATCGGGCCGCACCCACTGCCCAGAACGACTCGGGTATCAGTTGAACATCCCACCATTTTAAGGACAGGGAGTGTGGGGTTGATTTTCCCCATCCGTGACTTCCTCAGGTCCTCACAACGGAGGCGTCGGGACACGCCGAGGAAGCTCCTCCAGAGGCGCATCGCTGAGGCAGCAGTCTAACATGGAGCAGCCCAGTCTTCCTCGACTCCAGAACCGGCATCGGCGCAACAGCGGCCATGCTCAGCACGTGGACATGGGCTTCATGAACGTCCCGGACCAGGGCGCTGCCGGGTGAGAACGCTCAGTGCTCATTCTCATGCCAACGGATTTTGAGCAGGGGGCAGGCGAGTCGAGCCAAACGCATTGGCCAATCGCTATGTGACGTGCGCACAAACCCGAGTAAAGCCTTTCAAAGTCGACCTGACACATATACTTAGTGACCTTAATGATAGCTGCATGCAAAGTCCGGGACATGAAGTTAGGCGAGCTGGCGGGGGACGTGTCACACCGGTACAGCTCCACCCACTCGGCTTGTGTTTGCCTTTAGGCTGCAGCGTCGGCGTTCCAAGGAGCTGAAGCCGGTCCCTGGAGCAGGTCGACCAAAACCGGCGCCCAAGTCAAAGCCTCGTTCCCCGCAGTGTCGCGCCCTCTACGCTTATGATGCCCAAGACACAGATGAGCTCAGTTTCAACATGGATGATGTCATTGAGATTCTCACTGAGGGTACCAGTGCACCTGCCGCACTCGTCTTCTTCGCCTCCTCCTCTTCATATTTCCCTTCCTCCTCTTCCTTCGTTTTCTCTTTCTTCTAACCATCATAGGTTTGTCATTTAGATCCGTCGGGCTGGTGGTTTGGACGCCTTCGCGGACGAGAGGGAATGTTCCCCGGAAACTACGTGGAGAAGATCTAGATGTTGAGGTCATAGCAAACTGACCATTCTTTTACTCCATCAGTGGATGGATGGATGGATGGATAGATGGATGGAGTTCTTTTACATTTTCTTTTACATTCTTTTACTATTTCAGAAAAAAAACGTTCTTTTTACAGACTGACATGTCAGTCTTCACCCCAGGGGTCACGGGTCAATGTGCTGCTAGCTGGCATAAAAGTGGCTTGTTGCCATGGAAAACGGGGAAAAAGTCAAATTGACAGCTGAGATTGGTTCATTCACCTTTATTCATTTGGAGCCAATTGATGTTACTGAGGGTTCTGTTCGACTGAAATCAACTAAGTCACTCATCTTGAATAAAATGAATGAGTTGGGATTCACACTTTTGTTCTTTTTAAGCCTTCCAAGTGTTCCAGCCGGAGGTCAACGACGCCAAGAAAAAGTGACATTTGTTGTGTTGTCTGGATTAGAAAAGGCAAGGCACCTTTATTTCTGTAGCGCATTTCATGCACAATTAGCAACTCGTTGTGCTCTACATGATTGACCTTTGAACACTGTTGGATTTTGTCCACAATTTAGGGAGCGCGTTATCTGCGCCTCACGGCAAAAACCTTTGCCAATCGCCTGTTATCCAATTTACTCACTGCATGCTCGTTTGATTTCTTCAGATTTAGGAAAATGCAAAGACACTGAAGCAGAAATTAGACTTACACAGATTGGTTGAGTTCAATTACAATTCTTGTTCAAAAAGCTCTGTTTTCAGGAAATTACAATACAGCGCTGGGCCCTTCAAGAGCGGAAAGTCTCCATTCAGAAAAGGCAACGTCCAAGGTTGTTAGATCAGTTTTATATTCAGTAGCACATTGTGGGCCGAGATTGATGGGTGATGAGTCTTCGGGGTGGGGCAAGTTCGAAGGAGAGTCTGCTTCCATGGGAGTGGTGTTGGTTATGGGCGATTCGGTGTGTAGGTGGGGGGGCTGTTAGTGTGTGTGTGTGTGGAGGGGGGCTGTTGTCTTCCATCCCGTCTTTTGGCCTTGGTGATCATCTTTGGCCGAGTTCTCGGGTGGGGGCTGTTGTCTTCCATCCCGTCTTCCGGCCTTGGCGATCATCTTTGGCCGAGTCCTTGGCTGGCTCCCAGTGGCACCTGCTGGTTTTATCTCCACGTGACCTTCCTGTGAACATTCTTCTCCAATCTTGGACATACACTGTCGTACCTCATTCTTTTAATTTCGTCATTTTGTACGAAATTATGTTAGCTTTTGGCTGTGACATCATTAATCTATTGCTGTTCTTTTGATACATCATGTCTTTGCTTATTCTTAGTTTAATCATGCTTCCAACCGTATCTTTTCTTTGTTAGGCAAACTATTTCCCTCTGTGCAGAGCGTTCAGTAGTAATCAAAAACTGGCGTCCAGCATTCGTAAGATACAATCAAGTACTGAACGGTCAAGACGACTCTGGCCGTGTCCATGATTCAGAGAAAAAACATCAGGCATGCATTCCACAGTTCCTTAAGGGTCATTAAGCTATTTAGGCAATATATCAAAAGTCATTTGTTATTTCAAAGTGCTCAAATATATCAGATCATAAAGTTATAGAACCCTTTCTCATCACCACTTATCAAACATGTCTAGTTATGTCTTCTTTATTGATTTGGTGTGTAGGTATAATTATATACTTAAAATGTTTCTTTTATTTATTTAATATGTGAATATACTTGTCTGCTTATGTACTTTATTCAATGAGGTTTGAGCATACCTGTTTTTGTAGCGAGGCAGGACTTTTTGTATTTCGACCTCATTCCTTCAACACCAACCCCACTAAAGCTTACTGAAATTACTAAAAGAACGTAGCTAGCGTGCAAATAAAATATTTGAAAATGCTCAAATATGAGAAACAGTTCTCGAAAAACATAAATTCAAGATTTGCCTTTTTTGGTTCGGTCATGTTGCTTCCAGATGCTGGTGGGAAACGTACGTGCCTCGAACACGAGTCCCGTCCTGTTCAAGATTCAAGAGTTTTTTATTCGCCATGTTTGAGCGTGCCAAACAAGGAATTTGATTTCGGTAAATCACAGCCTCTGTTCAACATTTAGGTGACTAACAACAACACTCGGACATGTGAAGAACGAAAGATATTCTCAAACACCCCCTGATCTTAAACTGATCTTAAACTCCCAAGAGGGCAAGGAAAAACTCAAAACTCCAGCTAGGGGAAATGAGAAACCTTGAGAAGAGACCACAGATGGGAGGGTCCCTCTTCTAGGATGACCAGGCTGCAATGGATGCAGAGAGGACACGTAGTACAAACAGTGTAGACAAAAAAGGTGTGGAAAGTGGGATGTTATTGCACAGTAATGTTATGTTTGAACGTGAGTGAACGCAGCGACGTTGCTCGGCGCACGCGGGAATATTTCGTAAAAACCACCAAATCGTGCTGGCGTGATATGTATTTGCTCGTTAATGGCGTCACTATACATCAAAGGAAATGATGTGTGTGTGTGTGTGTGTGTGTGTGTGTGGGGGGGGGGGGGGGGGGGGTATTTGAAAAAGAGCAACGTACACGTATTTCGCCGAAAATTAGGCACGAGCGACACAATGTGTACGTGTTGATTCTGTTAATTGGAGGGGCTTCTAAAGCGTCTCTTCATAAACAAAACTCAGAAACACTTTTTTTACAATTGCGATAATCGTACGAGATGGTCGCTTTTTGATGACGTATTCATCGCGCCGAACAACGACCAGGCTTCTCTCACAGCCAACGCTCGGACTGGAGCTTGGATGGATGTCAAATATGGAGCCTCGGTGACATAACAGTAGACGAAGCAAAATATTCCCATTGGGAGAAGACCGTGAAGGCAACGTAACCTCTCACACGCTCATCGCCACACAGCAACACAAACATTCGATCACTGGACCGGAACCGTGCATGACCCATGGACGACTTTCTCTCCGCTTGCCACGCAACCGTCCAGGTAGCGCACGCACACACACGCACACATGACAGGCATGCGTCCACGGCGGGGATGACAGTCATCGAAGGTGGGGTCGTTTGACATATTTTTTGTTTGACATTTTCTCCCTGGAGCAACGCGAACGTGAGCTTGCCTCAATCCCGCGAGACATGGAGCTGCGTCAAGCGCAAGAGAATGGCAGGCAGTCACACGTGGCCACTGCCAATCAAACTTTAAAGAGAACAGTTTTTGCGGTTGGAGATTTGCCTTGTGTTGCCAGTCTGATGTAGGCTGCTAGACGTCGAATGTCGCCTGTTGGATGTTGACTGCCCAGTGTCGATTGTCACATGTTGTGTGTCGAATTTCACGTGTCGGGGGGTGGCTGTTGTAGCTCGTGAGATGGATGCTGCATGTCACGTTTTTTGTGGGCTGCCCTTGGCTCAGGCAAGTGCCGGCTTGCCGTCGGGCTGTCCGTTCCACGTGGTTCTGGGAAACGAGGCCTGCGACCTGGATTCCATGGCGTCCTCATTGGCGTACGCCTACTTCCTGTCCAAGGTGAGCCCATGTCCCGTCTCGCCTCGTCTTGTCCAATGTGCTGTGCAAGCGGCCACCTTTTCTGGGCAGACCTGTGGCATCGAAGAGGCGCTCGTTGTGCCGCTGCTCAACATCCAGCGGGAGGAGTTACCGCTCCGCTCCGACAACGTGTTCCTGCTGCGCCAGATAGGCCTGTCTCCGGACCTCCTGCTCTTCCGGGACCAGCTTGACTTGGTGGCGCTGCGGCGGTCGGATCGCCTGCGCCTCACGCTCGTCGACCACAACGTCCTTCCCAGGTAAAAACTTGGAAGCTGTCTGTCCTGCAAGTAGGCACGAAAAGCTCATAAAAAGTGCATCAAAACAGCCAGACAGGTTCCACTTGTAGTGATTGTTAGAGGTTTGCTCACTCCAACTTATTTTGCAAGAACCACACGGGAGACAAGCAAGTTCTTTTAGACACCTGCAGGTGGAGAGTCCATTCGTTGCTGTGCGTGCAACGATGTTCGAATGGAGGTCTGAAATCTCCCAACTGCAAGGACATATTTATTAAGAGAAAGAGTGGGGGCTGGTGTAGACTGAATAGGAAGCCCAAAACATATCAGGGGGTGTTTTACGACCTTGTTTAGGATGAGACAAGGTAGGTTATTTATTAGTCAAAGTCAAAGTCTTTATTGTCAATTTCTCCACATGCCAAGACACACAAAGAAACCGAAATTTCGTTCCCCCCTATCCCACGGTGACAAGACAGACAAACAAGTAAACAAGTATAACAAAAGCGTGCTGAATAAATAATGAATAAATAACACAACAATAAATAAATAAATAAGAGGAGCAGAAAAAAAAGGAGCAAGTGCGCGTACAGCAGACATTCCCGAAAATAACGCAACAGTGCCGCACGCTACGCAGAAGGGGGGTAGCGTGTTCAGGGCCCTAACAGCCTGGAGAAAGAAGCTGTTGGCGAGTCTGGTGGTGCGGGAGCGCAGGCTCCTGTACCTCTTCCCAGAGGGCAGAAGGTCAAACAAAGAGTGAGCCGGGTGACTCACATCTCTGGCAATCGAGGTTGCCTTGCGGGCGAGATGGGAGGTGTAAATGTCCTTCAGGGAGGGGAGCGAAGCACCAATAATCTTACCAGCCGTATTCGCTATGCGCTGCAGGGCCTTCAAGTTCTGTTCAGTGCAGTTACCACCCCAGACAGCGATGCAACTGGTGAGGACGCTCTCAATGGTGCCACGGTAGAATGTAGACAGGACTGCCTGAGGAGCACATGCACGCCTGAGCTTCCGCAGGAAGTACAGGTGGCGCTGAGCTTTCTTTGCCAGTGACGAGGTGTTTGCGGACCAGGAGAGGTCCTCAATGATGTGCACCCCCAGGAACTTGGTGCAGTTCACCCTCTCCACCACAGCACCGTCGATGATCAGCGGCAGGTGTGTTGTGTGACCCTTCCGGAAGTCAACAATGATTTCCTTGGTCTTATTGACGTTCAGCAGGAGGTTGTTGTCCCTGCACCACGTGGTCAGAAGGTCAACTTCCGACCTGTACCGAGTCTCGTCGCCCTTCGTGATGAGACCCACCAGAGTCGTGTCGTCAGCAAACTTCACTATGCGGTTGTCGCTGTAGGTCGCAGTGCAGTCATGCGTCAGCAGGGTGAAGAGCAATGGACTGAGCACGCAGCCCTGGGGGGCCCCCGTGCTCAGCGTGATGCTGGTGGAGATTTTGTCGCCAACACGCACCACCTGAGGCCTCTGACAGAGGAAGTCCAGTATCCAGTTGCAGAGGGAGGTACTGAGGCCCAGCTCGTCGAGTTTGCAGATGAGTCGCTGCGGCACAATGGTGTTGAAGGCAGAGCTGAAGTCCACAAACAGCAACCTCACATATGAGTCCTTTCTCTCCAGGTGGGTGAGGGCCGAGTGGAGGGCAGAGCAGATGGCATCCTCAGAGGACCGCTTGGCACGGTACGCAAACTGGAAAGGGTCAATGGTGGGGGGGAGAACGGACTTGATGTGCTCCATGACCAGCCGCTCAAAGCACTTCATGATGATGGGCGTCAGTGCCACAGGGCGGTAGTCATTGAAGCAGGACGGTGCAGGTTTCCAACATAATCATACGATAAGGATAATCTGAAAAACCCTAACAGTGATGTCCAACCAGAGGCGATTCTGGCTACTTTTGCCCTGGGGGAACCATCCATCACGGCCCCCCCACCCTGCTCACCCCCCAAAAAATTTTTGGGCAAACACCATCTGGTCTGTCAAACATCCTTAACATGGATCACGTCACGCATGCGTGCATCAGGTAATGCGTACACTGTCCAATTTTTCATATAATAATAATAATAATAATAAATAATAATAATACATTTTATTTATAAGGCGCCTTTCAAGGCACTCAAGGTCGCCGTACAGACATAAAATAGCATGCACAATTAAAAGGAAAAAAGAAAAAAAACAGTATAAAAGCAAAAAAACATCTGCAGCAGAGTGATGAATTCAGACATATGCCTGCCTAAACAGGTGAGTTTTGAGGTGGGATGCGAACAGATGAATGGAATCAATGTTTCTGATGTCTTGGGGGAGAGAATTCCAGAGGCGAGTGGCAGAGCAACTGAAGGCTCTAGCCCCCATAGTGGACAGACGGAATGAGGGGACAGTGAGGGTGATAGTGGAGGCAGACCTGAGAGACTGGGTGGGAATGTTGATGTGCAAGAGGTATGGAAGGGCAAGGTTATGGATGGCCTTGAATGTGTGGAAGAGAATTTTATAGTCAATGCGCTGTTTTATAGGAAGCCAGTGGAGTTGGTGTAGAACAGGAGTGATGTGATGGTAGACAGGGGTTCTGGTAACGATGCGAGCAGTAGCACTCTGGACCAGTTGCAATCTACGGAGGAGTTTGTTGAGGAGACCAACAAGGATGGAGTTGCAATAATCCAGATGGAGGTGACGAGCGAGTGGACCAGGATAGCAGCGCTGTTTGGAGTGAGTGATGAACAATGGCGGTTGATGTTACGGAGGTGGAAATAGGCAGAACGGATGATGTTGTTGATGTAGGTGCTAAATGATGGGGTGCTATTGAGGACAACACCCAGGCTCTTAGCCTGAGGGGAAGGGGAAACCGAGGAGTTGTCAATGGTGAGTGTGAAACTGGGTTGTTTGTTGAGGGAAGCTTTAGAACCGATGAGTCAAGTTTATTTATATAGCCCTAAATCACAAGCAGTCTCAAAGGGCTTCACATATACAAAACAAATTGACAATTATTCTCAAAGCATCCCCTGATCTTAAGTTCCCAAGAGGGCAAGGAAAAACTAAAAAAAACCCTACTAGGGGAAAAATAAGAAACCTTGAGAAGGGACCACAGATGGGAGGATCCCCCTTTCAGGATCACCAGGCTGCAATGGATGTTGAGAGGGCACATAAAATACATAATGTAAAAAAAAATTAAAGAAAAAGTGGATATCCAATTCAAAGCGAAGAGCTGCAGGAGGTGCCCTTGATTGTCCTGGCAGTTTCTTCGAGGGAGGTAATCCGCTGCAGTTCCCTCATCTTGATTGGTCCACGAGAATCCAGACAGCCGCTGTCAGCTTGGATGTCACCAACCCACCAGGGGTGGAGGGGGATGAGGGGGAGGGAGCGAAAACACAAACTCCAGCCGAATCGGTCATCCGTCCGTCCATCCATCCATCCATCCATCCATCCATCCATCCATCCATCCATCCATCCATCCATCCATCCATCCATCCATCCATCCGTCCATCTTCTTTCGCTTATCCGGGGTCGGGTCGCGGAGCAGCAGCTTTAGGAGGGAATCCCAGACTCCCCTCTCCCCAGCCACTTCATCCAGCTTATCCTGGGGGATCCCAAGGCGTTCCCTGGCCAGCTGAGCGACAGTCTCTCCAGCGCGTCCTGGGTCGTCCCCGGGGTCTCCTACCGGTGGGACATGCCCGGAACACCTCCCCGTCCAGGAGGCATCCTGATGAGATGCCCGAGCCACCTCATCTGGCTCCTCTCAACGTGGAGGAGTAGCGACTCTACTCCGAGTCTCTCCCGTATGACCGAGCTTCTCACCCTATCTCTAAGGGAGAGCCCAGACATCCTGCGGAGAAAACTAATTTCGGGCGCTTGTATCCGAGATCTCGTTCTTTCGGTCACGACCCATAGCTCGTGACCATAGGTGAGGGTAGGAGCGTAAATCGACCGGTAAATTGAGAGCTTTGCCTTTTGGCTCAGCTCTCTCTTTACCACGACAGACCGGTACAGAGTCCGCATTACTGCTGACACTGCACCGAACCGCATGTCGATCTTGCGCTCCATCCTCCCCTCACTCGTGAACAAGACCCCAAAATACTTGAACTCCTCCACTTGGGGCAGGATCTCATCCCCGATCCGGAGAGGGCATTCCACCCTTTTCCGACCAAGGACCTTGGACTGGCATTTGGAGGTGCTGACCCTCATTCCGACCGCTTCACACTCGGCTGCGAACTGCTCCAGTGAGAGCTGAAGATCACCGCCTGAAGAAGCCAACAGCACCCCGTCGTCTGCAAAAAGCAGAGACGCGATGCTCAGGTTCCCAAACCGGACCCCCTCAATGCCTCGGTTGTACCTAGAAATTCTGTCCATAAAAATTATGAACAGAATCAATGACAAAGAGCAGCCTCACTGGGAACAAATCCGACTTACAGCCGGAAATGCAGACCAAACTCTGGCATCGTTGATACAGGGACCGAACCGCCCTTATCAGTTGGCTCGGCACCCCGTACTCCCGAAGCACCCTCCACAGAACCTCTCGAGGGACACAGTCGAACGCCTTCTCCAAGTCCACAAAACACATGTGGACTGGTTTGGCGAACTCCCATGCACCCTCGAGGATCCTGCTGAGGGTGTAGAGTCCTGTTCCATGGCCATGACGAAAGCCACACTGCTCTTCCTGAATCCGAGTTTCGACCTCCCGACCGATCCTCCTCTCCAGCACCCCTGAATAGACCATACCAGGGAGGCTGAGGGTTGTGATTCCCCTGTAATTGGAACACACCCTCCAGTCCCCTTTCTTAAAGAGGGGAACCACCACCCCAGTCTGCTAATCAAGAGGCACTGTCCCCGATGTCCACGCAATGTTCTAGAGGCGTGTCAGCCATGACAGCCCCACAACATCCAGAGCCTTTAAGAACTCCGGGCGGATCTCATCCACCCCCGGGGCCTTGCCACCGAGGAGTTTTTTAACTACCTCAATGACTTCGACCCCAGAGATTGGAGAGTCCGCCTCAGAGTCTCCAGGCCCTGCTTCCTCAATGGAAGGCGTGTAGGTGGAATTGAGGAGGTCTTCGAAGTATTCTCTCCACCGACTCACGATGTCCCAAGTCGAGGTCAGCAGCACGCCATCCCCACTGTAAACAGTGTTGACGTTGCACTGCTTCCCCCTCCTGAGACAGCGGATGGTGGACAAGAATTTCCTCGAAGCCGTCTGGAATTCATTCTTCATGGCCTCGCCAAACTCCTCCCACGCCTGGGTTTTTGCTTCACCAACCGCCGAAGCCGCGTTCCGCTTGGCCATCCAGTACCTGTCCGGAGTCCTGCAGGCCAAAACGGCCCGATAAGACTCCTAAGGCTTTTTGAGCCGTGCTTTGTCTGGCCCCTCACCTAGGACCCTTTTGCCATGGGTGACCCTACCAGGGGCATGAAGCCCCAGACAACATGGCTCCTAGGATCATTGGGACACGCAAACCCCTCCACCACAGTAAGGTGACAACTCACGGAGGGGCCGAATCGGTCACTACAGGTTAATTAAAGGCCATATCATAGAAATGTGTCTTTAGACGTGTTTTAAATGTTCCTACTGAGGTAGCAGTTCGAATATCCATTGGTAGGGCATTCCAAAGCTCTGGAGCCCGAATAGAAAATGCTCTAGACCCTGCAGACATTTTTTGGGCCCTCGGGGTCACTAAAAGACTAGCGTTTTGCGAGCAGAGGTTACGAGACGGAACGTAAGGAACAACTAGGTCGACGAGATATGAAGGCGCTAAGCCATGCAATGATTTATAGGTTAATAGAGGAACCTTGAAGTCACATCTTAAATGGACCTGGAGCCAATGTAAGTTGGCTAATATGGGGGTAATGTGATCAAATTTTCATTGTCCGTGAGAGCAGCCGTGCAGCAGCATTTTGTACTAACTGTAGACTTTTGATACTGGACTTAGGAAGACCAGAGAATAATGTGTTACAGTAGTTCAGGCGCGACGTAATAAACGCATGTATAATATGAGGACGACCTCAGTTTTGTCACTGTTAAGTTTAAGGAGGTTTGAGGTGAACCAAGATTTGATTTCTTGAAGGCCCGCACAGAGGGGATAGAGTGGTAGGGTGGAAGGGGGTTTAGAGGAGACGTAGAGCTGGGTGTTGTCTGCGTAGCAGTAAAAATTAATGTTATGTTTCCGGAAAATCAGGCCAAGTAGGAGGAGGTAAATGATAAATATGATGGGACCAAGGACAGAGCCCTGAGGAACACCAGAGGACAGATGGGAGGGGAGAGATGTGAATGATTTTAACTGGATAAATTGAGAGCGGCCAGAGAGATATGAGTGGAACCAGTGCTCGGGTGTGTCAGACAGTCCGATAGAGGCTAGTCGGTCAAGGAGGATGGAGTGGGAGATGGTGTCAAAAGCTGCGCTTAAATCAAGGAGAATGAGTATGGATATTAGACCAGAGTCTGCTGCAATAAGGAGATCATTTGTGATTTTAATGAGGGCTGTTTCTGTACTGTGTCAAGGGCGAAAACAGGACTGGAACTGTTCATATAAATTATTACTAGAGAGGTGAGTGTGGACCTGCGATGTTTTTCGGGGCTGAAGTTATTGAGGATATTGGGGTGTGAGCCAGGTTTCTTAAGAGTTGGTGTAACTGCAGCAGATTTGAAAGATAGAGGGACAGAGCCAGAGGTGAGGAAAGAATGGATGATGGCAGTAATTAGGGGCAGCAGAGAGGGGAGAGCGGCTATGACCAGGGAAGAAGGCAGGGGGTCAAGTTGACATGGAGATGGCTTTGAGTTTCGGATGAGTTCAGATAGGTCAGCAGCAGAGGGAAGTTGGAAGCAGGAAAGAGAGAGGGGGTGGGTTGGGGGAAGAAAAGAGATGGACAGCAAATGGAAATCAAACACACGAGCACACAGGTATTACTGGGCGGTCAAAGACACGCTTCAGACAGAGAAGTCCGCTTGGGAGTTGACCCAGAATGAAGCCAAGAGTACCACATTCATCAAGGTTTGGTGGTCTTCTGCAGACTTTGCAAGAAATCAAAGCAAAACGTTAAAAATGAGAGCAGCAGCAAGTCGCGCCAGCGTTCACTCACATCCGGTTCCCAAAATGCAAACGGAGCAGCTTTCGAGGTGAGATGAGGTGAGATGAGGTGACGAGGTGATATATTTTTTTTGTGTGTAAATTTTTCACATAACCCAATTGATTACATATGGATAGTTATTATTATTATTATGTATAAATACAATTTATTAGGAGGCAGTTGTGTGGCCTTGGAATCCCTCGCTCCCCTTCCTTTGCTTTTCCTCTCTGGTCTCTGCTGTCCCCCGCCGGCCGCCGCCTGCAGGCAAGAGAGGCGGGGAGGGAGGGGCAAGGCGAGAGGGGAGGGCTGCTCTTCTGACACACACGCACAAAGAACGAAAGAACCCCAACTCTCAGCAGCAAATTGACATCACCCCAGTGCCCGCTGAACAGATTTGAGATGGAACTGAGTGAACTAGAAAACTAGCGACTTTTTTATTTTTTTTCTTGAGCTCGCTCATGCGCCCCCACGTGGATTGCGCCCTGGGCGATCGCCCATATTGCCCATAGCTAAAACCGGTCCTGTGTCCAACCACCGGCAGTGGGGGCTTAGGTGGAGTGGGGTGACCTGTCAGGTGTTTGTCCCTGCAGTTCAGATGCCAGCC
Organism: Syngnathus scovelli; assembly: GCF_024217435.2. Lineage (NCBI taxonomy): Eukaryota > Metazoa > Chordata > Actinopteri > Syngnathiformes > Syngnathidae > Syngnathus > Syngnathus scovelli. The sequence goes on from NC_090855.1 coordinate 16,539,999, forward strand.
TTGAGGGGGCAGTGGTGGAGGTGATCGACCATCACATGCTGGAGCAAGAGCCCAGCCCCTCCTGCCCCGCTACCGTGGAGACAGTGGGCTCCTGCGCCACTCTGGTGACTGAGCGCCTCCTCCAGAAAGCACCACACATCCTGGACCAGCAGCTGGCGCAGCTTCTCTACGGTAAGAGAGGGTTTAAAGCCGCCTGGTCGCCCATGACTGACGAGCATTGGGTGCGTTGTTTAGCGACCATCCTGGCGGACTGCGTCAACATGGCACCCGCGGCGGGGAAGGTGACGGCTAAAGATAGCCTGATCGCTACCGCCCTAGAAGCACGTTTCCCCTCCCTGCCACCGCGTGCCGCTCTTTTCCAGGCCCTGCACAATGCAAAGTTTGATGTGTCAGGTGAGTCCGCCCTGCTCGGGGCCTTTTATGTCACGCGTGAGGTCACGTGTGATGATGTCATCGTCTTCAGGCCTCAACACGGAACAGATGTTAATGAAGGACATGAAGATGCTCAAAGGAAGTTTGTCCATGGCCATCTCCGTACTCTACCTGCCCATTGAGGTTTTCTCTCTCTCTCTCTCTCTCTCTCTCTCTCTCTCTCTCTCTCTCTCACACACTCACTCACTCACTCACTCACTCACTCACTCACTCACTCACTCACTCACTCACTCACTCACTCACTCACTCACTCACTCACTCACTCACTCACTCACTCACTCACTCACTCACTCACTCACAGCCCTTTGTGTGTGTGTAACTTGAGGTCAGGAAAAAAATTGTCAATGAGCATGTGTGTTAAACCTTACATATCACTATATAAATTGTGTGTTAAAGCTTACATATCACTATAAATTTATTATGTATAAATTCTTCCATTTTACGCATTCAGTTGTGGTCTATGTAAAGTGGAACAGCGCATGCTGTTTTGGTGCGGTCTCTTTAAATGCAAATGAGATACTTCACACCCCACTTCTTCCAGTTTTCTAGTTTTTTTTAGCTGAGGTGGTGTTTACTTGCGCCGCAAAATTTTTGATTGATTAAAAGATGGCAATGACAGGAGACTTGTCAATACGTACATAACACTTAACAAAATAAATCCCCTCACAATGTTTATGAACCCGTCTTGTAAATAAGCACTGCAGTCAAGCTATGAAGTAAGCTAATGCTAGCGTTAGTGAGAAGTTGAAGAATGCATTCAACACATTATTGTGTTCTTAAGAATAAAACAGCACCTTCAATGCAATTCATCTGATACAACTACTCAAAATACACTCAAGTGAAAATAGAGCGCACAGCTCTAAAATCAGCAGAGACTGACACTAATGCTATGAAAACAAGTGCATAGAAACACAACATTATTAAAGTGAAATATAGTTTATTATTTTTATGTCATCTCAAGTTTACCGCTTTACTGTGTTCGCCATTTCCATAGATTGAAGGAACTGAACCATCAACGAAACAAAGTTGGCAAATCCTTCTCTATACAGACAAATATTTTCTGAAACACTCGTCCTTGAACTAGCAGGACTCTGCCCACAGATGTGGGAACCAAGCTTGAAAAATAACATTTGACCAGGCACTTCTATGATATTCTGATGCTGGGGGACAGTGCAATAAGTTGTGTGATGCATCCAACAATGAAACATTTTGATCTCTCTACTTCAGCATCCTTGAGTTGTTTGGACTTTAAAAGTCTCTCAGAGTAATAAAGATGGCGGATTTGCAAAACCATTTGGCCGCACCCATCTTGTTTGATAGTTCTGCCCCAACGAATGTGACGTAACCGATAAATACGTAATGGATAATGGAGAAAAACGAACGGAGTAAAAAATAGCCCCCAAACAGATCGTAAAAGTATCTCTGCAACACCAGGAGGGATAGATTACACTTTTCTACAATCTTGGAGACTCCAAGTGCACAATAAAATGAATATAAAAGCAAAAAAAGTGGATTTCCCACGATATGTCTTCGTGGGTCATTGTGAGTGTGTGTGCGAGTGTTAGCTTGCGTGTGTGTGTGTGTGTGTGTCAGGTGTTCCTGCAGAGGGCGGAGCTAGAGGAGGAGCTTTCTGGATTCTGCCGCAAGTTGGCTTTGGATGTGCTGGTTTTGATGAGCATCTCCTTCACAGAGGCCAAGCAGCCCATCCGAGAGCTGGCACTCTTTAGTCACAGCGCCACCTGCAGGGAACAGGTAAGCTGTGCGCGTGTGCGTGCACTAGGCTGGCTCTGGAAGCCCCGTGTGCCCTGTCTCTTTATCTGTAAGAAGCCGCGGTGAAAGTGGTGCATATGTTGTGATGAAATAACCTCTTACCACTCCCCCGCCCGCTCCTGACAGGTAAGCCACTTCCTGGAGCGGGCCAGCGACCCCGCCCTCGACCTGCATGCCATCAGCTGCCCTCATGACCACGTGGTGGCCTTTCACCAAGGTAAGGCCCTCCAACGTTAAAAATGAGCACCATGAGCTGCCGGTGAAAAACAAACACCATGCCGCAGTTAGAGTTGGATCTCAGCCATTGGAAAGTGATTCGGCATGGGCAATCGGGTAAAATGGAATTGTGGTTTGAATTTTGGCTACTCATCATTTTAAAAGCCTTCTCATCCAAGAAAAACAAAGCCATCGATGTGCCTCCCTGCGAATGCACTGCTGTGGCCAGACTCTCAGCGAGGCGAGCCCGCCTTTACCTCCGCCGCTCGGTGATACGCCCAGCCCAGCCGAGCTTTTTAGAACCGTCTCGGCTGTTGATTCGCAGCAATTTGTTGACTTTTGATCAGGCGCAAAAGTTGAGTGCAAAATCCCTAATTGCGTTCCCTGCATCCAAATTCAAACTTTTGTTCCATTTGTCCTCATATGGCTTTATTTTTTTTCTCTTGTGGGAAATAGGTCACTTAGTGACATACAGTATCTCACAAAACTGAGTACACCCCTCTCATTTCTGCAATGTTTTAATTATATCTTGTCATGGGACAACACTGAAGAAATGACACTTTGAGACAATGTTAAGTAATCATTGTAGAGCTTGGATAGCAAAGTAAATGTAGCGTTACTTCAAAGTAACTCAAAATACAACGAATGTCTAAAATGCTGGCAACAAAAGTGAGTACACCCCAACTGAAAATGTCAAAATTGGACCCAAATGTCAATATTTTGTGTGGCCACCATTATTTTCCAGCACACTTGTCTTTGAACTCTTCACCTGGTTGCCGCCACACACGCTGGACACCATCTGAACCAAATATGTTTATCTTGGTCTCATCAGACCACAGGACATGGTTCCAGTAACTCATATCCATATCCTGAAGACAAGCAGACTAAGGTTACTAGGTTACTGGAACCATGAATGGTGTCTAGCGTGTGTGGCGACAACCAAAAACTAAAAGATGAGAGGGGTGTACTCATTTTTGTGAGATATTGTACATGTCGTTGGCGTTAGGATGAAAGTGTGAGAAGGTGTGAAAAAAACATTGTTGAGCTGCAGCTTTCACCCCACAATGAGTCGTGGGTGCGCACCCACGAGCAAGCTGCCCCAATGCGACTGACGACACTATGTGACAACTTGGACCAAGCAGCTTTTCCTCTCAAGGACAGGCTGCTACTGATTTCTCAGCCTTTCACTCTCATTGATTGCTGTCGCTCTCTCTGCTGTAGTTTGTCAACCTCCTCAGACAGGTTATTGAAATATGTCACCACCTGCAAACTTTGGGCCTTCTTCTATGGGTCGGGGAAAAGGCCTCAACGAGGCCTTGTGAGGGCAAAGCAGCGTGGAAGGTCACCGCCAATGGGGTTGACTTTGGTCCGTCTGTTCTTCAGGTAATGCATTGGCGTCGCGAAAGAAGCTTCTGCCGCTACTCAAAGACTTTGTGAGGGTGCGCCGCGGCCAGGACAAGGACGACGAGGAGCGCCGGGTGCCGCCCACGCCCGCCAACAGCCTGGTGGAGGGCTGTCCCCTGGACGCTGGACCGCCCCCCATCAGCGCCCACGCGCTGCACGACAAGTTTGGCCAAATCGACGCTCGTTGAGCCCGCAAGATGTGCTCTTCTCCAACCGCACTGTCATGTATGTGCAAATAAAGGTAACAACCTCACATGGGTCGCTTTTCTTGCGCATCGCAGCAGGCAATGTCGAGTTGGGTGAAAGCGCCTCGGTGTGTGTGAGAGGAGCGCTTCGGAGGAGCGCTTTGTGCATGTTGTGGCTTGCGCTTGCATTCTAAAGTCAAGGTACATCTGTCAGTGCCACTTGAGGACTGCTCTGCCCATCGGGAAATGAATCGGCTGGCAAATGTCGAGCTCGCCCGCAGATTTCACCACACTAAGCTGACGTGGTCTGGATGGCGGGATTGGTTCCCAACTCCATCCTGTTGCCAAGCATGCAGGATGGCCGCCCTCTGGCACTTCTCAGTTGCGCAGGATTTTGTGGGACACCCCATGGTCTGACTTTCTACCACTGACAGCTAAGTGTGTGTGCTACATGAAACACTGCGTGTGTGTTGATGACAGCGTCTCCTTCACACAGGACGCCTGTGTGTGAATTCAGATACGAGAATAATGCGCAATGATAGCGGCGCCACGACAACCGGTGCCTGGCCTGCCAGTAGGCAACTACACATCGACAATTTATGCCACGTTCTAGGAAGGTGGGCTTGATACCGCCTGTTGCAGCAAAGATGGCTGACAGCTACAGCTTAACTTGTGTGCGCATGATCCCAAGGGGCGCTCAACTACCCGCCTTGCAGCAATCAAAAAGCGGTTGCTCTCCTCAAATTGGGGCAAACACCTTTCACAACACCCTTGACGCTCCTGTCTATGGGCTTCCGAATTCTGGCTTAGCATTAAGCTAGCCAAGGCCAACTGATCTGTTTGGTGAGCTGTTGTACTTTGTGGGTGTCTTTGCCCACGTATGTACGCACACCGGCATCATTTTCATTTTCGTACATCTTTTTCTCACTGAAGCCCACTCCTGTCTCAGCTTTTGGCTCTCACACAAAGCAACCCAAAAGGCCAACTTAATGATGCCTAAGCTGAAAGCAGACCACTCCTATGCTACTTTGTCAAACAAAAACAAGGATTTGGCATAAAACTCACTGTATTTCAGTAAAAAGTGAACATTTAACATGAAAAGGAATTAAAAAAAAGAAAGCTCGCAAAATGGTCATTTCGTCTGAGTGTTGCCACGGCAATGGCCTGAAGGTTTCAGTAAACGGCTTCGTCCATGTCGTCGTCGCTTTCGGTGCCAAAATCTTCACCGTTGTCAAAGTAGGACATGATGTAATCGGTGTCCTGTCACAAACGCAGAGTGACCTTTCAAAATAAAAGCCGTTCGTGCACGGGCTCACCTCCTCCAGCTCTTCTTCATACTCCTCGTCCACCTCCTGATCGTCGTCCTTCTTCTCCTCCTCGTCCTCGGAGCCCCGCTGCTCCTCGTTTGCCAGCGTCTCCATGACGACCACATGCGGCAGATGATTAGTAAAAAGAGAAGTGACGGACGGCAGCCACGTGTCTACAGCGCAACCGAAGGTAGCAAGCGAAACGTGCCGAAGGTGGTGAAGAGAGTGGAAGGCAGCATGGGTGGCAGCGTGTATTGAAGGCGGAATGAGGGGTGTTGACGGCGGCGAGGTGGACTTGATGTTGGCGTATTTAGTGGTTGGCTCACCTCCAGTTTGAGGAGGACTTGTTTTTCTTTCACACGTTCCTTCTGCTCATCAGCCCGACCTCTCTTGGATCGCAGCGCCGCTCCAGACACACCTAATGTTTGGGTTTGAGCAAGGACACTGCATTGCGTTCTGGATTTATTTTCTAAATTTGGCCAAGTTGAGTGCCACGCCAGACACACACATCCTGCGTTGGATTGTCACTGCCAAAACTGGTGAGCATTTCTCTCCCTCTTTATTAATTTAGGTGACAAGCTGACAATCACTGTAAATTTGGCCAAGTCATTGACTGCCACGCTAGACACACACATCCTGTGTTGAATTGTCAGTGACAAAACATGCGACACGTCGAGGTTTCTCTCGCCCTTCATTAATTTAGGTGACAAGCTGAAAATCACCGCTGAATGTTTAACTGACCAAAATGTTGCGCTTAATTCAAATCCAAAGTGATGCATGCTACCATCTCCTGGTGTCTGTTAATCATTGCAGTGGACGTAATCTGACCGATTGATTAGTGGCTGGCGCCTGGCGGGCAACGCTTGGCTTCAACGTGGCCCAAGAAAAATATTCTTGGCCAGGGATGTCCAAAGTCCGGTCCGCGGGCCGTATTGTGGACATCAATCATTGGACATAAATTCTCATCAGCCTGTCATAAAATCTATAATATGTGGCCCGCCAGCATTGTTGAAGTATAAAACACACACGCAGGCTACAAAAGCTATTTTATATTTACCCAGCAGATAGTAGCACCACTCTCTCGCACTCTGACTGCATGAACCTGTGACTCCTTACGGCCAATTACTGAAATGGCGACCACAAATAAAAATAGGAAAGTTGACAGGGAGAGTCGCGGCGCTTCCAGAACAAGTGGAAATATGACTATTTTTTTCATTGATATGCGAAACAACTGTGTCCGCCTAATTTCAAAGTCAAAGTCAAAGTCAAAGTCAGCTTTATTGTCAATTTCTCCACATGCCAAAGACACACAAAGAAACCGAAATTTCGTTCCCCCCTATCCCTACCTGAGCTTTCTTTGCCAGTGACGAGGTGTTTTCGGACCAGGAGAGGTCCTCACTGATGTGCACCCCCAGGAACTTGGTGCAGCTCACCCTCTCCACCACAGCACCGTCGATGATCAGCGGCAGGTGTGTTGTGTGACCCTTCCGGAAGTCAACAATCATTTCCTTGGTCTTATTGACGTTCAGCAGGAGGTTGTTGTCCCTGCACCACGTGGTCAGAAGGTCAACTTCCGACCTGTACCGAGTCTCGTCGCCCTTCGTGATGAGACCCACCAGAGTCGTGTCGTCAGCAAACTTCACTATGCGGTTGTCGCTGTAGGTCGCAGTGCAGTCATGCGTCAGCAGGGTGAAGAGCAATGGACTGAGCACGCAGCCCTGGGGGGCCCCCGTGCTCAGCGTAATGCTGGCCAACACGCACCACCTGAGGCCTCTGACAGAGGAAGTCCAGTATCCAGTTGCAGAGGGAGGTACTGAGGCCCAGCTCGTCGAGTTTGCAGATGAGTCGCTGCGGCACAATGGTGTTGAAGGCAGAGCTGAAGTCCACAAACAGCAACCTCCTATATGAGTCCTTTCTCTCCAGGTGGGTGAGGGCCGAGTGGAGGGCAGAGCAGATGGCATCCTCAGAGGACCGCTTGGCACGTTACGCAAACTGGAAAGGGTCAATGGTGGGGGGGAGAACGGACTTGATGTGCTCCATGACCAGCCGCTCAAAGCACTTCATGATGATGGGCGTCAGTGCCACAGGGCGGTAGTCATTGAAGCAGGACGGTGCAGGTTTCTTTGGCACAGGAACGATGGTGGCAGCCTTGAAACACGAGGGGACGATGGCCTGCTGCAGGGAAACGTTAAAGATGTCCGTGAAGACACCCGACAGCTCCCCAGCACAGTCCTTCAGCGCTCGACCCGGGATGTTGTCAGGGCCCGCCGCCTTACGGGTGTCAATAGCGGCAAGCGCCCTCCTCACACCGTCGGCAGAGAGGCGCAGGGGCTGCTCGTGTGGGGGGGGAGTGGACTTCAGTGGGCAAGTGCTGTTCTGGGCGTCGAAGCGAGCAAAGAAGCGGTTCAGATCGTTCAGCAGACGGACGTCGCCCTCACAGCTCCTCGGCGCGGGCTTGTAGTCCGTGATGGTCTGAATGCCCCGCCAAAGGCTACGTGCGTCCTTACTGTCCTTGAAGTGGGTGGAGACCTTGCACGAGAACGCCTTCTTCGCTTCTTTGATGCCTCGGGACAGGTCGGCCCTCGCTGTCCTCAAGCCAGCCTCATCCCCCGCTCTGAAAGCCTTGTCCCTGGCCCTCAACAGTCTGAGGACAGCCCCCGTCAGCCACGGCTTCCAGTTCGCGCGAGTGACGACGGATTTCGAGCAAGAGGTAACAGAGTCAGTATACTCCTCTATGTCCGTCCAATCGTTGTAGGTGGCTGCCTGCTTAAACAAGTCCCAATCAGTGGTGTCGAAGCAGTCACGAAGTGCATCGGAGGCACCCTCAGGCCACACTCGAACCTGCCTCCGAACCGGCCTGGATGCCTTTACCAATTGTCTGTATGCGGGCAATTTGCCAAGAGACTGTCTGTTTTAAAGCAATACAATGTCAATAGACACGACCAGACAAAACATGGTGACATATACAACAAGGTAACGGGGAAGGAACGCAGCGAAAAACTGCAGCAGCTGGAAGCTGGTTTAGCAGCGATTTTTCATAAGAGCCCGAGTCAAATGAAAATGCCACAAAGGTGAGCTACGAGGTGGCAAGGCTGATTGCGAAGCACTGCAAACCTTTTACCAAGGGTGAATTTATCAAAGACTTGTGTGATGTCAATGGTACAGAAAATCTGCCCTGAGAAGAAGCAAGAAATGTTTGCCTGGTGTGAAGAATTGAAGATGTGATATTTCATCACATATTTTTCATCAGATATTAAGAGACAGTTGGGGGCCAGAGGAGAGGAGTTTGACTTGTATTCCTTAACTTGCGACAAAAGCACGGACGCATTGGAACCACTTAGTTACTTATTTTTTGAAAGGAGTGGACAGTGAAATGAATGTGACTGAAGAGCTACTTGACCTCAAGAGCTTTTACAAGCCAAACAAAAGGAATGGATTTATTCACTTTTGTTTGCTCTGCTGTAGATTACATGAAACTCCCGTGGGATAAAGGGATTCTTACGAATGGCGCACCTGCTATGGCTGGCGACTGGAGAGGATTATCAACCCTAATCCGTAACAGGCTGTGAAGGAGGTAAATCTGTAAAACGCCATTGTATTAATCACCAGCAAGTTCTCTTTGCCAAACATCTAAAATATGATCATGTTATGAAACTGTTGATAAAGGCTATTAATTATATCCGCTCTAAAGCCGTGTGCCACTGTCAGTTTCAACAGTTTCTAATCAACATCCAGAGTGAATACAGAGACGTCTATCACAACGACGTTGGGGGTTTGCACTGCAGCGCTTCTACTCTCTTAGGTGGGAAGTCAGAGAGTTCATGGCAAAACAGGAACAATAGATCCCAGAACTATGTGATCCAGTTTGGCTGGCTGATTTGGGTTTTTTAGTTGACACAAAAATGCACCTGAACATGCTGAACACTAGCCTTCATGGGCCCAATGCAGTGGTAAGCCAACTGTATTCACACATCAAAGCCTTTGGAACCAAGATGCAACTTTTCCAAAGGCACCTGTCACAAACGCAGCTTAATATCACACACTATCCAACAATGCAGGAAATCATGACCAGCTTTCCACAGAGCAATATCAACGCTCAAACGAAGAGGTATGCGGCAGACATCTAATCTCTGGCTGAGGAGTTCCAACGCTTTCGGGATTTTTCAGCAATTGACAAAGAGATCACGATTTTTTCCTCTCCTTTCTCCCTGGACCCTGATGTTGCTCTATACCACCTGAAATTGCAACAAACTGAAACATTAAGCTGCAGTCGACAACTACAGCTCTCTCTTGCAGACTTTTACAGCCATCAGGTTCCATGAGATTCAAACATTTGCTAAGAAAATGCTGAGCTTGTTTGGCTCGACGTATTTGTGTGAGAAGACTTTTTTGGTTATAAACAAGAGCTGCATGAGAACACTACTAACTAATCCTCCTTTGCGTGACATCTTGCACATCAAAACCACCGCCTTTGAGCCAGACCGTGTACTGCAGTTCAGACAATTTTGTTTTGTGACTATCAAATCCACATTTATGTTTGTACTCCTGAATAAGATTAGCTATTTCTCAGTTTTGAATTTAAAAGTTCCAATATCTTGTCGTGTTTACAGTGAGCATTTACTTGCCAATAATGTCATTTTTCAAAAAAAACGGACATGTTTAAGCTTTTAGAAATATAAATAAGAAAGGCTCATATAAAATGAGTGACTTAGTCAAGTTTGTTTAGATTTGTGTTCTATGTCAAGAACGTCAGGCTGAATGGTCAGCCCTCACACATTTTCACCTCACCAAATTTGGCCCCCTTTTAAAACAGTTTGGACACCCCAATCTCGGCAGTCAACAATGATTAGCTCGCTTCTACTCGCCGCTGTGCGTGCGCGTGTTTCTATGCACTCACCTGTTTTTAGTGATCTTCTAACACAAAGTTGTATTTCTTTTGGGAACCTCTTCCAGTCTGGACAACAAGAAAAAACAAAAAATAAAAGTGAACCTGTTGAGGCAAATCTGCAAAAGACACCCATGTGCCTGAAGACGGCAGCAGCGAGCTGGCCAATGCAAGCGCATGTCAGGGTTTTTCAGATTATCCTCATCGTATGATTATGTTGGAATGCAACCCGTAATAAATAACCTAGCTTGTCCCATCCTACACAACGTCGTAAAACACCCCCCTGATATGTTTTGACTAGAGGACAAGGGCTTTCTCTATTCAGTCCACTCTTACCCCCACCCTGTTTCTCTTAATAAAAACGCTCTTGCAGGAGCTGAGAGTCGGACCTCCATTCGAACATCGCTGTACGCACAGCGACGAATGGACTCTCCACCTGCAGGTGTCTAAAAGGACTTACTTGTCTCCCGTGTGGTTCTTGCAAAATAAGTTGGAGTGAGCGAATCTCTAACATTTTGGTGCCGAAACCCGGGATCCCTCATACCCGCTATCTGGCTGACGAAGGAGGACGTGCTGCATTGTCGACAAGCCAGCGTCCATTAGGAGGACCTGGAAAAGAAAGTCCTGGGAATAGAATTCTTCGCCGGGCCAGCATCTTAGGTCTGCCTTCGTCTGACAGAGGTGGATTGACGGGACCCGGCAGTGCAACGAACCAGGGGACAAGTAAGTTAAAGGCCTGAAGCTATGAGTTTGGTTTGTCCGAGCTATGAGATACGGCTTTGGTTTGTCCGAGCTATGAGATACGGCTTTGGTTTGTCCGAGCTATGAGATACGGTTTCGGTTTGTCCGAGCTATGATAGGCCTAAAAAAGCGCTTGAGTTTGTGTGATTGAGTGTGTGACTGGTAGGATAAATTGACTAAAAAGCAGTTCGAGCATTGATCCACGGCAATAATACAGGCTAGTAATCTGTTGAAAGGTCAATTTAAACCTGCATTGAGGATCCTCAAAGAAAAAAAAAATTGAAAAAAAAATTGTAAAACCTTAATCTACTATAATTAAGATGGGAAATAAGAACGGTAAATCTCTTGCTCTGCTCTTCTTTGAGATGAGAGGTACACGGCAAGTAGATTTCTTAATTGTATGCAATACATGCCGAAGTGGAAGATAAAGTATGGAGTAGAAGGGAAGTTGAAAGTTGAAGTGTGGAAGATAGTGGTTGATGATTTGGAGGAGAGTGTGGATAGGAAAACAAAGGGACTGAAAAAGAAAAGAAAAGAGAGAGAATTGAATTGTGCTAGAATGTGGTTGAAAGCTTCACAAGAGAGAAGAGAACAAATCCAAAAGACAAAAGATAGAAAGATGAAAAGTGATGAGTCTGCGACTGTTTGTCAGGCCAGAAGACAATGAGGCCACAGTGCGCAGGCGCACTGTCGCGGCCACGGCTCCAGCCGAAGCTGAAGAGGAGAGGAGCAAGAGGGGCCTTCCGCTCTTGTATCCAAGCTTAACAGACCTACACCCTCCCCCATATAACAGCAAAAAAAAGTCAGGGTCACATTATTAGAAGTCCTGTCCATCCAAGAAGTATGACAATGCTGTTTGTATGCCCAATGACAAATGACTAGAGATCAAATTGTGTGTGTACACTAAAGTTAAAATATGCAAATCAAGTGATAAAGAAATACAACTTGCTTCTAGAAGATAAATAAAAAAAAATTAGAATGTACTGTCCTCGTGTGCATGGGAGGGACCAGCTCATGATCGACCACAGGAAATGCCCAGCCTGTGACGAATCATTGGTGCTGGGACCTACCTTCCGCACGCGAGAGCTGTGCATGTGTGTGCGTATGTGTTAAATTGATGAAGATTGGCTAAACTTTTAGTATAAAGAAATTTGCTAGACTGTTGTCTATTCAATTTACACCGCAGAACAGAAACAATTTTGACAGATAAAAATGAGAGGAAAAGAGAGAAATCTGTTTGCGAGCAGAAACTAATCCATACTAGTGCATGTTAAGTGTCGAGCCCACATGAGAAATTCGAAGAAGGAAAAAAAAAAGACAGAACATGCTTTCAGGAATTGGAAGGAGCTAAATTGTGAATTTAAGATTTTGCAATACTACATTTAATAGGAATAATTGATTGGTTGTGTTATAAGATTATACAAAATTATAAATGCAAGCTAAATCTGAGAGATTGAGTTTTTCAAATTTAAAAACAAAGAAAAAATTTAATTTGCCAGTTGTTTGTTTTAGTTAAGTTTTTTTTGAATTGGTGGATTGTTTTACCAGGAAACCTGAGTTGAAAACGATATATGAATGTTGTGTGGTGAGCTTGGATGAAGTGGGACCAATGTGATAGGAAGACTCCTTTTTGGAGACTGTGAGATGCATATGATGAGCATTGATGAATGACTGCCTGAATGAAAGGTTGAATGGTTGAAGTCGTTGGTGACTACTATAGAAAATTAGTAGAGCGACTTTGATGAAAGAGTGATTTTGAGCAGGTTGAATGCTAAAAAGAAAACGTAGCTTTTGGATTGATAACTAGAGAAAAAACTGGAGAACCAGTAACACATGTAGAAGATGTGTGAACTGAGAAATTAAGAAGCGTTTTGGAAAGAAAGTCAAATTAAATGATGATGAAATCACTGTAGTAATACAACACTTTACTACATATGGATTCTTTAAATCATACAATTGAGTAAAATAAAACATACATTTTGATTTGTATTCAAATTTCTAAGATTCTTGTGATAAACAATGAGAAAACGATTGAAAAGTAACTAAAGAAACTACAAGAAAGTGAAAATGTCTAATCATTTGCTAGCTGAGTCGCTCGCCATTTGGGGAGGCCATCCATTTACTTGCTAAGCTAGTTGTGAAAACAGTCCAATTGCCACGAAAAGTAGCTATATGCACGTGTGCAGTACACACACACACACGAGACTGATAAGATGTCAAGAGGTAACAAGCTTGCAGACAGAACCACAAAGCTGCAGCGCAAAAGACACTTCAAATTTTATACACACAAGAAGCAGATTAAATCACTGAAACCTCTTTAAAGATGTGCAGCGACAAAGTCCATAGAGTGAAATTCAATTATGGACGAAAAGAGGGGCAAGATTAGAGAATGGCATCTATAAATGACCAGAAGACAGACCTATCCTACCAAAGAACCTATGCAAATGGGCAGCAATATTGAGCCATGGTGCGTGTCACATGGCTCAAGAGGAGGGATAGTGGGGCAGGTCAGTCAGCTTTATACAACATACGGATTTGATTCATATTCAAAACATTTTCAAAACAAAATTTTTTTTTTTTTTGGTAGAGCTTGTTTCAACAAAAACAAAAACACTGAATGCCTTAACAGTGGCAAAAACGTCATGGAAAGAAATAATACCGAGATATGGGATTTCAGAGATTAATTCTCATGACAGGACTGGTATAAAGTGTGAAATTGTGCTTGGAAAAAAAAAACTGGAAGATCATGGACAAAATGTTTAGACCTGGTCAAACTGTACATAAATATTACAAGTACTGTGGGTTTAACACCGTATAAAAAATTGTTTGGGCGACAATATAGATTACCATGTTTTGAATCCAAGTGGGAAACTAAGGATGATTAAAATTTGGCAGATTACATGAGAAAAATATTTAAAAGGCAAAAAGAACAAACCATATTCTCAAACGAAACACTGGTGTTCTTCCAAGGGGGAAGGGCTATGTTGAATCTTGATAACTACACCAACTGCCATTAAAATAGCAGAAAGGTCAGCTGAGGTGGTCCTAGCAAATTACAAAAGGGTCATTTCTTTTGAGGTAACGTTCAATCGCAGAAAGTAAGCCAAAAGAAGCCTTACCTCTTAGAGAAATGACGGGAACAAGAAAATGGAACAATGACGTTATTGCATGTTGGGTGGCTATCTTTGTTGTCATTTTGTTACCTTCAACAATATGGTATTTGTGGGTACTAAGAGTCATAATGAATAGGGGAGAGATGAGTGGGCAACTTATATAGGTCACCCCAAAAATTATACTGCATTGTATCAATTTAAAAGATCAATTTGACCTTTGCAGGATGATCTGCTGTGTCGGATCTGGACTGCCATGAAAGTATGATGTTTATATGTGTACTTTGTCAACAACTGCTGTAGATGTTAAAGAATGGGATGAATATCTAGAATGAATGTGGATAATTTATTTCAGGTAACTATAAGAGTAACTGAAAAAGGAAACAATTGATTGCTTATGGCAAAAACAAGCTGCAAAGACAGAAAAAATTGAACATGTCATATGTATGGATTTGCGACCAATTATTTATGTTGTACCGTTGCCATTGACCGAAGATTGTGTGAAATCTGTCACGTCTACTGGATTGTGAAATGTGTGACAGAGCATTCTATATAATATCCATTGAGAGAAAAAAGAAAAAAAAGAAGCCATTGCTTTCAGAGAATGTAGTCAAGCGAAATTGTATATACATCAACACGCCAAGATCTGGGAAAAAAGCTGGTAAAAACCAAAATATCTTTAAATTTGAGAGGCGACGATGATCTGACCGAAATTGATGCAATTGGAGTCCCTAGAGGAGTTCCTGATTAATAAGAATTAAATGACCAAATTGCAGCGGGATGGGAGTCCTCCATTTGCTGCTGGTGAACGATGAACAAGAACGTAGACAGGATAAATTACATCCATTACAACATGCAGAAATTGGGCAAACGGACACAAGCGGGGCTCGAGGCAGTGCATGAACAGCTAGCCACGCCTTCCCTAATGTCGATCCAGAACCACAATGCTCATGATATGTTGTTGTCTGAGAAAGGAGGGGTCTGCGCAATGTTCGGAAAACAATGCTGCACCTTCATCCAGAATGACACCGCCCCTGATGGGAGCCTGACGGAGGCGATTGCAGGCCTGCGATCCCTCAAAACGAGGATGAAAGAGCACTACAAGTGGATGACTGCTTTTGGGAAGTATAACGCCCTTGTGTCCTCAATTTTACCATCAGTTGCCGTGTTTGCTGCTATGCTCACCTTGTATGGATGATGCATACCATGTCTTCGTGCTCTGTTTAATCGTCTCGTCACTACAGTAATATCGCCCATGGAGGACGAGATTGCTCAGATATACCTAATGTCTGAGCGGTAACGTATTGATGTTGATGGCAAAATTCCTGCATCTGTATTACCAGACTTTTCCCAGATCCGTGGGATTCTGAATGATGAAATCGCAACGTTTATCCTTTGGTGTAAACATATTTGTCCTCATGAATGTGATCCGACGACTGCGAGTCGAGAAAAGGGGTTGGTTACGGTGATGTGCGGATTTGAGCAAATATGTGATAAACAGGTGGGAAATGTTAGAATAATTAGTTTTGTAGAAGCGCTGGCAGACCTGAACCAGAGGTCTCATACCTTCGCTCAAGGCCAACATATCTGCCAGGCTTTAGGGAGTTCTTATACTCCCTTCCTTGTCTTACTGTGAGAGGCCCTCACAAGTTATAAACAGAACACCTTTGTTCTTTGTCTAGCTAAAGAGAAGTTCTTTCTCTATTATACCTTGTAGTTTCTATTTATGAATTGTTGTTGACCGGGACAGTTTTTAAGTTATCCCATATTTACTCAATGTTTGGTTAAGTAGACTTCATGCAAGTTATTTCACATCTACTTAACGTTTGTTGGAGTGTATGCACGAGAGGTATCTGATGATTTACTCATCATTATTATGGTGTGAAACGTAGCAAGAAAGTCTAGAGCATTGTTTTACAGGGACACGGCATCCAGGAGTTGGATATCAACACCGAGCTGTCACAATCAGTGTTGCCGACCCATCCCGCTCTGGACTTGCAGACAGAGGAAACTGGATGGGAGCTTTGAACATCACCGCTGTGTGCCAGGATGAGAGAGCCGTTTTCAAGGTGTAAGGGCTCTACTACCAACATGGCTGCACCATCGGACGGGACCTACTTCATCCAGAAGTTCAGAAGCACTGCCTCACCTGCATCCTATGAGTGCACGTGCCTGTTCAGAACGGATCGTGGTTTTGTGGTCACAAGAGTTGTCCGATGCTGCCTGCCAACTGGACACGAGTGTGTGCGCCAGTGTGTGTGACAGACCACACCTACAGACTAGAACATCATCAGCTGACGAAAACACGAGCACATATACAACTTCTTAGACGTGACAGATGTGATAATGATAATGAAACGTGGATTGCGTAGATGCTGTTCTGTTGAGCATGTTTTACAGAAACTTGTTGATTTGACCATCAAAAATGCTTTGCAAGTAATGGATACAATGATGTACTGTTTCTGTGTTTTTCTTTTTCTTTTTTTATTGATAGCATTCTGGTCGCCTAAGGCAGAGGGACCGTGTGAGACTTTTCCTGCTAATAACGTCTGGCCAGCAGGTTTTTCGCTTGCACAATAAGTTTGATCTGGGGTATTGAGGGTAAACCTCATCTTCACTGGAAATTGTTGCTATCATTGTTTGTTGTTTTTTAATTTTACTATTCTTCTTTCTTCGTTATATTTTATTGCTTGCCTTTGTTGTTTGGGGTGGCATAATCATATGATAAAACAGGAGGGAGATGTCAGGGTTTTTCAGATTATCCTTATCGTATGATTATGTTGGAATGCAACCGGTAATAAATAACCTAGCTTGTCCCATCCTACACAAGGTCGTAAAACATCCCGATATGTTTTGACTAGAGGACAAGGGCTTTCTCTATTCAGTCCACTCTTACCCCCACCCTGTTTCTCTGAATAAAAATGCTCTTGCAGGAGCTGAGTCAGACCTCCATTCGAACATCACTGTACGCACAGCGACGAATGGACTCTCCACCTGCAGGTGTCTAAAAGGACTTACTTGTCTCCCGTGTGGTTCTTGCAAAATAAGTTGGAGTGAGCGAATCTCTAACAGCGCACACCTGAGTTCTCAAGACTCAAAAGGAAGCTGGGAAACGGGGCGACCAGCTCAAATGGAAAAGGAATGGTGGAGGTAAAACAGCTTGCAGATGCTCTTGGTTTGTGTGCCAATGTTGCTCAGGCTTGTAATATTTGCACTTGGGACGCAAACACTGCTGCTGTGTTGCCCTGCTTGGTTGAGTCTTGGATTTATTTCATTTCATGGCAAGAGGCAACAGTTTTTTTTCATGACTGAAATTCAAATCTAACTTCAAGCATGTTGTACCTCCTTAGAGGACACACGCCGACTGGGCTCTTGTATTTTTTTTCCATGGCTCTTCGGTGTGTTCAACTTGTTTTGAAGACAAAACCTTATGAGAAACAAAGAAACAACAAGAAGTTCCGTTGTCTGCGGTCGATGACATTGAAGCTTAAATTTGCTTTGCTTTATAGCCGGTGACTTTGGAACATGGCGTATCGTTTGACAACTCTTGAGTACATACAAAAATGCCAATCGAGCATATCAAATGTAGTCGTTGGTAAACCAAAAGACAATGGCCCAGTAGAGACGCAAAAAAAGCCGGTCGCAATTGAATGGCTCCAAAATGTATTGAAAGTAGGGCTCCTAAATTCTGAAAAGTAGATTCAAGAACCATCATCTCTTGGCAGCAATTGTACACCTAGTTGTTGAGCAGATCTCCCTGATGTGGAGACCGATAGCATCCCTAGTGGCGGGATGCTGAGTAAAATCGTCCCCACACATCGTGGCAAATGTCGTTGACCCTCAACCCCCCGCTTCTGACTGCTTTGAGAGCGAACCGTGTTGGTTTGCGAGCCTCGAGATGGACCCCACTAGTTTAAGCCTACGTCTCGCCATTTGGGACTCAGGCGGCAGCAATAAACGGAGGGTCGGCCATTCGAATCCCGGTGATCTTGCCGGTCGTTTGGTGGCGGTCGGAGGGTCCTTGGTGCGCATCGGCAGCCACGCCTCCGTCTGTCGGCCTGCCTGCATAGGGCAGCCGTGGCGACTGTCTAAAGCCAATGCATAATAATCGCGACTGGAGTACTCGATGGTCGTGAGGCTTCGCCTCACACATAATTTGTCTCCTGCACTTGTGCGCGAGCAGGAAGTGGTCTCCCCCATTTTTACTTTCCTGGGAAAACAAAGCCACCTTATCGTGGTGGAGGGGTTTGCGTGTCTCAATGATCCTAGGAGCCATGTTGTCTGGGGATTCATGCCCCTGGTAGGGTCACCCATGGCAAAAGGGTCCTAGGTGAGGGGCACGGCACGGCAAAGCATGGCTCACAGAAGCCCCTTATGAAGAAAAACATAAATGGACTTCGTTTTCCATCGCCCGGACGCAAGTCACTGGGGCCCTCCTCTGGAGCCAGGCCTGGAGGTGGGGCTCGAAGGCAAGCATCTGGTGGCCGGGCCTTCGCCCATGGGGCCTGGCCGGGCACAGCCCGAAAATGAGACGTGGGTCCCCCTTCCCATGGGCTCATCACCTGTGGGAGGGGCCAAAGGGGTCAGGTGCTAAGTGAGCTGGGAGGTGACCCGATCCCTGGCTGCAGAAGCTGGCTTTTGGGACATGGAATGTCACCTCTCGCTGTTGTGCGAGGCAGAAAAGTTCCAAGTAGATATAGTCGGACTTGCCTCCACACACAGTTTGGGTTCCGGTACTAGCCCTCTCGAGAGGGGCTGGACTCTCTTCCACTCTGGAGTTGCCCACGGTGAGAGGCGTCGAGCAGGTGTGGGTATACCTATTGCCCCCCAGCTGGGCGCCTGCACATTGGGGTTCACCCCGGTGAACGAGAGGGTAGCCTCCCTCTGCCTTCGGGTGGGGGGACGGGTCCTGACTGTTGTTTGTGTCTATGCACCAAACGGCAGCTCAGTGTACTCACCCTTTTTGGGGTCCTTGGAGGAAGTGCTGGAGAGCGCTCCTTCTGGGGACTCCATCGTTCTACTGGGTGACTTCAATGCTCACGTGGGCAATGACAGTGAGACCTGGAAGGATGTGATTGGGAGGAATGCCCCCTCCCCGATCTGAACCCGAGTGGTGTTCTATTATTGGACTTCTGTGCTCGACACGGATTGTCAATCATGAACACCATGTTCAAACATAAGGGTGTCCATGTGTGCACTTGGCATCAAGAAGAGCTTCAACTCCAGCCTCCAGCAGAGCTTTTCCCACGTCCTGGAGGAGGCGGGGGACATTGAGTCCGAATGCCTCCATTGTTGAGGCAGCCGACCAGGGTTTTTAAAGGCTCTGGATGTTGTGGGGCTGTCCTGGCTGACACGCCTCTACAACATTGCGTGGACATCGGGGTCAGTGCCTCTGGATTGGCAGACTGGGGTGGTGGTTCCCCTCTTTAAGAAGGGGGACCGGAGGGTGTCTTCCAACTACAGATGAATACACTCCTCAGCCTCCCTAGTAAGGTCTATTCAGGGGTGCTGGAGAGGATGGTCCGTCGGGAGGTCGAACCTCGGATTCAGGAGGAGCAGTGTGGCTTTTGTCCTGGCCGTGGAACAGTGGATCAGCTCTATACCCTCGGCTCAACCAGCCCACGTGTTTTGTGGAAATGTAGAAGGCGTTCGACCGTGTCCCTAGGGAAGTTCTATGGAGGGTGCTTTGGGAGTACGGGGTGCTGAACCAACTGATAAGGGCGGTTCGGTCCCTGTATCATCGATGCCAGAGTTTGGTCCGCATTTCCAGCAGTAAGTCGGAGTCGTTCCCAGTGTGGGTTGAACTCCGCCAAGGCTGCTCTTTCTCACCGATTCTGTTCATAACTTTTATGGACAGAATTTCTAGGCGCAGCCGAGGCGTTGAGGGTGTCCGGTTTGGGGACCTCAGCATTGCGTCTCTGCTTTTTGCAGACGTTGTGGTGCTGGTGGCTTCTTCAAACCATGATCTCCAGCTCTCGCTAGAGCAGTTCGCAGCCGAGTGTGAACCGGTCGGAAAAGGGGGTCATGTTCTCTCCAGATCGGGGATGAGATCCTGCCCCAAGTGGAGGAGTTCAAGTATCTTGGGGTCTTGTTCACGAGTGAGGGCAGGATGGAGCGTGAGATCTGTACCGGTCTGTCGTGGTGAAAAGAGAGCTGAACCAAAAGGCAGTTTACCGGTTGATCTATGCTCCTACCCTCAGCTATGGTCACGAGCTATGGGTCATAACCGAAAGAATGAGATCCCGTATACAAGCGGCCGAAATGACCTTCCTCCGCAGGGTGTCCGGGCTCTCCCTTAGAGATAGGGTGAGAAGCTCGGTCATCCGGGAGAAACTTAGAGTCGCTGTTCCTCCACGTTGAGAGGAACTAGATGAGGTGGCTCGGGCATCTCATCAAGATGCCTCCTGGACGCCTCCCTGGAGAGGTGTTCTGGGCATGTCCCACCGGCAGGAGACCCCGTGGACGAGCCCAGACACACTGAGAGACTGTCTCTAAGCTGGCCTGGGAACGCGGGATGAGACCCGACCCCGGATAAGCAGAAGAAGATGGATGGATGGATGGATGGATGGATGGATGGATGGATGGATGGATGGATGGATGGATGGATGGATGGATGGATGGATGGATGGATGGATGGGAAAACAAAGGTATGGCAAGTCCGTAAATGTACCTGTGATCCAGTTGGTCAGCGCGTCCATTTGCTCGCTGGAGTTGTGGTATTTGTCTGAATATCTTTCCACATCTGAATATCAGATCAAAATCAAACAATGGATCTAGATATGTGCAGCAGCAGCCAAGGTCTCTGACCTGCGTGTGACCTGTGACCCGCGTGCGGCTGGATGAAACCTGGTCGTGCGCCCATGGCGCCTCTGAGCTCCTGCTTGAGGGCCAACAGGTACTCTGCCTCTTCGCCACACGTCAGGGGGAGGGGCTTGAGCTCCATCGCCTGCGCCGCACAGGAAAAAGGTCAAAGGTGACAGGTCAAGCCGGGCTGATTCCGATGTCGGTCACTTACGGGAAACAGAGGACTGGGCTGCTGGACAGACGGCAGGAGCGGTTCGCCTCTGGTGACACTTGTGCCCTCTGCACCGCGCCGGCCACGACCACACCCCGACATCCCGCCTACGAGCCATTTGAGCAACGACAACAGCAAAAGCGTGACTGTTTTTGCTTGGGAGGTGGTCGCCGTGGCAATGCAAGAAAACCACAACTAATGTGTTCATGTAAGATGCCACGGTAGCGACCTTTGGCAGCCGGTTATGAACTACAGTGCCTTCAAAAAGTATTTCCCTCCTGAAGATGGCACAAAATAAAAAGGTTCAAGAGTGCACCATATATCATCCAAAAGTAGGACTGCAAAAATAAATAACAGGTCAAATCAACCATAGATGAGAGGCAGAAAAGAAAAAGTTAAAATAAAATCATTCATGTTCAGTAGAATATATTAGACCAAATGTTTGGTCAAATCAGCAACACTTATGATTTTTAAATTGAATCACTATTTTATATTGATTAAAATACATCAATTAACCAGCCAATTAATGACAGAGTCAAACCTCTACAGTTAAGGACAAAATTATTAGCCCCCCTTTGAAAATTTCAGCACAGCATTTATGAGCATATCAGATTTATTAGGAAACCTTCATTACACATAATTTTGCTCAGAAGCAGAACATTACATACAAAACCAAAAAATACCATGGTCAAAATTATTAGCCCCCCTAGCATCAATGGTCAATTGTGTATCCTTTTTGCTCGACAACAGCTTGCAGTCGTTTTGTATAGTTCTCAACAAGCTTAAGACAGGTCTCCTGAGGAATTGCAGCCCATTCTTCCTTGGCAACTCTCTCAAGTTCCTCTAGGTTTGATGGTCGTCTGGCGTGAACTCTGGTCTTCAGTTGTTTCCATAAGTTTTCGATGGGGTTTAAATCTGGGCAGGCCACTTCAGAACATTGACTTAGCTCTTCTGAAGGTATTCCTTAACCATTATCGATGTATGTTTCGGGTCATTGTCATGCTGAAACACAAAACGATGACCAAAACCTAACTTCCAAGCAGACTGTTTAAGGTTTTCCCTCAAAATCTTCTCATAATCTTCTTTCCTCATGATTCCTTCTATCCTGACAAGATTCCAAGTGCCAGCTGCACGGAAGCACCCCCAAAGCATAATGCTCCCACCTCCGTGTTTCACAGTCGGGACAGTCTTCTTAGGGTTGTATGCTTCTCCCTTCTTCCTCCAAACAAAGGCTACATCTCGGTGACCAAACAGCTCCAGTTTAGTCTCATCTGACCACAGAACACGCTTCCAATATTGATCGCCTTTCTCCATGTTGTCCCGAGCATACTGCAATCTTGCTTAAAGGTGTCTCTTTTGAAGGAGTGGCGTTCTTCTTGGTCTGCACCCTCGCAGACCATTTCTGTGCAGGGCTCTTGTGACTGTCTTCCTTGAGACATCTATTCCAGACTTCCCCAAGTCATTAACTAGTGTCTTGGCAGTTGTTCGTAGATCTTTCGATACATCTCTGACTACCTTTCTTTCCAAAGATTTTGAAATCATTCGCTTCCTGCCTCTGCCTTTGTTGTTCTGTACTGTGTGAATTTCCTTGAACTTCTTTATAATGCTTTTGACTGCAGTTCTTGAGACTTTGAATTACTTTGATATACTTGTATAACCTTCTCCTTCCTTGTGAGGATCAACAATTCTTTTTTTAAGTCAAGACTAATTTCTTTTCCTTTCACCATGATTGCAGACTAATGTGAACCACAGGTAAACTTCAGCCAAGCGTAATATTGAAAGCAACCTCTAGATTTGATTTCAGGTCAATCATTGAGAGCTTGGCAAAGTTTTAACAACTTGTTAGACCAGTGTTTTGGAATATAACTCAACAGATCAACCATTACTCCCAAAGGGCTAATAATTTTGACCATGGTATTTTTTGGTTTTGTATGTAATGTTCTGCTTCTGAGCAAAATTACGTGTAATGAAGGTTTCCTAATAAATCTGATATGCTCATAAATGCTGTGCTAAAATTTCACTGCTCTAGTAAGTAGCAGTCAGGAAATATTAAAAAAAATAATGACATTTTCAAAGGGGGGCTAATAATTTTGTCCTTAACTGTACATACGATTGCTTAAACATAAGTTTTTCAACATGTGATGTGAAATTAGATAAAATATTTGACTCAATATCAATATAAAACACAAAAAAAATCATCATACCATGTGAAATTAGATCAAATATTTCACACAATATCCAAAGTAATTCCCAACATACGACGTCATCATGTTTAGCCCGCTAGACAGCGGCACGACGAGGTGACATCAGTTAGCGTCCCAACGCAAATGGTAGTCGTGGTGAAAAAAGAAGTTGATGATTTCCTTACAATTAAAACAAGACATCATAGGAAAACATGAGCGCGGGGTGCGTGTGAGTGATCTTGCAAAACAATATCACCGTAAAAAGGTGTCAACAATCATTAAGCAGAAGGGAGCCCTCAAAGCAGCCAAGCGATTCAAGGGGATCCGAATCATCTCTAAATGTCAGAGCCCTACCCTGGAAGAGATGTACGCCTTTTGCTTATATGGATAAAGGACAAGGAGATTGCTGGTGAAACCGAAACGAATTAAATTTGTATGTAGAGGTTTGTGTTTGTTTTAATTGGGACGACGATGAATGACTATGAGAATGTTGCGTTTAAATCACCACCAAGCCATACTTTGTTCAGCCATCAAAAATTCGATTGTGGGTTTACTTTTACTCTATCTCATATCCAACTTGGACGTAATGTCATTGTAGACTAGTGATGAAGTCGGTTCTCCTTTCAGTCGTGCACTGTAGAACGTCGATAGGATGGTGACCGTGATGTTGTCAGCGATATAAAAAGCGCGCCGTCAAGCACAATCGGAGAGCGGACATATTTTGTCGTAGTTGTTGTCCGTCTTACTGGCCACAGTGTGAAACAAACGAAGCAAGTTCTCCAAGCAGACACGACAACAAACCTTGCTTAAAGCTCCACTCAAGCGTTGAGTGAAGTTCCACTCAGCAGTCGTCGTAATGCACTAAAGTCAAATCTTTTGCACAAAGCTTTCTCCTTTCCATCCAAAGTCTTACTTCGGCTGTGAGTCGTCAGTCGGCTGAAAAATGAAGCCTTTCGTAGTTGCCCGAGTCATTACGCGCCAGCCGCCATCTTCCCATTCTTTCTACTTTGTGCTGTTTGGATCCTTCAGCCAATCAGACATTAGCACGCCGCCTCCTGGCGGCTCGCCGAAGCACTGCAGCAAAGTCACAATCCGAGCCTAGCAAACCAGGTGTGACTATAATAAGACACACTCGACTCCGTGCGTGGCGTTTGTGATGACGTACTTTATTTTCTCTCAGACACGTACCACCTCTCAACATCCCGCATGGAGCAACACTCGATGGACGCGCCCTTAGTTCCAACAGTGGGGACTGGGTAGTTGTGTTGAGGTGGGGCAAACCTCAGCAGACAGACAGTTCGAATGAACCAATCAGCAAAGAGCATAAGTGCCGTTGGGGAAATTAATCCACGTATCCTCCTGAAACAAATGCTTCTTCCACTGCCGTTGTCGATCGGGTCTTTAGTAATGACTCGACGTGTTTCTAGTTATTCAAAACGGAGTTTAAAGCTGAATTAAACTAACTATCGCGCGCCTTTTTGTGATGTTGCACACGAAGGATACACCAGATCACGTCAACGAATTTAATTTTGTTGTTATATGATTCTAGCTGGCGGCTCGGTGGCGCACTGGGTAGCACGTCCGCCTCACAGTTAGGAGGGTGTGGGTTCGATTCCACCTCCGGCCCTCCCTGTGCGGAGTTTGCATGTTCTCCCCGAGCCCGCGTGGGTTTTCTCCGGGCACTCCGGTTTCCTCCCACATCCCAAAAACATGCTTGGTAGGCCGATTGATCACTCCAAATTGTCCCTAGGTGTGAGTGCGAGTGCGAATGGTTGTTTGTCTCTGTGTGCCCTGCGATTGGCTGGCAACCGGTTCAGGGTGTCCCCCGCCTACTGCCCGATGACGGCTGGGATAGGCTCCAGCACGCCCGCGACCCCCGTGGGGACTAAGCGGTTCAGAAAATGGATGGATGGATGGGATGATTCTAGCTCGGGGCAACGTGCGGCCCGCGGGCCACATCCGGCTCACGGGGCCGTTTAATCCGGCCCCCCAAACCTGAATAAATTCTATTATTAAACTTTTTTTAAAACAATTATTTTGCCTGCAATGACTGCGTTTCCCCAGTAGATAGAGAACCGCCCGCGCACGCATTTACTCCCGGAAGCCGTGTCAAAAAGCTCGGTGCACACTCACAAGTGCGTGTACGTACTCAGTAGTACGGACACGGCGCACTCCACGCTCTATTTCTATCAGTGCCGAAGTTTGAGTGTGGGCTGTGACGTTAGCATTCTCGTAATTCGCGCGCTGAGCTTTCAGATACAGTTTTAGGCTAAAGCCACCCACAAATCTTCCTCTGGAATCCTTCCATTAAAATGAGTGGCACAAGGAAAAGAAAGGTGGACAGAGTGCCGAGTGTTTAAAAAAGAATGGACAAAATATTTTTTCGCTTGAGTCCGATCAATTCCGGTTTGTCTGAAATGCCAAGAAACAGTTGCAGTATTCAAGGACTACAATATTAGCCATCACTTTGCTACGAAGCATACTAACTACGCTAGCATTCAACACATAAACGGGCGGCTGCAGCGGAGAGGTTGACAGCTAATTTGAAGACTCAGCAAAACTTTTTTCACCGACAAACTGCGGATCAAAAGTCAAGTACAGAGGTAAGTTTTTGATGCACCACCTGTTTTCGACTAATCTTGACTTTTAAAGTTTTTAAGGCCGATTTCAAGGAAGTGTTTCCCGTTTCCTCACCTCTGTCACCAGGTGTTTGTGAGTTAAAGCTCTGCTCTGATATCCGTCACCATGTTGCCGATTTGATTTCTTTGTTGTGTGTTATTCTACACCATTCCCTATTATTAGTGTGAAGGTGAAGACCTTCACACTATTGTTATTCCTGTCCTTTATCATTTTAGTGTGAAGGTGAAGAGGTTCACACTATTGTTATTCCTGTCCTTTATTCCTGTCCTTTATTATTAGTGTGAAGGTGAAGACCTTCACACTATTGTTATTGCTGTCCTTTATCAGTGTGAAGGTGAAGACCTTCACACTATTGTTATTGCTGTCGTTTATTATTAGTGTGAAGGTGAAGACCTTCAAACTATTTTCATTGCTGTCCTTTATTAGTGTGAAGGTGAAGACCTTCACACTATTGTTATTGCTGTCCTTTATTAGTGTGAAGGTGAAGACCTTCACACTATTGTTATTGCTGTCCTTTATTAGTGTGAAGGTGAAGACCTTCACACTATTGTTATTGCTGTCCATTATTATTGTGTGAAGGCGATGGCCTTCACACATATGTTATTCTACACCATTCTCTATTATTATTGTGTGAAGGCGATGGCCTTCACACATATGTTATTCTACTCCATTCACTTTATTGTGTGAAGGCGATGGCCTTCACACATATGTTATTCTACACCATTCTCTATTATTATTGTGTGAAGGCGATGGCCTTCACACATATGTTATTCTACACCATTCTCTATTATTATTGTGTGAAGGCGATGGCCTTCACACATGTCATTCTACACCATTCTCTATTATTATTGTGTGAAGGCGATGGCCTTCACACATATGTTATTCTACACCATTCTCTATTATTATTATTATTATTGTGTGAAGGCGATGGCCTTCACACATATGTTATTCTACACCATTCTCTATTATTAGTGTGAAGGTGAAGACCTTCACACTATTGTTATTGCTGTCCTTTATTATTATTATTATTAGTGTGAAGGTGAAGACCTTCACACTATTGCTATTGCTGTCCTTTATTATTAGTGTGAAGGTGAAGACCTTCACACTATTGTTATTGCTGTCCTTTATTATTATTATTAGTGTGAAGGTGAAGACCTTCACACTATTGTTATTGCTGTCCTTTATTAGTGTGAAGACCTTCACACTATTGTTATTGCTGTCCTTTATTATTATTATTAGTGTGAAGGTGAAGACCTTCACACTATTGTTATTGGTGTCCTTTATTATTATTAGTGTGAAGGTGAAGACCTTCACACTATTGTTATTGCTGTCCTTTATTATTATTAGTGTGAAGGAGAAGACCTTCACACTATTGTTATTGCTGTCCTTTATTATTATTAGTGTGACGGTGAAGACCTTCACACTATTGTTATCGCTGTCCTTTATTATTGTGTGAAGGCGATGGCCTTCACACATATGTTATTCTACACCATTCTCTATTATTATTATTATTATTGTGTGAAGGCGATGGCCTTCACACATATGTTATTCTACACCATTCTCTATTATTGTGTGAAGGCGATGGCCTTCACACGTATGTTATTCTACACCATTCTCTATTATTATTGTGTGAAGGTGATGGCCTTCACACATATGTTATTCTACACCATTCTCTATTATTATTATTGTGTGAAGGCGATGGCCTTCACACATATGTTATTCTACACCATTCTCTATTATTATTATTGTGTGAAGGCGATGGCCTTCACACATATGTTATTCTACACCATTCTCTATTATTATTATTATTATTATTGTGTGAAGGCGATGGCCTTCACACATATGTTATTCTACACCATTCTCTATTATTATTAGTGTGAAGGTGAAGACCTTCACACTATTGTTATTGCTGTCCTTTATTATTAGTGTGAAGGTGAAGACCTTCACACTATTGTTATTGCTGTCCTTTATTATTAGTGTGAAGGTGAAGACCTTCACACTATTGTTATTGCTGTCCTTTATTATTGTGTGAAGCCGAAGGCCTTCACACATTGTTATTCTACTTTATTAGTGTGAAGGTGAAGACCTTCACACTATTGTTATTGCTGTCCTT
Organism: Syngnathus scovelli; assembly: GCF_024217435.2. NCBI lineage: Eukaryota > Metazoa > Chordata > Actinopteri > Syngnathiformes > Syngnathidae > Syngnathus > Syngnathus scovelli. The sequence continues at coordinate 16,568,000 of NC_090855.1, forward strand.
TATTATTATTAGTGTGAAGGTGAAGACCTTCACACTATTGTTATTGCTGTCCTTTATTATTATTATTATTAGTGTGAAGGTGAAGACCTTCACACTATTGTTATTGCTGTCCTTTATTATTATTAGTGTGAAGGTGAAGACCTTCACACTATTGTTATTGCTGTCCTTTATTATTAGGTGAAGACCTTCACACTATTGTTATTGCTGTCCTTTATTATTATTAGTGTGAAGGTGAAGACCTTCACACTATTGTTATTGCTGTCCTTTATTATTAGTGTGAAGGTGAAGACCTTCACACTATTGTTATTGCTGTCCTTTATTATTATTATTAGTGTGAAGGTGAAGACCTTCACACTATTGTTATTGCTGTCCTTTATTATTAGTGTGAAGGTGAAGACCTTCACACTATTGTTATTGCTGTCCTTTATTAGTGTGAAGGTGAAGACCTTCACACTATTGTTATTGCTGTCCTTTATTATTATTAGTGTGAAGGTGAAGACCTTCACACTATTGTTATTGCTGTCCTTTATTATTAGTGTGAAGGTGAAGACCTTCACACTATTGTTATTGCTGTCCTTTATTATTATTAGTGTGAAGGTGAAGACCTTCACACTATTGTTATTGCTGTCCTTTATTATTAGTGTGAAGGTGAAGACCTTCACACTATTGTTATTGCTGTCCTTTATCATTATTAGTGTGAAGGTGAAGACCTTCACACTATTGTTATTGCTGTCCTTTATTATTATTAGTGTGAAGGTGAAGACCTTCACACTATTGTTATTGCTGTCCTTTATTATTATTATTAGTGTGAAGGTGAAGACCTTCACACTATTGTTATTGCTGTCCTTTATTATTAGTGTGAAGGTGAAGACCTTCACACTATTGTTATTGCTGTCCTTTATTATTATTATTATTATTATTATTATTATTAGTGTGAAGGTGAAGACCTTCACACTATTGTTATTGCTGTCCTTTATTATTATTAGTGTGAAGGTGAAGACCTTCACACTATTGTTATTGCTGTCCTTTATTATTAGTGTGAAGGTGAAGACCTTCACACTATTGTTATTGCTGTCCTTTATTATTATTAGTGTGAAGGTGAAGACCTTCACACTATTGTTATTGCTGTCCTTTATTATTATTAGTGTGAAGGTGAAGACCTTCACACTATTGTTATTGCTGTCCTTTATTATTATTATTATTAGTGTGAAGGTGAAGACCTTCACACTATTGTTATTGCTGTCCTTTATTATTAGTGTGAAGGTGAAGACCTTCACACTATTGTTATTGCTGTCCTTTATTATTAGTGTGAAGGTGAAGACCTTCACACTATTGTTATTGCTGTCCTTTATTATTATTATTAGTGTGAAGGTGAAGACCTTCACACTATTGTTATTGCTGTCCTTTATTATTATTATTAGTGTGAAGGTGAAGACCTTCACACTATTGTTATTGCTGTCCTTTATTAGTGTGAAGGTGAAGACCTTCACACTATTGTTATTGCTGTCCTTTATTAGTGTGAAGGTGAAGACCTTCACACTATTGTTATTGCTGTCCTTTATTATTAGTGTGAAGGTGAAGACCTTCACACTATTGTTATTGCTGTCCTTTATTATTAGTGTGAAGGTGAAGACCTTCACACTATTGTTATTGCTGTCCTTTATTATTAGTGTGAAGGTGAAGACCTTCACACTATTGTTATTGCTGTCCTTTATTATTAGTGTGAAGGTGAAGACCTTCACACTATTGTTATTGCTGTCCTTTATTATTATTAGTGTGAAGGTGAAGACCTTCACACTATTGTTATTGCTGTCCTTTATTAGTGTGAAGGTGAAGACCTTCACACTATTGTTATTGCTGTCCTTTATTAGTGTGAAGGTGAAGACCTTCACACTATTGTTATTGCTGTCCTTTATTATTAGTGTGAAGGTGAAGACCTTCACACTATTGTTATTGCTGTCCTTTATTATTATTATTGTGTGAAGGCGAAGGCCTTCACACATTGTTATTCTACTTTATTATTATTAGTGTGAAGGTGAAGACCTTCACACTATTGTTATTGCTGTCCTTTATTATTATTAGTGTGAAGGTGAAGACCTTCACACTATTGTTATTGCTGTCCTTTATTATTAGTGTGAAGGTGAAGACCTTCACACTATTGTTATTGCTGTCCTTTATTATTAGTGTGAAGGTGAAGACCTTCACACTATTGTTATTGCTGTCCTTTATTATTAGTGTGAAGGTGAAGACCTTCACACTATTGTTATTGCTGTCCTTTATTATTGTGTGAAGGCGATGGCCTTCACACATATGTTATTCTACACCATTCTCTATTATTGTGTGAAGGCGATGGCCTTCACACATATGTTATTCTACACCATTCTCTATTATTATTATTGTGTGAAGGCGATGGCCTTCACACATATGTTATTCTACACCATTCTCTATTATTATTGTGTGAAGGCGATGGCCTTCACACATATGTTATTCTACACCATTCTCTATTATTATTATTATTGTGTGAAGGCGATGGCCTTCACACATATGTTATTCTACACCATTCTCTATTATTATTATTATTATTATTCTTCTATTTTATTCTCCACACTTTTTTGTCCCGCTTCTTCTTCCACATAATTCATCCGATTCACTCCGTTCCACTTTTCACGTATTCCAAATATTCACGAGATGAGCGCTTCCATTTTTCTTGTTCCGAAAATTTTCCGATTTCGCAAAATTCGCGAATTTACGACAAATTTTTCCCCATTCATTCTCAATGGCAGATTCTACATTTCACATTTACGTCATTCCCCGTTTAAATTCACCTCATTCAGCACATTCAATCCACATTCGGAATGATTCTCGACATTCCCAAAATTCCCAAATTCAAAAATTTCACGTTTTCACGTTAAAAATTCCGACAAAATTTCACGAAATTTCGTTTTTCACCTCTAGTTTCTACATTTTTCAACCGATTCAACCCATTCCAATTTTCAACTGTTCATCTTTTGCCTGCCTATTCCACAACTTCTCACCTACCAAAAATTCCAAAATTTCAAATTTGAAATTCAACCAAATTCTCCAAAATTTCGTTTTTCTACTCTAACTTCTACGTTTTTCAACCGATTCAACCCATTCCAACTTTCAACTGTTCATCTTTTGCCTACCTATTCCACACCTTCCCACTTACCAAAATTTCCAAATTTTCAATTTTGGAATTCAACCAAATTCTACAAAATTTGGTTTTTCTACTCTAATTTCTACATTTTTCAACCGATTCAACCCATTCCAACTTTATTCACTTTGGTCACCTCATCCTTACCATATTCACCCCCTTCACCCCCACTTCCACTATGCTTACACAATTCAACCCTTGACCCCCACTTCCAGTGTGGCGGCCATCTTGGATTAACCCTGAAGTGCTCCCAATGACCCTAGAATGAACCGGAAGTGCCCCAAATCGAACCGGAAGTGACCTTAGGTAAACAGGAAGTGACCTCAGGTAAACCGGAAGTGACCCCAAATCAAACCGGAAGTGACCTTTTTAAACCGGAAGTGACCTTTTTAAACCGGAAGTGACCCCAAATAAACCGGAAGTGACCTCAGCTGGACCGGAAGTGCCTCTAATCAGACCGGAAGTGACCCAAATAGACCGGAAGTGACCCAAATCAACCCGGAAGTGAACTTATTTCAACATTAACTGCCATAAATAGCTACATTAGGCGCTAACTTTTGCATTTTTTGTCCGATTGAACCCGTTTCAACATTTTAACCCCAAAAGTGAAACTCCTGAAGCTGTTTTTTTACGTTTTGTTCCAAATTTCAAAATATTTTGGCGCAATTGCTTTTTCTTTTAATTCCCATTCATTCTCTATGGGGATTCAACATTTGCTCTCACTTCTACATTTTTTAACCGATTCAACCCGTTCCAACATTCAACTGTTCATCCTTTGCCTGCCTATTCCACAACTTTCCACTTACCAAAAATTCCAAAAATCAAATTTGAAATTCAACCATATTCTCAAAAATTTAGTATTACACTTCTATTTTCCACATTTCTCAAGAAATTCAACTCATTTCAACATCATTCGCCATCATTCCCCAAGAAGTGATTCAAAGTCTTCGCCTTCACACGCAATTTCTCCAGAAATTGCATTTTCTAGTTATTATTATTATTATATTTTATTCTCCACACTTTTTTGTCCCGCTTCTTCTTCCACATAATTCATCCGATTCACTCCGTTCCACTTTTGACGTATTCCAAATATTCACGAGATGAGCGCTTCCATTTTTCTCGTTCCGAAAATTTTCCGATTTCGCAAAATTCGCGAATTTACGACAAATTTTTCCCCATTCATTCTCAATGGCAGATTCTACATTTCACATTTACGTCATTCCCCTTTTAAATTCACCTCATTCAGCACATTCAAACCACATTCGGAATGATTCTCGACATTCCCAAAATTCCCAAATTCAAAAATTTCACGTTTTCACGTTAAAAATTCCGACAAAATTTCACGAAATTTCGTTTTTCACCTCTAGTTTCTACATTTTTCAACCGATTCAACCCATTCCAATTTTCAACTGTTCATCTTTTGCCTGCCTATTCCACAACTTCTCACCTACCAAAAATTCCAAAATTTCAAATTTGAAATTCAACCAAATTCTCCAAAATTTCGTTTTTCTACTCTAACTTCTACGTTTTTCAACCGATTCAACCCATTCCAACTTTCAACTGTTCATCTTTTGCCTACCTATTCCACACCTTCCCACTTACCAAAATTTCCAAATTTTCAATTTTGAAATTCAACCAAATTCTACAAAATTTGGTTTTTCTACTCTAATTTCTACATTTTTCAACCGATTCAACCCATTCCAACTTTATTCACTTTGGTCACCTCATCCTTACCATATTCACCCCCTTCACCCCCACTTCCACTATGCTTACACAATTCAACCCTTGACCCCCACTTCCAGTGTGGCGGCCATCTTGGATTGACCCTGAAGTGCTCCCAATGACCCTAGAATGAACCGGAAGTGCCCCAAATCGAACCGGAAGTGACCTTAGGTAAACAGGAAGTGACCTTAGGTAAACCGGAAGTGACCCCAAATCAAACCGGAAGTGACCTTTTTAAACCGGAAGTGACCTTTTTAAACCGGAAGTGACCCCAAATAAACCGGAAGTGACCTCAGCTAGACCGGAAGTGCCTCTAATCAAACCGGAAGTGACCCAAATAGACCGGAAGTGACCCAAATCAACCCGGAAGTGAACTTATTTCAAAATTAACTGCCCTAAATAGCTACATTAGGCGCTAACTTTTGCATTTTTTGTCCGATTGAACCCGTTTCAACATTTTAACCCCAAAAGTGAACCTCCTGAAGCTTTTTTTTTTACGTTTTGTTCCAAATTTCAAAATATTTTGGCGCAATTGCTTTTTCTTTTGATTCCCATTCATTCTCTATGGGGATCCAACATTTGCTCTCACTTCTACATTTTTTAACCGATTCAACCCGTTCCAACATTCAACTCTTCATCCTTTGCCTGCCTATTCCACAACTTTCCACTTACCAAAATTCTCTACAATTTCGTTTTTCTACTCTTTTTTCCACATTTTTCAACCGATTCAACCCATTCCAACTTTATTCACTTTGTTTACCTTATGCTTACCATATTCACCTCCTTCACCCACACTTCCAGTGTGGCGGCCATCTTGGATTGACCCTGAAGTGCCCCCAATGAACCCAGAATGTACCGGAAGTGCCCCATATCAAGCCGCAAGTGACCTTAGGTAAACAGGAAGTGACCTTAGGTAAACCGGAAGTGACCCCAAATCAAACCGGAAGTGACCTTTTTAAACCGGAAGTGACCTTTTAAAACCGGAAGTGACCCCAAATAAACCGGAAGTGACCTCAGCTGGACCGGAAGTGCCTCTAATCAAACCGGAAGTGACCCAAATCAAACCGGAAGTGACCTTATTTCAACATTAACTGCCCTAAATAGCTACATTAGTCGCTAACTTTTGCATTTTTTGTCCGATTGAACCCATTTCAACATTTTAACTCCAAAAGTGAACCTCCTGAAGCTGTTTTTTTTCGTTTTGTTCCAAATTTCAAAATATTTTGGCGCAATTGCTTTTTCTTTTGATTCCCATTCATTCTCTATGGAGATTCAACATTTGCTCTCACGTCTACATTTTTTAACCGATTCAACCCGTTCCAACATTCAACTGTTCATCTTTTGCCTACCTATTCCACAACCTCCCACTTACCACAAATTCCAAACTTCAAATTTGAAATTCAACCAAATTCTCCAAAATTTAGTATTACACATTTCTCAAGAAATTCAACTCATTTCAACATCATTCGCCATCATTCCCCAAGAAGTGATTCAAAGTCTTCGCCTTCACACGCAATTTCTCCAGAAATTGCATTTTCTAGTTATTGTGTGAAGGCGATGGCCTTCACACATATGTTATTCTACACCATTCTCTATTATTATTATTATTATTATTATTATTATATTTTATTCTCCACACTTTTTTGTCCCGCTTCTTCTTCCACATAATTCATCCGATTCACTCCGTTCCACTTTTGACGTATTCCAAATATTCACGAGATGAGCGCTTCCATTTTTCTCGTTCCGAAAATTTTCCGATTTCGCAAAATTCGCGAATTTACGACAAATTTTTCCCCATTCATTCTCAATGGCAGATTCTACATTTCACATTTACGTCATTCCCCTTTTAAATTCACCTCATTCAGCACATTCAAACCACATTCGGAATGATTCTCGACATTCCCAAAATTCCCAAATTCAAAAATTTCACGTTTTCACGTTAAAAATTCCGACAAAATTTCACGAAATTTCGTTTTTCACCTCTAGTTTCTACATTTTTCAACCGATTCAACCCATTCCAATTTTCAACTGTTCATCTTTTGCCTGCCTATTCCACAACTTCTCACCTACCAAAAATTCCAAAATTTCAAATTTGAAATTCAACCAAATTCTCCAACATTTCGTTTTTCTACTCTAACTTCTACGTTTTTCAACCGATTCAACCCATTCCAACTTTCAACTGTTCATCTTTTGCCTACCTATTCCACACCTTCCCACTTACCAAAATTTCCAAATTTTCAATTTTGAAATTCAACCAAATTCTACAAAATTTGGTTTTTCTACTCTAATTTCTACATTTTTCAACCGATTCAACCCATTCCAACTTTATTCACTTTGGTCACCTCATCCTTACCATATTCACCCCCTTCACCCCCACTTCCACTATGCTTACACAATTCAACCCTTGACCCCCACTTCCAGTGTGGCGGCCATCTTGGATTGACCCTGAAGTGCTCCCAATGACCCTAGAATGAACCGGAAGTGCCCCAAATCGAACCGGAAGTGACCTTAGGTAAACAGGAAGTGACCTTAGGTAAACCGGAAGTGACCCCAAATCAAACCGGAAGTGACCTTTTTAAACCGGAAGTGACCTTTTTAAACCGGAAGTGACCCCAAATAAACCGGAAGTGACCTCAGCTAGACCGGAAGTGCCTCTAATCAAACCGGAAGTGACCCAAATAGACCGGAAGTGACCCAAATCACCCCGGAAGTGACCTTATTTCAACATTAACTGCCCTAAATAGCTACATTAGTCACTAACTTTTGCATTTTTTGTCCGATTGAACCCGTTTCAACATTTTAACCCCAAAAGTGAACTTCCTGAAGCCTTTTTTTTTTGTTTTGTTCCAAATTTTAATTATTATTTTTTCTTTTCATTCCCATTCATTCTCTATGGGGATTCAACATTTTCTCTAACTTCTACATTTTTTAAACCAATTCAACCCGTTCCAATATTCAACTGTTCATCTTTTCCCTACCTATTCCACAACCTCCCACTTACCAAAAATTCCAAACTTCAAATTTGAAATTCAACCAAATTCTCCAAAATTTAGTATTACACTTCTATTTTCCACATTTCTCAAGAAATTCAACTCGTTTCAACATCATTCGGCATCATTCCCAAAGAAGTGATTCAAAGTCTTCGCCTTCACACGCAATTTCTCCAGAAATTGCATTTTCTAGTTATTATTATTATTCTATTTTATTCTCCACACTTTTTTGTCTCGCTTCTTCTTCCACATAGTTCATCCGATTCACTCCGTTCCACTTTTGACATATTCCAAATATTCACGAGATAAGCGCTTCCATTTTTCTCGTTCCGAAAATTTTCCGATTTCGCAAAATTCGCGAATTTACGACAAATTTTTCCCCATTCATTCTCAATGGCAGATTCGACATTTCACATTTACGTCATTCCCCTTTTAAATTCACCTCATTCAGCACATTCAAACCACATTCGGAATGATTCTCGACATTCCCAAAATTCCCAAATTCAAAAATTTCACGTTTTCACGTTAAAAATTCCGACAAAATTTCACGAAATTTCGTTTTTCACCTCTAATTTCTACATTTTTCGACCGATTCAACCCGTTCCAACTTCCAACTGTTCATCTTTTGCCTACCTATTCCACAACTTCCCACTTACAAAAAAATTCCAAATTTTCAAATTTGAAATTCAACCAAATTCTTCGTAATTTCGTTTTTCTACTCTAATTTCTACATTTTTCAACCGATTCAACCCATTCCAACTTTCAACTGTTCATCTTTTGCCTGCCTATTCCACAACTTCTCACCTATCAAAAATTCCAAAATTTCAAATTTGAAATTCAACCAAATTCTCCAAAATTTCGTTTTTCTACTCTAACTTCTACGTTTTTCAACCGATTCAACCCATTCCAACTTTCAACTGTTCATCTTTTGCCTACCTATTCCACACCTTCCCACTTACCAAAATTTCCAAATTTTCAATTTTGAAATTCAACCAAATTCTACAAAATTTGGTTTTTCTACTCTAATTTCTACATTTTTCAACCGATTCAACCCATTCCAACTTTATTCACTTTGGTCACCTCATCCTTACCATATTCACCCCCTTCACCCCCACTTCCACTATGCTTACAAAATTCAACCCTTGACCCCCACTTCCAGTGTGGCGGCCATCTTGGATTGACCCTGAAGTGCTCCCAATGAACCTAGAATGAACCGGAAGTGGCCCAAATCAAACCGGAAGTGACCTCAGGTAAGCAGGAAGTGACCTCAGGTAAACCGGAAGTGACCCCAAATCAAACCGGAAGTGACCTTTTTAAACCGGAAGTGACCTTTTTAAACCGGAAGTGACCCCAAATAAACCGGAAGTGACCTCAGCTGGACCGGAAGTGCCTCTAATCAGACCGGAAGTGACCCAAATAGACCGGAAGTGACCTAAATCAACCCGGAAGTGAACTTATTTCAACATTAACTGCCATAAATAGCTACATTAGGCGCTAACTTTTGCATTTTTTGTCCGATTGAACCCGTTTCAACATTTTAACCCCAAAAGTGAACCTCCTGAAGCTGTTTTTTTACGTTTTGTTCCAAATTTCAAAATATTTTGGCGCAATTGCTTTTTCTTTTAATTCCCATTCATTCTCTATGGGGATTCAACATTTGCTCTCACTTCTACATTTTTTAACCGATTCAACCCGTTCCAACATTCAACTGTTCATCCTTTGCCTGCCTATTCCACAACTTTCCACTTACCAAAAATTCCAAAAATCAAATTTGAAATTCAACCATATTCTCAAAAATTTAGTATTACACTTCTATTTTCCACATTTCTCAAGAAATTCAACTCATTTCAACATCATTCGCCATCATTCCCCAAGAAGTGATTCAAAGTCTTCGCCTTCACACGCAATTTCTCCAGAAATTGCATTTTCTAGTTGTGTGAAGGCGATGGCCTTCACACATATGTTATTCTACACCATTCTCTATTATTATTATTATTCTTCTATTTTATTCCCGCCACTTTTTTGTCCCGCTTCTTCTTCCACATAATTCATCCGATTCACTCCGTTCCACTTTTGATGTATTCCAAATATTCACGAGATGAGCGCTTCCATTTTTCTCGTTCCGAAAATTTTCCGATTTCGCGAAATTCGCGAATTTACGACAAATTTTTCCCCATTCATTCTCAATGGCAGATTCGACAATTCACATTTACGTCATTCCCCTTTTAAATTCACCTCATTCAGCACATTCAAACCACATTCGGAATGATTCTCGACATTCCCAAAATTCCCAAATTCAAAAATTTCACGTTTTCACGTTAAAAATTTCGATAAATTTCACAAAATTCCGTTTTTCACCTCTAATTTCTACATTTTTTGACCGATTCAACCCATTCCAACTTTCAACTGTTAATCTTTTCATTCAGCATCATTCCCCAAGAAGTGATTCAAAGTCTTCGCCTTCACACGCAATTTCTCCAGAAATTGCATTTTCTAGTTGTGTGAAGGCGATGGCCTTCACACATATGTTATTCTACACCATTCTCTATTATTATTATTATTATTATTCTTCTATTTTATTCTCCACACTTTTTTGTCCCGCTTCTTCTTCCACATAGTTCATCCGATTCACTCCGTTCCACTTTTGATGTATTCCAAATATTCACGAGATGAGCGCTTCCATTTTTCTCGTTCCGAAAATTTTCCGATTTCGCAAAATTTGCGAATTTACGACAAATTTTTCCCCATTCATTCTCAATGGCAGATTCGACATTTCACATTTACGTCATTCCCCTTTTAAATTCACCTCATTCAGCACATTCAAACCACATTCGGAATGATTCTCGACATTCCCAAAATTCCCAAATTCAAAAATTTCACGTTTTCACGTTAAAAATTCCGACAAAATTTCACGAAATTTCGTTTTTCACCTCTAATTTCTACATTTTTCGACCGATTCAACCCGTTCCAACTTCCAACTGTTCATCTTTTGCCTACCTATTCCACAACTTCCCACTTACAAAAAAATTCCAAATTTTCAAATTTGAAATTCAACCAAATTCTTCGTAATTTCGTTTTTCTACTCTAATTTCTACATTTTTCAACCGATTCAACCCATTCCAACTTTCAACTGTTCATCTTTTGCCTGCCTATTCCACAACTTCTCACCTATCAAAAATTCCAAAATTTCAAATTTGAAATTCAACCGAATTCTCCAAAATTTCGTTTTTCTACTCTAACTTCTACGTTTTTCAACCGATTCAACCCATTCCAACTTTCAACTGTTCATCTTTTGCCTACCTATTCCACACCTTCCCACTTACCAAAATTTCCAAATTTTCAATTTTGAAATTCAACCAAATGCTACAAAATTTGGTTTTTCTACTCTAATTTCTACATTTTTCAACCGATTCAACCCATTCCAACTTTATTCACTTTGGTCACCTCATCCTTACCATATTCACCCCCTTCACCCCCACTTCCACTATGCTTACAAAATTCAACCCTTGACCCCCACTTCCAGTGTGGCGGCCATCTTGGATTGACCCTGAAGTGCTCCCAATGAACCTAGAATGAACCGGAAGTGGCCCAAATCAAACCGGAAGTGACCTTAGGTAAACAGGAAGTGACCTCAGGTAAACCGGAAGTGACCCCAAATCAAACCGGAAGTGACCTTTTTAAACCGGAAGTGACCTTTTTAAACCGGAAGTGACCCCAAATAAACCGGAAGTGACCTCAGCTGGACCGGAAGTGCCTCTAATCAGACCGGAAGTGACCCAAATGGACCGGAAGTGACCCAAATCAACCCGGAAGTGAACTTATTTCAACATTAACTGCCATAAATAGCTACATTAGGCGCTAACTTTTGCATTTTTTGTCCGATTGAACCCGTTTCAACATTTTAACCCCAAAAGTGAACCTCCTGAAGCTGTTTTTTTACGTTTTGTTCCAAATTTCAAAATATTTTGGCGCAATTGCTTTTTCTTTTAATTCCCATTCATTCTCTATGGGGATTCAACATTTGCTCGCACTTCTACATTTTTTAACCGATTCAACCCGTTCCAACATTCAACTGTTCATCCTTTGCCTGCCTATTCCACAACTTTCCACTTACCAAAAATTCCAAAAATCAAATTTGAAATTCAACCATATTCTCAAAAATTTAGTATTACACTTCTATTTTCCACATTTCTCAAGAAATTCAACTCATTTCAACATCATTCGGCATCATTCCCCAAGAAGTGATTCAAAGTCTTCGCCTTCACACGCAATTTCTCCAGAAATTGCATTTTTGTGTGAAGGCGATGGCCTTCACACATATGTTATTCTACACCATTCTCTATTATTATTATTATTATTCTTCTATTTTATTCCCGCCACTTTTTTGTCCCGCTTCTTCTTCCACATAGTTCATCCGATTCACTCCGTTCCACTTTTGACGTGTTCCAAATATTCACGAGATGAGCGCTTCCATTTTTCTCGTTCCGAAAATTTTCCGATTTCGCAAAATTCGCGAACTTACGACAAATTTTTCCCCATTCATTCTTAATGGCAGATTCGACATTTCACATTTACATCATTCCACTTTTTTCTACATTGTTCAACCGATTCAACTCATTCCAACTTTCAACTGTTCATCTTTTGCCTACCTATTCCACAACTTCCCACTTACCAAAAATTCCAAATTTGAAATTCAACCAAATTCTCCAAAATTTCGTTTTTCCACTCTAACTTTTACGTTTTTCAACCGATTCAACCCATTCCAACTTTCAACTGTTCATCTTTTTCTAACTATTCCACAACCTCCAACTTATGAAAAATTCCAAATTTTCAAATTTGGAATTCAACCAAATTCTCAAAAATTTTGTTTTTCTACTCTAATTTCTACATTTTTCAACCGATTCAACTCATTCCAACTTTCAACTGTTCATGTTTTGCCTACCTATTCCACAACTTCCCACTTACCAAAAATTCCATATTTGAAATTCAACCAAATTCTCCAACATTTTGTTTTTCTACTCTAATTTCTACATTTTTTAACCGATTCAACTCATTCCAACTTTCAACTGTTCATGTTTTGCCTACCTATTCCACAACTTCCCGTTTACCAAAAATTCCAAATTTGAAATTCAACCAAATTCTCCAAAATTTCGTTTTTCTAATCTAATTTCTACATTGTTCAACCGATTCAACCCATTCCAACTTTCAACTCTTCATCTTTTGCCTACCTATTCCACAACTTCCCACTTACCAAAAATTCCATATTTGAAATTCAACCAAATTCTCCAACATTTTGTTTTTCTACTCTAATTTCTACATTGTTCAACCGATTCAACCCATTCCAACTTTCAACTCTTCATCTTTGGCCTACCTATTCCACAACTTCCGACTTACCAAAAATTCCAAATTTGAAATTCAACCAAAATCTCCAAAATTTCGTTTTTCTACTGTAATTTCTACATTGTTCAACCGATTCAACCCATTCCAACTTTCAACTCTTCATCTTTTGCCTACCTATTCCACAATTTCCCACTTACCAAAAATTAAAAATTTGAAATTCAACCAAATTCTCAAACATTTTGTTTTTCTACTCTAATCTTTACATTGTGCAACCGATTCAATCCATTCCAACTTTCAACTTTTCATCTTTTGCTTACCTATTTCACAACTTCCCACTTACCAAAAATTCCAAATTTGAAATTCAACCAAATTCTGCAAAATTTCGTTTTTCGACTCTAATTTGTACATTTTTCAACCGATTCAACCCATTCCAACTTTCAACTCTTCATCTTTTGCCTACGTATTACACAACTTCCCACTTACCAAAAATCCCAAATTTGAAATTCAACCAAATTCTCCAAAATTTCGTTTTTCTACTCTCATTTCTACATTTCTCTACCGATTCAACCCATTCCAACTTTCAACTCTTCATCTTTTGCTTACCTATTCCACAACTTCCCCTTACAAAAAATTCCAAATTTTGAAATTCAACCAAATTCTCCAAAAATGTGTTTTTCTACTCTAATTTTCACATTGTTCAACCGATTCAACTCATTCCAACTTTCAACTCTTCATCTTTTTCCTACCTATTCCCCAAATTTCCACTTGCCATAAATTCCACATTTTAAGATTTTAAACTCAACCAAATTCGCCAAAATTCTGAAATTCCACCAAATTCTCCAAAATTCCGTTTTTCACCTCTATTTTCTACATTTCTCAAGTAATTCAACTCGTTTCAGCATAATTCGCCAGCATTCGCCAAGAAGTGATTCAAAGTCTTCGCCTTCACACGCAATTTCTCCAGAAATTGCATTTTCTAGTTATTATTATTATTCTTCTATTTTATTCCCGCCACTTTTTTGTCCCGCTTCTTCTTCCACATAATTCATCCGATTCACTCCGTTCCACTTTTGACGTATTCCAAATATTCACGAGATGAGCGCTTCCATTTTTCTCGTTCCGAAAATTTTCCGATTTCGCAAAATTCGCGAATTTACGACAAATTTTTCCCCATTCATTCTCAATGGCAGATTCGACATTTCACATTTACGTCATTCCCATTTTAAATTCACCTCATTCAGCACATTCAAACCACATTCGGAATGATTCTCGACATTCCCAAAATTCCCAAATTCAAAAATTTCACGTTTTCACGTTAAAAATTTCGACAAAATTTCACAAAATTCCGTTTTTCACTTCTAATTTCTACATTTTTTGACCGATTCAACCCATTCCAACTTTCAACTGTTCATCTTTTCATTCGGCATCATTCCCCAAGAAGTGATTCAAAGTCTTCGCCTTCACACGCAATTTCTCCAGAAATTGCATTTTCTAGTTGTGTGATATGTTATTCTACACCATTCTCTATTATTATTATTGTGTGAAGGCGATGGCCTTCACACATATGTTATTCTACACCATTCTCTATTATTATTATTATTATTATATTTTATTCTCCACACTTTTTTGTCCCGCTTCTTCTTCCACATAATTCATCCGATTCACTCCGTTCCACTTTTGACGTGTTCCAAATATTCACGAGATGAGCGCTTCCATTTTTCTCGTTCCGAAAATTTTCCGATTTCGCAAAATTCGCGAACTTACGACAAATTTTTCCCCATTCATTCTTAATGGCAGATTCGACATTTCACATTTACATCATTCCACTTTTTTCTACATTGTTCAACCGATTCAACTCATTCCAACTTTCAACTGTTCATCTTTTGCCTACCTATTCCACAACTTCCGACTTACCAAAAATTCCAAATTTGAAATTCAACCAAATTCTCCAAAATTTCGTTTTTCCACTCTAACTTTTACGTTTTTCAACCGATTCAACCCATTCCAACTTTCAACTGTTCATCTTTTTCTAACTATTCCACAACTTCCAACTTATGAAAAATTCCAAATTTTCTAATTTGGAATTCAACCAAATTCTCAAAAATTTTGTTTTTCTACTCTAATTTCTACATTTTTCAACCGATTCAACTCATTCCAACTTTCAAATGTTCATGTTTTGCCTACCTATTCCACAACTTCCCACTTACCAAAAATTCCATATTTGAAATTCAACCAAATTCTCCAACATTTTGTTTTTCTACTCTAATTTCTACATTTTTTAACCGATTCAACTCATTCCAACTTTCAACTGTTCATGTTTTGCCTACCTATTCCACAACTTCCCGTTTACCAAAAATTCCAAATTTGAAATTCAACCAAATTCTCCAAAATTTCGTTTTTCTAATCTAATTTCTACATTGTTCAACCGATTCAACCCATTCCAACTTTCAACTCTTCATCTTTTGCCTACCTATTCCACAACTTCCCACTTACCAAAAATTCCATATTTGAAATTCAACCAAATTCTCCAACATTTTGTTTTTCTACTCTAATTTCTACATTGTTCAACCGATTCAACCCATTCCAACTTTCAACTCTTCAACTTTTGCCTACCTATTCCACAACTTCCGACTTACCAAAAATTCCAAATTTGGAATTCAACCAAATTCTCAAAAATTTTGTTTTTCTACTCTAATTTCTACATTTTTTTAACCGATTCAACTCATTCCAACTGTCAACTGTTCATGTTTTGCCTACCTATTCCACAACTTCCCGTTTACCAAAAATTCCAAATTTGAAATTCAACCAAATTCTCCAAAATTTCGTTTTTCTAATCTAATTTCTACATTGTTCAACCGATTCAACCCATTCCAACTTTCAACTCTTCATCTTTTGCCTACCTATTCCACAACTTCCCACTTACCGAAAATTCCATATTTGAAATTCAACCAAATTCTCCAACATTTTGTTTTTCTACTCTAATTTCTACATTGTTCAACCGATTCAACCCATTCCAACTTTCAACTCTTCATCTTTTGCCTACCTATTCCACAACTTCCGACTTACCAAAAATTCCAAATTTGAAATTCAACCAAAATCTCCAAAACTTCGTTTTTCTACTCTAATTTCTACATTGTTCAACCGATTCAACCCGTTTCAACTTTCAACTCTTCATCTTTTGCCTACCTATTCCACAACTTCCCACTTACAAAAAATTCAAAATTTGAAATTCAACCAAATTCTCAAACATTTTGTTTTTCTTCTCTAATCTTTACATTGTGCAACCGATTCAATCCATTCCAACTTTCAACTTTTCATCTTTTGCTTACCTATTTCACAACTTCCCACTTACCAAAAATTCCAAATTTGAAATTCAACCAAATTCTGCGAAATTTCATTTTTCGACTCTAATTTGTACATTTTTCAACCGATTCAACCCATTCCAACTTTCAACTCATCTTTTGCCTACGTATTACACAACTTCCCACTTACCAAAAATCCCAAATTTGAAATTCAACCAAATTCTCCAAAATTTTGTTTTTCTACTCTCATTTCTACATTTCTCTACCGATTCAACCCATTCCAACTTTCAACTCTTCATCTTTTCTTACCTATTCCACA
Organism: Syngnathus scovelli; assembly: GCF_024217435.2. NCBI lineage: Eukaryota > Metazoa > Chordata > Actinopteri > Syngnathiformes > Syngnathidae > Syngnathus > Syngnathus scovelli. Next base: position 16,584,848 of record NC_090855.1, read on the forward strand.
ACTTTCCCTTACAAAAAATTCCAAATTTTGAATTTTGAAATTCAACCAAATTCTCCAAAAATGTGTTTTTCTACTCTAATTTTCACATTGTTGAACCGATTCAACCCATTCCAACTTTCAACTCTTCATCTTTTTCCTACCTATTCCCCAAATTTCCACTTGCCATAAATTCCACATTTTAAGATTTTAAACTCAACCAAATTCTCGAAAATTCTGAAATTCCACCAAATTCTCCAAAATTCCGTTTTTCACCTCTATTTTCTACATTTCTCAAGTAATTCAACTCGTTTCAGCATAATTCGCCAGCATTCCCCAAGAAGTGATTCAAAGTCTTCGCCTTCACACGCAATTTCTCCAGAAATTGCATTTTCTAGTTAGTGTGAAGGTGAAGACCTTCACACTATTGTTATTGCTGTCCTTTATTATTATTATTATTCTACTTATTCCGCTCACTTTTTTGTCCGTTAACTACTTCCACATACTTCAACCGATTGACTCCGTTCCACTTTTCACTTATTCCAAATATTCATGACATAGGTGCTTACATTTTTTTCGTTCAAAAAATTTTCCGTTTTCACAAAATTCACGATTTTATGGCAATTTTTTCCCCATTCATTCTTAATGGCAGATTCAACATTTCACATTTTTGTTGTTCCAGTTTGAAATTCACTTATTTCAACACATTCAAATCACATTGGGGACATTCCCAAACTTGCCAAATTCAAAAATTTCACGTTTTCACTTTTAAAATTTGCACAAAATTTTGCAAAATTTCGCTAAATTCAGTTTTTCACTTCTAATTTCTACATTTTTCCGCCGATTCAACTCGTTCCAACTTTCAACTGTTCATCTTTTGCCTACCTATTCCACACCTTCCCACTTAGCAAAATTTCCAAATTTTCAATTTTGAAATTGACACCAAATTTTCCAAAAATTTAGTTTTTCCCTTCTAATTTCTACATTTTTCAACCGATTCAACCAATTCCAACTTTATTCACTTTGTTCACCTTATGCTTACCATATTCACCCCCTTCACCCCCACTTCCACAATTCAACCCTTGACCCCCACTTCCAGAGTGGCGGCCATCTTGGATTGACCCTGAAGTGCCCCAATGAACTCGGAATGAACCGGAAGTGCCCCAAATCAAACCGGAATTGACCCCAAATGAACCGGAAGTGACCTCAGGTAAACCGGAAGTTACCCCAAATCAAACCGGAAGTGACCCCAAATCAAACCGGAAGTGACCTTTTAAAACCGAAAGTGACCCCAAATAAACCGGAAGTGACCTCAGCTAGACCGGAAGTGCCTCTAATCAAACCGGAAGTGACCCAAATAGACCGGAAGTGACCCAAATCAAACCGGAAGTGACCATATTTCAACATTAAGTGCCCTAAATACCTACATTTGCGCTAACTTTTGCAAATTTTGCCCGATTAAACCCATTTCAACATTTTAACCCCAAAAGTGAACCTCCTAAAGCTGTTTTTTTTCCTTTTGTTCCAAATTTCAAAAAATTTTGGTGCAATTTTTTTTCTTTTAATTCCCATTCATTCTCTATTAGGATTCAAGATTTGCTCTAACTTCTACATTTTTTAACCGATTCAACTTGTTCCAACTTTGAACTGTTCTTCTTTTGCCTTCCTATTCCACAACTACCCACTTACCAAAAATTCTCTACAATTTTGTTTTTCTAATCTAATTTCTACATTTTTCAACTTATTCAACCCATTCGACCTTTCAACTGTTCATCATTTTCCTACCTATTCCACAACTTCCCACTTACCCAAAATTCCAAATTTTCAATTTTGTAACTCACACCCAATTTTCCCAAATTTCCTTTTTCCCTTGTAATTTCTACATTTTTCAACCGATTCAACCCTTTTCAACATCATTCTGCAACATTCCCCAAGTATTTATTCAACCTCTTCACCTTCACACGCAATTTCTTCAGGAATTGCAAATTCTAGTTGTGTGAAGGCGATGGCCTTCACACATATGTTATTCTACACCATTCTCTATTATTATTGTGTGAAGGCGATGGCCTTCACACATATGTTATTCTACACCATTCTCTATTATTATTATTATTATTATTATTATTATTCTATTTTATTCTCCACACTTTTTTGTCCCGCTTCTTCTTCCACATAGTTCATCCGATTCACTCCGTTCCACTTTTGACGTGTTCCAAATATTCACGAGATGAGCGCTTCCATTTTTCTCGTTCCGAAAATTTTCCGATTTCGCAAAATTCGCGAACTTACGACAAATTTTTCCCCATTCATTCTTAATGGCAGATTCGACATTTCACATTTACATCATTCCACTTTTTTCTACATTGTTCAACCGATTCAACTCATTCCAACTTTCAACTGTTCATCTTTTGCCTACCTATTCCACAACTTCCCACTTACCAAAAATTCCAAATTTGAAATTCAACCAAATTCTCCAAAATTTCGTTTTTCCACTCTAACTTTTACGTTTTTCAACCGATTCAACCCATTCCAACTTTCAACTGTTCATCTTTTTCTAACTATTCCACAACTTCCAACTTATGAAAAATTCCAAATTTTCAAATTTGGAATTCAACCAAATTCTCAAAAATTTTGTTTTTCTACTCTAATTTCTACATTTTTCAACCGATTCAACTCATTCCAACTTTCAACTGTTCATGTTTTGCCTACCTATTCCACAACTTCCCACTTACAAAAAATTCCATATTTGAAATTCAACCAAATTCTCCAACATTTTGTTTTTCTACTCTAATTTCTACATTTTTTAACCGATTCAACTCATTCCAACTTTCAACTGTTCATGTTTTGCCTACCTATTCCACAACTTCCCGTTTACCAAAATTTCCAAATTTGAAATTCAACCAAATTCTCCAAAATTTCGTTTTTCTAATCTAATTTCTACATTGTTCAACCGATTCAACCCATTCCAACTTTCAACTCTTCATCTTTTGCCTACCTATTCCACAACTTCCCACTTACCAAAAATTCCATATTTGAAATTCAACCAAATTCTCCAACATTTTGTTTTTCTACTCTAATTTCTACATTGTTCAACCGATTCAACCCATTCCAACTTTCAACTCTTCATCTTTTGCCTACCTATTCCACAACTTCCGACTTACCAAAAATTCCAAATTTGGAATTCAACCAAATTCTCAAAAATTTTGTTTTTCTAATCTAATTTCTACATTTTTTAACCGATTCAACTCATTCCAACTTTCAACTGTTCATGTTTTGCCTACCTATTCCACAACTTCCCGTTTACCAAAAATTCCAAATTTGAAATTCAACCAAATTCTCCAAAATTTCGTTTTTCTAATCTAATTTCTACATTGTTCAACCGATTCAACCCATTCCAACTTTCAACTCTTCATCTTTTGCCTACCTATTCCACAACTTCCCACTTACCAAAAATTCCATATTTGAAATTCAACCAAATTCTCCAACATTTTGTTTTTCTACTCTAATTTCTACATTGTTCAACCGATTCAACCCATTCCAACTTTCAACTCTTCATCTTTTGCCTACCTATTCCACAACTTCCGACTTACCAAAAATTCCAAATTTGAAATTCAACCAAAATCTCCAAAATTTCGTTTTTCTACTGTAATTTCTACATTGTTCAACCGATTCAACCCATTCCAACTTTCAACTCTTCATCTTTTGCCTACCTATTCCACAACTTCCCACTTACCAAAAATTAAAAATTAAAAATTTGAAATTCAACCAAATTCTCAAACATTTTGTTTTTCTACTCTAATCTTTACATTGTGCAACCGATTCAATCCATTCCAATTTTCAACTTTTCATCTTTTGCTTACCTATTTCACAACTTCCCACTTACCAAAAATTCCAAATTTGAAATTCAACCAAATTCTGCAAAATTTCGTTTTTCGACTCTAATTTGTACATTTTTCAACCGATTCAACCCATTCCAACTTTCAACTCTTCATCTTTTGCCTACGTATTACACAACTTCCCACTTACCAAAAATCCCAAATTTGAAATTCAACCAAATTCTCCAAAATTTCGTTTTTCTACTCTTATTTCTACATTTCTCTACCGATTCAACCCATTCCAACTTTCAACTCTTCATCTTTTGCTTACCTATTCCACAACTTCCCCTTACAAAAAATTCCAAATTTTGAAATTTGAAATTCAACCAAATTCTCCAAAAATGTGTTTTTCTACTCTAATTTTCACATTGTTCAACCGATTCAACTCATTCCAACTTTCAACTCTTCATCTTTTTCCTACCTATTCCCCAAATTTCCACTTGCCATAAATTCCACATTTTAAGATTTTAAACTCAACCAAATTCTCCAAAATTCTGAAATTCCACCAAATTCTCCAAAATTCCGTTTTTCACCTCTATTTTCTACATTTCTCAAGTAATTCAACTCGTTATTATTATTATATTTTATTCTCCACACTTTTTTGTCCCGCTTCTTCTTCCACATAGTTCATCCGATTCACTCCGTTCCACTTTTGACGTGTTCCAAATATTCACGAGATGAGCGCTTCCATTTTTCTCGTTCCGAAAATTTTCCGATTTCGCAAAATTCGCGAACTTACGACAAATTTTTCCCCATTCATTCTTAATGGCAGATTCGACATTTCACATTTACATCATTCCACTTTTTTCTACATTGTTCAACCGATTCAACTCATTCCAACTTTCAACTGTTCATCTTTTGCCTACCTATTCCACAACTTCCCACTTACCAAAAATTCCAAATTTGAAATTCAACCAAATTCTCCAAAATTTCGTTTTTCCACTCTAACTTTTACGTTTTTCAACCGATTCAACCCATTCCAACTTTCAACTGTTCATCTTTTTCTAACTATTCCACAACTTCCAACTTATGAAAAATTCCAAATTTTCAAATTTGGAATTCAACCAAATTCTCAAAAATTTTGTTTTTCTACTCTAATTTCTACATTTTTCAACCGATTCAACTCATTCCAACTTTCAACTGTTCATGTTTTGCCTACCTATTCCACAACTTCCCACTTACAAAAAATTCCATATTTGAAATTCAACCAAATTCTCCAACATTTTGTTTTTCTACTCTAATTTCTACATTTTTTAACCGATTCAACTCATTCCAACTTTCAACTGTTCATGTTTTGCCTACCTATTCCACAACTTCCCGTTTACCAAAATTTCCAAATTTGAAATTCAACCAAATTCTCCAAAATTTCGTTTTTCTAATCTAATTTCTACATTGTTCAACCGATTCAACCCATTCCAACTTTCAACTCTTCATCTTTTGCCTACCTATTCCACAACTTCCCACTTACCAAAAATTCCATATTTGAAATTCAACCAAATTCTCCAACATTTTGTTTTTCTACTCTAATTTCTACATTGTTCAACCGATTCAACCCATTCCAACTTTCAACTCTTCATCTTTTGCCTACCTATTCCACAACTTCCGACTTACCAAAAATTCCAAATTTGGAATTCAACCAAATTCTCAAAAATTTTGTTTTTCTAATCTAATTTCTACATTTTTTAACCGATTCAACTCATTCCAACTTTCAACTGTTCATGTTTTGCCTACCTATTCCACAACTTCCCGTTTACCAAAAATTCCAAATTTGAAATTCAACCAAATTCTCCAAAATTTCGTTTTTCTAATCTAATTTCTACATTGTTCAACCGATTCAACCCATTCCAACTTTCAACTCTTCATCTTTTGCCTACCTATTCCACAACTTCCCACTTACCAAAAATTCCATATTTGAAATTCAACCAAATTCTCCAACATTTTGTTTTTCTACTCTAATTTCTACATTGTTCAACCGATTCAACCCATTCCAACTTTCAACTCTTCATCTTTTGCCTACCTATTCCACAACTTCCGACTTACCAAAAATTCCAAATTTGAAATTCAACCAAAATCTCCAAAATTTCGTTTTTCTACTGTAATTTCTACATTGTTCAACCGATTCAACCCATTCCAACTTTCAACTCTTCATCTTTTGCCTACCTATTCCACAACTTCCCACTTACCAAAAATTAAAAATTAAAAATTTGAAATTCAACCAAATTCTCAAACATTTTGTTTTTCTACTCTAATCTTTACATTGTGCAACCGATTCAATCCATTCCAATTTTCAACTTTTCATCTTTTGCTTACCTATTTCACAACTTCCCACTTACCAAAAATTCCAAATTTGAAATTCAACCAAATTCTGCAAAATTTCGTTTTTCGACTCTAATTTGTACATTTTTCAACCGATTCAACCCATTCCAACTTTCAACTCTTCATCTTTTGCCTACGTATTACACAACTTCCCACTTACCAAAAATCCCAAATTTGAAATTCAACCAAATTCTCCAAAATTTCGTTTTTCTACTCTTATTTCTACATTTCTCTACCGATTCAACCCATTCCAACTTTCAACTCTTCATCTTTTGCTTACCTATTCCACAACTTCCCCTTACAAAAAATTCCAAATTTTGAAATTTGAAATTCAACCAAATTCTCCAAAAATGTGTTTTTCTACTCTAATTTTCACATTGTTCAACCGATTCAACTCATTCCAACTTTCAACTCTTCATCTTTTTCCTACCTATTCCCCAAATTTCCACTTGCCATAAATTCCACATTTTAAGATTTTAAACTCAACCAAATTCTCCAAAATTCTGAAATTCCACCAAATTCTCCAAAATTCCGTTTTTCACCTCTATTTTCTACATTTCTCAAGTAATTCAACTCGTTTCAGCATAATTCGCCAGCATTCCCCAAGAAGTGATTCAAAGTCTTCGCCTTCACACGCAATTTCTCCAGAAATTGCATTTTCTAGTTATTATTATTCTTCTATTTTATTCTCCACACTTTTTTGTCCCGCTTCTTCTTCCACATAATTCATCCGATTCACTCCGTTCCACTTTTGACGTATTCCAAATATTCACGAGATGAGCGCTTCCATTTTTCTCGTTCCGAAAATTTTCCGATTTCGCAAAATTCGCGAATTTACGACAAATTTTTCCCCATTCATTCTCAATGGCAGATTCTACATTTCACATTTACGTCATTCCCCTTTTAAATTCACCTCATTCAGCACATTCAAACCACATTCGGAATGATTCTCGACATTCCCAAAATTCCCAAATTCAAAAATTTCACGTTTTCACGTTAAAAATTCCGACAAAATTTCACGAAATTTCGTTTTTCACCTCTAGTTTCTACATTTTTCAACCGATTCAACCCATTCCAATTTTCAACTGTTCATCTTTTGCCTGCCTATTCCACAACTTCTCACCTACCAAAAATTCCAAAATTTCAAATTTGAAATTCAACCAAATTCTCCAAAATTTCGTTTTTCTACTCTAACTTCAACCGATTCAACCCATTCCAACTTTCAACTTTTCATCTTTTGCCTACCTATTCCACACCTTCCCACTTACCAAAATTTCCAAATTTTCAATTTTGAAATTCAACCAAATTCTACAAAATTTGGTTTTTCTACTCTAATTTCTACATTTTTCAACCGATTCAACCCATTCCAACTTTATTCACTTTGGTCACCTCATCCTTACCATATTCACCCCCTTCACCCCCACTTCCACTATGCTTACACAATTCAACCCTTGACCCCCACTTCCAGTGTGGCGGCCATCTTGGATTGACCCTGAAGTGCTCCCAATGACCCTAGAATGAACCGGAAGTGCCCCAAATCGAACCGGAAGTGACCTTAGGTAAACAGGAAGTGACCTTAGGTAAACCGGAAGTGACCCCAAATCAAACCGGAAGTGACCTTTTTAAACCGGAAGTGACCTTTTTAAACCGGAAGTGACCCCAAATAAACCGGAAGTGACCTCAGCTAGACCGGAAGTGCCTCTAATCAAACCGGAAGTGACCCAAATAGTCCGGAAGTGACCCAAATCAAACCGGAAGTGACCCCAAATGAACCGGAAGTGACCTCAAGTAAACCGGAAGTGACCCCAAATCAAACCGGAAGTGACCTTTTTAAACCGGAAGTGACCCCAAATAAACCGGAAGTGACCCCAAATAAACCGGAAGTGACCTCAGCTAGACCGGAAGTGCCTCTATTCAAACCGGAAGTGACTCAAATAGACCGGAAGTGACCCAAATCAAACCGGAAGTGACCCCAAATGAACCGGAAGTGACCCCAGGTAAACCGGAAGTGACCTCAAATCAAACCGGAAGTGACCTTTTTAAACCGGAAGTGACCTTTTTAAACCGGAAGTGACCCCAAATAAACCGGAAGTGACCTCAGCTAGACCGGAAGTGCCTCTATTCAAACCGGAAGTGACTCAAATAGACCGGAAGTGACCCAAATCAAACCGGAAGTGACCCCAAATGAACCGGAAGTGACCCCAGGTAAACCGGAAGTGACCCCAAATCAAACCGGAAGTGACCTTTTTAAACCGGAAGTGACCGTTTTAAACCGGAACCGACCCCAAATAAACCGGAAGTTACCTCGGCTAGACCGGAAGTGCCTCTACTCAAACCGGAAGTGACCCAAATAGACCGGCAGTGACCCAAATCACCCCGGAAGTGACCTTATTTCAACATTAACTGCCCTAAATAGCTACATTAGGCGCTCACTTTTGCTTTTTTTGTCCGATTGAACCCATTTCAACATTTTAACTCCAAAAGTGAACCTCCTGAAGCTGTTTTTTTACGTTTTGTTCCAAATTTCAAAATATTTTGGCGCAATTGCTTTTTCTTTTAATTCCCATTCATTCTCTATGGAGATTCAACATTTGCTCTCACATCTACATTTTTTAACCGATTCAACCCGTTCCAACATTCAACTGTTCATCTTTTGCCTACCTATTCCACAACCTCCCACTTACCACAAATTCCAAACTTCAAATTTGAAATTCAACCAAATTCTCCAAAATTTTGTATTACACTTCTATTTTCCACATTTCTCAAGAAATTCAACTCATTTCAACATCATTCGGCATCATTCCCCAAGAAGTGATTCAAAGTCTTCGCCTTCACACGCAATTTCTCCAGAAATTGCATTTTCTAGTTATTATTATTATTATTATTATTATATTTTATTCTCCACACTTTTTTGTCCCGCTTCTTCTTCCACATAATTCATCCGATTCACTCCGTTCCACTTTTGACGTGTTCCAAATATTCACGAGATGAGCGCTTCCATTTTTCTCGTTCCGAAAATTTTCCGATTTCGCAAAATTCGCGAACTTACGACAAATTTTTCCCCATTCATTCTTAATGGCAGATCGACATTTCACATTTACATCATTCCACTTTTTTCTACATTGTTCAACCGATTCAACTCATTCCAACTTTCAACTGTTCATCTTTTGCCTACCTATTCCACAACTTCCCACTTACCAAAAATTCCAAATTTGAAATTCAACCAAATTCTCCAAAATTTCGTTTTTCCACTCTAACTTTTACGTTTTTCAACCGATTCAACCCATTCCAACTTTCAACTGTTCATCTTTTTCTAACTATTCCACAACTTCCAACTTATGAAAAATTCCAAATTTTCAAATTTGGAATTCAACCAAATTCTCAAAAATTTTGTTTTTCTACTCTAATTTCTACATTTTTCAACCGATTCAACTCATTCCAACTTTCAAATGTTCATGTTTTGCCTACCTATTCCACAACTTCCCACTTACCAAAAATTCCATATTTGAAATTCAACCAAATTCTCCAACATTTTGTTTTTCTACTCTAATTTCTACATTTTTTAACCGATTCAACTCATTCCAACTTTCAACTGTTCATGTTTTGCCTACCTATTCCACAACTTCCCGTTTACCAAAAATTCCAAATTTGAAATTCAACCAAATTCTCCAAAATTTCGTTTTTCTAATCTAATTTCTACATTGTTCAACCGATTCAACCCATTCCAACTTTCAACTCTTCATCTTTTGCCTACCTATTCCACAACTTCCCACTTACCAAAAATTCCATATTTGAAATTCAACCAAATTCGCCAACATTTTGTTTTTCTACTCTAATTTCTACATTGTTCAACCGATTCAACCCATTCCAACTTTCAACTCTTCAACTTTTGCCTACCTATTCCACAACTTCCGACTTACCAAAAATTCCAAATTTGGAATTCAACCAAATTCTCTAAAATTTTGTTTTTCTACTCTAATTTCTACATTTTTTAACCGATTAAACTCATTCCAACTTTCAACTGTTCATGTTTTGCCTACCTATTCCACAACTTCCCGTTTACCAAAAATTCCAAATTTGAAATTCAACCAAATTCTCCAAAATTTCATTTTTCTAATCTAATTTCTACATTGTTCAACCGATTCAACCCATTCCAACTTTCAACTGTTCATCTTTTGCCTACCTATTCCACAACTTCCCACTTACCAAAAATTCCATATTTGAAATTCAACCAAATTCTCCAACATTTTGTTTTTCTACTCTAATTTCTACATTGTTCAACCGATTCAACCCATTCCAACTTTCAACTCTTCATCTTTGGCCTACCTATTCCACAACTTCCGACTTACCAAAAATTCCAAATTTGAAATTCAACCAAAATCTCCAAAATTTTGTTTTTCTACTGTAATTTCTACATTGTTCAACCGATTCAACCCATTCCAACTTTCAACTCTTCATCTTTTGCCTACCTATTCCACAATTTCCCACTTCCCAAAAATTAAAAATTTGAAATTCAACCAAATTCTCAAACATTTTGTTTTTCTACTCTAATCTTTACATTGTGCAACCGATTCAATCCATTCCAACTTTCAACTTTTCATCTTTTGCTTACCTATTTCACAACTTCCCACTTACCAAAAATTCCAAATTTGAAATTCAACCAAATTCTGCAAAATTTCGTTTTTCGACTCTAATTTGTACATTTTTCAACCGATTCAACCCATTCCAACTTTCAACTCTTCATCTTTTGCCTACGTATTACACAACTTCCCACTTACCAAAAATCCCAAATTTGAAATTCAACCAAATTCTCCAAAATTTCGTTTTTCTACTCTCATTTCTACATTTCTCTACCGATTCAACCCATTCCAACTTTCAACTCTTCATCTTTTGCTTACCTATTCCACAACTTCCCCTTACAAAAAATTCCAAATTTTGAAATTCAACCAAATTCTCCAAAAATGTATTTTGCTACTCTAATTTTCACATTGTTCAACCGATTCAACTCATTCCAACTTTCAACTCTTCATCTTTTTCCTACCTATTCCCCAAATTTCCACTTGCCATAAATTCCACATTTTAAGATTTTAAACTCAACCAAATTCTCCAAAATTCTGAAATTCCACCAAATTCTCCAAAATTCCGTTTTTCACCTCTATTTTCTACATTTCTCAAGTAATTCAACTCGTTTCAGCATAATTCGCCAGCATTCGCCAAGAAGTGATTCAAAGTCTTCGCCTTCACACGCAATTTCTCCAGAAATTGCATTTTCTAGTTGTGTGAAGGCGATGGCCTTCACACATATGTTATTCTACACCATTCTCTATTATTATTATTATTATTATTATTATTCTTCTATTTTATTCTCCACACTTTTTTGTCCCGCTTCTTCTTCCACATAGTTCATCCGATTCACTCCGTTCCACTTTTGACGTGTTCCAAATATTCACGAGATGAGCGCTTCCATTTTTCTCGTTCCGAAAATTTTCCGATTTCGCAAAATTCGCGAACTTACGACAAATTTTTCCCCATTCATTCTTAATGGCAGATTCGACATTTCACATTTACATCATTCCACTTTTTTCTACATTGTTCAACCGATTCAACTCATTCCAACTTTCAATTGTTCATCTTTTGCCTACCTATTCCACAACTTCCCACTTACCAAAAATTCCAAATTTGAAATTCAACCAAATTCTCCAAAATTTCGTTTTTCCACTCTAACTTTTACGTTTTTCAACCGATTCAACCCATTCCAACTTTCAACTGTTCATCTTTTTCTAACTATTCCACAACTTCCAACTTATGAAAAATTCCAAATTTTCAAATTTGGAATTCAACCAAATTCTCAAAAATTTTGTTTTTCTACTCTAATTTCTACATTTTTCAACCGATTCAACTCATTTCAACTTTCAACTGTTTATGTTTTGCCTACCTATTCCACAACTTCCCACTTACCAAAAATTCCATATTTGAAATTCAACCAAATTCTCCAACATTTTGTTTTTCTACTCTAATTTCTACATTTTTTAACCGATTCAACTCATTCCAACTTTCAACTGTTCATGTTTTGCCTACCTATTCCACAACTTCCCGTTTACCAAAAATTCCAAATTTGAAATTCAACCAAATTCTCCAAAATTTCGTTTTTCTAATCTAATTTCTACATTGTTCAACCGATTCAACCCATTCCAACTTTCAACTCTTCATCTTTTCCCTACCTATTCCACAACTTCCCACTTACCAAAAATTCCATATTTGAAATTCAACCAAATTCTCCAACATTTTGTTTTTCTACTCTAATTTCTACATTGTTCAACCGATTCAACCCATTCCAACTTTCAACTCTTCATCTTTTGCCTACCTATTCCACAACTTCCGACTTACCAAAAATTCAGAATTTGGAATTCAACCAAATTCTCAAAAATTTTGTTTTTCTACTCTAATTTCTACATTTTTTAACCGATTCAACTCATTCCAACTTTCAACTGTTCATGTTTTGCCTACCTATTCCACAACTTCCCGTTTACCAAAAATTCCAAATTTGAAATTCAACCAAATTCTCCAAAATTTCGTTTTTCTAATCTAATTTCTACATTGTTCAACCGATTCAACCCATTCCAACTTTCAACTCTTCATCTTTTGCCTACCTATTCCACAACTTCCCACTTACCAAAAATTCCAAATTTGAAATTCAACCAAATTCTCCAACATTTTGTTTTTCTACTCTAATTTCTACATTTTTCAACCGATTCAACTCATTCCAACTTTCAACTGTTCATGTTTTGCCTACCTATTCCACAACTTCCCACTTACCAAAAATTCCATATTTGAAATTCAACCAAATTCTCCAACATTTTGTTTTTCTACTCTAATTTCTACATTTTTTAACCGATTCAACTCATTCCAACTTTCAACTGTTCATGTTTTGCCTACCTATTCCACAACTTCCCGTTTACCAAAAATTCCAAATTTGAAATTCAACCAAATTCTCCAAAATTTCGTTTTTCTAATCTAATTTCTACATTGTTCAACCGATTCAACCCATTCCAACTTTCAACTCTTCATCTTTTGCCTACCTATTCCACAACTTCCCACCTACCAAAAATTCCATATTTGAAATTCAACCAAATTCTCCAACATTTTGTTTTTCTACTCTAATTTCTACATTGTTCAACCGATTCAACCGATTCCAACTTTCAACTCTTCACCTTTTGCCTACCTATTCCACAACTTCCGACTTACCAAAAATTCCAAATTTGAAATTCAACCAAAATCTCCAAAATTTCGTTTTTCTACTGTAATTTCTACATTGTTCAACCGATTCAACCCATTCCAACTTTCAACTCTTCATCTTTTGCCTACCTATTCCACAACTTCCCACTTACCAAAAATTGAAAATTTGAAATTCAACCAAATTCTCAAACATTTTGTTTTTCTACTCTAATCTTTACATTGTGCAACCGATTCAATCCATTCCAACTTTCAACTTTTCATCTTTTGCTTACCTATTTCACAACTTTCCACTTACCAAAAATTCCAAATTTGAAATTCAACCAAATTCTGCAAAATTTCGTTTTTTGACTCTAATTTGTACATTTTTCAACCGATTCAACCCATTCCAACTTTCAACTCTTCATCTTTTGCCTACGTATTACACAACTTCCCACTTACCAAAAATCCCAAATTTGAAATTCAACCAAATTCTCCAAAATTTCGTTTTTCTACTCTCATTTCTACATATCTCTACCGATTCAACCCATTCCAACTTTCAACTCTTCATCTTTTGCTTACCTATTCCACAACTTCCCCTTACAAAAAATTCCAAATTTTGAAATTTGAAATTCAACCAAATTCTCCAAAAATGTGTTTTTCTACTCTAATTTTCACATTGTTCAACCGATTCAACTCATTCCAACGTTCAACTCTTCATCTTTTTCCTACCTATTCCCCAAATTTCCACTTGCCATAAATTCCAAATTTTAAGATTTTAAACTCAACCAAATTCTCCAAAATTCTGAAATTCCACCAAATTCTCCAAAATTCCGTTTTTCACCTCTATTTTCTACATTTCTCAAGTAATTCAACTCGTTTCAGCATAATTCGCCAGCATTCCCCAAGAAGTGATTCAAAGTCTTCGCCTTCACACGCAATTTCTCCAGAAATTGCATTTTCTAGTTATTATTATTATTCTTCTATTTTATTCTCCACACTTTTTTGTCCCGCTTCTTCTTCCACATAGTTCATCCGATTCACTCCGTTCCACTTTTGATGTATTCCAAATATTCACGAGATGAGCGCTTCCATTTTTCTCGTTCCGAAAATTTTCCGATTTCGCAAAATTCGCGAATTTACGACAAATTTTTCCCCATTCATTCTCAATGGCAGATTCGACATTTCACATTTACGTCATTCCCCTTTTAAATTCACCTCATTCAGCACATTCAAACCACATTCGGAATGATTCTCGACATTCCCAAAATTCCCAAATTCAAAAATTTCACGTTTTCACGTTAAAAATTCCGACAAAATTTCACGAAATTTCGTTTTTCACCTCTAATTTCTACATTTTTCGACCGATTCAACCCGTTCCAACTTCCAACTGTTCATCTTTTGCCTACCTATTCCACAACTTCCCACTTACAAAAAAATTCCAAATTTTCAAATTTGAAATTCAACCAAATTCTTCGTAATTTCGTTTTTCTACTCTAATTTCTACATTTTTCAACCGATTCAACCCATTCCAACTTTCAACTGTTCATCTTTTGCCTGCCTATTACACAACTTCTCACCTATCAAAAATTCCAAAATTTCAAATTTGAAATTCAACCGAATTCTCCAAAATTTCGTTTTTCTACTCTAACTTCTACGTTTTTCAACCGATTCAACCCATTCCAACTTTCAACTGTTCATCTTTTGCCTACCTATTCCACACCTTCCCACTTACCAAAATTTCCAAATTTTCAATTTTGAAATTCAACCAAATTCTACAAAATTTGGTTTTTCTACTCTAATTTCTACATTTTTCAACCGATTCAACCCATTCCAACTTTATTCACTTTGGTCACCTCATCCTTACCATATTCACCCCCTTCACCCCCACTTCCACTATGCTTACAAAATTCAACCCTTGACCCCCACTTCCAGTGTGGCGGCCATCTTGGATTGACCCTGAAGTGCTCCCAATGAACCTAGAATGAACCGGAAGTGGCCCAAATCAAACCGGAAGTGACCTTAGGTAAACAGGAAGTGACCTCAGGTAAACCGGAAGTGACCCCAAATCAAACCGGAAGTGACCTTTTTCAACCGGAAGTGACATTTTTAAACCGGAAGTGACCCCAAATAAACCGGAAGTGACCTCAGCTGGACCGGAAGTGCCTCTAATCAGACCGGAAGTGACCCAAATGGACCGGAAGTGACCCAAATCAACCCGGAAGTGAACTTATTTCAACATTAACTGCCATAAATAGCTACATTAGGCGCTAACTTTTGCATTTTTTGTCCGATTGAACCCGTTTCAACATTTTAACCCCAAAAGTGAACCTCCTGAAGCTGTTTTTTTACGTTTTGTTCCAAATTTCAAAATATTTTGGCGCAATTGCTTTTTCTTTTAATTCCCATTCATTCTCTATGGGGATTCAACATTTGCTCTCACTTCTACATTTTTTAACCGATTCAACCCGTTCCAACATTCAACTGTTCATCCTTTGCCTGCCTATTCCACAACTTTCCACTTACCAAAAATTCCAAAAATCAAATTTGAAATTCAACCATATTCTCAAAAATTTAGTATTACACTTCTATTTTCCACATTTCTCAAGAAATTCAACTCATTTCAACATCATTCGGCATCATTCCCCAAGAAGTGATTCAAAGTCTTCGCCTTCACACGCAATTTCTCCAGAAATTGCATTTTCTAGTTATTATTATTATTCTACTTATTCCGCTCACTTTTTTGTCCGTTAACTACTTCCACATACTTCAACCGATTCACTCCATTCCACTTTTCCCTGATTCCAAATATTCATGACACGGGTGCTTACATTTTTTTCGTTCAAAAAATTTTCCGTTTTTGCAAAATTCACAAAATTCCGGCAAATTCTTCCCCATTCATTCTTAATGGCAGATTCAACATTTCACATTTTTGTTGTTCCAGTTTGAAATTCACTTATTTCAACACATTCAAATCACATTGGGGACATTCCCAAACTTGCCAAATTAAAAAAATTCACGTTTTCACTTTTAAAATTTGCACAAAATTTTGCAAAATTTCACTAAATTTAGTTTTTCACTTCTAATTTCTACATTTTTCCACCGATTCAACTCGTTCCAACTTTCAACTGTTCATCTTTTGCCTACCTATTCCACCCCTTCCCACTTAGCAAAATTTCCAAATTTTCAATTTTGAAATTCACACCAAATTTTCCAAAAATTTAGTTTTTCCCTTCTAATTTCTATATTTTTCGACCGATTCAACCCATTCCAACTTTATTCACTTTGTTCACCTTATGCTTACCATATTCACCCCCTTCACCCCCACTTCCACAATTCAACCCTTGACCCCCACTTCCAGAGTGGCGGCCATCTTGGATTGACCCTGAAGTGCCCCAATGTACGCGGAATGAACTGGAAGTGCCCCAAATCAAACCGGGATTGACCCCAAATGAACCGGAAGTGACCTCAGGTAAACCGGAAGTGACCCCAAATCAAACCGGAAGTGACCCCAAATCAAACCGGAAGTGCCATTTTTAAACCGGAAGTGACCTTTTTAAACCGGAAGTGACCTCAAATAAACCGGAAGTGACCTCAGCTAGACCGGAAGTGCCTCTAATCAAACCGGAAGTGACCCAAATCAAACCGGAAATGACCATATTTCAACATTAAGTGCCCTAAATACCTACATTTGCGCTAACTTTTGCAAATTTTGCCCGATTAAACCCATTTCAACATTTTAACCCCAAAAGTGAACCTCCTGAAGCCGTTTTTTTCCTTTTGTTCCAAATTTCAGAAACTTTTGATGCATTTTTTTTTCTTTTAATTCCCATTCATTCTCTATTAGGATTCAAGATTTGACCTAACTTCTACATTTTTTAACCGATTCAACTCGTTCCAACTTTCAACTGTTCCTCTTTTGCCTTCCTATTCCACAACTTCCCACTTACCAAAAATTCTCTACAATTTTGTTTTTCTACTCTAATTTCTACATTTTCAACTTATTCAACCCATTCCACCTTTCAACTGTTCATCATTTTCCTACCTATTCCACAACTTCCCACTTACCCAAAATTCCAAATTTTCAATTTTGAAATTCACACCCAATTTTCCCAAATTTCCTTTTTCCCTTGTAATTTCTACATTTTTCAACCGATTCAACTCTTTTCAACATCATTCTGCAACATTCCCCAAGTATTTATTCAACCTCTTCACCTTCACACGCAATTTCTTCAGGAATTGCAAATTCTAGTTATTATTATTATTCTACTTATTCCGCTCACTTTTTTGTCCGTTAACTACTTTCACATACTTCAACCGATTGACTCCGTTCCACTTTTCACTTATTCCAAATATTCATGACATAGGTGCTTACATTTTTTTCGTTCAAAAAATTTTCCGTTTTCACAAAATTCACGATTTTATGGCAATTTTTTCCCCATTCATTCTTAATGGCAGATTCAACATTTCACATTTTTGTTGTTCCAGTTTGAAATTCACTTATTTCAACACATTCAAATCACATTGGGGACATTCCCAAACTTGCCAAATTCAAAAATTTCACGTTTTCACTTTTAAAATTTGCACAAAATTTTGCAAAATTTCGCTAAATTCAGTTTTTCACTTCTAATTTCTACATTTTTCCGCCGATTCAACTCGTTCCAACTTTCAACTGTTCATCTTTTGCCTACCTATTCCACACCTTCCCACTTAGCAAAATTTCCAAATTTTCAATTTTGAAATTGACACCAAATTTTCCAAAAATTTAGTTTTTCCCTTCTAATTTCTACATTTTTCAACCGATTCAACCAATTCCAACTTTATTCACTTTGTTCACCTTATGCTTACCATATTCACCCCCTTCACCCCCACTTCCACAATTCAACCCTTGACCCCCACTTCCAGAGTGGCGGCCATCTTGGATTGACCCTGAAGTGCCCCAATGAACTCGGAATGAACCGGAAGTGCCCCAAATCAAACCGGAATTGACCCCGAATGAACCGGAAGTGACCTCAGGTAAACCGGAAGTGACCCCAAATCAAACCGGAAGTGACCCCAAATCAAACCGGAAGTGACCTTTTAAAACCGAAAGTGACCCCAAATAAACCGGAAGTGACCTCAGCTAGACCGGAAGTGCCTCTAATCAAACCGGAAGTGACCCAAATAGACCTGAAGTGACCCAAATCAAACCGGAAGTGACCATATTTCAACATTAAGTGCCCTAAATACCTACATTTGCGCTAACTTTTGCAAATTTTGCCCGATTAAACCCATTTCAACATTTTAACCCCAAAAGTGAACCTCCTAAAGCTGTTTTTTTTTCCTTTTGTTCCAAATTTCAAAAAATTTTGGTGCAATTTTTTTTCTTTTAATTCCCATTCATTCTCTATTAGGATTCAAGATTTGCTCTAACTTCTACATTTTTTTAACCGATTCAACTTGTTCCAACTTTGAACTGTTCTTCTTTTGCCTTCCTATTCCACAACTACCCACTTACCAAAAATTCCAAATTTTCAATTTTGTAACTCACACCCAATTTTCCCAAATTTCCTTTTTCCCTTGTAATTTCTACATTTTTCAACCGATTCAACTCTTTTCAACATCATTCTGCAGCATTCCCCAAGTATTTATTCAACCTCTTCACCTTCACACGCAATTTCTTCAGGAATTGCAATTTCTAGCTATTATTAGTGTGAAGGTGAAGACCTTCACACTATTGTTATTGCTGTCCTTTATTAGTGTGAAGGTGAAGACCTTCACACTATTGTTATTGCTGTCCTTTATTATTAGTGTGAAGGTGAAGACCTTCACACTATTGTTATTGCTGTCCTTTATTATTATTATTATTCTACTTATTCCGCTCACTTTTTTGACGCTTAACTCCTTCCACATACTTCAACCGATTCACTCCGTTCCACTTTTCACTTATTCCAAATATTCATGACACGGCTGCTTACATTTTTTTTGTTCGAAAAATTTTCCGTTTTCACAAAATTCACGATTTTGTGGCATTTTTTTCCCCATTCATTCTTAATGGCAGATTCAACATTTCACATTTTTGTTGTTCCAGTTTGAAATTCACTTATTTCAACACATTCAAATCACATTGGGGACATTCCCAAACTTGCCAAATTCAAAAATTTCACGTTTTCACTTTTAAAATTTGCACAAAATTTTGCAAAATTTCACAAAATTTAATTTTTCACTTCTAGTTTCTACATTTTTCCACCGATTCAACTCGTTCCAACTTTCAACTGTTCATCTTTTGCCTACCTATTCCACACCTTCCCACTTAGCAAAATTTCCAAATTTTCAATTTTGAAATTCACACCAAATTTTCCCAAAATTTAGTTTTTCCCTTCTAATTTCTACATTTTTCAACCGATTCAACCCATTCCAACTTTATTCACTTTGTTCACCTTATGCTTACCATATTCACCCCCTTCACCCCCACTTCCACAATTCAACCCTTGACCCCCACTTCCAGAGTGGCGGCCATCTTGTATTGACCCTGAAGTGCCCCAATGAACCCGGAATGAACTGGAAGTGCCCCAAATCAAACCGGAATTGACCCCAAAGGAACCGGAAGTGACCTCAGGTAAACCGGAAGTGACCCCAAATCAAACCGGAAGTGACCCCAAATCAAACCGGAAGTGACCTTTTTAAACCGGAAGTGACCCCAAAAAACCGGAAGTGACCTCAGCTAGACCGGAAGTGCCTCTAATCAAACCGGAAGTGACCCAAATAGACCGGAAGTGACCAAATCAAACCGGAAGTGACCATATTTCAACATTAAGTGCCCTAAATACCTACATTTGCGCTAACTTTTGCAAATTTTGCCCGATTAAACCCATTTCAACATTTTAACCCCAAAAGTGAACTTCCTGAAGCCGTTTTTTTTCCTTTTGTTCCAAATTTCAAAAAATTTTGGCGCAATTTTTTTTCTTTTAATTCCCATTCATTCTCTATTAGGATTCAAGATTTGCTCTAACTTCTACATTTTTTAACCGATCCAACTCGTTCCAACTTTCAACTGTTCCTCTTTTGCCTTCCTATTCCACAACTTCACACTTACCAAAAATTCTCTACAATTTTGTTTTTCTACTCTAATTTCTACATTTTCAACTTATTCAACCCATTCCACCTTTCAACTGTTCATCATTTTCCTACCTATTCCACAACTTCCCACTTACCCAAAATTCCAAATTTTCAATTTTGAAATTCACACCCAATTTTCCCAAATTTCCTTTTTCCCTTGTAATTTCTACATTTTTCAACCGATTCAACTCTTTTCAACATCATTCTGCAGCATTCCCCAAGTATTTATTCAACCTCTTCACCTTCACACGCAATTTCTTCAGGAATTGCAAATTCTAGTTATTATTATTATTATTCTACTTATTCCGCTCACTTTTTTGACGCTTAACTCCTTCCACATACTTCAACCGATTCACTCCGTTCCACTTTTCACTTATTCCAAATATTCATGACACGGCTGCTTACATTTTTTTTGTTCGAAAAATTTTCCGTTTTCACAAAATTCACGATTTTGTGGCATTTTTTCCCCATTCATTCTTAATGGCAGATTCAACATTTCACATTTTTGTTGTTCCAGTTTGAAATTCACTTATTTCAACACATTCAAATCACATTGGGGACATTCCCAAACTTGCCAAATTCAAAAATTTCACGTTTTCACTTTTAAAATTTGCACAAAATTTTGCAAAATTTCACAAAATTTAGTTTTTCACTTCTAGTTTCTACATTTTTCCACCGATTCAACTCGTTCCAACTTTCATCTGTTCATCTTTTGCCTACCTATTCCACACCTTCCCACTTAGCAAAATTTCCAAATTTTCAATTTTGAAATTCACACCAAATTTTCCCAAAATTTAGTTTTTCCCTTCTAATTTCTACATTTTTCAACCGATTCAACCCATTCCAACTTTATTCACTTTGTTCACCTTATGCTTACCATATTCACCCCCTTCACCCCCACTTCCACAATTCAACCCTTGACCCCCACTTCCAGAGTGGCGGCCATCTTGGATTGACCCTGAAGTGCCCCAATGAACCCGGAATGAACTGGAAGTGCCCCAAATCAAACCGGAATTGACCCCAAATGAACCGGAAGTGACCTCAGGTAAACCGGAAGTGACCCCAAATCAAACCGGAAGTGACCCCAAATCAAACCGGAAGTGACATTTTTCAACCGGAAGTGACCTTTTTCAACCGGAAGTGACCCCAAATAAACCGGAAGTGACCTCAGCTGGACCGGAAGTGCCTCTAATCAAACCGGAAGTGACCCAAATCAAACCGGAAATGACCATATTTCAACATTAAGTGCCCTAAATACCTACATTTGCGCTAACTTTTGCAAATTTTGCCCGATTAAACCCGTTTCAACATTTTAACCCCAAAAGTGAACCTCCTGAAGCCGTTTCTTTCCTTTTGTTCCAAATTTCAGAAACTTTTGGTGCAATTTTTTTTTCTTTTAATTCCCATTCATTCTCTATTAGGATTCAAGATTTGCTCTAACTTCTACATTTTTTAACCGATTCAACTCGTTCCAACTTTCAACTGTTCCTCTTTTGCCCTCCTATTCCACAACTTCCCACTTACCAAAAATTCTCTACAATTTTGTTTTTCTACTCTAATTTCTACATTTTCAACTTATTCAACCCATTCCACCTTTCAACTGTTCATCATTTTCCTACCTATTCCACAACTTCCCACTTACCCAAAATTCCAAATTTTCAATTTTGAAATTCACACCCAATTTTCCCAAATTTCCTTTTTCCCTTGTAATTTCTACATTTTTCAACCGATTCAACTCTTTTCAACATCATTCTGCAACATTCCCCAAGTATTTATTCAACCTCTTCACCTTCACACGCAATTTCTTCAGGAATTGCAAATTCTAGTTATTATTATTATTCTACTTATTCCGCTCACTTTTTTGTCCGTTAACTACTTCCACATACTTCAACCGATTCACTCCATTCCACTTTTCACTGATTCCAAATATTCATGACACGGGTGCTTACATTTTTTTCGTTCAAAAAATTTTCCGTTTTCGCAAAATTCACAAAATTCCGGCAAATTCTTCCCCATTCATTCTTAATGGCAGATTCAACATTTCACATTTACGTTGCTCCAGTTTGAAATTCACTTAATTCAACACATTCAAATCACATTGGGGACATTCCCAAACTTGCCAAATTAGAAAATTTCACGTTTTCACTTTTAAAATTTGCACAAAATTTTGCAAAATTTCACAAAATTTAGTTTTTCACTTCTAATTTCTACATTTTTCCACCGATTCAACTCGTTCCAACTTTCAACTGTTCATCTTTTGCCTACCTATTCCACACCTTCCCACTTACCAAAATTTCCAAATTTTCAATTTTGAAATTCACACCAAATTTTCCAAAAATGTAGTTTTTCCCTTCTAATTTCTACATTTTTTAACCGATTCAACCCATTCCAACTTTATTCACTTTGTTCACCTTATGCTTACCATATTCACCCCCTTCACCCCCACTTCCACAATTCAACCCTTGACCCCCACTTCCAGAGTGGCGGCCATCTTGGATTGACCCTGAAGTGCCCCAATGAACTCGGAATGAACCGGAAGTGCCCCAAATCAAACCGGAATTGACCCAAAATGAACCGGAAGTGACCTCAGGTAAACCGTAAGTGACCCCAAATCAAACCGGAAGTGACCCCAAATCAAACCGGAAGTGACCTTTTTCAACCGGAAGTGACCCCAAATAAGCCGGAAGTGACCTCAGCTGGACCGGAAGTGCCTCTAATCAAACCGGAAGTGACCCAAATAGACCGGAAGTGACCCAAATCAAACCGGAAGTGACCATATTTCAACATTAAGTGCCCAAAATACCTACATTTGCGCTAACTTTTACAAATTTTGACCGATTAAACCCGTTTCTACATTTTAACCCCAAAAGTGAACCTCCTGAAGCCGTTTTTTTTCCTTTTGTTCCAAATTTCAAAAGATTTTGGCGCAATTTTTTTTTCTTTTAATTCCCATTCATTCTTTATTAGGATTCAAGATTTGCTCTAACTTCTACATTTTTTAACTGATTCAACTCGTTCCAACTTTCAACTGTTCAATTTTGGTTTTCTACTCTAATTTCTACTTTTTTCAACTTATTCAACCCATTCAACTTATTCAACCCATTCCACCTTTCAACTGTTCATCATTTTCCTACCTATTCCACAACTTCCCACACCCAAAATTCCAAATTTTCAATTTTGAAATTCACACCCAATTTTCCCAAATTTCCCTTTTCCCTTGTAATTTCTACATTTTTCAACCGATTCAACTCTTTTCAACATCATTCTGCAGCATTCCCCAAGTATTTATTCAACCTCTTCACCTTCACACGCAATTTCTTCAGGAATTGCAAATTCTAGTTATTATTATTATTCTACTTATTCCGCTCACTTTTTTGTCCGTTAACTACTTCCACATACTTCAACCGATTCACTCCATTCCACTTTTCCCTGATTCCAAATATTCATGACACGGGTGCTTACATTTTTTTCGTTCAAAAAATTTTCCGTTTTCGCAAAATTCACAAAATTCCGGCAAATTCTTCCCCATTCATTCTTAATGGCAGATTCAACATTTCACATTTTTGTTGTTCCAGTTTGAAATTCACTTATTTCAACACATTCAAATCACATTGGGGACATTCCCAAACTTGCCAAATTAAAAAAATTCACGTTTTCACTTTTAAAATTTGCACAAAATTTTGCAAAATTTCACTAAATTTAGTTTTTCACTTCTAATTTCTACATTTTTCCACCGATTCAACTCGTTCCAACTTTCAACTGTTCATCTTTTGCCTACCTATTCCACCCCTTCCCACTTAGCAAAATTTCCAAATTTTCAATTTTGAAATTCACACCAAATTTTCCAAAAATTTAGTTTTTCCCTTCTAATTTCTATATTTTTCGACCGATTCAACCCATTCCAACTTTATTCACTTTGTTCACCTTATGCTTACCATATTCACCCCCTTCACCCCCACTTCCACAATTCAACCCTTGACCCCCACTTCCAGAGTGGCGGCCATCTTGGATTGACCCTGAAGTGCCCCAATGTACGCGGAATGAACTGGAAGTGCCCCAAATCAAACCGGGATTGACCCCAAATGAACCGGAAGTGACCTCAGGTAAACCGGAAGTGACCCCAAATCAAACCGGAAGTGACCCCGAATCAAACCGGAAGTGCCCTTTTTAAACCGAAAGTGACCTTTTTTAAACCGGAAGTGACCTCAAATAAACCGGAAGTGACCTCAGCTAGACCGGAAGTGCCTCTAATCAAACCGGAAGTGACCCAAATCAAACCGGAAATGACCATATTTCAACATTAAGTGCCCTAAATACCTACATTTGCGCTAACTTTTGCAAATTTTGCCCGATTAAACCCATTTCAACATTTTAACCCCAAAAGTGAACCTCCTGAAGCCGTTTTTTTCCTTTTGTTCCAAATTTCAGAAACTTTTGATGCATTTTTTTTTCTTTTAATTCCCATTCATTCTCTATTAGGATTCAAGATTTGACCTAACTTCTACATTTTTTAACCGATTCAACTCGTTCCAACTTTCAACTGTTCCTCTTTTGCCTTCCTATTCCACAACTTCCCACTTACCAAAAATTCTCTACAATTTTGTTTTTCTACTCTAATTTCTACATTTTCAACTTATTCAACCCATTCCACCTTTCAACTGTTCATCATTTTCCTACCTATTCCACAACTTCCCACTTACCCAAAATTCCAAATTTTCAATTTTGAAATTCACACCCAATTTTCCCAAATTTCCTTTTTCCCTTGTAATTTCTACATTTTTCAACCGATTCAACTCTTTTCAACATCATTCTGCAACATTCCCCAAGTATTTATTCAACCTCTTCACCTTCACACGCAATTTCTTCAGGAATTGCAAATTCTAGTTATTATTATTATTATTCTACTTATTCCGCTCACTTTTTTGACGCTTAACTCCTTCCACATACTTCAACCGATTCACTCCGTTCCACTTTTCACTTATTCCAAATATTCATGACACGGCTGCTTACATTTTTTTTGTTCGAAAAATTTTCCGTTTTCACAAAATTCACGATTTTGTGGCATTTTTTTCCCCATTCATTCTTAATGGCAGATTCAACATTTCACATTTTTGTTGTTCCAGTTTGAAATTCACTTATTTCAACACATTCAAATCACATTGGGGACATTCCCAAACTTGCCAAATTCAAAAATTTCACGTTTTCACTTTTAAAATTTGCACAAAATTTTGCAAAATTTCGCTAAATTCAGTTTTTCACTTCTAATTTCTACATTTTTCCGCCGATTCAACTCGTTCCAACTTTCAACTGTTCATCTTTTGCCTACCTATTCCACACCTTCCCACTTAGCAAAATTTCCAAATTTTCAATTTTGAAATTGACACCAAATTTTCCAAAAATTTAGTTTTTCCCTTCTAATTTCTACATTTTTCAACCGATTCAACCCATTCCAACTTTATTCACTTTGTTCACCTTATGCTTACCATATTCACCCCCTTCACCCCCACTTCCACAATTCAACCCTTGACCCCCACTTCCAGAGTGGCGGCCATCTTGGATTGACCCTGAAGTGCCCCAATGAACTCGGAATGAACCGGAAGTGCCCCAAATCAAACCGGAATTGACCCCGAATGAACCGGAAGTGACCTCAGGTAAACCGGAAGTGACCCCAAATCAAACCGGAAGTGACCCCAAATCAAACCGGAAGTGACCTTTTTAAACCGGAAGTGACCCCAAATAAACCGGAAGTGACCTCAGCTAGACCGGAAGTGCCTCTAATCAAACCGGAAGTGACCTAAATAGACCGGAAGTGCCTCTAATCAAACCGGAAGTGACCATATTTCAACATTACGTGCCCTAAATACCTACATTTGCGCTAACTTTTGCAAATTTTGCCCGATTAAACCCATTTCAACATTTTAACCCCAAAAGTGAACCTCCTAAAGCTGTTTTTTTTTCCTTTTGTTCCAAATTTCAAAAAATTTTGGTGCAATTTTTTTTCTTTTAATTCCCATTCATTCTCTATTAGGATTCAAGATTTGCTCTAACTTCTACATTTTTTAACCGATTCAACTTGTTCCAACTTTGAACTGTTCTTCTTTTGCCTTCCTATTCCACAACTACCCACTTACCAAAAATTCTCTACAATTTTGTTTTTCTAATCTAATTTCTACATTTTTCAACTTATTCAACCCATTCGACCTTTCAACTGTTCATCATTTTCCTACCTATTCCACAACTTCCCACTTACCCAAAATTCCAAATTTTCAATTTTGTAACTCACACCCAATTTTCCCAAATTTCCTTTTTCCCTTGTAATTTCTACATTTTTCAACCGATTCAACCCTTTTCAACATCATTCTGCAACATTCCCCAAGTATTTATTCAACCTCTTCACCTTCACACGCAATTTCTTCAGGAATTGCAAATTCTAGTTATTATTATTATTGTGTGAAGGCGAAGGCCTTCACACATTGTTATTAGTGTGAAGGTGAAGACCTTCACACTATTGTTATTGCTGTCCTTTATTATTAGTGTGAAGGTGAAGACCTTCACACTATTGTTATTGCTGTCCTTTATTATTATTATTCTACTTATTCCGCTCACTTTTTTGACGCTTAACTCCTTCCACATACTTCAACCGATTCACTCCGTTCCACTTTTCACTTATTCCAAATATTCATGACACGGCTGCTTACATTTTTTTTGTTCGAAAAATTTTCCGTTTTCACAAAATTCACGATTTTGTGGCATTTTTTTCCCCATTCATTCTTAATGGCAGATTCAACATTTCACATTTTTGTTGTTCCAGTTTGAAATTCACTTATTTCAACACATTCAAATCACATTGGGGACATTCCCAAACTTGCCAAATTCAAAAATTTCACGTTTTCACTTTTAAAATTTGCACAAAATTTTGCAAAATTTCGCTAAATTCAGTTTTTCACTTCTAATTTCTACATTTTTCCGCCGATTCAACTCGTTCCAACTTTCAACTGTTCATCTTTTGCCTACCTATTCCACACCTTCCCACTTAGCAAAATTTCCAAATTTTCAATTTTGAAATTGACACCAAATTTTCCAAAAATTTAGTTTTTCCCTTCTAATTTCTACATTTTTCAACCGATTCAACCCATTCCAACTTTATTCACTTTGTTCACCTTATGCTTACCATATTCACCCCCTTCACCCCCACTTCCACAATTCAACCCTTGACCCCCACTTCCAGAGTGGCGGCCATCTTGGATTGACCCTGAAGTGCCCCAATGAACTCGGAATGAACCGGAAGTGCCCCAAATCAAACCGGAATTGACCCCGAATGAACCGGAAGTGACCTCAGGTAAACCGGAAGTGACCCCAAATCAAACCGGAAGTGACCCCAAATCAAACCGGAAGTGACCTTTTTAAACCGGAAGTGACCCCAAATAAACCGGAAGTGACCTCAGCTAGACCGGAAGTGCCTCTAATCAAACCGGAAGTGACCTAAATAGACCGGAAGTGCCTCTAATCAAACCGGAAGTGACCATATTTCAACATTACGTGCCCTAAATACCTACATTTGCGCTAACTTTTGCAAATTTTGCCCGATTAAACCCATTTCAACATTTTAACCCCAAAAGTGAACCTCCTAAAGCTGTTTTTTTTTCCTTTTGTTCCAAATTTCAAAAAATTTTGGTGCAATTTTTTTTCTTTTAATTCCCATTCATTCTCTATTAGGATTCAAGATTTGCTCTAACTTCTACATTTTTTAACCGATTCAACTTGTTCCAACTTTGAACTGTTCTTCTTTTGCCTTCCTATTCCACAACTACCCACTTACCAAAAATTCTCTACAATTTTGTTTTTCTAATCTAATTTCTACATTTTTCAACTTATTCAACCCATTCGACCTTTCAACTGTTCATCATTTTCCTACCTATTCCACAACTTCCCACTTACCCAAAATTCCAAATTTTCAATTTTGTAACTCACACCCAATTTTCCCAAATTTCCTTTTTCCCTTGTAATTTCTACATTTTTCAACCGATTCAACCCTTTTCAACATCATTCTGCAACATTCCCCAAGTATTTATTCAACCTCTTCACCTTCACACGCAATTTCTTCAGGAATTGCAAATTCTAGTTATTATTATTATTGTGTGAAGGCGAAGGCCTTCACACATTGTTATTAGTGTGAAGGTGAAGACCTTCACACTATTGTTATTGCTGTCCTTTATTATTAGTGTGAAGGTGAAGACCTTCACACTATTGTTATTGCTGTCCTTTATTATTATTATTCTACTTATTCCGCTCACTTTTTTGACGCTTAACTCCTTCCACATACTTCAACCGATTCACTCCGTTCCACTTTTCACTTATTCCAAATATTCATGACACGGCTGCTTACATTTTTTTTGTTCGAAAAATTTTCCGTTTTCACAAAATTCACGATTTTGTGGCATTTTTTTCCCCATTCATTCTTAATGGCAGATTCAACATTTCACATTTTTGTTGTTCCAGTTTGAAATTCACTTATTTCAACACATTCAAATCACATTGGGGACATTCCCAAACTTGCCAAATTCAAAAATTTCACGTTTTCACTTTTAAAATTTGCACAAAATTTTGCAAAATTTCACAAAATTTAGTTTTTCACTTCCAGTTTCTACATTTTTCCACCGATTCAACTCGTTCCAACTTTCAACTGTTCATCTTTTGCCTACCTATTCCACACCTTCCCACTTAGCAAAATTTCCAAATTTTCAATTTTGAAATTCACACCAAATTTTCCCAAAATTTAGTTTTTCCCTTCTAATTTCTACATTTTTCAACCGATTCAACCCATTCCAACTTTATTCACTTTGTTCACCTTATGCTTACCATATTCACCCCCTTCACCCCCACTTCCACAATTCAACCCTTGACCCCCACTTCCAGAGTGGCGGCCATCTTGGATTGACCCTGAAGTGCCCCAATGAACTCGGAATGAACTGGAAGTGCCCCAAATCAAACCGGAATTGACCCCAAATGAACCGGAAGTGACCTCAGGTAAACCGGAAGTGACCCCAAATCAAACCGGAAGTGA
Organism: Syngnathus scovelli; assembly: GCF_024217435.2. Classification (NCBI taxonomy): domain Eukaryota; kingdom Metazoa; phylum Chordata; class Actinopteri; order Syngnathiformes; family Syngnathidae; genus Syngnathus; species Syngnathus scovelli. The sequence continues at coordinate 16,614,389 of NC_090855.1, forward strand.
CCCCAAATCAAACCGGAAGTGACCTTTTTAAACCGGAAGTGACCCCAAATAAACCGGAAGTGACCTCAGCTAGACCGGAAGTGCCTCTAATCAAACCGGAAGTGACCTAAATAGACCGGAAGTGCCTCTAATCAAACCGGAAGTGACCTAAATAGACCGGAAAAGACCCAAATCAAACCGGAAGTGACCCCAAATGAACCGGAAGTGACCTCAGGTAAACCGGAAGTGACCCCAAATCAAACCGGAAGTGACCTTTTTAAACCGGAAGTGACCTTTTTAAACCGGAAGTGACCACAAATAAACCGGAAGTGACCTCAGCTAGACCGGAAGTGCCTCTATTCAAACCGGAAGTGACTCAAATAGACCGGAAGTGACCCAAATCAAACCGGAAGTGACCATATTTCAACATTAAGTGCCCAAAATACCTACATTTGCGCTAACTTTTGCAAATTTTGACCGATTAAACCCGTTTCTACATTTTAACCCCAAAAGTGAACCTCCTGAAGCCGTTTCTTTCCTTTTGTTCCAAATTTCAAAAGATTTTGGCGCAATTTTTTTTTCTTTTAATTCCCATTCATTCTTTATTAGGATTCAAGATTTGCTCTAACTTCTACATTTTTTAACCGATTCAACTCGTTCCAACTTTCAACTGTTCAATTTTGGTTTTCTACTCTAATTTCTACTTTTTTCAACTTATTCAACCCATTCAACTTATTCAACCCATTCCACCTTTCAACTGTTCATCATTTTCCTACCTATTCCACAACTTCCCACTTACCCAAAATTCCAAATTTTCAGTTTTGAAATTCACACCCAATTTTCCCAAATTTCCTTTTTTCCTTGTAATTTCTACATTTTTCAACCGATTCAACTCTTTTCAACATCATTCTGCAGCATTCCCCAAGTATTTATTCAACCTCTTCACCTTCACACGCAATTTCTTCAGGAATTGCAAATTCTAGTTATTAGTGTGAAGGTGAAGACCTTCACACTATTGTTATTGCTGTCCTTTATTATTATTATTATTATTATTATTATTATTCTACTTATTCCGCTCACTTTTTTGACGCTTAACTCCTTCCACATACTTCAACCGATTCACTCCGTTCCACTTTTCACTTATTCCAAATATTCATGACACGGCTGCTTACATTTTTTTTGTTCGAAAAATTTTCCGTTTTCACAAAATTCACGATTTTGTGGCATTTTTTTCCCCATTCATTCTTAATGGCAGATTCAACATTTCACATTTTTGTTGTTCCAGTTTGAAATTCACTTATTTCAACACATTCAAATCACATTGGGGACATTCCCAAACTTGCCAAATTCAAAAATTTCACGTTTTCACTTTTAAAATTTGCACAAAATTTTGCAAAATTTCACAAAATTTAGTTTTTCACTTCTAGTTTCTACATTTTTCCACCGATTCAACTCGTTCCAACTTTCAACTGTTCATCTTTTGCCTACCTATTCCACACCTTCCCACTTAGCAAAATTTCCAAATTTTCAATTTTGAAATTCACACCAAATTTTCCCAAAATTTAGTTTTTTCCCTTCTAATTTCTACATTTTTCAACCGATTCAACCCATTCCAACTTTATTCACTTTGTTCACCTTATGCTTACCATATTCACCCCCTTCACCCCCACTTCCACAATTCAACCCTTGACCCCCACTTCCAGAGTGGCGGCCATCTTGGATTGACCCTGAAGTGCCCCAATGAACCCGGAATGAACTGGAAGTGCCCCAAATCAAACCGGAATTGACCCCAAATGAACCGGAAGTGACCTCAGGTAAACCGGAAGTGACCCCAAATCAAACCGGAAGTGACCCCAAATCAAACCGGAAGTGACCTTTTTCAACCGGAAGTGACCTTTTTAAACCGGAAGTGACTCCAAATAAACCGGAAGTGACCTGAGCTAGACCGGAAGTGCCTCTGATCAAACCGGAAGTGACCCAAATCAAACCGGAAATGACCATATTTCAACATTAAGTGCCCTAATTACCTACATTTGCGCTAACTTTTGCAAATTTTGCCCGATTAAACCCATTTCAACATTTTAACCCCAAAAGTGAACCTCCTGAAGCCGTTTCTTTCCTTTTGTTCCAAATTTCAGAAACTTTTGGTGCAATTTTTTTTTCTTTTAATTCCCATTCATTCTCTATTAGGATTCAAGATTTGCTCTAACTTCTACATTTTTTAACCGATTCAACTCGTTCCAACTTTCAACTGTTCCTCTTTTGCCTTCCTATTCCACAACTTCCCACTTACCAAAAATTCTCTACAATTTTGTTTTTCTACTCTAATTTCTACATTTTCAACTTATTCAACCCATTCCACCTTTCAACTGTTCATCATTTTCCTACCTATTCCACAACTTCCCACTTACCCAAAATTCCAAATTTTCAATTTTGAAATTCACACCCAATTTTCCCAAATTTCCTTTTTCCCTTGTAATTTCTACATTTTTCAACCGATTCAACTCTTTTCAACATCATTCTGCAACATTCCCCAAGTATTTATTCAACCTCTTCACCTTCACACGCAATTTCTTCAGGAATTGCAAATTCTAGTTATTATTATTCTACTTATTCCGCTCACTTTTTTGACGCTTAACTCCTTCCACATACTTCAACCGATTCACTCCGTTCCACTTTTCACTTATTCCAAATATTCATGACACGGCTGCTTACATTTTTTTTGTTCGAAAAATTTTCCGTTTTCACAAAATTCACGATTTTGTGGCATTTTTTTCCCCATTCATTCTTAGTGGCAGATTCAACATTTCACATTTTTGTTGTTCCAGTTTGAAATTCACTTATTTCAACACATTCAAATCACATTGGGGACATTCCCAAACTTGCCAAATTCAAAAATTTCACGTTTTCACTTTTAAAATTTGCACAAAATTTCACAAAATTTCACAAAATTTAGTTTTTCACTTCTAGTTTCTACATTTTTCCACCGATTCAACTCGTTCCAACTTTCAACTGTTCATCTTTTGCCTACCTATTCCACACCTTCCCACTTAGCAAAATTTCCAAATTTTCAATTTTGAAATTCACACCAAATTTTCCCAAAATTTAGTTTTTCCCTTCTAATTTCTACATTTTTCAACCGATTCAACCCATTCCAACTTTATTCACTTTGTTCACCTTATGCTTACCATATTCACCCCCTTCACCCCCACTTCCACAATTCAACCCTTGACCCCCACTTCCAGAGTGGCGGCCATCTTGGATTGACCCTGAAGTGCCCCAATGAACCCGGAATGAACTGGAAGTGCCCCAAATCAAACCGGAATTGACCCCAAATGAACCGGAAGTGATCTCAGGTAAACCGGAAGTGACCCCAAATCAAACCGGAAGTGACCCCAAATCAAACCGGAAGTGACCTTTTTAAACCGGAAGTGACCCCAAATAAACCGGAAGTGACCTCAGCTAGACCGGAAGTGCCTCTAATCAAACCGGAAGTGACCTAAATAGACCGGAAGTGCCTCTAATCAAACCGGAAGTGACCTAAATAGACCGGAAGTGACCCAAATCAAACCGGAAGTGACCCCAAATGAACCGGAAGTGACCTCAGGTAAACCGGAAGTGACCCCAAATCAAACCGGAAGTGACCCCAAATCAAACCGGAAGTACCTTTTTAAACCGGAAGTGACCCCAAATAAACCGGAAGTGACCTCAGCTAGACCGGAAATGCCTCTAAGCAAACCGGAAGTGACCCAAATAGACCGGAAGTGACCCAAATCAAACCGGAAGTGATCATATTTTAACATTAAGTGCCCAAAATACCTACATTTGCGCTAACTTTTGCAAATTTTGACCGATTAAACCCGTTTCTACATTTTAACCCCAAAAGTGAACCTCCTGAAGCCGTTTTTTTTTCTTTTGTTCCAAATTTCAAAAAATTTTGGCGCAATTTTTTTTTCTTTTAATTCCCATTCATTCTTTATTAGGATTCAAGATTTGCTCTAACTTCTACATTTTTTAACCGATTCAACTCGTTCCAACTTTGAACTGTTCAATTTTGGTTTTCTACTCTAATTTCTACTTTTTTCAACTTATTCAACCCATTCAACTTATTCAACCCATTCCACCTTTCAACTGTTCATCATTTTCCTACCTATTCCACAACTTCCCACTTACCCAAAATTCCAAATTTTCAATTTTGAAATTCACACCCAATTTTCCCAAATTTCCTTTTTCCCTTGTAATTTCTACATTTTTCAACCGATTCAACTCTTTTCAACATCATTCTGCAACATTCCCCAAGTATTTATTCAACCTCTTCACCTTCACACGCAATTTCTTCAGGAATTGCAAATTCTAGTTCTACTTTATTATTGTGTGAAGGCGAAGCCCTTCACACATTGTTATTCTACTTTATTATTATTATTATTGTGTGAAGGAGAAGGCCTTCACACATTGTTATTAGTGTGAAGGTGAAGACCTTCACACTATTGTTATTGCTGTCCTTTATTAGTGTGAAGGTGAAGACCTTCACACTATTGTTATTGCTGTCCTTTATTATTATTATTCTACTTATTCCGCTCACTTTTTTGACGCTTAACTCCTTCCACATACTTCAACCGATTCACTCCGTTCCACTTTTCACTTATTCCAAATATTCATGACACGGCTGCTTACATTTTTTTTGTTCGAAAAATTTTCCGTTTTCACAAAATTCACGATTTTGTGGCATTTTTTTCCCCATTCATTCTTAATGGCAGATTCAACATTTCACATTTTTGTTGTTCCAGTTTGAAATTCACTTATTTCAACACATTCAAATCACATTGGGGACATTCCCAAACTTGCCAAATTCAAAAATTTCACGTTTTCACTTTTAAAATTTGCACAAAATTTTGCAAAATTTCACAAAATTTAGTTTTTCACTTCTAGTTTCTACATTTTTCCACCGATTCAACTCGTTCCAACTTTCAACTGTTCATCTTTTGCCTACCTATTCCACACCTTCCCACTTAGCAAAATTTCCAAATTTTCAATTTTGAAATTCACACCAAATTTTCCCAAAATTTAGTTTTTCCCTTCTAATTTCTACATTTTTCAACCGATTCAACCCATTCCAACTTTATTCACTTTGTTCACCTTATGCTTACCATATTCACCCCCTTCACCCCCACTTCCACAATTCAACCCTTGACCCCCACTTCCAGAGTGGCGGCCATCTTGGATTGACCCTGAAGTGCCCCAATGAACCCGGAATGAACTGGAAGTGCCCCAAATCAAACCGGAATTGACCCCAAATGAACCGGAAGTGACCTCAGGTAAACCGGAAGTGACCCCAAATCAAACCGGAAGTGACCCCAAATCAAACCGGAAGTGACCTTTTTCAACCGGAAGTGACCCCAAATAAACCGGAAGTGACCTCAGCTAGACCGAAAGTGCCTCTAATCAAACCGGAAGTGACCCAAATAGACCGGAAGTGACCAAATCAAACCGGAAGTGACCATATTTCAACATTAAGTGCCCTAAATACCTACATTTGCGCTAACTTTTGCAAATTTTGCCCGATTAAACCCATTTCAACATTTTAACCCCAAAAGTGAACCTCCTGAAGCCGTTTCTTTCCTTTTGTTCCAAATTTCAGAAACTTTTGGTGCAATTTTTTTTTCTTTTAATTCCCATTCATTCTCTATTAGGATTCAAGATTTGCTCTAACTTCTACATTTTTTAACCGATTCAACTCGTTCCAACTTTCAACTGTTCCTCTTTTGCCTTCCTATTCCACAACTTCCCACTTACCAAAAATTCTCTACAATTTTGTTTTTCTACTCTAATTTCTACATTTTAAACTTATTCAACCCATTCCACCTTTCAACTGTTCATCATTTTCCTACCTATTCCACAACTTCCCACTTACCCAAAATTCCAAATTTTCAATTTTGAAATTCACACCCAATTTTCCCAAATTTCCTTTTTCCCTTGTAATTTCTACATTTTTCAACCGATTCAACTCTTTTCAACATCATTCTGCAACATTCCCCAAGTATTTATTCAACCTCTTCACCTTCACACGCAATTTCTTCAGGAATTGCAAATTCTAGTTATTATTATTATTATTATTATTATTATTATTATTCTACTTATTCCGCTCACTTTTTTGACGCTTAACTCCTTCCACATACTTCAACCGATTCACTCCGTTCCACTTTTCACTTATTCCAAATATTCATGACACGGCTGCTTACATTTTTTTTGTTCGAAAAATTTTCCGTTTTCACAAAATTCACGATTTTGTGGCATTTTTTTCCCCATTCATTCTTAATGGCAGATTCAACATTTCACATTTTTGTTGTTCCAGTTTGAAATTCACTTATTTCAACACATTCAAATCACATTGGGGACATTCCCAAACTTGCCAAATTCAAAAATTTCACGTTTTCACTTTTAAAATTTGCACAAAATTTTGCAAAATTTCACAAAATTTAGTTTTTCACTTCTAGTTTCTACATTTTTCCACCGATTCAACTCGTTCCAACTTTCAACTGTTCATCTTTTGCCTACCTATTCCACACCTTCCCACTTAGCAAAATTTGCAAATTTTCAATTTTGAAATTCACACCAAATTTTCCCAAAATTTAGTTTTTCCCTTCTAATTTCTACATTTTTCAACCGATTCAACCCATTCCAACTTTATTCACTTTGTTCACCTTATGCTTACCATATTCACCCCCTTCACCCCCACTTCCACAATTCAACCCTTGACCCCCACTTCCAGAGTGGCGGCCATCTTGGATTGACCCTGAAGTGCCCCAATGAACCCGGAATGAACTGGAAGTGCCCCAAATCAAACCGGAATTGACCCCAAATGAACCGGAGGTGACCTCAGGTAAACCGGAAGTGACCCCAAATCAAACCGGAAGTGACCCCAAATCAAACCGGAAGTGACCTTTTTAAACCGGAAGTGACCCCAAATAAACCGGAAGTGACCTCAGCTAGACCGGAAGTGCCTCTAATCAAACCGGAAGTGACCCAAATAGACCGGAAGTGACCCAAATCAAACCGGAAGTGACCATATTTCAACATTAAGTGCCCTAAATACCTACATTTGCGCTAACTTTTGCAAATTTTGCCCGATTAAACCCATTTCAACATTTTAACCCCAAAAGTGAACCTCCTAAAGCTGTTTTTTTCCTTTTGTTCCAAATTTCAAAAAATTTTGGTGCAATTTTTTTTCTTTTAATTCCCATTCATTCTCTATTAGGATTCAAGATTTGCTCTAACTTCTACATTTTTTAACCGATTCAACTTGTTCCAACTTTGAACTGTTCTTCTTTTGCCTTCCTATTCCACAACTACCCACTTACCAAAAATTCTCTACAATTTTGTTTTTCTAATCTAATTTCTACATTTTTCAACTTATTCAACCCATTCGACCTTTCAACTGTTCATCATTTTCCTACCTATTCCACAACTTCCCACTTACCCAAAATTCCAAATTTTCAATTTTGTAACTCACACCCAATTTTCCCAAATTTCCTTTTTCCCTTGTAATTTCTACATTTTTCAACCGATTCAACTCTTTTCAACATCATTCTGCAACATTCCCCAAGTATTTATTCAACCTCTTCACCTTCACACGCAATTTCTTCAGGAATTGCAAATTCTAGTTCTACTTTATTATTATTATTAGTGTGAAGGTGAAGACCTTCACACTATTGTTATTGCTGTCCTTTATTATTATTATTAGTGTGAAGGTGAAGACCTTCACACTATTGTTATTGCTGTCCTTTATTAGTGTGAAGGTGAAGACCTTCACACTATTGTTATTGCTGTCCTTTATTATTATTATTATTATTATTATTAGTGTGAAGGTGAAGACCTTCACACTATTGTTATTGCTGTCCTTTATTATTAGTGTGAAGGTGAAGACCTTCACACTATTGTTATTGCTGTCCTTTATTATTATTATTATTATTATTATTATTCTACTTATTCCGCTCACTTTTTTGACGCTTAACTCCTTCCACATACTTCAACCGATTCACTCCGTTCCACTTTTCACTTATTCCAAATATTCATGACACGGCTGCTTACATTTTTTTTGTTCGAAAAATTTTCCGTTTTCACAAAATTCACGATTTTGTGGCATTTTTTTCCCCATTCATTCTTAATGGCAGATTCAACATTTCACATTTTTGTTGTTCCAGTTTGAAATTCACTTATTTCAACACATTCAAATCACATTGGGGACATTCCCAAACTTGCCAAATTCAAAAATTTCACGTTTTCACTTTTAAAATTTGCACAAAATTTTGCAAAATTTCACAAAATTTAGTTTTTCACTTCTAGTTTCTACATTTTTCCACCGATTCAACTCGTTCCAACTTTCAACTGTTCATCTTTTGCCTACCTATTCCACACCTTCCCACTTAGCAAAATTTCCAAATTTTCAATTTTGAAATTCACACCAAATTTTCCCAAAATTTAGTTTTTCCCTTCTAATTTCTACATTTTTCAACCGATTCAACCCATTCCAACTTTATTCACTTTGTTCACCTTATGCTTACCATATTCACCCCCTTCACCCCCACTTCCACAATTCAACCCTTGACCCCCACTTCCAGAGTGGCGGCCATCTTGGATTGACCCTGAAGTGCCCCAATGAACCCGGAATGAACTGGAAGTGCCCCAAATCAAACCGGAATTGACCCCAAATGAACCGGAAGTGACCTCAGGTAAACCGGAAGTGACCCCAAATCAAACCGGAAGTGACCCCAAATCAAACCGGAAGTGACCTTTTTAAACCGGAAGTGACCCCAAATAAACCGGAAGTGACCTCAGCTAGACCGGAAGTGCCTCTAATCAAACCGGAAGTGACCCAAATAGACCGGAAGTGACCAAAATCAAACCGGAAGTGACCATATTTCAACATTAAGTGCCCTAAATACATACATTTGCGCTAACTTTCGCAAATTTTGCCCGATTAAACCCGTTTCAACATTTTAACCCCAAAAGTGAACCTCCTGAAGCCTTTTTTTCCTTTTGTCCCAAATTTCAAAAAATTTTGGTGCAATTTTTTTTTCTTTTAATTCCCATTCATTCTCTATTAGGATTCAAGTTTTGCTCTAACTTCTACATGTTTTAACCGATTCAATTCGTTCCAACTTTCAACTGTTCATCTTTTGCCTTCCTATTCCACAATTTCCCACTTACCAAAAATTCTCTGCAATTTTGTTTTTCTACTCTAATTTCTACATTTTTCAACTTATTCAAGCCATTCCACCTTTCAACTGTTCATCATTTTCCTACCTATTCCACAACTTCCCACTTACCCAAAATTCCAAATTTTCAATTTTGAAATTCACACCCAATTTTCCCAAATTTCCTTTTTCCCTTGTAATTTCTACATTTTCAACCGATTCAAGTCTTTTCAACATCATTCTGCAACATTCCCCAAGTATTTATTCAACCTCTTCACCTTCACACGCAATTTCTTCAGGAATTGCAAATTCTAGTTATTATTATTATTATTCTACTTATTCCGCTCACTTTTTTGACGCTTAACTCCTTCCACATACTTCAACCGATTCACTCCGTTCCACTTTTCACTCATTCCAAATATTCATGACACGGCTGCTTACATTTTTTTTGTTCGAAAAATTTTCCGTTTTCACAAAATTCACGATTTTGTGGCATTTTTTCCCCCATTCATTCTTAATGGCAGATTCAACATTTCACATTTTTGTTGTTCCAGTTTGAAATTCACTTATTTCAACACATTCAAATCACATTGGGGACATTCCCAAACTTGCCAAATTCAAAAATTTCACGTTTTCACTTTTAAAATTTGCACAAAATTTTGCAAAATTTCACAAAATTTAGTTTTTCACTTCTAGTTTCTACATTTTTCCACCGATTCAACTCGTTCCAACTTTCAACTGTTCATCTTTTGCCTACCTATTCCACACCTTCCCACTTAGCAAAATTTCCAAATTTTCAATTTTGAAATTCACACCAAATTTTCCCAAAATTTAGTTTTTCCCTTCTAATTTCTACATTTTTCAACCGATTCAACCCATTCCAACTTTATTCACTTTGTTCACCTTATGCTTACCATATTCACCCCCTTCACCCCCACTTCCACAATTCAACCCTTGACCCCCACTTCCAGAGTGGCGCCCATCTTGGATTGACCCTGAAGTGCCCCAATGAACCCGGAATGAACTGGAAGTGCCCCAAATCAAACCGGAATTGACCCCAAATGAACCGGAAGTGACCTCAGGTAAACCGGAAGTGACCCCAAATCAAACCGGAAGTGACCCCAAATCAAACCGGAAGTGACCTTTTTCAACCGGAAGTGACTTTTTTCAACCGGAAGTGACCCCAAATAAACCGGAAGTGACCTCAGCTGGACCGGAAGTGCCTCTAATCAAACCGGAAGTGACCCAAATCAAACCGGAAATGACCATATTTCAACATTAAGTGCCCTAAATACCTACATTTGCGCTAACTTTTGCAAATTTTGCCCGATTAAACCCATTTCAACATTTTAACCCCAAAAGTGAACCTCCTGAAGCCGTTTCTTTCCTTTTGTTCCAAATTTCAGAAACTTTTGGTGCAATTTTTTTTTCTTTTAATTCCCATTCATTCTCTATTAGGATTCAAGATTTGCTCTAACTTCTACATTTTTTAACCGATTCAACTCGTTCCAACTTTCAACTGTTCCTCTTTTGCCTTCCTATTCCACAACTTCCCACTTACCAAAAATTCTCTGCAATTTTGTTTTTCTACTCTAATTTCTACATTTTCAACTTATTCAACCCATTCCACCTTTCAACTGTTCATCATTTTCCTACCTATTCCACAACTTCCCACTTACCCAAAATTCCAAATTTTCAATTTTGAAATTCACACCCAATTTTCCCAAATTTCCTTTTTCCCTTGTAATTTCTACATTTTTCAACCGATTCAACTCTTTTCAACATCATTCTGCAACATTCCCCAAGTATTTATTCAACCTCTTCACCTTCACACGCAATTTCTTCAGGAATTGCAAATTCTAGTTATTAGTGTGAAGGTGAAGACCTTCACACTATTGTTATTGCTGTCCTTTATTATTATTATTATTATTATTATTATTAGTGTGAAGGTGAAGACCTTCACACTATTGTTATTGCTGTCCTTTATTATTATTATTATTATTATTATTATTATTATTCTACTTATTCCGCTCACTTTTTTGACGCTTAACTCCTTCCACATACTTCAACCGATTCACTCCGTTCCACTTTTCACTTGTTCCAAATATTCATGACACGGCTGCTTACATTTTTTTTGTTCGAAAAATTTTCCGTTTTCACAAAATTCACGATTTTGTGGCATTTTTTTCCCCATTCATTCTTAATGGCAGATTCAACATTTCACATTTTTGTTGTTCCAGTTTGAAATTCACTTATTTCAACACATTCAAATCACATTGGGGACATTCCCAAACTTGCCAAATTCAAAAATTTCACGTTTTCACTTTTAAAATTTGCACAAAATTTTGCAAAATTTCACAAAATTTAGTTTTTCACTTCTAGTTTCTACATTTTTCCACCGATTCAACTCGTTCCAACTTTCAACTGTTCATCTTTTGCCTACCTATTCCACACCTTCCCACTTAGCAAAATTTCCAAATTTTCAATTTTGAAATTCACACCAAATTTTCCCAAAATTTAGTTTTTCCCTTCTAATTTCTACATTTTTCAACCGATTCAACCCATTCCAACTTTATTCACTTTGTTCACCTTATGCTTACCATATTCACCCCCTTCACCCCCACTTCCACAATTCAACCCTTGACCCCCACTTCCAGAGTGGCGGCCATCTTGGATTGACCCTGAAGTGCCCCAATGAACCCGGAATGAACTGGAAGTGCCCCAAATCAAACCGGAATTGACCCCAAATGAACCGGAAGTGACCTCAGGTAAACCGGAAGTGACCCCAAATCAAACCGGAAGTGACCCCAAATCAAACCGGAAGTGACCTTTTAAACCGGAAGTGACCCCAAATAAACCGGAAGTGACCTCAGCTAGACCGGAAGTGCCTCTAATCAAACCGGAAGTGACCTAAATAGACCGGAAGTGCCTCTAATCAAACCGGAAGTGACCCAAATCAAACCGGAAATGACCATATTTCAACATTAAGTGCCCTAAATACCTACATTTGCGCTAACTTTTGCAAATTTTGCCCGATTAAACCCATTTCAACATTTTAACCCCAAAAGTGAACCTCCTGAAGCCGTTTCTTTCCTTTTGTTCCAAATTTCAGAAACTTTTGGTGCAATTTTTTTTTCTTTTAATTCCCATTAATTCTCTATTAGGATTCAAGATTTGCTCTAACTTCTACATTTTTTAACCGATTCAACTCGTTCCAACTTTCAACTGTTCCTCTTTTGCCTTCCTATTCCACAACTTCCCACTTACCAAAAATTCTCTACAATTTTGTTTTTCTACTCTAATTTCTACATTTTCAACTTATTCAACCCATTCCACCTTTCAACTGTTCATCATTTTCCTACCTATTCCACAACTTCCCACTTACCCAAAATTCCAAATTTTCAATTTTGAAATTCACACCCAATTTTCCCAAATTTCCTTTTTCCCTTGTAATTTCTACATTTTTCAACCGATTCAACTCTTTTCAACATCATTCTGCAACATTCCCCAAGTATTTATTCAACCTCTTCACCTTCACACGCAATTTCTTCAGGAATTGCAAATTCTAGTTATTATTATTATTCTACTTATTCCGCTCACTTTTTTGACGCTTAACTCCTTCCACATACTTCAACCGATTCACTCCGTTCCACTTTTCACTTATTCCAAATATTCATGACACGGCTGCTTACATTTTTTTTGTTCGAAAAATTTTCCGTTTTCACAAAATTCACGATTTTGTGGCATTTTTTTCCCCATTCATTCTTAATGGCAGATTCAACATTTCACATTTTTGTTGTTCCAGTTTGAAATTCACTTATTTCAACACATTCAAATCACATTGGGGACATTCCCAAACTTGCCAAATTCAAAAATTTCACGTTTTCACTTTTAAAATTTGCACAAAATTTTGCAAAATTTCACAAAATTTAGTTTTTCACTTCTAGTTTCTACATTTTTCCACCGATTCAACTCGTTCCAACTTTCAACTGTTCATCTTTTGCCTACCTATTCCACACCTTCCCACTTAGCAAAATTTCCAAATTTTCAATTTTGAAATTCACACCAAATTTTCCCAAAATTTAGTTTTTCCCTTCTAATTTCTACATTTTTCAACCGATTCAACCCATTCCAACTTTATTCACTTTGTTCACCTTATGCTTACCATATTCACCCCCTTCACCCCCACTTCCACAATTCAACCCTTGACCCCCACTTCCAGAGTGGCGGCCATCTTGGATTGACCCTGAAGTGCCCCAATGAACCCGGAATGAACTGGAAGTGCCCCAAATCAAACCGGAATTGACCCCAAATGAACCGGAAGTGACCTCAGGTAAACCGGAAGTGACCCCAAATCAAACCGGAAGTGACCCCAAATCAAACCGGAAGTGACCTTTTTCAACCGGAAGTGACCCCAAATAAACCGGAAGTGACCTCAGCTGGACCGGAAGTGCCTCTAATCAAACCGGAAGTGACCCAAATAGACCGGAAGTGACCCAAATCAAACCGGAAGTGACCATATTTCAACATTAAGTGCCCAAAATACCTACATTTGCGCTAACTTTTGCAAATTTTGACCGATTAAACCCGTTTCTACATTTTAACCCCAAAAGTGAACCTCCTGAAGCCGTTTTTTTTCCTTTTGTTCCAAATTTCAAAAGATTTTGGCGCAATTTTTTTTTCTTTTAATTCCCATTCATTCTTTATTAGGATTCAAGATTTGCTCTAACTTCTACATTTTTTAACCGATTCAACTCGTTCCAACTTTCAACTGTTCAATTTTGGTTTTCTACTCTAATTTCTACTTTTTTCAACTTATTCAACCCATTCAACTTATTCAACCCATTCCACCTTTCAACTGTTCATCATTTTCCTACCTATTCCACAACTTCCCACACCCAAAATTCCAAATTTTCAATTTTGAAATTCACACCCAATTTTCCCAAATTTCCCTTTTCCCTTGTAATTTCTACATTTTTCAACCGATTCAACTCTTTTCAACATCATTCTGCAGCATTCCCCAAGTATTTATTCAACCTCTTCACCTTCACACGCAATTTCTTCAGGAATTGCAAATTCTAGTTATTATTATTATTCTACTTATTCCGCTCACTTTTTTGACGCTTAACTCCTTCCACATACTTCAACCGATTCACTCCGTTCCACTTTTCACTTATTCCAAATATTCATGACACGGCTGCTTACATTTTTTTTGTTCGAAAAATTTTCCGTTTTCACAAAATTCACGATTTTGTGGCATTTTTTTCCCCATTCATTCTTAATGGCAGATTCAACATTTCACATTTTTGTTGTTCCAGTTTGAAATTCACTTATTTCAACACATTCAAATCACATTGGGGACATTCCCAAACTTGCCAAATTCAAAAATTTCACGTTTTCACTTTTAAAATTTGCACAAAATTTTGCAAAATTTCACAAAATTTAGTTTTTCACTTCTAGTTTCTACATTTTTCCACCGATTCAACTCGTTCCAACTTTCAACTGTTCATCTTTTGCCTACCTATTCCACACCTTCCCACTTAGCAAAATTTCCAAATTTTCAATTTTGAAATTCACACCAAATTTTCCCAAAATTTAGTTTTTCCCTTCTAATTTCTACATTTTTCAACCGATTCAACCCATTCCAACTTTATTCACTTTGTTCACCTTATGCTTACCATATTCACCCCCTTCACCCCCACTTCCACAATTCAACCCTTGACCCCCACTTCCAGAGTGGCGGCCATCTTGGATTGACCCTGAAGTGCCCCAATGAACCCGGAATGAACTGGAAGTGCCCCAAATCAAACCGGAATTGACCCCAAATGAACCGGAAGTGACCTCAGGTAAACCGGAAGTGACCCCAAATCAAACCGGAAGTGACCCCAAATCAAACCGGAAGTGACCTTTTTCGACCGGAAGTGACCCCAAATAAACCGGAAGTGACCTCAGCTAGACCGGAAGTGCCTCTAATCAAACCGGAAGTGACCCAAATAGACCGGAAGTGACCCAAATCAAACCGGAAGTGACCGTATTTCAACATTAAGTGCCCTAAATACCTACATTTGCGCTAACTTTTGCAAATTTTGCCCGATTAAACCCATTTCAACATTTTAACCCCAAAAGTGAAACTCCTAAAGCTGTTTTTTTTCCTTTTGTTCCAAATTTCAATAAATTTTGGTGCATTTTTTTTTCTTTTAATTCCCATTCATTCTCTATTAGGATTCAAGATTTGCTCTAACTTCTACTTTTTTTAACCGATTCAACTCGTTCCAACTTTCAACTGTTCCTCTTTTGCCTTCCTATTCCACAACTTCCCACTTACCAAAAATTCTCTACAATTTTGTTTTTCTACTCTAATTTCTACATTTTTCAACTTATTCAACCCATTACACCTTTCAACTGTTCATCATTTTCCTACCTATTCCACAACTTCCCACTTACCCAAAATTCCAAATTTTCAATTTTAGAATTCACACCCAATTTTCCCAAATTTTTTTCCCTTGTAATTTCTAAATTTTTCAACCGATTCAACTCTTTTCAACATCATTCTGCAACATTCCCCAAGTATTTATTCTACCTCTTCACCTTCACACGCAATTTCTTCAGGAATTGCAAATTCTAGTTATTATTATTATTCTACTTATTCCGCTCACTTTTTTGACGCTTAACTCCTTCCACATACTTCAACCGATTCACTCCGTTCCACTTTTCACTTATTCCAAATATTCATGACACGGCTGCTTACATTTTTTTTGTTCGAAAAATTTTCCGTTTTCACAAAATTCACGATTTTGTGGCATTTTTTTCCCCATTCATTCTTAATGGCAGATTCAACATTTCACATTTTTGTTGTTCCAGTTTGAAATTCACTTATTTCAACACATTCAAATCACATTGGGGACATTCCCAAACTTGCCAAATTCAAAAATTTCACGTTTTCACTTTTAAAATTTGCACAAAATTTTGCAAAATTTCACAAAATTTAATTTTTCACTTCTAGTTTCTACATTTTTCCACCGATTCAACTCGTTCCAACTTTCAACTGTTCATCTTTTGCTTACCTATTCCACACCTTCCCACTTAGCAAAATTTCCAAATTTTCAATTTTGAAATTCACACCAAATTTTCCCAAAATTTAGTTTTTCCCTTCTAATTTCTACATTTTTCAACCGATTCAACCCATTCCAACTTTATTCACTTTGTTCACCTTATGCTTACCATATTCACCCCCTTCACCCCCACTTCCACAATTCAACCCTTGACCCCCACTTCCAGAGTGGCGGCCATCTTGGATTGACCCTGAAGTGCCCCAATGAACCCGGAATGAACTGGAAGTGCCCCAAATCAAACCGGAATTGACCCCAAATGAACCGGAAGTGACCTCAGGTAAACCGGAAGTGACCCCAAATCAAACCGGAAGTGACCCCAAATCAAACCGGAAGTGACCTTTTTAAACCGGAAGTGACCCCAAATAAACCGGAAGTGACCTCAGCTAGACCGGAAGTGCCTCTAATCAAACCGGAAGTGACCCATATAGACCGGAAGTGACCAAATCAAACCGGAAGTGACCATATTTCAACATTAAGTGCCCTAAATACCTACATTTGCGCTAACTTTTGCAAATTTTGCCCGATTAAACCCATTTCAACATTTTAACCCCAAAAGTGAACTTCCTGAAGCCGTTTTTTTTCCTTTTGTTCCAAATTTCAAAAAATTTTGGCGCAATTTTTTTTCTTTTAATTCCCATTCATTCTCTATTAGGATTCAAGATTTGCTCTAACTTCTACATTTTTTAACCGATCCAACTCGTTCCAACTTTCAACTGTTCCTCTTTTGCCTTCCTATTCCACAACTTCACACTTACCAAAAATTCTCTACAATTTTGTTTTTCTACTCTAATTTCTACATTTTCAACTTATTCAACCCATTCCACCTTTCAACTGTTCATCATTTTCCTACCTATTCCACAACTTCCCACTTACCCAAAATTCCAAATTTTCAATTTTGAAATTCACACCCAATTTTCCCAAATTTCCTTTTTCCCTTGTAATTTCTACATTTTTCAACCGATTCAACTCTTTTCAACATCATTCTGCAACATTCCCCAAGTATTTATTCAACCTCTTCACCTTCACACGCAATTTCTTCAGGAATTGCAAATTCTAGTTATTAGTGTGAAGGTGAAGACCTTCACACTATTGTTATTGCTGTCCTTTATTATTATTATTATTATTATTAGTGTGAAGGTGAAGACCTTCACACTATTGTTATTGCTGTCCTTTATTAGTGTGAAGGTGAAGACCTTCACACTATTGTTATTGCTGTCCTTTATTATTATTATTCTACTTATTCCGCTCACTTTTTTGACGCTTAACTCCTTCCACATACTTCAACCGATTCACTCCGTTCCACTTTTCACTTATTCCAAATATTCATGACACGGCTGCTTACATTTTTTTTGTTCGAAAAATTTTCCGTTTTCACAAAATTCACGATTTTGTGGCATTTTTTCCCCCATTCATTCTTAATGGCAGATTCAACATTTCACATTTTTGTTGTTCCAGTTTGAAATTCACTTATTTCAACACATTCAAATCACATTGGGGACATTCCCAAACTTGCCAAATTCAAAAATTTCACGTTTTCACTTTTAAAATTTGCACAAAATTTTGCAAAATTTCACAAAATTTAGTTTTTCACTTCTAGTTTCTACATTTTTCCACCGATTCAACTCGTTCCAACTTTCAACTGTTCATCTTTTGCCTACCTATTCCACACCTTCCCACTTAGCAAAATTTCCAAATTTTCAATTTTGAAATTCACACCAAATTTTCCCAAAATTTAGTTTTTCCCTTCTAATTTCTACATTTTTCAACCGATTCAACCCATTCCAACTTTATTCACTTTGTTCACCTTATGCTTACCATATTCACCCCCTTCACCCCCACTTCCACAATTCAACCCTTGACCCCCACTTCCAGAGTGGCGGCCATCTTGGATTGACCCTGAAGTGCCCCAATGAACCCGGAATGAACTGGGAGTGCCCCAAATCAAACCGGAATTGACCCCAAATGAACCGGAAGTGACCTCAGGTAAACCGGAAGTGACCCCAAATCAAACCGGAAGTGACCCCAAATCAAACCGGAAGTGACCTTTTTAAACCGGAAGTGACCCCAAATAAACCGGAAGTGACCTCAGCTAGACCGGAAGTGCCTCTAATCAAACCGGAAGTGACCCAAATAGACCGGAAATGACCATATTTCAACATTAAGTGCCCTAAATACCTACATTTGCGCTAACTTTTGCAAATTTTGACCGATTAAACCCGTTTCTACATTTTAACCCCAAAAGTGAACCTCCTGAAGCCGTTTTTTTTCCTTTTGTTCCAAATTTCAAAAAATTTTGGCGCAATTTTTTTTCTTTTAATTCCCATTCATTCTTTATTAGGATTCAAGATTTGCTCTAACTTCTACATTTTTTAACCGATTCAACTCGTTCCAACTTTCAACTGTTCAATTTTGGTTTTCTACTCTAATTTCTACTTTTTTCAACTTATTCAACCCATTCAACTTATTCAACCCATTCCACCTTTCAACTGTTCATCATTTTCCTACCTATTCCACAACTTCCCACTTACCCAAAATTCCAAATTTTCAGTTTTGAAATTCACACCCAATTTTCCCAAATTTCCTTTTCCCTTGTAATTTCTACATTTTTCAACCGATTCAACTCTTTTCAACATCATTCTGCAGCATTCCCCAAGTATTTATTCAACCTCTTCACCTTCACACGCAATTTCTTCAGGAATTGCAAATTCTAGTTATTATTATTATTCTACTTATTCCGCTCACTTTTTTGACGCTTAACTCCTTCCACATACTTCAACCGATTCACTCCGTTCCACTTTTCACTTATTCCAAATATTCATGACACGGCTGCTTACATTTTTTTTGTTCGAAAAATTTTCCGTTTTCACAAAATTCACGATTTTGTGGCATTTTTTTCCCCATTCATTCTTAATGGCAGATTCAACATTTCACATTTTTGTTGTTCCAGTTTGAAATTCACTTATTTCAACACATTCAAATCACATTGGGGACATTCCCAAACTTGCCAAATTCAAAAATTTCACGTTTTCACTTTTAAAATTTGCACAAAATTTTGCAAAATTTCACAAAATTTAATTTTTCACTTCTAGTTTCTACATTTTTCCACCGATTCAACTCGTTCCAACTTTCAACTGTTCATCTTTTGCCTACCTATTCCACACCTTCCCACTTAGCAAAATTTCCAAATTTTCAATTTTGAAATTCACACCAAATTTTCCCAAAATTTAGTTTTTCCCTTCTAATTTCTACATTTTTCAACCGATTCAACCCATTCCAACTTTATTCACTTTGTTCACCTTATGCTTACCATATTCACCCCCTTCACCCCCACTTCCACAATTCAACCCTTGACCCCCACTTCCAGAGTGGCGGCCATCTTGGATTGACCCTGAAGTGCCCCAATGAACCCGGAATGAACTGGAAGTGCCCCAAATCAAACCGGAATTGACCCCAAATGAACCGGAAGTGACCTCAGGTAAACCGGAAGTGACCCCAAATCAAACCGGAAGTGACCCCACATCAAACCGGAAGTGACCTTTTTAAACCGGAAGTGACCCCAAATAAACCGGAAGTGACCTCAGCTGGACCGGAAGTGCCTCTAATCAAACCGGAAGTGACCCAAATAGACCGGAAGTGACCAAATCAAACCGGAAGTGACCATATTTCAACATTAAGTGCCCTAAATACCTACATTTGCGCTAACTTTTGCAAATTTTGCCCGATTAAACCCATTTCAACATTTTAACCCCAAAAGTGAACTTCCTGAAGCCGTTTTTTTTCCTTTTGTTCCAAATTTCAAAAAATTTTGGCGCAATTTTTTTTCTTTTAATTCCCATTCATTTTCTATTAGGATTCAAGATTTGCTCTAACTTCTACATTTTTTAACCGATTCAACTCGTTCCAACTTTCAACTGTTCCTCTTTTGCCTTCCTATTCCACAACTTCACACTTACCAAAAATTCTCTACAATTTTGTTTTTCTACTCTAATTTCTACATTTTCAACTTATTCAACCCATTCCACCTTTCAACTGTTCATCATTTTCCTACCTATTCCACAACTTCCCACTTACCCAAAATTCCAAATTTTCAATTTTGAAATTCACACCCAATTTTCCCAAACTTCCTTTTTCCCTTGTAATTTCTACATTTTTCAACCGATTCAACTCTTTTCAACATCATTCTGCAGCATTCCCCAAGTATTTATTCAACCTCTTCACCTTCACACGCAATTTCTTCAGGAATTGCAAATTCTAGTTATTATTATTATTCTACTTATTCCGCTCACTTTTTTGACGCTTAACTCCTTCCACATACTTCAACCGATTCACTCCATTCCACTTTTCACTTATTCCAAATATTCATGACACGGCTGCTTACATTTTTTTTGTTCGAAAAATTTTCCGTTTTCACAAAATTCACGATTTTGTGGCATTTTTTTCCCCATTCATTCTTAATGGCAGATTCAACATTTCACATTTTTGTTGTTCCAGTTTGAAATTCACTTATTTCAACACATTCAAATCACATTGGGGACATTCCCAAACTTGCCAAATTCAAAAATTTCACGTTTTCACTTTTAAAATTTGCACAAAATTTTGCAAAATTTCACAAAATTTAGTTTTTCACTTCTAGTTTCTACATTTTTCCACCGATTCAACTCGTTCCAACTTTCAACTGTTCATCTTTTGCCTACCTATTCCACACCTTCCCACTTAGCAAAATTTCCAAATTTTCAATTTTGAAATTCACACCAAATTTTCCCAAAATTTAGTTTTTCCCTTCTAATTTCTACATTTTTCAACCGATTCAACCCATTCCAACTTTATTCACTTTGTTCACCTTATGCTTACCATATTCACCCCCTTCACCCCCACTTCCACAATTCAACCCTTGACCCCCACTTCCAGAGTGGCGGCCATCTTGGATTGACCCTGAAGTGCCCCAATGAACCCGGAATGAACTGGAAGTGCCCCAAATCAAACCGGAATTGACCCCAAATGAACCGGAAGTGACCTCAGGTAAACCGGAAGTGACCCCAAATCAAACCGGAAGTGACCCCAAATGAACCGGAAGTGACCTCAGGTAAACCGGAAGTGACCCCAAATCAAACCGGAAGTGACCTTTTTAAACCGGAAGTGACCTTTTTGAACCGGAAGTGACCACAAATAAACCGGAAGTGACCTCAGCTAGACCGGAAGTGCCTCTATTCAAACCGGAAGTGACTCAAATAGACCGGAAGTGACCCAAATCAAACCGGAAGTGACCATATTTCAACATTAAGTGCCCAAAATACCTACATTTGCGCTAACTTTTGCAAATTTTGACCGATTAAACCCGTTTCTACATTTTAACCCCAAAAGTGAACCTCCTGAAGCCGTTTTTTTCCTTTTGTTCCAAATTTCAAAAGATTTTGGCGCAATGTTTTTTTCTTTTAATTCCCATTCATTCTTTATTAGGGTTCAAGATTTGCTCTAACTTCTACATTTTTTAACCGATTCAACTCGTTCCAACTTTCAACTGTTCAATTTTGGTTTTCTACTCTAATTTCTACTTTTTTCAACTTATTCAACCCATTCAACTTATTCAACCCATTCCACCTTTCAACTGTTCATCATTTTCCTACCTATTCCACAACTTCCCACTTACCCAAAATTCCAAATTTTCAGTTTTGAAATTCACACCCAATTTTCCCAAATTTCCTTTTCCCTTGTAATTTCTACATTTTTCAACCGATTCAACTCTTTTCAACATCATTCTGCAGCATTCCTTAAGTATTTATTCAACCTCTTCACCTTCACACGCAATTTCTTCAGGAATTGCAAATTCTAGTTATTATTATTCTACTTATTCCGCTCACTTTTTTGACGCTTAACTCCTTCCACATACTTCAACCGATTCACTCCGTTCCACTTTTCACTTATTCCAAATATTCATGACACGGCTGCTTACATTTTTTTTGTTCGAAAAATTTTCCGTTTTCACAAAATTCACGATTTTGTGGCATTTTTTTCCCCATTCATTCTTAATGGCAGATTCAACATTTCACATTTTTGTTGTTCCAGTTTGAAATTCACTTATTTCAACACATTCAAATCACATTGGGGACATTCCCAAACTTGCCAAATTCAAAAATTTCACGTTTTCACTTTTAAAATTTGCACAAAATTTTGCAAAATTTCACAAAATTTAGTTTTTCACTTCTAGTTTCTACATTTTTCCACCGATTCAACTCGTTCCAACTTTCAACTGTTCATCTTTTGCCTACCTATTCCACACCTTCCCACTTAGCAAAATTTCCAAATTTTCAATTTTGAAATTCACACCAAATTTTCCCAAAATTTAGTTTTTCCCTTCTAATTTCTACATTTTTCAACCGATTCAACCCATTCCAACATTATTCACTTTGTTCACCTTATGCTTACCATATTCACCCCCTTCACCCCCACTTCCACAATTCAACCCTTGACCCCCACTTCCAGAGTGGCGGCCATCTTGGATTGACCCTGAAGTGCCCCAATGAACCCGGAATGAACTGGAAGTGCCCCAAATCAAACCGGAATTGACCCCAAATGAACCGGAAGTGACCTCAGGTAAACCGGAAGTGACCCCAAATCAAACCAGAAGTGACCCCAAATCAAACCGGAAGTGACCTTTTTCAACCGGAAGTGACCTTTTTCAACCGGAAGTGACCCCAAATAAACCGGAAGTGACCTCAGCTGGACCGGAAGTGCCTCTAATCAAACCGGAAGTGACCCAAATCAAACCGGAAATGACCATATTTCAACATTAAGTGCCCTAAATACCTACATTTGCGCTAACTTTTGCAAATTTTGCCCGATTAAACCCATTTCAACATTTTAACCCCAAAAGTGAACCTCCTGAAGCCGTTTCTTTCCTTTTGTTCCAAATTTCAGAAACTTTTGGTGCAATTTTTTTTTCTTTTAATTCCCATTCATTCTCTATTAGGATTCAAGATTTGCTCTAACTTCTACATTTTTTAACCGATTCAACTCGTTCCAACTTTCAACTGTTCCTCTTTTGCCTTCCTATTCCACAACTTCCCACTTACCAAAAATTCTCTACAATTTTGTTTTTCTACTCTAATTTCTACATTTTCAACTTATTCAACCCATTCCACCTTTCAACTGTTCATCATTTTCCTACCTATTCCACAACTTCCCACTTACCCAAAATTCCAAATTTTCAATTTTGAAATTCACACCCAATTTTCCCAAATTTCCTTTTTCCCTTGTAATTTCTACATTTTTCAACCGATTCAACTCTTTTCAACATCATTCTGCAACATTCCCCAAGTATTTATTCAACCTCTTCACCTTCACACGCAATTTCTTCAGGAATTGCAAATTCTAGTTATTATTGTGTGAAGGCGAAGGCCTTCACACATTGTTATTCTACTTTATTATTATTATTATTATTATTATTATTATTATTAAACAACTTATTCCGCCCACTTTTTTGGCACCTAACTAGTCCTACATGCTTCAACCGATTCACCCCGTTCAAACTTTCACACATTCCAAAAATTCATGTCATGCTTGCTACCATTTTTTTTGTTCTTAACGTTTACCGTTTTTGTGTAATTAGCAAATTTGTGACTTATAATTCCCCATTCATTCTTAATGGCAGTTTCAACACGAGCCATTTCCCTGCGTGGGTTCGAATTTTACATGTGTCACATTGGGCGTCTCACCATTACACAAACTCACACGACACTGGCTGCAGTTTTTTTCGTCATAAACATTCATTGTGTTTGCACAATTAGTACATTTGTGGTGTAAAATTACGCATTCATTCTTAATGGTGCATTCAACATGAACATTTATCACATTAAGCGAATTCCGCCATTTCAAAAAAGAAAACCAATTAGCTCAGTTTGTAACGTGGGCACTTCTTAACTCTAGCCGGTTCCCCGCGTGAGTTCGATTCCAACTGTGGGCACTGTTTTATTTCCTTTTTATTCACTGCTTTATATTTTTTACGCTTATGATTTGTAACTTGTCATTTTACCATTTATTTAAATAATAACCTTTTTATTCTTCCCGCTTATCATTTGTAACTCTCGTCATTTTCCCATTTATTGTATAAATAATTTTATTTCCTTTATATTCTTCCCACTTATCATTTTTATCATTTATCATTTGTAACTTTTGTCATTTTCCCATTTATTTTATAATAATTTAATTTCCTTTTTATTCTTCCCGCTTATCATTATTAACCACTTATCATTTGTAACTCTCGTCATTTTTCCTATTTATTTTATTTATCATCATTTGTCATTATTTATTTCCCTTTTTATTTTTCCCATTAATTTCATTCATCATCATTTATTTCCCTTTTTATTTTTCCTGCTTATCATTTTAACACATCATTTTACCTATGTATTTTATTCATCATCATTTATCATCATTAATTTCCCTTTTTCATTTTTCCTGTCTTTCATTTCGAAAAAAGTAGAATAACAATAGTGCGAAGGTCTTCGCCTTCACACGCAATTTCTCCAGAAATTGCAATTCTAGTTATTATTCAACTTATTCCTCTCACTTTTTTGGCACCTAACTAGTCCTACATGCTTCAACCGATTCACCCCGTTCAAACTTTCACACATTCCAAAAATTCATGGCATGCTTGCTACCATTTTTTTTGTTGATAACATTTACCGTTTTTGTGTAATTAGCAAATTTGTGACTTTTAAATCCCCATTCATTCTTAATGGCAATTTCAACACGAGCCATTTCCCTGCGTGGGTTCGAATTTTACATGTGTCACATTGGGCGTCTCACCATTACACAAACTCACACGACACTGGCTGCAGTTTTTTTCGTTATAAACATTTATTGTTTTTGCATAATTAGTACATTTGTGGTGTAAAATCACGCATTCATTCTTAATGGTGCATTCAACATGAACATTCATCACATTAAGCGAATTCCACCACTTTCAAAAAGAAAACCAATTAGCTCAGTTTGTAACGCGGGCACTTCTTAACTCTAGCCACTTCCCCGTGTGAGTTCGATTCCAACCGTGGGTAATGTTTTTTTCCTTTTTATTCACTGCTTCATATTTTTTACGCTTATGATTTGTAACTTGTCATTTTACCATTTACTTTAATAATAATTTATTTTCCTTTTTATTCTTCCCGATTATCATTTATAACGTTTATCATTTGTAACTTTTGTCATTTTCCCATTTATTTTATAATAATTTAATTTCCTTTATATTCTTCCCGATTATCATTTTTAACGTTTATCATTTGTAACTTTTGTCATTTTCCCATTTATTTTATAATAATTTAATTTCCTTTTTATTCTTCCCGCTTATTATTAACGTTTATCATTTGTAACTCTCATCATTTTCCCATTTATTTTATTCATCATTTATTTCCCTTTTTAATTTTTCCTTTCTTTCATTTCGAAAAAAGTAGAATAACAATAGTGCGAAGGTCTTCGCCTTCACACGCAATTTCTCCAGAAATTGCAATTCTAGTTAGTGTGAAGGTGAAGACCTTCACACTATTGTTATTGCTGTCCTTTATTATTATTATTATTATTATTCTACTTATTCCGCTCACTTTTTTGTCCGTTAACTACTTCCACATACTTCAACCGATTCACTCCATTCCACTTTTCACTGATTCCAAATATTCATGACACGGGTGCTTACATTTTTTTCGTTCAAAAAATTTTCCGTTTTCGCAAAATTCACAAAATTCCGGCAAATTCTTCCCCATTCATTCTTAATGGCAGATTCAACATTTCACATTTTTGTTGTTCCAGTTTGAAATTCACTTATTTCAACACATTCAAATCACATTTGGGACATTCCCAAACTTGCCAAATTCACAAATTTCACGTTTTCACTTTTAAAATTTGCACAAAATTTTGCAAAATTTCACAAAATTTAGTTTTTCACTTCTAATTTCTACATTTTTCCACCGATTCAACTCGTTCCAACTTTCAACTGTTCATCTTTTGCCTACCTATTCCACACCTTCCCACTTAGCAAAATTTCCAAATTTTCAATTTTGAAATTCACACCAAATTTTCCAAAAATTTAGTTTTTCCCTTCTAATTTCTATATTTTTCGACCGATTCAACCCATTCCAACTTTATTCACTTTGTTCACCTTATGCTTACCATATTCACCCCCTTCACCCCCACTTCCACAATTCAACCCTTGACCCCCACTTCCAGAGTGGCGGCCATCTTGGATTGACCCTGAAGTGCCCCAATGTACGCGGAATGAACCGGAAGTGCCCCAAATCAAACCGGGATTGACCCCAAATGAACCGGAAGTGACCTCAGGTAAACCGGAAGTGACCCCAAATCAAACCGGAAGTGACCCCAAATCAAACCGGAAGTGACCTTTTTCAACCGGAAGTGACCTTTTTAAACCGGAAGTGACCCCAAATAAACCGGAAGTGACCTGAGCTAGACCGGAAGTGCCTCTAATCAAACCGGAAGTGACCCAAATCAAACCGGAAATGACCATATTTCAACATTAAGTGCCCTAATTACCTACATTTGCGCTAACTTTTGCAAATTTTGCCCGATTAAACCCATTTCAACATTTTAACCCCAAAAGTGAACCTCCTGAAGCCGTTTTTTTCCTTTTGTTCCAAATTTCAGAAACTTTTGGTGCATTTTTTTTTCTTTTAATTCCCATTCATTCTCTATTAGGATTCAAGATTTGCTCTAACTTCTACATTTTTTAACTGATTCAACTCGTTCCAACTTTCAACTGTTCCTCTTTTGCCTTCCTATTCCACAACTTCCCACTTACCAAAAATTCTCTACAATTTTGTTTTTCTACTCTAATTTCTACATTTTCAACTTATTCAACCCATTCCACCTTTCAACTGTTCATCATTTTCCTACCTATTTCACAACTTCCCACTTACCCAAAATTCCAAATTTTCAATTTTGAAATTCACACCCAATTTTCCCAAATTTCCTTTTTCCCTTGTAATTTCTACATTTTTCAACCGATTCAACTCTTTTCAACATCATTCTGCAGCATTCCCCAAGTATTTATTCAACCTCTTCACCTTCACACGCAATTTCTTCAGGAATTGCAAATTCTAGTTATTATTATTCTACTTATTCCGCTCACTTTTTTGACGCTTAACTCCTTCCACATACTTCAACCGATTCACTCCGTTCCACTTTTCACTTATTCCAAATATTCATGACACGGCTGCTTACATTTTTTTTGTTCGAAAAATTTTCCATTTTCACAAAATTCACGATTTTGTGGCATTTTTTTCCCCATTCATTCTTAATGGCAGATTCAACATTTCACATTTTTGTTGTTCCAGTTTGAAATTCACTTATTTCAACACATTCAAATCACATTGGGGACATTCCCAAACTTGCCAAATTCAAAAATTTCACGTTTTCACTTTTAAAATTTGCACAAAATTTTGCAAAATTTCACAAAATTTAGTTTTTCACTTCTAGTTTCTACATTTTTCCACCGATTCAACTCGTTCCAACTTTCAACTGTTCATCTTTTGCCTACCTATTCCACACCTTCCCACTTAGCAAAATTTCCAAATTTTCAATTTTGAAATTCACACCAAATTTTCCCAAAATTTAGTTTTTCCCTTCTAATTTCTACATTTTTCAACCGATTCAACCCATTCCAACTTTATTCACTTTGTTCACCTTATGCTTACCATATTCACCCCCTTCACCCCCACTTCCACAATTCAACCCTTGACCCCCACTTCCAGAGTGGCGGCCATCTTGGATTGACCCTGAAGTGCCCCAATGAACCCGGAATGAACTGGAAGTGCCCCAAATCAAACCGGAATTGACCCCAAATGAACCGGAAGTGACCTCAGGTAAACCGGAAGTGACCCCAAATCAAACCGGAAGTGACCCCAAATCAAACCGGAAGTGACCTTTTTAAACCAGAAGTGACCCCAAATAAACCGGAAGTGACCTCAGCTAGACCGGAAGTGCCTCTAATCAAACCGGAAGTGACCTAAATAGACCAAAAGTGCCTCTAATCAAACCGGAAGTGACCTAAATAGACCGGAAGAGACCCAAATCAAACCGGAAGTGACCCCAAATGAACCGGAAGTGACCTCAGGTAAACCGGAAGTGACCCCAAATCAAACCGGAAGTGACCCCAAATCAAACCGGAAGTGACCTTTTTCAACCGGAAGTGACCTTTTTAAACCGGAAGTGACCCCAAATAAACCGGAAGTGACCTCAGCTAGACCGGAAGTGCCTCTAATCAAACCGGAAGTGACCCAAATCAAACCGGAAATGACCATATTTCAACATTAAGTGCCCTAAATACCTGCATTTGCGCTAACCTTTGCAAAATTTGCCCGATTAAACCCATTTCAACATTTTAACCCCAAAAGTGAACCTCCTGAAGCCGTTTTTTTCCTTTTGTTCCAAATTTCAGAAACTTTTGGTGCAATTTTTTTTTCTTTTAATTCCCATTCATTCTCTATTAGGATTCAAGATTTGCTCTAACTTCTACATTTTTTAACCGATTCAACTCGTTCCAACTTTCAACTGTTCCTCTTTTGCCTTCCTATTCCACAACTTCCCACTTACCAAAAATTCTCTACAATTTTGTTTTTCTACTCTAATTTCTACATTTTCAACTTATTCAACCCATTCCACCTTTCAACTGTTCATCATTTTCCTACCTATTCCACAACTTCCCACTTACCCAAAATTCCAAATTTTCAATTTTGAAATTCACACCGAATTTTCCCAGATTTCCTTTTTCCCTTGTAATTTCTACATTTTTCAACCGATTCAACTCTTTTCAACATCATTCTGCAACATTCCCCAAGTATTTATTCAACCTCTTCACCTTCACACGCAATTTCTTCAGGAATTGCAAATTCTAGTTATTATTATTATTCTACTTATTCCGCTCACTTTTTTGTCCGTTAACTACTTCCACATACTTCAACCGATTCACTCCATTCCACTTTTCACTGATTCCAAATATTCATGACGCGGGTGCTTACATTTATTTCGTTCAAAAAATTTTCCGTTTTCGCAAAATTCACAAAATTCCGGCAAATTCTTCCCCATTCATTCTTAATGGCAGATTCAACATTTCACATTTACGTTGCTCCAGTTTGAAATTCACTTAATTCAACACATTCAAATCACATTGGGGACATTCCCAAAATTGCCAAATTAAAAAATTTTACGTTTTCACTTTTAAAATTTGCACAAAATTTTGCAAAATTTCACAAAATTTAATTTTTCACTTCTAATTTCTACATTTTTCCACCGATTCAACTCGTTCCAACTTTCAACTGTTCATCTTTTGCCTACCTATTCCACACCTTCCCACTTACCAAAATTTCCAAATTTTCAATTTTGAAATTTACACCAAATTTTCCAAAAATTTAGTTTTTCCCTTCTAATTTCTACATTTTTCAACCGATTCAACCCATTCCAACTTTATTCACTTTGTTCACCTTATGCTTACCATATTCACCCCCTTCACCCCCACTTCCACAATTCAACCCTTGACCCCCACTTCCAGAGTGGCGGCCATCTTGGATTGACCCTGAAGTGCCCCAATGAACTCGGAATGAACCGGAAGTGCCCCAAATCAAACCGGAATTGACCACAAATGAACCGGAAGTGACCTCAGGTAAACCGGAAGTGACCCCCAAATCAAACCGGAAGTAACCCAAATCAAACCGGATGTGACCTTTTTAAACCGGAAGTGACCCCAAATAAACCGGAAGTGACCTCAGCTAGACCGGAAGTGCCTCTATTCAAACCGGAAGTGACCCAAATGGACCTGAAGTGCCACAAATCAAACCGGAAGTGACCCCAAATGAACCGGAAGTGACCTCAGGTAAACCGGAAGTGACCCCAAATCAAACCAGAAATGACCTAAATTAAACCGGAAGTGACCTTTTTAAACCGAAAGTGACCTCGAATAAACCGGAAGTGACCTCAGCTAGACCGGAAGTGCCTCTATTCAAACCGGAAGTGACCCAAATCAAACCGGAAGTGACCCTAGATGATCCGGAAGTGACCACAGGTAAACCAGAAGTGACCCCAAATCAAACCGGAAGTGACCTTTTTACACCGGAAGTTACCTTTTTAAACCGGAAGTGACCCCAAATAACCGGCGGTAAGGGATGCCGTCAAGCTGAAGAAGGAGTCCTATCGGGCCGTTTTGGCCTGCGGGACTCCGGAGGCAGCTGACAGGTACCGGATGGCCAAGCGGAACGCGGCTTCGGCGGTTGCTGAGGCAAAAACCCGGGCGTGGGAGGAGTCCGGTGAGGCCATGGAGAATGACTTTCGGACGGCTTCGAGGAAATTCTGGTCCACCATCCGGCGTCTCAGGAGGGGGAAGCAGTGCAACATCAACACTGTTTACAGTGGGGATGGCGTGCTGCGGACCTCGACTCGGGACGTCGTGAGTCGGTGGGGAGAATACTTCGAAGACCTCCTCAATTCCACCTACACGCCTTCCATTGAGGAAGCAGGGCCTGGAGACTCTGAGGCGGATTCTCCAATCTCTGGGGTCGAAGTCACTGAGGTAGTTAAAAAACTCCTCGGTGGCAAGGCCCCGGGGGTGGATGAGATCCGCCCAGAGTTCTTAAAGGCTCTGGATGTTGTGGGGCTGTCATGGCTGACACGCCTCTACAACGTTGCGTGGACATCGGGGACAGTGCCTCTGGATTGGCAGACTGGGGTGATGGTTCCCCTCTTTAAGAAGGGGGACCGGAGGGTGTGTTCCAATTACAGGGGAATCACACTCCTCAGCCTCCCTGGTAAGGTCTATTCAGGGGTGCTGGAGAGGAGGGTCCGTCGGGAGGTCGAACCTCGGATTCAGGAGGAGCAGTGTGGCTTTTGTCCTGGCCGTGGAACAGTGGACCAGCTCTACACCCTCGGCAGGATCCTCGAGGGTGCATGGGAGTTCGCCCAACCAGTCCACATGTGTTTTGTGGACTTGGAGAAGGCGTTCGACCGTGTCCCTCGGGAGGTTCTGTGGAGGGTGCTTCGGGAGTACGGGGTGCCGAGCCAACTGATAAGGGCGGTTCGGTCCCTGTATCACCGATGCCAGAGTCTGGTCCGCATTTCCGGCAGTAAGTCGGATTCGTTCCCAGTGAGGGTTGGACTCCGCCAAGGCTGCCCTTTGTCACCGATTCTGTTCATAATTTTTATGGACAGAATTTCTAGGCGCAGCCGAGGCGTTGAGGGGGTCCGGTTTGGGGACCTCAGCATCGCGTCTCTGCTTTTTGCAGATGACGTGGTGCTGTTGGCTTCTTCAGGCCGTGATCTCCAGCTCTCGCTGGAACGGTTCGCAGCCGAGTGTGAAGCGGTCGGGATGAGGGTCAGCACCTCCAAATCCGAGTCCATGGTCCTCGATCGGAAAAGGGTGGAATGCCCTCTCCGGATCGGGGATGAGATCCTGCCCCAAGTGGAGGAGTTCAAGTATCTTGGAGTCTTGTTCACGAGTGAGGGGAGGATGGAGCGTGAGATCGACAGGCGGATCGGTGCAGCGTCGGCAGTAATGCGGACCCTGTACCGGTCCGTTGTGGTGAAGAGAGAGCTGAGCCAAAAGGCAAAGCTCTCAATTTACCGGTCGATTTACGCTCCTACCCTCACCTATGGTCACGAGCTATGGGTCGTGACCGAAAGAACGAGATCTCGGATACAAGCGGCCGAAATGAGTTTTCTCCGCAGGATGTCCGGGCTCTCCCTTAGAGATAGGGTGAGAAGCTCGGTCATCCGGGAGAGACTCGGAGTAGAGTCGCTACTCCTCCACGTTGAGAGGAGCCAGATGAGGTGGCTCGGGCATCTTATCAGGATGCCTCCTGGACGCCTCCCTGGGGAGGTGTTCCGGGCATGTCCCACCGATAGGAGACCCCGGGGACGACCCAGGACGCGCTGGAGAGACTATGTCTCTCAGCTGGCCTGGGAACGCCTTGGGATCCCCCGGGATGAGCTGGATGAAGTGGCTGGGGAGAGGGAAGTCTGGGAGTCCCTCCTAAAGCTGCTGCCCCCGCGACCCGACCCCGGATAAGCGGAAGAAGATGGATGGATGGATGGTGACCCCAAATAAACCGTAAGTGACCTCTGCTAAACCGGAAGTTACCTAAATTAAACCGGAAGTGCCCCAAATAAACCGGAATTAACCTTATTTCAACAAGAAGTTCCTTAAATGAAACCAGAAGTGACCTAAATGTAACATTTACTCTAACTTGTACAATTTTTGTCCGATTCAACCCGTTTCAACTTTTGAACTCCAAAGTGTACCTCTTGAACCTGTAGTTCTCGTTATGTTACAAATTTAAAAAAATGTTGGCGCATTTTTTTTTAAATTCCCATTAATGGTCTTCACCTTCACACGCAATTTCTCCAGAAATTGTATTTTCTAGTTTACTTTCTTAGCCAAGCTCTACAGTGACTACTTAATATTGGGTCAAAGTGTCATTTCTTCAGTGTTGTTATAATTAAAACATTGTAGAAATGAGAGGGGTGTACTCACTTTTGTGAGATACTGTATGTTTGTGTGACGATAACGACCATAAATATCTACCGTATGATAACAACAGCCACATTGCATCCACAATCTGGTGATGACATTGTTAGAAGAACCAATCAGAAACAGAATAACTGGTGTGGCCAGAGCAGCTTCATACGCTTGCTTCGCTGCCCGTCAAACAGAAATACACTACTGGGAATGCACTCATGGAAATCCCACCCACGCGTCACGTTTGTGTCAAAACCGCAATCTGGGAGCAAAAGCTAAGAAACGCGGAGCAGAAGCAAAGAATCACGGAGCAGAAGCAAAATGTCAGGGAGCGGAAGCAAATTGTCAGGGAGCACAATCAAATATTTTGTACCATTTCACAATTTTTTTGCAATGTTGCATTTGTCATGTGATTTTTTTTGCGTTTAGTAATTTGAATTTATATTTTTTGCTTGCGTTTTAAAAAGTTTTCTATATTGACACAAAATAAACACCATATGTGCAGAGATCACAGCGGCGCTCCAGCGCGGTCCTCATCTCAGCGAGGTTGTTTTGCTCGTTTTGCTCTGACGGACGTCGCCATTGCTGACACTCACCCCGACAGCTCCAGCATGGAGAGTTTCGAGACGCTCGAGCATCCTTCTCAACTCTCACGAAAAAAGCAAGTCGATTAACATGTCAGGATTTGTTGATTCGAGGCTTGACATTCTTGAGTATTGTCAAGTCAAAGTCAGCTTTATTGTCAATTTCTTCACATGCCAAAGACACACAAAGAAACCGAAATTTCGTTCCCCGCTATCCCACGGTGACAAGACATATCAAGACAATAGACAATCAAGTACACAACAGCGTGCCGAATAAATAATGAATAAATTACACAACAAATAAATAAGAGGAGCAAAAAGGAGCAAGTGAGCGTACAGCAGATATTCCAGAAAATAGCGCGCAGCACGCTACGCAGAAGGGGGTAGCGAGTTCAGGGCCCTAACAGCCTGGAGAATGAAGCTGTTGGCGAGTCTGGTGGTGCGGGAGCGCAGGCTCCTGTACCTCTTCCCAGAGGGCAGAAGGTCAAACAAAGAGTGAGCTGGGTGACTCACATCACTCACAATCGTGGTTGCCTTGCGGGTGAGATGGGAGGTGTAAATGTCCTTCAGGGAGGGGAGCGAAGCACCAATAATCTTACCAGCCGTATTCACTATGCGCTGCAGGGCCTTCAAGTTCTGGTCAGTGCAGCTACCACGCCAGACAGCGATGCAACTGGAGAGGACGCTCTCAATAGTGCCATGGTAGAAAGTAGACAGGACTGCCTGAGGAGCACATGCACGCCTGAGTCTCCGCAGGAAGTACAGGCGGCTGTCAGGTTCAATGTGCTAACTGAATATCTGAATAAAGCTGAGCTTTCTTTGCCAATGACGCGGTGTTTGCTGACCAGGAGAGGTCCTCACTGATGTGCTTCACTATGCGGTTGTCGCTGTAGGTCGCAGTGCAGTCATGCGTCAGCAGGGTGAAGAGCAGTGGACTGAGCACGCAGCCCTGGGGGGCCCCCGTGCTCAGCGTGATGCTGGCGGAGATTTTGTCGCCAACACGCACCACCTGAGGCCTCTGACAGAGGAAGTCCAGTAACCTTTTGCAGAGGGAGGTACTGAGGCCCAGCTCGTCGAGTTTGCAGAGGAGTCGCTGCGGGACAATGGTGTTGAAGGCAGAGCTGAAGTCCACAAACACCAACCTCACATATGAGTCCTTTCTCTCCAGGTGGGTGAGGGCCGAGTGGAGGGCAGAGCAGATGGCATCCTCAGAGGACCGTTTGGCACGGTACGCAAACTGGAAAGGGTCAATGGTGGGGGGCAGAACGGATTTGATGTGCTCCAAGCCGCTCAAAGCACTTCATGACGATGGGCGTCAGTGCCACTGGGTGGTAGTTATTGAAGCAGGATGGTGCAGGTTTCTTCGGCACAGGAACGATGATGGCAGCCTTGAAACACGAAGGGACGATGGCCTGCTGCAGGGAAACGTTAAAGATGGCCATGAAGACACCCGACAGCTCGCCAGCGCAGTCCTTCAGCGCTCGACCCGGGATGTTGTCAGGGCCCGCCGCCTTACGGGTGTCAATAGCGGCAAGCGCCCCCCTCACTCCGTCGGCAGAGAGGCACAGGGGCTGGTCGTGCGGGGGGGGGGGGAGTGGTCTTCAGCGGGCAAGTGCTGTTCTGGGCGTCGAAGCGAGCAAAGAAGCGGTTAAGATCGTTCAGCAGACGGACGTCGCCCTCACAGCTCCGCGGCGCAGGCTTGTAGTCCGTGATGTCTGAATGCCCTGCCAAAGGCTCCGTGCGTCCTTGCTGTGCTTGAAGTGGGTGGAGACCTTGCAAGAGAACGCCTTTTTCGCTTCTTTGGTGCCCCGGGACAGGTTGGCCCTCGCTGCCCTCAAGCCAGCCTCATACCCCGCTCTGAAAGCTTTGTCCCTGGCCTTCAGCAGTCTGAGGACAGCCCCTGTCAGCCACCTTCCAGTTCACTCGAGTGACGACGGATTTTGAGCGAGTCACATCATCGATGCACTTCGCGACGTAAGAGGAAACAGAGTCAGCATACTCCTCTATGTCTGTCCGATCGTTGTAGGTGGCCGCCCGCTTAAACATGTCCCAGTCAGTAGTGCCAAAGCAGTCACGAAGCGCATCGGAGGCACCCTCAGGCCACACCCGAACCCGCTTCCGAACCGGCCAGGATGCCTTTACCAATTGTCTGTATGCGGGCAAAAGCAAAACGGTGAGATGGTCAGAAAGCCCAAGATGGGGGAGGGGGGTGGCCTTGAAAGCTCCTTTATGCGCAGAGTAGACCAGGTCCAGGAAGCTGTCTCCACGTGTCGGAAAAGTAACATGCTGGTGAAGCCTCGGGAAAACAGACTTCAGGTTGGCATGATTAAAGTCTCCAGCGAAGATGGTGAAACCGTCAGGGTGCGCTGTCTGTTGTTCACGGACAGCCTGGTACAGTTCACCAAGCGCCGCGATCCTGTCGCCTTCGATGTTAGAAGGCGGGATGTATACCGCGACCAGCAGAATCGCAGTAAATTCCCTAGGCAGGTAAAAAGGACGGCACTTGATGGTCACAAACTCCGCTGGTGGCGAGCAGTGCTTACATACCACCACAGAGTCCCGGCACCATTCTTCTCGGATGTAGACGCATATTCCACCTCCTCGCGACTTTCCCCCTCGTACAAGGGCACGCTCCGCCCGATAGCACGCTAGCCGCTCCAGATGCACGGTAGAGTCCGGAATGTTGACAGTCAACCAGGTCCGTCCGGTTCGTAGACCTCAGCAGGCGAACGTAATCCATTTTGTTGTCCAGCGATCGAACATTCGCCAGAAGAATGGAAGGCACTGCCGGGCGAGCGGGGCTGGCCGCCAGCCTGGCCCGGACGCCACCGCGCTTGCCCCTCTTCTACCTCCTCGCACACCATTTCCGACGCTTCCCAACCGGGGGAGGAATAGCGGGCGAGGTCGGCGACGTTCCAGGACGCAGCAGTCCGAGCGTCTTTAATGTCGCCGCTTCAAAGTCCAGAACACCACAAAATCCACTTCTGCCGATGTCGAGCACAACCTGCCTGCTGTACTTGTAGCACGACATAGCACGACGAGGCGAACACATAAGACTGTCGGACGAACACTCATTAAACGAACAAATCACCGTACTGGGGGGACAGAGAGTGGCCGCTGCGTGTGCACGCGCCGCCATCTTGAAAAGATTCATAAAGACTGTATTCATAAAGATGCACGCACACGCACGCACCGTCATATGCAGGAATCGAACTCACGGTATCGCCACACAAGACAGGCAAAGCGAACCCCTACACCAACAGCGTACACCATCAGCGACTGCCTCCACACACATGCAGCGTGCGTGTGTACATTTAGGATTTGTTCTTGAGAACTAGCGTGGAGGATTGCATGACTTTTTCAGTGAGCGTGTGCGATGGCGGCGGCCCTGCACCTATTGTTGTGCGTGCTGGTGACGTGGCCCCGCTCGGGAAGACGAGTCGCCGGCGTGCCGAGAGGTCAAAGGTCATTTCCCTTTATCACCTTTGTTGGTCATCATCCCAGCAGGAAGTCCAGAAGCAAGCCACTGGGAGGACGACCTCGTGACCCCCACAGCCGACTACGATTACACGGCCACCTTTGACTACGGTAAGGACACACAACACACGCCGGTCGTCAAGTTTCCACTTGCATGGCGAGATACTTTTTTTTTTTATTCATTTTCATTATGTTGATGGATAAAAAAGATAAATGGAAGATGGCGATGCAATGCAGACCCTTGCAGCTAGTTAGCGCCGGCATCATTCGCTACATCTGCCCACAAGCGGCAGTCCAAACCCATCTGGCAGCACAAATGCACCATTTTTTGCCAACCGAACCAAAAAATAAAGCAAATCACATTAAGAACAGCAGGGGATTGTGCGTGTTTTCATGTTTTGCTGAGCACAAATGTTACAACTGTGACTTTTTTGCCACTCCAATAACATTGAGTGCAAATTTTCATGCTAGAAAAAAACAAACACACTGTGGTGTTTTGTGAGGGGGGTCTGGAATTGACTGATAACATTAGCATTGAATTCTATCAACTTGAGATGCAAGTGTTTCGAGTTACATGCGCAGTCACAGAACTAATTTAGCTCAAATGCCAAGGCACCAAATGATTCTTTAA
This sequence comes from Syngnathus scovelli, assembly GCF_024217435.2. Taxonomy (NCBI): domain Eukaryota; kingdom Metazoa; phylum Chordata; class Actinopteri; order Syngnathiformes; family Syngnathidae; genus Syngnathus; species Syngnathus scovelli. Next base: position 16,651,870 of record NC_090855.1, read on the forward strand.
TCAAAGAACAGGTCACACACACAAACCCACTAAAAAGCTTTACACAAAGTTATTTTGAGATCGATGCGCTTCAATTATTGTCATCACTGACTGCCACAAAGTGTGGAGACCAATTTTCTGCTTGTTTTCACAATCAAGCCATGATTGGAATGTAAGGGACCAACACAGCCACAAATGCCTGATTTGGCGCTGTTGTGACTTTGTGTCTAGTTACAGCATCATCTCCAAAGGCCAGAAACACGGCGAGCAAAGGTCTGAATGTCAAACTCTGCCGAGGAAGTGTGCACACATGCGACCTTTGACCTGTTCAGGCTTCAGGGGCAGGACCCAGTTTGGTGCTCTTGCTGATGTTGGCGATTGTTCAGCTGAGGGTATGAAGAAAAACCTCCCAGCCTTCATTCCAGAACACAAAGTACAACTTGTGCACCCGTTGGTCCCTCTCACCTCTCTATCTTACCTATCTAACAGGCCCGCAAGCTAAATAAGTCTATGCGAACACTAGGCAAAACGAAAAAAAAAAAAAGCTTGGAGGTGGCAAAGCATGCAGCACTCATTCCCACTGTGTTGGCGACTGTCCGGCGAGCGCCATGTAGGCGTCCAGATCGGCGTCCAGTTGCTTCTTGGACATGGCCATATAGTACGCGTCTAGGTCGGCATCCAGTTGCTTCTTGGACATGGCCATATAGCCATCCAGCTGCGCGTCCAGCTCTCTTTTAGTGGGCACTTTGATGTTCCGCCCCCTCGAACAAACAGAGGACTCCAGGGCTCCACGATCCACTTTTTGGCAGCGACGTCCAGCCAGCCTTCCACTCCCTCCTGTGGAGGGACAGCCACATGTGACTCAGTGTGTGAAGGCTCGGATCGTCGAGAAGCCTTCACGGACTGCTGTCGTTCATCAACACGCGAGAGACAAAAGGCAGAACAAAAATCTGGCGTGCGAGTTGTCGTCTTGGACCTTAGTCTGTTTGCTGTGGCAAAAAGGATCCCTTATTCATGAGGTCTGCTTGTTATTTTCTTTTTTTTTTTTTTTAACTGTCCCCAAGTATTAGGCCGCTTCGAGGCAGTCTCTTCAATTGCGAAATCCTGCATGACATTCTAAGACTAGCATCACAGGTCGGAACGGTTCGCATCAACGGTGACGGTATATCCGACTACATTTTCCAAGTTTTTTTCATTGCAAGTTTTGGGTTGTTCTTCAGTTTTTGGGTGGGCTCAAGCTAATTTCCCTCTCAGGCAACAAACAAGCCAACAAAATTGGGTAGTACGAGTTCAAATTGAAGAACATGGGAAGAAAATTGCCGAAAAAAAACAAACAAGCCGTGCCGTGACTATTGACAATTGAGCTTTTGTGCAGTTGTGTGTGGGGGCGGGGATTAGGATTTTTGTTGCAGAGGCGACACTTATCACTCACTTGGTTTGGCAAGGGTGACGCGGCACCTGGCTCTCCATCCGTACTTGTTCTGGAAAGTCCAGAAGCCGACCCGCCGCCAGCCCAGCCGGGTCCACACGCTCGCTCGTCTGGCGGGGGATGAAGTCGCGGGCACCGGCGAGAAGCACATTTGCCCCTTCTGGAAGACGCAAACATAGACATAGCTGCTAGCACGGCGTGTCAGCCGGGCCCTCGCTACGATCACACGTCTCTAGTTGACATCCCGAGCTGACCGCCGCTTGTTTCAAGCAAAGGGAAGCCGTAAGAGTGGCGAAAACAGCTGCTGATACTCTGTCAATTGCTTTGGTAGACATTCGCTAACAGAATCCCATAATCCAAAACTGACAGCGAGCAGCTAATGCTAGCACCAGGAAAGAGCTGGCCCAGATTGGCCTCTTGGATAACCGCACGCTTGAGCTCTGCCTGGATGGATGGATGGATGGATGGATGGATGAACAGCAGATCACTGCGCTTGCCATTGTCAAATTGCCTTGTTTTCTAGCCATGTCAGCTCCCGTACCGCCCGGCAATGGCTTGGCTTACATTACCACGACAACCAGTCCCCCCCCCTCCTCCTCCTCCTCTCCAACTCGTGGAGATGAGCTGCGAAATTATTGGCTGTCACTTTCTGGGTGGTTAATTACACTGAAAGACTCACTCAGGCACATGTCACAAAGAGACACATTTCACTTGTTTTGGTGCAAAGTTGATGTGTGGGCGAAAACCCGCCAAATTATTTGTACGCAACACATTCAAATGTCACCCTGAGGAAAAAAGTGGCTGAGAACTCACCGGACTGACTGAAGCTGAGGATGCCACTGACTCAGGAGCGGTTGCCACATGGGGCCGCATCAGTTGCCCAGCCAGCACCTGAGAGAAGCTAAATCCCAAAATCATGAATTAGGGGGAAGAAGGAAAAAATAATAATTCGAAAAGTTAATACTTCAAAATACACATGTAACTCATCATTTTTATTGCAATATGTATCCTATTTTTCTCAGCGTATTCTCCAGGACGTATGGGAATCAAATTCATGTCTTCTCTTTTCGGACCGATTAGTTTGTTTGCTACGTCAAGTTGTCTTTCATCCCTGACTAGTTCCTCGACTTGTAAAATCTCTGCATGCGGTTCCAGGGCGGGTCGACAAACTATTAGCAAACAAACGCTGCCCTCGACAAAGCCAGTTTGACAATAACCACCATGCTACACATCCAAGCTCTTACGTACTTTTATTTGCTGAGAGAATTGGGGATCAGATATCAATTACAAAAACAATATTTACAAATAGAGAGGTGTTGTTCAACCCCGTCCCCCCGGTTAATCTCTTAAAGACTGTCTAATATTTCAAACAAACAAAGTTCCATCATTCAAAATAACCCTGAACCAATTAAAAGTGGGTAGTTCACGCCAAGCTTCCAAGAGGACAGAAAACCGGGATTAATTCGTTCAACAGCAGAATTAATTTGGACTAAAAATAAAATTGAAATTAAATGGTTGGTAAACATGAGCACGTTTCTCAGTTTCTAGTCCCCGTTGATGAAGGGATACGTCCGAAGAACGTTTCAGGCGAACGCGGGCTGGCATTCGTTTCTTCGTCTTGACGAAAAAGAGCAGGACAACATTAGCGCACACCCGCAAGGGTTGAACGCAGCGCCGACGGTTGTGCCTACCTGTCTCGGTGGCTCACAAGCAAGCGCGCTGCAACTCCTGCTGGCTTGGAAGCACCCGGCCATCGAGTCCTATAGCGTCAGCCAAACGGACAGGACGACGTGAGCTCGAGGCTATTTCATAGGAACGGCGCACGTTGGCTAACCTAGCGTTAGCCCGCACGCACCTGATTCCTTTCTACTTCAAACGTCATTTCAGCGCGCTAACCTGAGCACTTTAAAGTATTTTGGCGTAATCTTTGTCGGTTCCTTGGTATTTAGTTCACCTATCTGTGCATTTGCAGGGGGCTCTTTGGCAGCTTTAGTTTCTTTCTTTCTTTCTTTCTTTCTTTCTTTCTTTCTTTCTTTCTTTCTTTCTTTCTATTTTACAGCCAAGGAAGAGTCGAGCTTAAAAATGTTTTGCTTAATGACCAGCCTCTTGTTTCAGGAGCAGAAAGAGTTTACAGTGAAACTTTGTCACACTTTTATTTCGGTGCGTCCATGAAGCAGTACGCCGTCAAATAAATCATCGCTGCCATTAAATGTGAACTGACACTTCCAAGCGACGCTGTACAATGTGGACGGGGCCTTGTTAGGAGTGGCAATGTTGACAGGTCAGGGTGTTTCCGTCACACCCAACAAAAAGAACTAAATGGAGCAAAACATGTCAGGAATGTCACACCAACTTTTCTCCACGGAAGGATGACCAAGACACCAGTGACCCAAAACACCTGAGAATGCAATCGTCATCACAGCGGTTGCGCTCCAGCGGTCACATGATGCCGTTGGTGATATACTGGAAGCCGTCGTACAGTTTGGTGGTAAGCGAGCGCATGGAGCCCACCATCATTTGTTCAACTAGAAGTTGCAGCTGCTCCTTGGTCAGGCTCATGTGGAAGCGCTCCTTCAGGCTTCGCATGGTGCTCGAGCCGTGGAAGCAGGGTAGCTGCGACCCTGTGGCACGCCAAACGCAGGCCTGCCGTCAGCTCACGGCCTCGCGCCCCATCTTAGCATGTTCTTGGCATGCGCTGCTGACCTTGTTGCATGATCTCCACAATTTGCAGCACACGCTCCATGTGCTTGCGGGCGGCGATCAGGCCCTGGATATATATATATATATGTGTGTGTATATATATATATATATATATATATATATATATATATATAGACTTTGCAATGTTAGTTTTTTTGTCTCAAGAATAAATGCCTGTGAACATTATTGTATGATCTGTCTCCATGACTCCAATTCACCATATACACCTCTGACTTCCATACAACTGAATTCTGCCATGTGTAGAAGTTTGGGGATAACACTGCTATTGTTGGCTGTATTAGAAATGGACAGGAGGAGGACTACAGGGGCCTGGTTCAGTGGTTCGTCGGTTGGTGTGGCTCCAACTACAAGCACCTAAACACCGCCAGGTCTAGGGAAATGGTGGTGGACTTCAGGAGGCCCAGTCCTCATCCTGAGCCAGTGACTATCAATAGAGACTGTGTGCATACCTGTAAGGATCTTGGTGTGTTGCTGGACGACAAATTCGACTGCTCTGCGCATGTGGACGCTTTGTGTAAGAAAGGACGATGTACTTCCTCAGGAGGTTGGCGTCCTTCAATGTCTGCAATGTGATGCTGCGGATGTTTTATCGTTCTGTTTGGTGAGCGCCCTCTTCTTTGCGGTGGCGCCCTGGGGGGCAGCATCAAGAAGAGAGATGCCTCATGCCTAGACAAACTAGTGAGGAAGGCGGGTTCTGTTGTGGACACAGAGCTGCCTGATCTGGCATCTGTAGCAGAACAGCAGGTGTTGGCTAGGCTGCTGTCCATCAAAGACAACCCTGTCCACCTACTCTACAGCACCGTCACTGGGCGGAGGAGTAGCTTCAGTAGCTTCCGATTTTATATTGTATATCTGTTATTTATGTACTTAACTGCTGGCAACTGAATTTCCCCCCGGGATCAATAACATATGTACCGATCTATCTACCTACCGACCTACCTCCCTACCAGTTAGTTAGTTAGTTAGTTAGTTAGTTAGTTAGTTAGTTAGTTAGTTAGTTAGTTAGTTAGTTAGTCCGTCAGTCACTCTTAAAGGGAAATGTGCTTTCGGCAGTCTGCAAACATGTTTTATTGAGGCTGCGTTAGACTTATATATAATCACATCAATATAATTTCCAGTAGTGGCTGTGCTTGTGTGGTCGCATGGTGGGTGGTAAGGAAATGTGCAGGCAACTGCATGAAGTTGTTTTCTTCGAAGTGTTGTGCAACAGGATTGATCATCAGCCCGGCGAGAACAGGGAGGGCACCTGACGAGAACATCTCAAGGTCGGTGAGAAACGAGAATCACACCCCGTCCTGACGCTGACGCTGTTTCAGGCTGACGCTGTTAAATTCAGCGCTTGCTGCTTCCATGTTAAAATTACTTTTCAACATTTCTTGTTTCTTTACTTGCTCACTCTGACGGCACTTTGTCATGGCCCGCTCTAGAGTCAAGTCCGGGTCTAGCTGCAATTGTTCTGAGAGTTTTTTGTCTTTTAATCCGACCACCAATCTGTCTCGGATCATTTCTTCATGGAACGCACCGTAGCCACAGTGCTCCGATAGACAGTGAAGTGCAGTAATAAAACTGTCCACAGTTTCTCCCGCCTCTTGCTGTCGCATTTGTCTCGTTCAAAAATGACATTTCTTCTTGAAATAAAGTGTCCATTTAGCCTTTCCCTCACCGTTGCATAGGCGGTCATCTCTCTGTCAGTCAATCTTAATGACGTGAGGATATCCTCGGCCTCTTCTCCCATTGTGTAGATTAAGGCATTTACCTGGTTTCCCTCAGGTTGTGTTTCCAGTCCGGATGCTACTGTGGTATATGGTTTTTGCTGCTTCGCTGGTCTCCAAAAAACACTCCGTGATCGGTGGCTGTTTCCCGACGAATGAGCACTTCAGAGACCCACGGCTGATTGGGAAAAGATTTTATTCAACCGATGTCAGAGTGAAGTCTTTCCAAAAAGTTGAGTGGCCCCGGGCATGGATGTAAAAAAGCCCCCCCCCGCCAAAAGAGAGAGCGAGCGAGAGCGAGCGAGCCCGCGCTAGAGCGAGCGAGCCCGCGCTAGAGCGAGCGAGCCCGCGCTAGAGCGAGCGAGCCCGCGCTAGAGCGAGCGAGCCCGCGCTAGAGCGAGCGAGCCCGCGCTAGAGCGAGCGAGCCCGCGCTAGAGCGAGCACCCCCTGGAACCAGCCCCCGCTAGAACGAACCCCCCTTCTTGTCAGGCCCGTAGCTTTTATACCTGACAAGAAGCTGATGTCACGGCTTTGGGTAACAGCTGTAGTTTTCAATCTACTAGTTTACTTCAGTCCTAAAAAGGAGATCTTGACCAGCGCTGTTGGTGATGGACGACAACAGCCACTTTACCTTATTATAGGATTGCACACATTGCTGCAACTGAATTCTCCCTGGTCACGGACAACTGGCCCTTCTATCTTCTACTAAGTACTTATACATTACTGAAACTAAAGCTCCTCTGTACAGCAAAAATAGTTTGATAGTCTTACTGCTACAAGTGGATCATCTAGTGCAACATACAGATACGCATAAAGTTCAAAATTCACTTCACTACTCTGAACCTTTCAAAGCGCTTTATCCACTTCGGCCATTCCTCTGGCTTGAACGTGAATTTCTCCGGTGGCGGCACATGGAACCTCTCAATGCTTGCGTCTCCTCACCGTCACGCACATGGACTGCACCTGCTCTCCCTGTTGTGAGGCTTTCAATGTCCGGGACCTCCAACTCCGTGGTATCTTCCTTTTAGCACCACTTCTGACACCATGTTGGGTTATCTATTAACTTATAATTAATAGTAATACGTTGAAGAACCAGACGTGAGACGGTAGTATGATTGAACAGCCAAAAGGGTCCCCCCTCGTTTATTCACCCCTCAGGAATACCGCGCTAATCCTACCGTAGTTCACCTCCATCCATCCATCCATTTTCTGAACCGCTTAGTCCCCACGGGGCTCGCGGGCGTGCTGGAGCCTATCCCAGCCGTCATCGGGCAGTAGGCGGGGGACACCCTGAACCGGTTGCCAGCCAATCGCAGGGCACACAGAGACAGACAACCATTCACACTCACACTCACACCTAGGGACAATTTGGAGTCTTCAATCGGACTACCAAGCATGTTTTTGGAATGTGGGAGGAAACCGGAGCGCCCGGAGAAAACCCACGCGGGCCCAGGGAGAACATGCAAACTCCACACAGGGAGGGCCGGAGGTGGAATCGAACCCGCACCCTCCTAACTGTGAGGCGGACGTGCTACCCAGTGCGCCACCGAGCCGCCCCTCCGTAGTTCACCTAATACTACAAATTCTAGCAACGGCTCTGTCACAATAATGTGACCAGCGCGGTGCAGTTGCGCGGCCGGTGACGCGCTACTGTTGTGCGTTCGGCGGTGCGCTGCAGTTGCGCAATCGGACAAAATTAAGCTCCCTGCGCACTTAGGTCCACTTAAATTTTAGAAAGTACATCAGGACTTTAAAAACATTTTCTAAATTTCAGCGACGGCTCTGTCACAATAATGCGTCCAGCACGGTGGGCGACGCGCTACGGTTGCGCGTTCGGCGGTGCGCTGCAGTTGCGTGATCAGACAAATGTGAGCAAATGAAAAATTGCTTTAAAAGGGCATGTTTTTTTTGTCTTGAAACGGATTAAATTTTTTTCCATAATTTGTAATGGGAAAAATAGATTCGGAATTCGAACGATTCGCTTCTCGAACCGCCTTTTGAAACGGATTGTGGTCAAAAACCAAGGTTTGGCTGTATTTGTGCTATTCTTGTTAAAATCACACTTACATGTGAACTGCAAATGACAATAATAACACATTGTGAAAGCAAAATTGAGCAAATTGGCTATTTCAGAAGTGTATGTCAAACTGGTAGCCCTTTGCCTTAATCAGTACCCAGGAAGTAGCTCTCGGTTTAAGGAAGGTTAGTGACCCCTGGCCTAGCTGATGCCCGCCTAAGACAATAGATAAAAAGGTAGAATCTTAACATCAGGGATTGTGAGCAGGCACGTGCATTTCTCCAACAGATCCCACCTTTTGTAATTACTAACCTCAAGAATAATGAAAAAAGGGAAGAGTAAGCGGGGAGACAGACCTGATAGGTCAAAATCGCTCAACGAGAGAGAAAAGGAAATGGAACACAAGTTCCCGGCGAGTACCAGATATCCGAAACAAATGGAAAAAGCGTTATAAATTTTAAACCAGTACGGCAGGGGTAAAATAAACAGGAGAATTATTGCAGAAACTTTCGATTCATGACCGCCAAAAGAAGCAAACTCAACATGAGCCGGGAAAACAATTGCGTCAGGCCAGAGTGCGGCACGAGGAAGAGTGCAAAAGGGAGGGGGAGAACAAGATTAGAATTAACATTGCTCATGCAGAAGATGACGAAACACAAATAAAGGGGCGCAAGCGGGTGATTAGAGTCAAATGCAAGCTAATATTACGGGGGCTGAGTATTGGGCAAAACTCAAACATTGCATAAAAAGAGAAACAGCCTTTGCAAGATGACAATGTAACACTCACGCCTAGACAAGAACAACTTTATCCAACACTGCCACCGCCAAATTATGATAACGCTGACCCTCCACAATCTGTGCCGTCCGTTATAAATGCACATAGAATGACGCTTAGGGGCCAAGGACCCGGGTTGTCATGGAATAAAGTAATGGGAGCATCACCAGTGCTTGTGGAAAATCCAGAAGTAGCTGATCCAAGCGAGGTACTTGGACTCATTCAGGTCACAAATCCACGTGCCGGAGAAGACCACCAGACACATTACGTTTTGGTACATAGGCCGTGGACTAAGGAACAAATGATTAGAGTCCTGGAGCACATCCCAAAACCTATAGATGACATAGAAGGGTGTATCCAAGGCATAATTGACCTACAACAAAGTTATCATTTAAATGGGCGAGAAATGCTCCAAGCTCTCTTGCATGTAACCGGACTAAAATGGCACGATGCACTTCGTGACTGCTTCGACACCACTGACTGGGACTTGTTTAAGCAGGCAGCCACCTACAACGATTGGACGGACATAGAGGAGTATACTGACTCTGTTACCTCTTACATCACGAAGTGCATCGATGATGTGACTTGCTCGAAATCCGTCGTCACTCGCGCGAACTGGAAGCCGTGGCTGACGGGGGCTGTCCTCAGACTGTTGAGGGCCAGAGACAAGGCTTTCAGAGTGGGGGATGAGGCTGGCTTGAGGACAGCGAGGGCCGACCTGTCCCGAGGCATCAAAGAAGCGAAGAAGGCGTTCTCGTGCAAGGTCTCCACCCACTTCAAGGACAGCAAGGACGCACGTAGCCTTTGGCGGGGCATTCAGACCATCACGGACTACAAGCCCGCGCCGAGGAGCTGTGAGGGCGACGTCCGTCTGCTGAACGATCTGAACCGCTTCTTTGCTCGCTTCGACGCCCAGAACAGCACTTGCCCGCTGAAGACCACTCCCCCCCCCACACGAGCAGCCCCTGCGCCTCTCTGCCGACGGTGTGAGGAGGGCGCTTGCCGCTATTGACACCCGTAAGGCGGCGGGCCCTGACAACATCCCGGGTCGAGCGCTGAAGGACTGCGCTGGGGAGCTGTCGGGTGTCTTCACGGACATCTTTAACGTTTCCCTGCAGCAGGCCATCGTCCCCTCGTGTTTCAAGGCTGCCACCATCGTTCCTGTGCCGAAGAAACCTGCACCGTCCTGCTTCAATGACTACCGCCCTGTGGCACTGACGCCCATCATCATGAAGTGCTTTGAGCGGCTGGTCATGGAGCACATCAAGTCCGTTCTCCCCCCCACCATTGACCCTTTCCAGTTTGCGTACCGTGCCAAGCGGTCCTCTGAGGATGCCATCTGCTCTGCCCTCCACTCAGCCCTCACCCATCTGGAGAGAAAGGACTCATATGTGAGGTTGCTGTTCGTGGACTTCAGCTCTGCCTTCAACACCATTGTGCCGCAGCGACTCATCTGCAAACTCGACGAGCTGGCCCTCAGTACCTCCCTCTGCAACTGGATACTGGACTTCCTCTGTCAGAGGCCTCAGGTGGTGCGTGTTGGCGACAAAATCTCCGCCAGCATCACGCTGAGCACGGGGGCCCCCCAGGGCTGCGTGCTCAGTCCATTACTCTTCACCCTGCTGACGCATGACTGCACTGCGACCTACAGCGACAACCGCATAGTGAAGTTTGCTGACGACACAACTCTGGTGGGTCTCATCACAAAGGGCGACGAGACTCGGTACAGGTCGGAGGTTGACCTTCTGACCACGTGGTGCAGGGACAACAACCTCCTGCTGAACGTTAATAAGACCAAGGAAATCATTGTTGACTTCCGGAAGGGTCACACAACACACCTGATCATCGATGGTGCTGTGGTGGAGAGGGTGAGCTGCACCAAGTTCCTGGGGGTGCACATCAGTGAGGACCTCTCCTGGTCCGCAAACACCTCGTCACTGGCAAAGAAAGCTCAGCGCCGCCTGTACTTCCTGCAGAAGCTTAGGCGTGCATGTGCTCCTCAGGCAGTCCTGTCTACATTCTACCGTGGCACTATTGAGAGCGTCATCACCAGTTGCATCGCTGTCTGGGGTGGTAACTGCACTGAACAGAACTTGAAGGCCCTGCAGCGCATAGTGAATACGGCTGGTAAGATTATTGGTGCTTCGCTCCCCTCCCTGAAGGACATTTACACCTCCCATCTCGCCCGCAAGGCAACCTCGATTGCCAGAGATGTGAGTCACCCGGCTCACTCTTTGTTTGACCTTCTGCCCTCTGGGAAGAGGTACAGGAGCCTGCGCTCCCGCACCACCAGACTTGCCAACAGCTTCTTTCCCCAGGCTGTTAGGGCCCTGAACTCGCTACCCCCTTCTGCGTAGCGTGTGGCACTGTTGCGGTATTTTCGGGAATGTCTGCTGTACGCGCACTTGCTCCTTTTTTTTCTGCTCCTCTTATTTATTTATTGATGTGTTATTTATTCATTATTTATTCAGCACGCTTTTGTTATACTTGTTACTTGTTTGTCTGTTGTGAGCCATGTCTTGTCACCGTGGGATAGGGGGGAACGAAATTTCGGTTTCTTTGTGTGTCTTTGGCATGTGGAGAAATTGACAATAAAGCTGACTTTGACTTTGACTTTGAAGTGCACAAAAGAAAAAAAAAAGCTTACGGCACCAGGTATTCACAGGCGGTCTCCCATCCAAGTACTAACCAGGCACGACCCTGCTTGGCTTTCGAGATCGGGCACTCTCAGGGTAGTATGGCCATAAGCTGTGAGAAAACTCAAAATTTTGCATTATATAGACACAATCGCCCCTGAAACCCTGCCAAGTAGCAATGGTACTTGATGGCTGTTGTAAAAGTTTCCTTTCACAGTTGATGTGGGGGAAAAAAGGCTTTCAGCACCTGCTATTTCCTGACGGTCTCCCTTCCTTTTTTACAACCAGGTCCGAAACAGGCTTTCTTCCAAGACTTTTGGTGTTTCTTGGAAACATGGCGATCATGAAAAGTTATTGACAGCTTTTTATGTGGTAGCACGAATTTGCCGTTCCAACCTGCATTTTGCTGTATCAAAATAAATATCATGAAAAAGGTAAAAACACATGGAAGCGCAATGTGTTGTGTTGGGTTCTATTACAAGGAAAGACTGCTGCTTTGAGTTCACAGGGAGCCATGCTCTTTATTCACTGTACATAGAGGACTGTCTCAGAAAATAAGAATATTGTGATGAAGTTCTTTATTTTCTGTAACAACAAAATGACAAAAATGTCATACATTCTGGATTCATTACTAATCAACTGAAATATTGCAAGCCTTTCATTATTGTAATATTGCTAATTATGGCATACAGCTTAAGAAAACTCAAATATCCTATCTCAAAATATTTGAATATTTCCTCAGACCAAGTAAAAAAAAAATTATAACAACAAAACAAAATCAAACATTTGAAAATGTCCATTAATGCACTCAGTACTTAGTTGGGAATCCTTTTGTACGGATTACTGCAACCCATGCGGCGTGGCATGGAGGCAATCAGCCTGTGGCATTGCTGAGATGTTATCAAAGTCAAAGTCAAAGTCAAAGTCTCCTTTATTGTCAATTCCTCCGCATGTCAAGACACACAAAGAGATCGAAATTACGTTTCTCACTATCCCAGGGTGACAAGACAGAGTTCACAACGCACATGCAAGTAAACAACACAGGAAAAATAACACAAGAAGTCAACATCAATGAACAATAAGCGTGATAGCACGCTAGCCGTTTGCGATGCACAGCAGAGTCCGGTAAGATGACAGTCAACCAGGCCACTGTGAACACGAGCACACAGCAGGCACGCACTGTCCGGTTCGTGGATCCTATCAGGCGAACGCAACCCATCTTGTCGTCCCGCGAACGAACGTACGCCAGGAGAATGGAAGGCACGGCTGGGCGAGCTGGGTTGGCCGCAAGCCTGGCCCGACATCTCCGCGCTGGCACCTCTTCCGCTGCCTCGCAGCCCCGCTGCCGACGCATCCCAACAATGCTCCAGGACAGAGCAGTCCGAGCTCACGACGCAGTCCAACCGGGGGAGGAAGAGCAGGCCAGTCCGGCGTCGCTCCATGACGAAGCAGTCCGAGTGCCCTTAATCTCTCCGCACCAAAGTCCAGAACGCCATAAAACCCACTTCCGCCGATGTTGAGCAGAACATGCCCGCCGCACTAGTAGCACGACGTATCACACGAGACGAACACACAAAAAACTGCCGAACAAACACTCAGTAAACACTCACAAAACACCGAACGGGACAGAGAGTGGCCGCTGCGTGTGCACGCGCCGCCATCTTGCCAATACTAATTACTATTATGGATGCCCAGGATGCTTCAATAGCAGCCTTTAGCTCATTTGCATTGTTGGGTCTGGTGTCTTTTAGCTTCTTCTTCACAATACCCCACAAATTCTCTATGGGGTTCAGGTCAGGGGAATTGGCAGGCCAATTGAGGACAGTAATGCCATGGTCAATACATCATTTACTGGTGGTTTTGGCACTGTAGGGAAGGTGCCAGATCATGCTAGAAAATGAAATCATCTCCATGGAGCTTTTCAGCAGACGGAAGCATGTAGTGCTCTAAAATCTGCATTTACTCTGGACTTGATGAAACACAGTGGACCAACACCAGCAGCTGAAATGGCTCCCCAAACCATCGCTGACTGTGGGAACTTCACACTGAATTTCAAGCAATTTCGATTTTGCTCCTCTCCAGCCTTTCTCCAGACTCTGGTGCCTTGACTTCCAAATGAAATACAAAACTTGCTTTCGTATGAAAAGAGGACTTTGGACCACTCTGCAACTGTCCAGTGCTTCATTTACATAGCCCAAGTCAGACACTTCCGTTGTCTTGAGTTCAGAAGTGGCTTGATCATGGGAATACGGCTATTGTAGCCCATTTCCCGGACACGTCTGTGAACAGTGGCTTTTGATACCTGGACTCCAGGTTCAGTCCACTGTCTTTGAAGCTCCCCCAAATTCTGGAGGCGACTCTTCTTCACAATGCTGTTAAGACTGCAGTCATCTCTCTTGGTTGTGCAGCGTTTCATGCCACATTTCCCCCTTCAACAGACTTTTTGTGGATGTGCTTTGAAACTGCACTCTGTGAACAGCTTGCTCTTTGAGGAATTTCTTTTTGTGTCAATGATGGTCCTCTGGACAGCAGTCAGATCAGCAGTCTTCCCCATACTTGTGATTTAGTTTACTGAACCAAGCTGAGTGTTTTTCAAGGCTCAGGAAACCCTTGCAGGTGTTTCGAGTTCATTAGACGATTCAAGTGATTAGTTGAATACCCTATTAGTATACTTTTCCATGATATTCTAATATTTTGAGATAGGATATTTGAGTTTTCTTAAGCTGTATGCCATAATCAGCAATATTACAATAATAAAAGGCTTGCAAAATTTCAGTTGATTTGTGATGAATCCAGAATGTATGACATTTTTGTTTTTTTTAATTGCATTACAGAAAATAAAGAACTTTATCACAATATTCTAATTTTATGAGACAGTCCTGTATATGTACAGTCTTGTTGCTAACACTGTATAGTGTTAGCAACAAGGCAAACTGAAAAATAATTCATTTTCAAATCAGACGAGTGAAAACTTATATCTTAAAAAGATTTTTTTTTTTAAAGGGAAGACAATTTGCAATTTTAGTAATGACACGAATTTGATGCAAATACGTCTTCGCGGGCCACATAAAATGATGTGGCGGGCCGTATCTGGCCCCCGGGCTTTGAGTTTGACACCTGTGGGGGGTACACTCACCTGTGTTGTGTGCTGACACCGTGAATTCGCTTCCCGCATGACGGTGTGCATGTATGTGACCAAAAAAATAAATTTTATGCTGATGGTGTAGGCAGGGGTACACTTGCCTGTCTTGTGTGCCAACACCATGAGTTCGATACCCGCATATGACTGTGTGTGTGTATGTGTGTGTGCGTGTGTGTGACCAAAAATAAAAACGAAATTCGAATTGACAGGAAATCACTCAATTAAAGTTTGGCATTCAACTAACTGACATGACATTATTTTATTTTATTGAAAATTAAATTCCTTACATGCTCCAGGTAAACAACAGAGTAAGAGCAATTTGAATATGTATATGAAAGAATTTATGTACAGTAGAGAGTACACACATGCTGTCCTATTTAACAGGAAGTTGTGTTTAGCGTCGGCATGTGCGGTTTTTAATCCTTTCCAATCCGATTTAATCTGGCCCCACCCCCTCCGTTTTATGTCCTGCACACCAGAATTTTAAAAAGTAGAACCTTCTATGGACCGGAACATTCTATAGACCTAAACACAGTGTCGGCCCGAACACTCCGAGGACCTGAACTCTTTGTAGACCCCTACACTTTGTGGACAACATTGTCCTGTGGACTGGAACACTCTGTGTGGATCTGAATACTGTGGAGCTCCGGATCATTTTGTATACCGTCACACTCTGTTGATTGGAACACTTTGTGGATCAGAATACTGTGGAGCCAAGAACACAGTAGTGTAGCTGACCAGTCTGGAAAGCAGAACGTGTGGACTGAAACACTTTGTTGACAAGAACACTCTGTGGAGCAGAACAGTGTCATGACAGCCGGGCCTGGTTTCCTGGTTCTGCCATGGCCCGGTGTTGGGTCAGACGCAGAGGTTTCGGAGGCCCGGGGGGGCATGCTTCTCCGGTGCGGCGCCCTACTTGGAGCAGTCCTGGTTATCTGTGAGAAGATCACACGTTGCCTCTACATTACAAATAACCTTACTTCATCTCCTTATTCACAATCTGCGTGTGTGCGGCGCGCCCAGGCATGGCGGCGATGCGCAAGTGGATCGGTGGTGGCGTTTGCCGCAGTGGTGAGCGTCTGGACGGCAAGACGGTGCTGGTGACAGGCGCCAACACGGGCATTGGCAAGGAGACATGCCGAGAGTTGGCAAGGCGAGGTGAGCAGGCGGGGCGCCTGGACAACTTGCGAAGGTCTAGCCGCTAGCGGGAACTTGACGCATCACAGTGATGCAAGGTGGACACACACACACACATATATGTTCTTAAAGCAGCATAGGTCAGAGGTTGCTGAGGTTGCAAAGCTGCGTAGGCTGATAATGTAGATCAGGGGTGTCAAACTCTTTTTTTTTTGCGGGCCGCATTGTAGTCATAGCTTCTTTCAGAGGGCCATTATGACTGTCAACCCAAATAAATGTTTGAGCACCTCATATTAGTATATACAGTTAAAGCTACAAAACAAACTGACAAATAACTCGTTTTCAAATCAGACGAGTAAAAACTGGTCAAATATTTAAAAAAAACATATTAAAAGTGAAGACAATTTGCAATTGTAGTAATGCCACGTGAATTTGATGCACAATTTGTCTTCGCGGGCCACATAAAATGATGTGGTGGGCCGTATCTGGCCCCCGGGCCTAGAGTTTGACACCGGTGATGTAGATGAAGACTTCCTCTTGTAGCCTTTAACAGTCCTTGTGAAATTGATTACTTCCTCTCCCTGTGCCGGTGACATATACGGCGGCGCCTAGATTCATGGCTGCCCCATCCTTTCGCCTAGGCTCTTCTTTGCTTTGTCTCGTTTGAGTTCCAAGCAAGCTTCAGCTACGGCGCTGCACGAGTGAAGACTCGGGCTGTTAGCGTTATGCCATGATGCGGGTCTCCGTAGGTGCCCGCATGGTGATGGCATGCAGGGACCTCTCTCGGGCCGAGCGGGCGGCCGAGGACATCCGCAAGTCCACGGGCAATGGCAACGTGGTGATCCGCCACGTGGACCTGGCCTCCCTCCACTCTGTCCGAAGCTTTGCTAAAGACTTCCTGGATAGCGAGGACAGATTGGACGTTCTCGTCAACAACGCCGGTACGGCCGCCTGGCTCACGGTGTCTGGCTGGTTGTCTGTACACCTGGACGTCTGCCCCGCAGTCTGTCCGTCTACCCCATTGTCTGTGCGCATGTCCAGGTGTGATGATGTGTCCCAAATGGCTGACAGAGGACGGCTTTGAGACTCAATTTGCTGTCAATCATCTGTCCCACTTCCTTCTGACCAATTTGCTTCTGCCAAAACTGAAGAGCTCCGCCCCCAGCCGCGTGGTCACCGTGTCGTCCGTCGCCCACCGGGGAGGTACGATCTTTGAGCGCTTAGTTTCCCGAGTCGTATTGCTGCCGTTTGAGCCCATGTTTGTTCCGCATGTTTGTGTTCAGGTCACATCGACTTTTCCGATCTGTTCTTCAGCTCTCGCCCGTACAGTCCACTGCAGAGCTACCGGCAGAGCAAGCTTGCCAATGTGCTATTTAGCAGAGAGCTAGCACGGCGCCTCAGAGGTCACACACGTGCACTTTCTTATGGCTTTCCGCACCTGCAGAATAGTATCAGTGTTTGGCAACTCAAAGAAGGCCAAAGCCGTCAGCTCCACGCAACCAGCAGAAGCTAATGGGTGCTGAGCAATGGTTTCAGAAGCTAGCAGCCAGCAAATGTCACGGCTGAACTGGGAAAAGTCAAGCCCACGGGTGTGCGCCACTTTGGCTTTGCCACCTCAGCATTTGTCCAATGCAGTTTGGATGCCCTTTCTGACAACATTTCTGCTGGAGCAACTCCTGGACAAATGCTTCAAGATTTTGGAGCCTCATTTTATTTCGTCAGAGATTTGTTTCTTAATACATTCAAATTTGGTGCAATTATTGACAAGGCACCTCTCTGTGCTGTGTCCAAATTTAAATGGCATTTCTATTTTCACTTCAACTTGAAGAGAAGCTAACAGGCAATTGGCGTTAAGAGGCTAAAAAATAGCACACGTGACATCAAAATGTTTCAAGCACGCCTACCGGACTAGACGGCTTAGCGCCACGTTAGCTGGCACGCTGTTTATTTGGGGTGACGCTATGCGTTTGCTGCTCAGGTTCGGGAGTGAGTTCGTTCTGCGTGCACCCCGGTGTCATTCGGACCGAGCTGGGCCGTCACGTGGAGGGTCGGTTCCCCCTGATGGGGGCGCTGCTGAGGCTGCCGGCGATGCTGCTCATGAAGACGCCACGGCAAGGAAGCCAGACCAGTTTGTACTGTGCCGTCACCCCGGGGCTCGAGGATCAGTCAGGGAGCTACTTCAGGTACGGGGCGAGGGGCTTGTGAATGTCCGTCATCAGCAATGTCAAAATGCTTTGGCTGTAGTTGGGAATAGCAATAGTCACCGTAAGGGGATTGTGGATCTGGGGTCATATTAGAGAAACGTCCTAACTTGAGAATTTTATTTTAGCTGTCTAGTTGCCGTGGCAACGGCACTTTAGGACTGTATTTAGGAAAAGCATATTACAGAACAGCACTTCCTAAATTGGTTTGCGCATCCTATCTCAAAATAAAACGTGTATTACAGAAGCATCCTAACTTCGAAAATTCTGAAATAAATTGTCCTAACTTTCGGATAACCCCCTTTGCTGTCCTAAGTGGTGCTCTTGTCGGTTACTGTAACTTAGGCTACTTCGAAAATTATGGCACGAATTTTGTTAGTTCAACATCGCAGGAATAACATAAATTTCTTCATAGAGAGGGCAATGATGGACTCCATTTGAAGGTGTAACAACCGAACATTAATTAGTCGGTTCTGCTTGCCCCATCACGTTATACAGTCAAACCTCGGTTTTCGACCACAATCCGTTCCAGAAGGCGGTTCGAGAAGTGAATCGGTCGAATTCCGAATCTATTTTTCCCATTATACTAAATAATGGAAAAAAAATGTATACGTTCCCAGACAAAAAAAAACAACACCTTTTTTAAGCATGTTTTTCATTTGCGCATTTTTGTCCGATCGCACAACTGCAGCGCACCGCTGACCGCGCAACCGTAGTGTGCCGCTGACCGCGCAACTGCACCACACTGGTCGCATTATGGTGACAGAGCCGTCGCTGAAATTTAGAAAATATTTTTAAAGTCCTGATGTACTTTCCAAAATTTAAGTGGACCTCAGTGCGCAGGGAGCTTAATTTGGTCCGATCGCGCAACCGCAGCGCGCCGGGCGTTCACTGTCACATTGCTTTAAGAGCGTCTTTGTGTTTTCGGATGGCTTTACTGCTCCCACGTGCTTTCATTGGAGGCATGATTAAGGGTTAATACAATCCTCAATGTAACGAAAATACAATAACAACGGAGTCAGTCGGCATCCGGGCCGCGCGGCCGGGTTTTCTCGGGTCCTCTTGGCTCATCTCGCGAGGCTCAACCTCCAAAATTTGTTCGACAACCTAAGCATAAAAATCTCGAATTTTTCGTTAGAATTCCGATTTTTTCGAGAACCGGGACGTTTGAAAACCGAGGTTTGACTGTACTATTAACCGAACAACTTTGGTCAGGTTTACTGACGCGGCGACATGGAGTCCTGCCGGTAATTTTTCAAGTTACCAATGCGCCTTCGTCCCTTTCTCACCACTCCCAGCAGAAGTTTACTCAAAGAGAATTACAGTGCTTTTCAAACAAGCACACAGCTGTTTGCTAGCTTCATGCTAAAAGCTGATTGGGAAACGCCATAGACGGGCACAAATGGTGAGGAAAACACAATGAAGCCTTTTTTTTTTTTTTAAAGAATCACTGCCACCTGTAGCAAACCGAGTTGAGTCCCTGCCACCATACTGCACTCATTTCATGCGTCAAAGCAACAAAATAGGCTGAATGACGGGTCGTGTCTTACAAAAAAAAAAAACGCTAAAAAAAACTCCTCGTATCTCAAATATAAATATAAAGTCAAGGTTACCTGCTCCCAGTCTTCGAGATGCATTCCGTCCGCCATATCGGAGCCAAGCCAAACCCACGAGTGCCATTTTGTTTTGATTACTTTGTGTTCAGCGACTGCGCCGTGAAGAAGGCGGCGCCAGAGGGACGGGACGATGTGGCGGCCGGCAGGTTGTGGAGGGAGAGCGCGCGATTGGTTGGAATCAAAGAGACGTGCTGAGCTGACCCTCGTCGAAATGGTGTCACCTCGAGCAAGCAAGCTAGCCCATGTCGCTAATGCACGTGTCGATTGCAAGATCATAAATGAAGGTTAGAACTCAGGTTAAGTTTGCAAGCTAAGATCCAAAATGAAGTTAAAACCTGCAGAGGTAATAAAAAACATTTGAAGAACAATTGTGTCATGTGGCATCTGTTAAAAACTAATTGGTCAAATTCAGCTGAGTCAGCCATAGACGTCAATTAGATGTCTGGTCTCGTAAAGACCTAATTTAGACGTCTAAAATTGGTTACGGTATAGACCTATAGTAGACATCTAAATTAAAAACATTGAATATGATCATATTTCGAAATTTTAATGTCTGAACCAGCTGTAAGTTGTATAAATAATGTACAGAAGTTGTTTGGATTTGTGTTTAACATGCATATTGATCCGTACATGTGAATTGGTTATTTCTGTAACCTTTTAGGTTATTTTATAGACGTCTAAATTACGTCTGTATGTAGACCTGAAATAAAGTCTATATTAGGTTATTTTAGGTTATTTTATAGACGTCTAAATTACGTCTATGTATAGACCTAAACTAGACGTCTATATTAGGTTATTTTAGGTTATTTTATAGACGTCTAAATTACGTCTATATATATAGGCCTAAAATAGACGTCTATATTAAGTTTATCTGTAGACCTAATGTAGACGTCTATAATAGGTCTATAGAATACCGTATTTGCCGGTGTATTGGTCGACCTTTTTCGATCCAAAATCGACCGAAAAAAATCGACCTCGACTTATACACCGAGTCATAAAATTTAACTTCGTATTTATCGCTTCAAATGTGATGGTAACCAAGGCTGTTTCTCATGCATCTCATTGTGCGTGGGTGTGCGTCCGTCAGGCTCATCAAACAGCGAGAAACTGAATCATTATAAAGCGTTCGTCGCATTAACACGCATCCTCAGCAACAATTTCAAATATTCTCACCTCAATAACGGACATCGAAAGCCAGGCAGCGACGATGACTGCTAGGGGGAAGTACTGGGTATTGAGCGAATGTGCGAGTCATCGCGCGTCAAGCAACGACAATAACTACCGGTACGTAAACATTCAATCGCCATGTCTAAATGAATGTCGTTGGCACTTACAAAATATTCGCCAAACTTGGCCAGACTTCCAGGGGAAGAGGCCGAATTTTCACTTGTTCTGGCCGACCGGAGGAACCAGCCGAGGCGGACACTTTACGGCGGTTGAGTCGTTGGCACTTAGAAAATATTCGCCAAACTTGGCCGGACTTCCAGGGGAAGAGGCTGAATTTTCACTTGTGGTGGCCGACATGGGGAACCAGCCGAGGCGAACACTTTAGAACCGGGCGGCGTGCGCGAGTGCGCGGCCCGCTGGAAGTCGAATGAGGCTCCGCGATTTCATCCGCGGTGCTTATAAAGTGCCGATCCGCTCGGCCGGAGCTATTTTCGGCCACCCGGCGCGTGTGCACGGCCTCCCGGCTGTGCCGGGCGGCGTGCGCGAGCTCGCCGGCTGCTGGAAGTCGAATGAGGCTCCGCGATCTCCTCCGCGGTGCTTATAAACAGCCGATCCGCTCCGCGGGAGGTATTCCTGGCAACTTGGCGCGTGCGCATGGCCTCCCGGATGTGCCGGGCGGCGTGCGCGAGCTCGCCGGCTGCTGGAAGTCGAATGAGGCTCTGCGATCTCCTCCGCGGTGCTTATTAAGAGCCGGTCCGCTCGGCGGGAGCTATTTCCGGCCACTTGGCGCGTGTGCACGGCCTCCCGGTGGTGCCGGGCGGCGTGCGCGAGTGCGCTGGCCGCTGGAAGTCAAATGAGGCTCCGCGATCTCCTCCGCGGTGCTTATAAAGTGCCGATCCGCTCGGCTTAGAGCTATTTCCGGCCTCCCGGTGGTGCCGGGCGGCGTGCGCGAGCTCGCCGGCCGCTGGAAGTCGAATGAGGCTCCGCGATCTCCTCCGCGGTGCTTATAAACAGCCGCATGCGCACGGCCTCCCGGAATTTGAACACATTTCGTCAATAAATTTCGCATATTGAATTTTGAAGTTTAATATAATGCAACAATTGAGCTCGACTTATACAAAGGATATATCATAAAATCGTAAATTTCCGTCGAATTTTAGGGGGTCGACTTATACACCGAGTCGACTTATACACCGGCAAATACGGTAACCTAAATTAGACGTCTATTTTAGGTCCATACATAGACCTAAAATAGGCGACAAAATTAAATGCATCAAATATGAAATATTAAAACCAATCTGAAATTTGAATTGAATTCATTCGTTTCAAACAGGCAAACCACACATAACCAATAAAATTGTCATGACTCGTCCCTGGTTGTTTTATATGTAGGTTGTCATGGTTTCAAAAAATTTTCCGTTTTCACAAAATTCACAAAATTCCGGCAAATTGTTCCCCATTCATTCTTAATGGCAGATTCAACATTTCACATTTACGTTGTTCCAGTTTGAGATTCACTTAATTCAACACATTCAAATCACATTGGGGACATTCCCGAACTTGTCAAATTCAAAAATTTCACGTTTTCACCTTTAAAATTTGCACAAAATTTTGCAAAATTTTACTAAATTCAGTTTTTCACTTCTAATTTCTACATTTTTCCACCGATTCAACCCGTTCCAACTTTCAACTGTTCATCTTTTGCCTACCTATTCCACACCTTCCCACTTACCAAAATTTCCAAATTTTCAATTTTGGAATTCACACCAAATTTTCCAAAAATTTAGTTTTTCCCTTCTAATTTCTACATTTTTCAACCGATTCAACCCATTCCAACATTATTCACTTTGTTCACCTTATGCTTACCATATTCACCCCCTTCACCCCCACTTCCACTATGCTTTCACAATTCAACCCTTGACCCCCACTTCCAGTGTGTGGCGGCCATCTTGGATTGACCCCGAAGTGCCCCGATGAACCCAGAATGAACCGGAAGTGCCCCAAATCAAACCGGAAGTGACCTTAGGTAAACAGGAAGTGACCTTAAGTAAACCGGAAGTGACCCCAAATCAAACCGGAAGTGACTCCAAATCAAACCGGAAGTGACCTTTTTAAACCAGAAGTGACCTTTTTTAAACCGGAAGTGACCCCAAATAAACCGGAAGTGACCTCAGCTAGACCAGAGTGCCTCTAATCAAACCGGAAGTGACCCAAATAGACCGGAAGTGACCCAAATCAAACCGGAAGTGACCTCAAATGAACCAGAAGTGACCTTAGGTAAACCCGAAGTTACCTTTTTAAACCGGAAGTTACCCCTAATAAACCGGCAGTGACCTCAGCTAGACCGGAAGTGCCTCTATGCAAACTGGCAGTGACCCAAATAGACCGGAAGTGACCCAAATGGAAACCGGAAAGGACCCCAAATGAACCGGAAGTGACCTTAGGTGAACCGGAAGTGACCGCAAATCAAACCGGAAGTGACCCAAATTAAACCGGAAGTGACCTTTTTAAACCGGAAATGACCCCAAATAAACCGGAAGTGACCTCAGGTGGACCGGAAGTGACCCAAATCAAACCGGACGTGACCCCAAATGAACCGGAAGTGACTTCAGGTTAACCGGAAGTGACCCCAAATAAAACCGGAAGTGACCCCAAATAAAACCGGAATTGACCTTTTTAAACCGGAAGTGACCCCAATAAACCGGAAGTGACCTCAGCTAGACCAGAAGTGCCTCTATTCAAACTGGAAGTGAGCCAAATAGACCGGAAGTGACCCAAATCAAACCCGAAGTGACCCCAAATGAACCGGAAGTGACCTTAGGTGAACCGGAAGTGACCCTAAATCAAACCGGAAGTGACCCAAAATAAACCGGAAGTGCACTTTTTAAACCGGAAGTGACCCCAAATAAACCAGAAGTAACCTTTTTACACCGTAAGTGACCCCAAATAAACCGAAAGTGACCTGAGCTAGACCGGAAGTGCCTCTATTCAAACCGGAAGTGACCCAAATAGACCGGAAGTGACCCAAATCAAACCGGAAGTGACCCCAAATGAACCGGAAGTGACCCCAAATCATACTGGAAGTGACCCAAAATATACCGGAAGTGACCTTTTTAAACCGGAAGTGAGTCGACCTGTACACCGGCAAATACGGTAATTCAACACATTCAAATCACATTGGGGACATTCCCAAACTTGCCAAATTAAAAAATTTCACGTTTTCACTTTTAAAATTTGCACTAACTTTTGCAAAATTTCACTAAATTTAGTTTTTCACTTCTAATTTCTACATTTTTCCACCCATTCAACTCGTTCCAACTTTCAACTGTTCATTTTTGACTACCTATTCCACACCTTCCCACTTACCAATTTTCAATTTTGAAATTCACACCAAATATTCCAAAAATTTAGGTTTTTTTTTTCTTCTAATTTCTAAATTTTTCAACCGGATGTGACCTCAGCTAAACCGGGAGTGACCTAAATTAAACTCATTTGTAACTCGTCATTTTTCCCATTAATTTTATCATAATTTATTTTCCTTTTTATTTTTTCCGCTTATAATTTTTAACATTTGCCTTCGCCTTCACACGCAATTTCTCCAGAAATTGCAATTCTAGTTATTATTATTGTTATTATTATTATTATTGTGTGAAGGCGATGGCCTTCACACATATGTTATTCTACACCATTCACTTTAGTATTATTGTGTGAAGGCGATGGCGTTCACCCATATGTTATTCTACACCATTCTCTATTATTATTATTGTGTGAAGGCGATGGCCTTCACACGTTATTCTCCACCAATTTCACAAAATTTTGTTTTTCACCTCTAATTTCAAATTTTTTCAACCGATTCAACTAATTCCAACTTTCAACTGTTCATCTTTTGCCTACCTATTACACAACTTCCCACTTACCAAAAATTCCAAATTTTCAAATTCAACCAAATTCTCCAAAATTTGGTTTTTCTACTCTAATTTCTACATTTTTCAACCGATTCAACCCATTCCAACTTTCAACTGTTCATATTTGCCTACCTATTTCACAACTTCCCACTTACCAATAATTCCAAATTTTCAAATTTGAAATTCAACCAAATCCTCCAAAATTTCATTTTTCTACTCTAATTTCTACATTTCTGTACTGATTCAACCCATTCCAAAGTTATCCACTTTGTTCACCTTATGCTTACCATATTCACCCCCTTCATCCCCACTACCTCTATGCTTACACAATTCAACCCTTGACGCCCACTTCCAGTGTGGCGGCTATCTTGGATTGACCCTGAAGTGCCCCCTATGAACCCTGAATGAACTGCAAGTGACCCCAAATCAAACCGGAAGTGACCCCAAATAAACTGGAAGTGACCTCAGGTAAAACGGAAGTGCCCCTTATCAAACCGGAAGTGACCCAAAATAAACCGGAAGTGACCCGAATAAACCGGAAGTGACCCTACTCAAACCGGAAGTGGCCCAAATAAACCGGAAGTGACCTTTTTGAAACCGGAAGTGACCCCAAATAATCCGGAAGTGTTCTCAGATAAACCGGAAGTGCAATAAATTAAACCGGAAGTGCTCCAAATAAACCGGAAGTTACCTTATTTCAACAAGAAGTGCCCTTAATGAAACCAGAAGTGACTTAAATATCATTTGCTCCAACTTTTACAATTTTTGTCTGATTCAACCCTTTTCAACTTTTGCACGCCAAAGTGACCCACTTGAACGTGTAGTTTGTTTTGTTCCAAATTTCAAAAATTTTGGGCGCAATTTTTTTTAAAATTCCCAGTCATAGTCTTTGCCTTCACACGCAATTTCTCCAGAAATTGCATGTTCTAGTTACCCTTTAATCTAGTACACCTAAGTAAAGCATGTTCCCCGGGGTCACACGCACCCCTCTGGCATCGCGCACCCCACCCCACCCTTTGGGAGAGCGCCCCATTATTTGAGAAGGACTGGACCAAGCTAACTTGCACAAAAGTGAGAGAAAATTCATTTGATCGCGTGCGAGCGGCCGAACGCTTGGTTAGAAGGAGTGAGGCCATTCTCATACTGGCTATGGTCGGTCACCACTTTCGAGTTGTGAAACTTTATGTTGTGTAGGCCATGTTGGTCCCTCTTAAGTTGTCCTGGCTCCTTTTTTCAAGGCGTCCTCATCAAACAGGACCGTGAGTTTTGGTCTGATTCACAAGGAAGACGTTCCAGCACCATGCGAACCTGACAGCCGCCATCCAGAAGACTCCCCGACCACCTCGGACCGTCCCGGCTCCGGCCCCGATGGTGCGCTCTTCGCCAAGACTGCAGAAGCGTCTCATAAATGGCAGTTTCCCTCATGAGACGGTAGCTCGGCAACAGACGGGTCACAGCTGGACTTCCGGATCGGGTAAAAAAGGCGGGACATCCCAAAAGCACCGCTGCTCCTCTGCGGACGAGATTTCCCGCCATTCGGATAAGAACCAGGCCACGCCACCGCGCTCCAACACTTCAGCGTCCGTCGGCTACCTGCGCCACCTCATCAGCCTCAAGTTGGTGCAGATGGAGCGGCTGCTGGCGGTCGCGCAGGATCCGCCCGCACGGGACCTACCAGAAGGCCCAAAAAAAAAAATGGGACGCAATCGGTGGAGGAATTAAGAGCGGAAGCCTCCTGCCTCCTAAAGGAGGCGCTGGAGGCACTGGAGCAGGCCCTCCAGGTCCTGCATGAAGTGAAAGAGCTCAGGAACCTCCAATGCCAGCTGGATCAGTCCCAATACCATCTCCAAGACCAGCACCATTCCTCAACCTGAACCTCGCGCTCAAATGTCCACCATCGATCAAACCAAACGACGGGATCAATAAAGGGAAACATCATCTGCGCTTTGCTAACTGGGAGCAATCTAATGTCAGCGCAATACGTTCGCTCGGCGGTCGCGACGGCTCGGACGTGACTAATGCGGAGCTGCCAGTAGGTGGCGCTGAGTGGCAGTTAGGGCAGTTTGGCTAAAGGCAGTGAGCACAAGTGTGTCTTTGTAACAAAATACGACGGAGGATGATGCCAGCGTCAATCTGTGCACCTTCTTGTCTGGACTTAGAGTAGGTGTTGTTTTTGCTGTTTTCACAAAGACAGCCAGCTTTTTGTTTCGTTTGGACGCACAATAATCTTGACAACTCCAACATCCAAATGCTCTGAAAACCGCTCCAGTCAATCAGTGTGACAAGTCATGTTGCTGGTGGCGGTTTTATTGAAAAACAGTGAGTCATGTGATCCATGGTAATGTCAGACCACAACAAAACCAACGATAAAAGGGGGAGGGGGATAAGGACAAACTGACGGGACTTTCAAAGTTCACTTGTATTTACACACCAGAAGCGGGACCAAGACAAGACCAGGACCAGCTGATCACCAACCATGTTTCCCGTGGCTCCAAGTTCAGCAAACAAGAGGGGCACTGCCCAGCCCCGCTCGACTATTTGTCGTCTTCGTCCGCGTCTTCGTCCTCCTCCTCGTCTCTCTTCCTCTTGTCGCCTCGGAGCACCTCGTTGTCTGAGAAGCCAACGAAATGTCAGCCTCAGTCGGAATTTGCTTTTGCTCGTGTAAACTAACCTCCATCTTCGTCCTCGTCCTCCTCTTCCTCTTCCTCCACATATTCACCATCGTCATCCTCGTCCTAAAGACAAGTGGGAATTACTCAAAAGTAGGCTGCGCACATTGGACAGATCCTTCCTTTCTGTGTACTGCTTGGGATGGTTTGTTTTTTGGGCAGTGGCTTGTGTGGTGGAAAGCGCATCTCCGCTGATTACAATGGCAGTCAGAGTTGACAATTTAGCTGCCACAATCCATTTTTTGCCAAGCGTTTCCGAGGGAACGGTTCCCAAAGTGCAAGACGGGCCACTGCTGCATGCCAGCACGTGCTGTGTAATGGCAGTCAACTCGAGCGGCGCTTTAGCAAACCGCCCCAAAGAGAAGCTTCCAGCTGCCAATGTGAGCTCAGGGTGTCTCCAAAAGGCAACAGTCAGCCAACTGGAGCTTGCGTCTGGAGAAGCAACACAAAGTGTCGCCTTACTCAGGAAAAGCCATTTTGCCCAAAAGCCAACATATGATGGTAACAAAGAGAAAGCTTCGCCTTACTCAGGAAAAGCCATTTTGCCCAAAGTCAACATATGATGGCAACAAAGAGCACGGCTGCTGGGAGTGGCTGATGGTGTAGGGGTGCACTTGCTTGTCTTGTGTGCCGACACTGTGAGTTCGATTCCCACATATGACGGTGTGAGTGTGTGTGATTGGCAAAAAAAAACAAACAAAAAAAAAACAAGCATGGCTGCTGCGCAGTGCCGCAAAGCGCAGTGCACAACGCACTTCAACCTTTATGGGTAAGATAGCTCAGACTGCCCCTAAGTGGCCAAGGTGCGCATGTGACATAGGCCAGGTCAATCTCGCAAACACTTGTTTATATTTGACTGATTTCAGTCATGACTGAAACATGAGATGTGCTTTTGGATTCATTTTTACTAAATGAAGGTTTTGATTGGATTTTTGAGAGGCTGAAACAGATTCAAAGCATTTTCTTTTCTGATTTTTTTGCAAAGGAGGGAACAATAAATTATGCTCACTTTCCTCCTCTCCAGTCACTACAAAAGGATTGTGAGGGAAGGATGGTACGGGTCCGCCATTGAAATAAATGTAATACCTATTCTATAAAAATGCCCTAGAAATTAATTGGGAACAAAATAAGTTTTAAAAAAAAAATTAAGTGGATTATTTTGTTGTGCTATCAAATTCAAGTCACCCACCTGGATACCCTCCTTCATCAGGTACGACAGCCCCACCTCTTCCTCGTCTTCGCCACTGTGTGGACCGGCGCCGTC
This sequence comes from Syngnathus scovelli, assembly GCF_024217435.2. Lineage (NCBI taxonomy): Eukaryota > Metazoa > Chordata > Actinopteri > Syngnathiformes > Syngnathidae > Syngnathus > Syngnathus scovelli. Next base: position 16,680,240 of record NC_090855.1, read on the forward strand.
GCGCTTGTCTGTAACCCAACGGCCCAGAGAACCTGTCAGAAATCGCCTGGGATGTCCACTCCTTACAGTCCAGTGTAAATACAGAGTTTTTGTTGATGTCTGAGTTATTTACCGTAATTTCCGGACTATAAGCCGCGACTTTTTTCCAAAATTTTGGACCCTGCGGCTTATAGTCAGGTGCGGCTTATATAAGATTTTTTTCGAGATTTTTGTGATGACTTATGCCTCTCTCTTACTCTGCCATATCACTCAGAGATTACACAAAGCAGTGGCGCTGTTTGGACAATCTGCATTGTAATTGTACTAAGTTCATCTTGTTTTTCCTTTTTTTAATCACTTCACTGGTTTCTTTTAAATCAAACAAGTTGTTTTATAACAACTTGTTTGATATAAAAGAAACCAGTGAAGTAATCTGCATTGTATTAAAACCCAATCAATCAGCATTTAAATTCAATTCTTCTGACATTTTGCTCACCAAAAACAAGTTGTAATGAATGTGAACTTTTAATGCATTTTATTCAGGTTACTTTGAACCTTAAACGGCGGCGTGGCGTACTTATGGATTTTTACGGCCTCCGGCCTCCAGGGGGCGTTCTAGCAGGAAGCAAGAGCGAGACAGGCGAAGAAGAGATAATGCGCCGAAGAAGACGTGCTAGTTTGTGTTTACATTTCGCGCATCACGCAGAACGCGATCAACATTACTGAAAGGAAGCCTTTATACACAAACCATCATCATGGGGGACAAAAGAAATGCATATCATGCCGCTTTTAAGCCAAAGGCAGTCGATGTTGCTGACATTATCTTGTGTCTACTCTGGAGCGTACTTATGGATTTTTACGGCCTCCAGTCTCCAGGGGGCGCTCTAGCAGGAAGCAAGAGCGAGACAGACGAAGAAGAGATAATACGCCGAAGAAGACGTGCCAGTTTGTGTTTTGATCGTCTCGCGCATCACGCACACACCCGCATTCACACAAAGACAGGAAGCTTTTATACACAAACCGTCATTATGGGGGATAAAACAAATGCATATGATGCCGCTTTTAAGCAATACGTGTCGCTCGCTAGTTTAATATAATTTAGCGCTTTGTGCATGAATAAGATTACCATGAACAGAACCTCTTCACACTCGAAGAAATGTATAAAACCGATGACGAAAGAGAGACTGTGTACTGTTATCCCGTTTATTCTTTCGTTAAACGCTCTAACACTGCCCCCTAGTGACCGAATTTAGGTTAGGTTTCATTCGTTCATTCATTTCCGGTTACTCGACCCCCACTCAGCCACTACGCAGTTCGTACGCAGCTACCAGACAGTGCAAATCGTCGCAGCGGGTTCGTGGCTCAGCCTTGGGGTATCTTAGTCTGTAAGTTATACATTCTAGTTGACTTTCTGTATATGTGTGTTTATAAAATGTATGCTAACATCCTAAGCTCCATTTGCCTGTGAATGCTACGCTAGTATTGCAAATGTGATTGTTTAGCGCTACTTTTGGCTACAATGCTATGCTAGGTTTGCGCATGTAACGGTTAGGTAGGCTAATCGTCTCCATTTAAGTTTATATGTTTTCATTTCTACATCTTCTGTGATTTTGATGTACATTCTACTGATGCACGGTTGTTGTGTGAATTACAGTTTTACAAATACCTGTACAAGAAATAACTGCCTGTGTGCCAAGTAAAGCAGCTACAAACTACGCGGCCGCAGCGTCCTTTTTCTTCAGTTGTTCGCTATCTGTCTAGCCTTGGCAGACGTCACGCCAGCGTGAGGACAGAATAGACTGAGAAAGTGCGAGGCGAAGGATATCTAACGCTATTCCAATCGGACACTAAGGAGGAAGACTTCGATAGTTTCAGTGCACAGGAGGAAGATGAAGCCCTGTTCGTCCTGTGCTACCGCATTGCTGCTGTGTTGGTGCTGTGTTACTTCCGTGTTGCTGCGGTATTACTGCCGCGTCACAGGCAGTGTTTGGAAAGAAATGTTAAGGTATGTTATTAAAGCTTTAAAAAAAACTTTCTGTGTCCAGTCTTTCTTCGCTAATAACTTGCGTGCACACTTCTGCGTTGCTGCGGTACTACTGCTGCATCACAGGCAATGTTAAGAAAGACATGTTCAAGTATGTTATTAAAACGTTAAAAAGGCTTTCTATGTACTGTCTTTCTTTGTAAAAAACTCGTGTGCACGTGCGGCTTATAGTCCGGTGCGGCTTATGTAAGAAAAAAAATGAAATATCCCTAAATTTTAGCTGTTGCGGCTAATAATCCGGTGCAGCTTATAGTCCGGCAATTACGGGAAGTGGAAGCGTCCCTCATTTGAGCTCAAGCGGCCACTGCAGCCCACCGTCATCGCTGACGACTGCTCCAAAGCGTTTCTCTTGAGTCGTTTGCAGGGACAACTTTGACCTTTTGGCATCAATATCAGGCAAGTGGCAGCGAATTCCGCAGGTGCCGGTCAGTGCGCCCTCAGTGGAAAAACATTGTAACAACGGCAACTTTCGTCCCAAAATGCAGAGCCCCCAACCACCCCCCCCCCACCCCCCTTTTGAGCGTTACCGTCGTCAGAGTCCGGAGCCTCGTTGTTGTGGCGATCGTATCCGTCCAGATAGGTGACGTTGGGCAGGAGGCGGAAGACGGCATCGCGGTAGTCATCCCGAGCACTCACCTCACAACTCGATATGTCCAAAGTCTTCAGCTTCTTCAGGGGCTCCTGCGCGCGGAAGGGGGCTGTTTGCGTTAGCAGAACGCCCGTTACACGACATCGACGGCTACTCACCAGAGCCTCCAGGGCGGCCATGTCGCCGATCTTGTTGCCGTGGATGTTGAGGTGCGTCAAGTTGGGACACTTTTGGGCGAGCGCCTCCAAACCGCCGCAGATGGCGTTGCCACTCAAGTCCAGCTGATAAAGGGACGACACGCGAGGTCGGCGGCGGTGGGACAGCAAATGTCACGCGCGAGCGTTGTACGTGCTGCAATCCAGTAACTTCGATTTTCTCAGTTCCCATTGGGCCGGCATTTGATTCTGAAGGCGTGCCAAAAAGGATGATGGTTGATTTGATTGGAAATGACAACTTCAACATTGGATGGGGCCGCAATTTATCACTGGTGCTCCCGTGGGGCCACATGGTGCAAAAATGCTAATTTAGATGAAGACAAAATATGCGCAATGAATAAATTTCATTTTTCACATCACATTTCTCACTATTCATGCTCAACAACAGCAAAGGGTTGCGAGCCAATCAACAAACTAACCGCACACTGGGCTATTTCATTGGCATCATGGTTTTTCCAATTTTTTTTAAAAATATTTGGGGGATTTTCAATTGACTTTTTTTGTCTTATTTACCCCTTTTTTTGGGTGAAAAACACAACATAACACTTTTAGTACAACCTGAAGAAACATGAAAGTTTTTTTGGAAATGGAAACTGTGGGAACATGAATGGGGGCGACTCAGTGAATGGCCGCGGCCTACACACCGGTCGTACAAGCAATACAGTTTAAGGTGTTAAGGTGAAAGACGTTTGTGTTGGTGTGTCAAAGATTGAAAGGAGGGCTTTCCTGGTTGCACAAGTGAGCTCCATGTTGGCCAACCTTGTGTAGCTTGGGCAGCGAAGGTAGTTTGGAGAGCGACTTGAGGCCCACGTTGGCCATACGCAGAACCTCCAGACCCGAGAACTCCTCCGTCACACCGTCCACCTCGCCATCGCCCGAACGACACGAGTCCAAAGCCAACACGCAAACCTGCACGACAACACAGCAACTCACGCTTGAGCAATGTGTGTGTGTGCGTGGTGTGTGTGTGTGTCGTGTGTGTCCTGCTTAACAATGGCTAATTTTCGAGGGCTGCATGGACAGAGTCCAGGAAACGGTCACCATGGTAACAAAACCCGAAAACGGAGGAGCCATTCCAACCCGAAGCGGCCGAGCGAGCACGACGTTTTCGCGCCAAAGACTAGCCAAGTTATGCCTTTCAGTCACGTGACAAAGACTGCAAAGCGGGAACGTGAAGCTTGAACAATGGCGGCGAAGCGAAAGACCAGAAACGTCGACGTCTCGGTCCACAATCACAACACGGACTCCATGGTAGCGCTAGCGCACATTCCAAATGATTGTGCAAAGAAGAAGCCCACAGAAGGAGATTTTAGGTGAGTCGTCGCTATAAACGCACCTGAGCCGGACTTCTGTTTTTCAGCTCCAAGTGGACTCTCTTCTTCATGTCCATATTCAATGCCGTAAAGCTACCTACCGAGAGCAAAAGAAAGGAAATTTAACGTAAAAGTTACGCCCGCAGCTCGAAGACGGCCATAGACGTTCAGCTAGATCGCCATGTTGAATACTGGTTGCCAAACCACGCCCCTACCCGTCCCATTGGTTTATCCGCCAACTGATCCCGTTCTTCCCGAACGAGTGATTTTACAGGCATTTTTACAGTCGCGCGGAGTAGTTACATATTGTGACCTGGTTGAAAGACTGCAAACGTTTCTCATTTATCCTCACGTTACTTCAACCGAAGTGAAAATACGGTTTGACTGAAGACAATAAAACCAGCAAATTGTAAATCTTCATCTGTCATCTTCAAAACTTCAAATGCCAGCAAAAAACGGAGGAAAAAGAAGTGTGGCCTAAGCAGAAATTGGTCATTAGAGTAGCCCAGGTGAACCCATTGCTCAAATAGAGGTGGTCAGAAGTTCATAGCTGAAATGTCAAAATCAGTGAGTCCATGAGCGCCGACTCGTGAGCGGCACCAAAGAATCCAAATACAACTGACGACATGACAGAACACGTGCTTGATGGGTCTGGAGCATTGATATCGAGTCCATGGAGCACAGAAACAGAATTACAGTAATCCCTCGTTTATCGCGGATAATTGGTTCAAAAAAACACACGCGATAAGTGAAATCTGCGAAGTATGGTCACCCTCTCATCTGTACATTTTTAGTGTGTCAATACGAAACCATTTAAGTGCACATTTTATTAGAACATTAAATAATTGTTTCAAACACGTAAATAATGCATTAATAGTGTAAATAACATACCAATATTGAAAATATAAATATTATACGTGTGTGCGTGTATATTGTTAACAAGAAGTATTGGGCAGGCTAACGAGTTAGCGGAAAGATGCTAATTCGTGATCGTGCTAACGAGCGAACACAAACCTCTCAAGGAATGTAAACGAACATTTGGCGCAATACTACATTGTCCTAAAGGTTAGACACCTGTGATCGTTCATTTCTCTTGTTAGGAGACCCGCTTACATCGTCAATGACTGCTGTACCACTGTAACCGACATATGTACACCAGGGGTCACCAACCTTTCTTAAACCGAGAGCTACTTTCTGGGTACTGATTAAGGCAAAGGGCTACCAGTTTGTCATACACTTCTGAAATAGCCAATTTGCTCAATTTGGATTTCACTATGTGTTATTATTGTCATTTGCAGTTCACATGTAAGTGTGATTTTAACAAGAATAGCAAAAATACAGTCAAACCTTGGTTTTTGACCAAGATCCGTTTCAGAAGGCGGTTCGAGAAGCGAATCGGTTGAATTTGGAATCTATTTTTCCCATTACGAATAATGGAATATTTTTTAATCCGTTTCAAGACAAAAAAAAAAACCGCCCTTTTTAAGCATTTTTTCATTTGCGCATATTTGTCTGATCGCGCAACTGCAGCGCACCGCGGAACGCGCAACCGTAGCGCGTCGCCCACCGCGCAACTGCACCGCGCTGATCGCATTATTGTGACAGAGCCGTCGCTGAAATTTACAAAATATTTTTAAAGTCCTGATGTATGTCCAGGGAGCTTAATTTTGTTCCATCGCGCAACTGCAGCGCACCGCCGAACGTGCAACAGTAGCTCGTTGCCGACTGCGCAACTGCACAGCGCTGGTCGCATTATTGTGACAGAGCCGTCGCTGAAATTTAGAAAATATTTTTAAATTCCTGATGTACTTTCCAAAATTTAAGTGGACCTAAGTGCGCAGGGAGCTTAATTTTTGTTCGATCGCGCAACTGCAGCGCACAGTCGAACGCGCAACAGTAGCGCGTTGCCGACCGCGCAACTGCACCGCGCTAGTCGCATTATTGTGACAGAGCCGTCGCTAGAATTTAGAAAATATTTTTAAAGTCCTGATGTAGTTTCCAAAATTTAAGTGGACCTCAGTGCGCAGGGAGCTTAATTTGGTCCGATCGCGCAACCGTAGCGCGCCGGGCGCTCACTGTCGCATTGCTTTAAGAGCGTCTTTGTGTTTTAGGATGGCTTTACTGCTCCCACTTGCTTTCTTTGGAGGCATGATTAGGGGTTAATACAATCCTCAGAGTAACGAAAATTCAATAACAACGGAGTCAGTCGGCATCTGGGTCGCGCGGTCGGGTTTTCTCGGTTCCTCCTGGCTCATCTCGCGAGGTTCGACCTCCGAATTTTGTTGGACAACCGAAGCAAAAAAAATCTCGAATTTTTTTGTTCGAATTCCGATTTGTTCAAGAACCAGGACGTTCGAAAACCGAGATTTGACTGTAAACTAAGTAGATGCAGCTCACTGTCAAGTGCCGCTATTTGAGCTAATTTTGGAACAGTTCTGAGGGCGACTCATGCAGTCCTCACGGGCGACCTGGTGCCCGCGGGCACCGTGTTGGTGACCCCTGCTGTAGAGGATAAAAAGTTGAATCGCAAAAAGCCTCAAGCCAAAGTTAGGCTTGAAAACCTGCCGTCAATTTGGCTACCTTGTGATTATTCATTATCCATTATTCTGTCACAGAGCCCTCACCATTCATCCCGCTTTTCAAGTATGGAATCAGAACTGCAGCCAGGTCTTGTTCTTTGTTCTTGGATTGTCTATTGTTGAACATCTGAGATCGGACACTTCTGTAGTCGACACGTAAATCTTAGCTGTGCGACGTTCCGTCTCCTTTGTGGGTTTTGGAGCCACCCGCAACTGTAGCGCTGCCCTGTTGGCATGATGTGCAATTTCGGTCGCAAAACAAAAAAACAGTTAGAACATAGTTTCCAACCCCAAATGGGGCCAAGAAGTACGCAGTGACAACAAGCATTCTCATCTGTGTGCATGCGTGTGTCTGCTGCAGTGAAGGTAGGCGGAGCCTCCTTCCCTCCTGGTGGTCTCAATGGAGGAAAAGTATGCGGAGCCCTCTCCCGTCCAATTGGAACACGACGCCCCCTCCCCGCGCCCGAGTCCCGCTTCCGCCGTCACTCACCCACTGGGCGTCATCAGTGAGGGGACGGGTGAGGGGGCGGGCAGCGAAGGAGCGGGGCCGCTGATCGACGCGGCGGCGGCGGCAGAGAGGGCGTGTCGGGAAGTCCTGCACAAGCTCAAGCTGAGACACACCGACCCTGCATGCGACGGGGACGAGGACGGGCGGGTGGAGGGTGGCCTGCGGCGGCGGCCCAACCCGTCCAAGCAGTTGTGGCTCCTGCACCTGTTTGAGTCCAAACTCTTTGACGTGTCCATGGCCATCTCTTATCTGCATAACTCCAAGGAGCCCGGCGTGCAGGCCTGCATTGGCAAGCGACTCTTCAGCTTTCCGCACGACGACGTCGACTTCTTCCTGCCGCAGCTCCTCAACATGTACGTGCACATGGATGAGCACGTTGGCGACGCCATCAAGCCTTACGTGGTGGGTGCGGGCGCGCACGTGGCAAACACACGCGCGCACAACGTATGCACACACACGCAGTTGATGCAAACACACACAGGACAGTTGGGTTGGATTTTATATTTGCGTGAAGTTGTGGGGGAAGCTTTGCCAAATGCCATCAGGAACCAGCAGTGTTTTCTTAGCTGCCAAAGGTGTGTGTGTGTGTGTCTGTGTCTGTGTCTGTGTGTGTGTGTGTGTGTGTGTGTGTGTGTGTCTGTGTCTGTGTCTGTGTGTCTGTCTGTGTGTCTGTGTGTGTCTGTCTGTCCCTCCCTCAGGTGCATTGCTGCAGGCAGAGCATTTCATTCAGCCTGCAGTGTGCATGGCTACTGGCGGCGTACTCGTCCGATATGCACATCTCAACGCAGCGTCACTCGCGAGGTGCCAAGTTGCGCAAGCTCATCCTGTCTGACCAGCTCAAGCTGGCCGCCAGCCGGGCCCGCCGGGACCGGACCCCCTGACGCTGGCGCCCTTCTGTGCCGCGCCCACCGAGACAGGCCTGTCGCCCTCCAAACGCACACACCAGCGGTCCAAGTCGGACGCCGCCGTGGCCGTCAGCCTCAGTGGCGACCTCAAGAGGACGGCCAGCAACCCCAAAGTGAAGAGCAGCCATGACGAGGTACACGGGCACCCTTAATCGATTGAGAAAAGGCCGCCCATTAGCTGGCTTGGGCAAGTCCCACCTGCTGCTGCGTCAAACCGCAATGGGGCCAAACCTAACGCACGCCGCCTTGTGTTGTTTTGGCCCACGGGCCGGCAGCCGCTGCGCCTTTCGCCGCAGCGCCACTTCATCAAGTCTTTGATGGGCATCGGTAAGCGTTTGGCTACGCTGTCCACCAAAGAGCAGAAGACGCAGCGGCTCATCTCGGAGCTATCGCTGCTCAACCGCAAGCTGGCCGCCCGCGTCTGGCTGCCCACCGCCGCCTTCGAGCACCACGTGGTGCGCGTGCCGCATACGCAGGCCGTCGTGCTCGACTCCAAGGACAAGGTGATGCCCGCCTTCTCTTTGCACGTATCGCCTCTTGATCTTTGACGTCGGAACACGAGCGTGGTGGCGGCAAAGTCACTTGGCAGACGTGGACATGTTAAGGATCGGACAGTACAGCCAAGTGCGTAGCGACGGACTTTATTGGAGAAGGGGATGATGGGAATGGCTGGCGCTGGAGCGGCGATCGGGCTGGAGAGGACAAACGATTCTGCGGGGGTTTCAAATAGTCAAGCGAGTCAGTATCTTCGGGACTGATGAGAGAAGCAGCATCAAGGGACAGACTGATACTCGGGTCTGCGCTGGCGGCGCTGATATAGCACTGTCCATGAACCCGTGGCAGGTGACGGTGATTCCGCTGACAGGGGGGCGTGGTCCTGTCGCAGGTGGCACCAGCACGTGACAGAACCCCCCCCCCCCACAAGGGACGGCTCCCGACGTCCCCAGGAACTGAAAACAACAAAACAAAAAAAAAGGAAGGCGATACCTCGGGCGGCCAGGTGGAGGGGTCAGCACACCGCCGAAACGTCCGACACCTCGCCAGACGCAGGATCGACGGACGCGGGGGCAGAAGACCCCGGTACCGGCGGACAAGACCTCCCCGGACCCTCACCCCTGGTCCCCTCGTCCCTCCTCGGGCGCCCGCGCCGAGGACCCGGTTGGTCCGGATGACAGCGATGGAACTCCGTGATGAGCGAACGGTCGAGTATCCAGCGGCTCGGAACCCAGGAGCGGTGCGCGTCGTCATAACCCTCCCAATCCACGAGGTATTGTAGGCCACGACCACGCCGCCGCGATCGGAGCAGGGAGCGGACAGCGTAAGCCGGACCCCCATCGACGAGCTGGGGCGGCGGCGGCGGCGGAACAGCCGCCGGCGCCAACGCGCTCTCATGGATGGGCCGCACACGGGACACGTGGAACGTGGGATGGACCTTCATGGAGTCCGGAAGGAGCAGACGGACTGCGGCCGGGCCAATCACCTTCTGAATAGGGAACGGTCCAACAAAGCGGGGCGCCAGTTTGCGGGATCCCGCTCGCAGCGGCAAATCCCGCGTCGAGAGCCACACACGCTGCCCCACTCTGTACTCCGGAGCCGGCGTCCGGTGCTTGTTCGCCTGGCGGGCGTAGCCTGAAACAGAGCGGAAAAGAGTGACCCGGGCCCTCGCCCAGGCACGATGACAACGGCGGACACAAGCCTGGGCCGACGGGCACGCCGCACCACGCTCCTGGTGGGCGAACAAGGGTGGCTGGTACCCGAAGACGCAGTGGAAAGGCGAAAGTCCCGTGGCCGAGCTGGGGAGGGAATTGTGAGCATACTCCACCCAGGGAAGCTGTTGGACCCACCCGCGCTGGTCCCCGGCGGCCATGCATCGGAGAGACCTGCCCAGTTCCTGGTTCAGGCGCTCCGCTTGACCATTGGACTGAGGGTGAAACCCCGATGAGAGGCTGGCCGTGGCGCCGAGGAGTCGGCAGAACTCCGTCCAGAAGGTGGAGGCGAATTGAGGACCTCGGTCCGACACGATGTCCTGTGGGAGACCGTGGTGACGAAACACCTCCCGTACCATGATGGACGCAGTCTGCTTCGCAGATGGGAGCTTAGGCAGAGGGATGAAATGCGTCATCTTGCTGAAACGGTCCACCACCGTGAGGACCACCGTGTTTCCCTCAGAGGGGGGGAGGCCCGTGACAAAGTCGATTGACAGGTGAGACCAGGGACGCTGGGGAACCGGCAAGGGTTGAAGCAGCCCGGCCGGAGGACGAGTAGACGTCTTGTAGCGGTTACAAATTGAGCAGGCTCTGACGTAATCGCTGGTGTCCACTTGCCAGGTGGGCCACCAGAAACGCTGTGCCACCACGTACCTCGTGCGTGAGTCGTGCGCCCATTGCAGCACGGACGATCGCAGGCCTTCAGGGATGAACAGGCGACCCTCCGGGCAGTTGCTGGGGCCGGGTTGATCGCGTGATGCGGCTTCCACTTGGCGTTCGATCTCCCATGTAAGAGCCGCCACCCGAACTGAGCTCGGGAGGATAGTCGGAGGCGGACCCTGTCCCTCCTCCCCACCAGGAAACAAAGGCGACAGGGCGTCCGCCTTCGCATTACGGGAACCCGGTCTGTAGGAAAGAGAGAACTCAAACCGGTCAAAGAACAGAGCCCACCATGCTTGTCTCGCGTTCAGTCTCTTGGACGACCTCAGATACTCCAAGTTGCGGTGGTCGGTCCAGACAATGAACGGGGTGGTGGCGCCCTCCAGCCAATGCCGCCACTCCTCCAAAGCCAACTTGACGGCGAGGAGCTCCCGATTACCGATGTCATAGTTCCGTTCTGAGGCTGACAAACGGCGAGAAAAGAAGGCGCACGGGTGGAGACGATCGTCTTGGCGGCTACGTTGAGACAACACCGCCCTGACACCCACGTTCGAGGCGTCCACTTCGACCACGAACTGTCTGTCGGGATCGGGAACTCTGAGGATGGGAGCGGATGTGAACCTCCTCTTAAGCTCCTGAAATGCCTGTTCCGCCCGTTCTGTCCATTTGGACGGGGAGGCGGGGCTGGTAAGGGCGGTGAGTGGCGCGGCCGCCGTGCTGTATCCACGGATAAAACGGCGATAAAAGTTCGCGAATCCTAAGAATTGTTGCAGCCGCTTGCGTGTCTCGGGAACAGGCCATGACGTTACTGCCTCCACCTTCCCAGGGTCCATTTCGATGGATCCCTCACGCACCACGTAGCCGAGGAATTTGACAGAGGAGGCGTGGAACTCGCACTTCTCTGCCTTCACGTAGAGCGAATTCTCTAGGAGGCGTCGCAACACCGCCCGAACATGCTTGATGTGCTCAGGGAGCGAGCGGGAGAAGAAGGATGTCGTCCAAATAAACGAACACGAATTTGTCCAGCATGTCTCGTAACACGTCGTTTATCAGGGACTGGAAAACCGCTGGGGCGTTGGTGAGCCCAAACGGAACCACCAAGTACTCGTAGTGTCCGCTCGGGGTGTTGAAAGCCGTCTTCCACTCGTCTCCCTCCCAGATGCGGATCAGGTGGTAGGCGTTGCGAAGATCCAGCTTTGTGAAGATGGTGGCACCCTGAAGGCTCTCAAAGGCAGAAGAAAGAAGAGGCAGAGGGTATCGGTTCTTTACTGTGATCTCGTTTATTCCCCGGTAGTCGATACACGGGCGGAGCGTGCCCTCCTTCTTCTTCATGAAGAAAAACCCCGCTCCCGCAGGTGAAGAGGACGGCCGTATGATACCGGCTGCCAGGGACTCCCGGATGTATTCCTCCATAGACCGGCGCTCAGGAGCGGACAGGGAGTAGACGCGTCCCTTGGGAGGGAAGGTGCCGGGCAACAGGTCGATGGCGCAATCGTAGGACCGGTGTGGAGGAAGAGAAGCGGCCCTGGCTTTACTAAAAACCTCCTTGAGTTCGTGATAAAATGCTGGGACATTGGAGATGTCGGGACTGTACCTGGGCGGGGCTCTGCCGAGTGGGCTGGTGGCCGCCTTCAGGCACGCTCGATGGCAGCGTTCGCTCCACTGCCGAACAACCCCCACCTCCCAGTCCAGCACCGGGTTGTGCTGCCGCAACCAAGGGTGCCCCAGTATGAGCTGTTGTCCTGGGAGGGAAAAAAGAAAAAACTGGATGATCTCGTGGTGATTGCCGGAGAGCAGTAACTTAACTGGTTCCGTCACGAAAGCCACCTCGCCAATCAGACGGCCATCAATGGCACGCGCGGGAATGGACGGGCTCAGAGGGAGGAAGCCGACACTCCACTGACGCGCCAGGCTAATGTCCATGATGTTCCCCTCCGCGCCGGAATCCACCAAGGCCGCCACGTTCTGGTCGCCCGCCGCAAGCTGGACACGTGCCTGTAGCGTGAGCGTGCTGGGACTGGGAGAGCCGGTGCTGGTCGAGCTCACGCGGATCCCCCGACGCCGCGTGAGCTCCGGCCTTTTAACGGGCACCCCGCCACCCGATGACCCCCCTCCCCACAGTAAAAACACAAGCCCAGTGAGAGGCGTCGACGGTGCTCCTCCGAGGGAACCCGAGCCCCTCCCAGATCCATGGGCTCGGCGGTGGGTGGTGTGGTTGACGGGTCCCCAGCAGACGGAGGAATGAGACCACGCGGGTTCCGCGGGGACCTCCTCTCCCGATCGCGCCGCCGCGTCCGGATCCGCCGGTCTACTCGGGCCGCCAAGTCCATCGCGCCCTTCAGGGTTCGCGGGCGATCGTAAGACACCAGTTCGTCTTTCATATACTCAGCAAGGCCGTTTAGGAATGTGCTAACGAGCGCCGGCGTGTTCCATCCGCTGCTGCCGGCCAACGTCTGGAACTTAAGGGCGTACTCCGTGACCGATCAGCTACCTTGACGCAGCGTCGCCAGTTCCTCGGCGGCGTCTTCGGCGGCGGATCCCAGGTCGAACAGGCAGAGCAATTCCTCCGCGAAGGCGTCGAAGGAATCGCAAGCTGGGGCCATCCTTTCATATTCGGCCAGACCCCACAGCCGCGCCTCGCCTGTGAGGTGGGTTAGAACGAACCCGACCTTGGCTGCTTCTGACGCAAACGTGACGGGCTGGAGGCTGAACATTATGCGACAATTGGTCACGAATGCCCTCACGTGCTTGGGATCGCCGTTGAACTTCTCGATGTTGCCGAGGCGGGGCTCCGGGACGTCCACGAGCCTCCTGGCCTCGGCAGACGGGCGGTGCGGGGGTGTCGTGACAGCCGGGGACGCAGCCACCGACAGTCTCTGGAGGGCTTGGGCCATCTCCTGCTGCTGTAGCTGTTGTTGCTGACCAACCTCGATCAGGTGCCGGATGTCGGCGGACAGGCTGCTGATGACGGTCTCGGCTCGCTCCAGTCGGCTCAATGCCGCCTCGTCGTTCGCTGGCTGCATAGCGTTGGTCAGTCTGTACTGTTAAGGATCGGACAGTACAGCCAAGTGCGTAGCGACGGACTTTATTGGAGAAGGGGATGATGGGAACGGCTGGCGCTGGAGCGGCGATCGGGCTGGAGAGGACAAACGATTCTGCGGGGGTTTCAAATAGTCAAGCAAGTCAGTATCTTCGGGACTGATGAGCGAAGCAGCATCAAGGGACAGACTGACACTCGGGTCTGCGCTGGCGGCGCTGATATAGCGCTGTCCATGAACCCGTGGCAGGTGACGGTGATTCCGCTGACAGGGGGGCGTGGTCCTGTTGCAGGTGTTACCAGCACGTGGCAGGACATATATATAAATATATATATATATATATATATATATGCTATATATATATATATATATATATATATATATATATATATATATATATATATATATATATATATACACACATATATATATATAGCATATATACAAAAAAAAAAACTTTTCCTCACCCCCCGTGGGTGTTCTCTTTTTCCCTTCAAGCTCGGGTCCTCTACCAGAGGCCTGGGAGCTTGAGGGTTCTACGCAGTATCTTTGCTGTTCCTAGTACTGCACTTTTCTGGACTGAGATGTCAGATGTTTTTCCTGGGATCTGTTTCAGCCACTCCTCTAGTTTGGGGGTTACTGCCCCTAGTGCTCCAATGACCACAGGTACCACTGAAGTCTTCACTCTCCAGGCCTTCTCCAGCTCTTCTCTGAGCCCTTGATATTTGTCAAGTTTCTCATGTTCCTTTTTCCTAATGTTACCATCATTTCGGATGGCTATGTCAACCACAACGGCTTTCCTCTGCTCTTTGTCCACCACCACAATGTCCGGTTGGTTCGCCATTACCATTCTGTCTGTCTGGATCTGGAAGTCCCAGAGGATCTTGGCTTGGTCATTCTCTACCACCTTTGGAGGTGTTTCCCACTTGGATCTTGGGACTTCCAGTCCATACTCTGCACAGATGTTCCTGTACACTATTCCAGCTACTTGGTTATGGCGCTCCATGTATGCTTTATCTGCCAGCATCTTACACCCTGCAGTTATGTGCTGGATTGTCTCAGGACCTTCTTTGCACAATCTACACCTGGGGTCTTGTCTGGTGTGGTAGATTTGGGCCCCTATTGCTCTGGTGCTCAAGGCCTGTTCTTGTGCAGCCAGGATCAGTGCCTCTGTGCTGTCCTTCAGACCAGCTCTTTCTAGCCATTGGTAGGATTTCTGGATATCAGCCACTTCAGCTATGTTTCGGTGGTACATCCCATGTAGGGGCTTGTCCTCCCATGATGGTCCCTCCAGCACCTCATCTTCCTTTGATGCCCATTGTCAGAGACATTCACTGAGCACGTGATCCGTTGGGGCCTTATCCCTGATGTACTTATGGATATTGGATGTTTCATCTTGGATAGTGGCTCTCACGCTCGCTAGTCCTCGGCCTCCTTCTTTACGGCTAGTGTACAGTCTCAGGGTGCTGGACTTGGGATGGAACCCTCCATGCATGGTTAGGAGCTTCTGTGTCTTGATATCTGTGGTCTGTATATCTTCCTTTGGCCACTGTATGATTCCTGCAGGGTATCTGATTATTGGTAGGTCGTAGCTGTTAATGGCTAGGGACTTGTTCTTGCCGTTGAGCTGACTTCTTAGGACTTGCCTTACTCGATGGAGGTATTTGGCTGTGGCTGCTTTCCTTGTTTCCTCGTCAAGTTTGCCATTTGCCTGTGGAATTCCAAGGTATTTGTAGCTGTCCTCAATGTCTGCTATTGTTCCTTCTGGGAGTGAGACCCCCTCTGTGCGGATTACCTTTCCTCTTTTAGTCACCATGCGGCCACATTTCTCAAGTACGAATGACATTCCAATGTTAGAGCTGTAGATCCTGCTAGTGTGGATCAGGGAGTCAATGTCCCGCTCGTTCTTAGCGTACAGCTTTATGTCATCCATGTAGAGGAGGTGGTTGATGGTGGCCCCATTCCTGAGTTGGTATCCATAACCCGTCTTGTTGATTATTTGGCTGAGGGGGTTCAGTCCTATACAGAACAGCATTGGGGACAGAGCGTCTCCTTGGTATATACCACATTTGATGGTCACGTGTGCAAGTGGCTTGCCATTGGCTTCAAGTGTGGTTTTCCACTGTTTCATCGAGTTGGCGATGAAGGTTCTCAGAGTCCCATTGATGTTGTACAGCCTCAAGCATTCAGTGATCCAAGTATGTGACATTGAGTCATATGCTTTCTTGTAATCAATCCAGGCAGTGCTCAGTTTGGTACGTCTGGTTCTGCAGTCTTGGGTGACTGTTCTATCCACCAGGAGTTGATGTTTTGCTCCTCTGGTATTTTTACCAATCCCTTTCTGAGCAGTGCTCATGTATTGATCCATGTGCCTGCTGATCTTATCTGATATTATGCCCGACATCAGTTTCCATGTTGTGGAGAGGCAGGTGATTGGCCGGTAGTTGGATGGGACTGTACCCTTTGAAGGATCCCTCTGGATCAGGATCGTACGCCCTTGGGTTAGCCATTCCGGGTGAGTCCCATCCCTTAACAGCTGGTTCATTTGTGCTGCCAGGCGCTCATGGAGAGTTGTAAGTTTCTTGAGCCAGTAGCTGTGGATCATGTCAGGGCCTGGTGCTGTCCAGTTTTTCATTCCTGAGACTCTTCTCTGGATGTCTGCCGCTGTGATGGTTACTGGGTTCTGTTCAGGGAGCTTGCTGTGGTCCTTTCTCAGAGCCACCAGCCACTGTGCATCCTTCTTATGTGATGCCTCCCGCTCCCTTATATCCTTCCAGTACTGTTCAGTTTCCAGCCTTGGTGGGTCTGCTCTGCTATTATTCCCCTGCCACTGAGCGTACACTTTCGCTGGTTGTGTTGTGAACAACCTGTTTATTCGTCTGGCTTTATTCTCTCTTGTGTACCTCTTTAGGCAGCTGGCCAAGGCTTGGAGTCTTTGTTTGGCAGTTTCGAGTGCTTCAGGTATGGGCATCTGGCTGTATTTCTTGGGAACTTGCTTTTTCATTGCACCTTTCTGGGCCTCTGTCATTTGGCTCACTTCTCTCCGTGCTATCTTGATTTTGGCCTCCGGCCTTCTCTTCCATGGTGGGCACTATTGTGGTCGCATATGGTCATTCTTCTTGTAGCCAAGCATTTCTAGGTTCACTGCTGCTGAGGTGTATATCAGCTCATTGGTTTCAGTGATGGTAGCCGTACGAATTGTTGTCAGTGCTGCATTCACATCTTCTAGGAGACTTTCTGAGGGTACTTCACTCAGCCTCTGCAGTGTGTATCTAGGTTCCCAAGCATTCATTCTCACCGTGATCTTGTTCTTCAGGTCAGTTGCTGCCTCGTTCAGCTCGATTGTGCTTATTGGGGTTTCGTACCCAACCTCTGGACTTGTACATGGATTTAACTCGTCTCTGACCTGGTGCTGTGGTTGATCTTCGCTATGGCATTTGTGTTGTATCTCATCAATCTCGAGCTGTGATAGTAGGTGCCGTTCATGGATATTGGAACATTGAGCTACTAGTTGCTTGGCCGATAGTGTTGACTGTGGGTATCGGAGTTGCCATTGTTCCCGCATTCTCCGCATGTAACCCCTCTCGCTCGGGTTGCTGGAGTAGCAGCATTCCAACAGATCCTTTATTCTCGCATCTCGCCCATTTGTGTCTTGTTCCAGTAGCCCATTTTTCATATACATGTATATATATATATGTGTATATATATATATATATATATATATATATATATACCGTATTTGCCGGTGTATTGGTCGACCTTTTTCGATCCAAAATCGACCGAAAAAAATCGACCTCGACTTATACACCGAGTCATAAAATTTAACTTCGTATTCATCGCTTCAAATGTGATGGTAACCAAGGCCGTTTCTCATGCATCTCATTGTGCGTTGCACTTAGAAAATTTGAACCGGGCGCCGTGCGCGAGTGCGCGGCCCGCTGGAAGTCGAATGAGGCGCCGCGATCTCCTCCGCGGTGCTTATAAACAGCCGATCCGCTCGGCGGGGGCTATTTTCGGCCACTTGGCGCGTGCGCACGGCCTCCCGGATGTGCCGGGCGGGTGCGCGAGCTCGCCGGCCGCTGGAAGTCGAATGAGGCGCCGCGATCTCCTCCGCGGTGC
The DNA here is from genome assembly GCF_024217435.2 of Syngnathus scovelli. Classification (NCBI taxonomy): domain Eukaryota; kingdom Metazoa; phylum Chordata; class Actinopteri; order Syngnathiformes; family Syngnathidae; genus Syngnathus; species Syngnathus scovelli. The sequence continues at coordinate 16,697,895 of NC_090855.1, forward strand.
TTATAAACAGCCGATCCGCTCGGCGGGGGCTATTTTTGGCCACTCGGCGCGTGCGCACGGGCTCCCGGATGTGCCGGGCGGCGTGCGCGAGTGCGCGAGTGCGTGGCCCGCTGGAAGTCGAATGAGGCTCAGCGATCTCCTCCGCGGTGCTTATAAACAGCCGATCCGCTCGGCGGGGGCTATTTTCGGCCACTTGGCGCGTGCGCACGGCCTCCCGGATGTGCCGGGCGGGTGCGCGAGCTCGCCGGCCGCTCGAAGTCGAATGAGGCGCCGCGATCTCCTCCGCGGTGCTTATAAACAGCCGATCCGCTCGGCGGGGGCTATTTTCGGCCACTTGGCGCGTGCGCACGGCCTCCCGGATGTGCCGGGCGGGTGCGCGAGCTCGCCGGCCGCTGGAAGTCGAATGAGGCGCCGCGATCTCCTCCGCGGTGCTTATAAAGTGCCGATCCGCTCGGCTTGGAGCTATTTCCGGCCTCCCGTTGGTGCCGGGCGGCGTGCGCGAGCTCGCCGGCCGCGATCTCCTCCGCGGTGCTTATAAACAGCCGCATGCGCACGGCCTCCCGGAATTTGAACACATTTCGTCAATAAATTTCGCATATTGAATTTTGAAGTTTAATATAATGCAACAATTGAGCTCGACTTATACAAAGGATATATCATAAAATCGTAAATTATATTATTATATATATATATATATATATATATATATATATATATATATATATATATATATATATATATATATCGGGGTTGAACAGCACCTCTCTATTTGTAAATATTGTTTTTGTAAGTGATATCTGATCCCCAATTCTCTCAGCAAATAAAAGTACGTAAGCGCTTGGATGTGTAGCATGATGGTTAATGTCAAACTGGCTTTGTCGAGGGCAGCGTTTGTTTGCTAATAGTTTGTCGACCCGCCCTGGAACCGCATGCAGAGATTTTACAAGTCGAGGATCTAGTCAGGGATGAAAGACAACTTGACGTAGCAAACAAACTAATCGGTCCGAAAAGAGAAGACATGAATTTGGTTCCCATACGTCCTGGAGAATACGCTGAGAAAAATAAGAGAAATATTGCAATAATAACAATAAATTGTATAAATTTATTTAAAAATAGTGAGTTACACGTGTATTTTGAAGTATTAACTTTTTGAATTATTATTTTTTCCTTCTTCCCCCTAATTCATGATTTTTGGATTTAGTTTCTCTCAGGTGCTGACTGGGCAACTGATGCGGCCCCGTGTGGTAACCGCTTCCGAGTCTGTGCTTCTATTGGTAGCATCCTCATCTTCAGTCAGTCCGGTGAGTTCTCTGCCACTTTTTTCCTCAGGGTGACATTTGAATGTGTTGCGTACAAATAATTTGGCGAGTTTTCGCCCACACATCAAGTTTGCACCAAAACAAGTGAAATGTGTCTCTTTGTGACATGTGCCTGAGTGAGTCTTTCAGTGTAATTAACCACCCAGAAAGTGACAGTCAATCATTTCGCACCTCAGCTCCACGAGTTGGAGAGGAGGAGGAGGGGGGCGTGTCTGGTTGTCGTGGTAATGTAAACCAAGCCATTGCCGGGTGGTACGGGAGCTGACATGGCCAGAAAACAAGGCAATTTGACAATGGCAAGCGCAGTGATCTGCTGTTCATCCATCCATGCATCCAGGCGGAGCTCAAGCGCGCGGTTATCCAAGAGGCCAATCTGGGCCAGCTCTTTCCTGGTGCTAGCATTAGCTGCTAGCTGTCAGTTTTGGATTATGGGATTCTGTTAGCGAATGTCTACCAAAGCAATCGACAGAGTACCAGCAGCTGTTTCCTTTGCTTGAAACAAGTGGCGGTCAGCTCGGGATGTCAACTAGAGACGTGTGATCGTAGCGAGGGCCCGGCTGACACGCCGTGCTAGCAGCTATGTCTATGTTTGCATCTTCCAGAAGGGGCAAATGCGATTCTTGCCGGTGCCCACGACTTCATCCCCCGCCAGACGAGCGAGCGTGTGGACCCGGCTGGGCTGGCGGCGGGTCGGCTTCTGGACTTTCCCGAACAAGTACGGATGGAGAGCCAGGTGCCGCGCCGCCCTCACCAAACCAAGTGAGTGATAGGTGTCGCCTCTGCAACAAAAATCCTAATCCCCGCCCCCACACACACCTGGACAAAAGCTCCATTGTCGATAGTCACGGCACGGCTTGTTTGTTTTTTTCGGCAATTTTCTTCTCATGTTCTCCAATTTAAACTCGTACTACCCAATTTTGTTGGCTTGTTTGTTGCCTGAGAGGAAAATGAGCTTGAGCTCACCCAAAAACTGAAGAACAACCCAAAACTTGCAATGAAAAAAACTTGGAAAATGTAGTCGGATATACCGTCACCGTTGAGACGAGCCGTTCCGACCTGTGGTGCTAGTCTTAGAATGTCATGCAGGATTTCGCAATTGAAGAGAGTGCCTCGAAGTGGCCTAATACTTGGGGACAGTTAAAAAAAATAAAAAACAAAAGAACAAGCAGACCTCATGAATAAGTGATCCTTTTTGCCGCGGCAAACAGACTAAGGTCCAAGACAACAACTCGCACGCCAGATTTTTGTTCTGCCTTTTGTCTCTCGTGTGTTGATGAACGACAGCAGTCCGTGAAGGCTTCTCGACGAGCCGAGCCTTCACACACTGAGTCACATGTGGCTGTCCCTCCACAGGAGGGAGTGGAAGGCTGGCTGGACGTCGCTGCCAAAAAGTGGCTCGTGGAGCCCTGGAGTTCTCTGTTTGTTCGAGGGGGCGGAGCATCAAAGTGCCTACTAAAAGAGAGCTGGACGCGCAGCTGGATGGCTACATGGCCATGTCCAAGAAGCGACTGGATGCCGACCTAGACGCGTATATGGCCAAGAAGCAACTGGACGCCGATCTGGACGCCTACATAGCGCTCACCGGACAGTCGCCGGTCGTGGGAATGAGCGCTGCGCGCTTTGCCACCTCCAAGCTTTTTTTTTTTTTTTTTTTCGTTTTGCCTATCCTTTCGCATAGACTTATTTAGCTTGCCGGCCTGTTAGATAGGTGAGATAGAGAGGTGAGAGGGACCAACGGGTGCACAAGTTTTACTTTGCGTTCTGGAATGAAGACTGGGAGGTTTTTCTTCATACCCTCAGCTGAACAGTCACCAACATCAGCAAGAGCACTAAACTGGGTCCTGCCCCTGAAGCCTAAACAGGTCAAAGGTCACATGTGTACACACTTCCTCGACAGAGTTTGGCATTCGGACCTTTGGAGATGTTGCTGTAACTAGACACAAAGTCACAGCAGCGCCAAATCAGGCATTTGTGGCTATGTTGGTTCCTTACATTCCAATCATGGCTTGATTGTGAAAACAAGCAGAAAATTGGTCTTCACACTTTGTGGCAGTCAGTGATGACAATATATGAAGCGCATCGATCTCAAAATAACTTTGTGTAAAGCTTTTTAGTGGGTTTGTGTGTGTGACCTGTTCTTTGATTAAAGAATCGTTTGGTGCCTTGGCATTTGAGCTAAATTAGTTCTGTGACTGCGCATGTAACTCGAAACACTTGCATCTCAAGTTGATAGAATTCAATGCTAATGTTATCAGTCAATTCCAGACCCCCCCCACAAAACACCACAGTGTGTATGTTTTTTTCTAGCATGAAAATTTGCACTCAATGTTATTGGAGTGGCAAAAAAGTCACAGTTGTAACATTTGTGCTCAGCAAAACATGAAAACACGCACAATCCCCTGCTGTTCTTAATGTGATTTGCTTTATTTTTTGGTTCGGTTGGCAAACAATGGTGCATTTGTGCTGCCAGATGGGTTTGGACTGCCGCTTGTGGGCAGATGTAGCGAATGATGCCGGCGCTAACTAGCTGCAAGGGTCTGTATTGCATCGCCATCTTCCATTTATCTTTTTTATCCATCAACATAATGAAAATGAATTATCCATCCATCCATCTTCTGAACCGCTTAGTCCCCACGGGGGTCGCGGGCGTGCTGGAGCCTATCCCAGCCGTCATCGGGCAGTAGAAAATGAATTAAAAAAAAAAAAAAAAAAAAAAGGATCTCGCCATGCAAGTAGAAACTTGCCGACCGGCGTGTGTTGTGTGTCCTTACCGTAGTCAGAGGTGGCCGCGTAATCGTAGTCGGCTGTGGGGGTCATGAGGTCGTCCTCCCAGTGGCTCACTTCTGGACTTCCTGCTGGGATGATGACCAACAAGGTGATAAAGGAAAATGACCTTTGACCTCTCGGCACGCCGGCGACTCGTCTTCCCGAGCGGGGCCACGTCACCAGCACGCACAACAATAAGTGCAGGGCCGCCGCCATCGCACATGCTCACTGAAAAAGTCATGCGATCCTCCACGCGAGTTCTCAAGAACAAATCCTAAATGTGCACACGCACGCTGCATGTGTGTGGAGGCAGTCGCTGATGGTGTAGGGGTTCGCTTGCCTGTCTTGTGTGGCGATACCGTGAGTTTGATTCCTGCATATGACGGTGTGTGAGTGCGTGCATGCGCGTGCACCTTTATGAATACAATACTCAAGAATGTCAAGCCTCGAATCAACAAATCCTGACACGTTAATCGATTTGCTTTTTTCGTGACAGTTGAGAAGGATGCCCGAGCGTCTCCAAACTCTGCATGCTGGAGCTGTCGTGGTGAGTGTCAGCAATGGCGACGTCCGTCAGAGCAAAACGAGCAAAACAACCTCGCTGAGATGAGGACCGCGCTGGAGCGCCGCTGTGATCTCTGCACATATGGTGTTTATTTTGTGTCAATATATTGAAAGAAAACTTTTTAAAACGCAAGCAAAAAATATCAATTCAAATTACTAAACGCAAAAAAAATCACATGAAAAATGCAACATCCATCCATCCATTTTCTGAACCGCTTAGTCCCCACGGGGGTCGCGGGCGTGCTGGAGCCTATCCCAGCCGTCATCGGGCAGTAGGCGGGGGACACCCTGAACTGGTTGCCAGCCAATCGCAGGGCACACAGAGACAGACAACCAATCGCACTCACACTCACACCTAGGGACAATTTGGAGTCTTCAATCGGCCTACCAAGCATGTTTTTGGAATGTGGGAGGAAACCGGAGTGCCCGGAGAAAACCCACGCGGGCCCGGGGAGAACATGCAAACTCCACACAGGGAGGGCCGGAGGTGGAATCGAACCCGCACCCTCCTAACTGTGAGGCGGACGTGCTACCCAGTGCGCCACCGAGCAGCCCGAAAAATGCAACATTGCAAAAAAAATTGTGAAATGGTGTAAAATATTTGATTGCGCTCCCTGACAATTTGCTTCTACTCCCTGACGTTTGCTTTATTTTTTGGTTCGGTTGGCAAAAAATGGTGCATTTGTGCTGCCAGATGGGTTTGGACTGCCGCTTGTGGGCAGATGTAGCGAATGATGCCGGCGCTAACTAGCTGCAAGGGTCTGTATTGCATCGCCATCTTCCATTTATCTTTTTTATCCATCAACATAATGAAAATGATTTAAAAAAAAAAAAAAAAGGATCTCGCCATGCAAGTAGAAACTTGGCGACCGGCGTGTGTTGTGTGTCAAAGTCAAAGTCAAAGTCAGCTTTATTGTCAATTTCTCCACATGCCAAAGACACACAAAGAAACCGAAATTTCGTTCCCCCCTATCCCACGGTGACAAGACATGGCTCACAACAGACAACAAGTATAACAAAAGCGTGCTGAATAAATAATGAATAAATAACGCAACAACAACAATAATAAACAACAATAAATAAATAGGAGGAGCAGAAAAAAAAAGGAGGAAGTGCGCGTACAGCAGACATTCCCGAAAGTAGCGCAACAGTGCCGCACGCTACGCAGAAGGGGGTAGCGAGTTCAGGGCCCTAACAGCCTGGAGAAAGAAGCTGTTTGCGAGTCTGGTGGTGCGGGAGCGCAGGCTCCTGTACCTCTTCCCAGAGGGCAGAAGGTCAAACAAAGAGTGAGCCGGGTGACTCACATCTCTGGCAATCGAGGTTGCCTTGCGGGCGACATGGGAGGTGTAAATGTCCTTCAGGGAGGGTAGCGAAGCACCAATAATCTTACCAGCCGTATTCACAATGCGCTGCAGGGCCTTCAAGTTCTGTTCAGTGCAGTTACCACCCCAGACAGCGATGCAACTGGTGAGGACGCTCTCAATGGTGCCACGGTAAAATGTAGACAGGACTGCCTGAGGAGCACATGCACGCCTGAGTTTCCGCAGGAAGTACAAGCGGCGCTGAGCTTTCTTTGCCAGTGACGAGGTGTTTTCGGACCAGGAGAGGTCCTCACTGATGTGCACCCCCAGGAACTTGGTGCAGCTCACCCTCTCCACCACAGCACCGTCGATGATCAGCGGCAGGTGTGTTGTGTGACCCTTCCGGAAGTCAACAATCATTTCCTTGGTCTTATCGACGTTCAGCAGGAGGTTGTTGTCCCTGCACCACGTGGTCAGAAGGTCAACTTCCGACCTGTACCGAGTCTCGTCGCCCTTCGTGATGAGACCCACCAGAGTCGTGTCGTCAGCAAACTTCACTATGCGGTTGTCGCTGTAGGTCGCAGTGCAGTCATGCGTCAGCAGGGTGAAGGGCAATGGACTGAGCACGCAGCCCTGGGGGGCTCCCGTGCTCAGCGTGATGCTGGCGGAGATTTTGTCGCCAACACGCACCACCTGAGGCCTCTGACAGAGGAAGTCCAGTATCCAGTTGCAGAGGGAGGTACTGAGGCCCAGCTCGTCGAGTTTGCAGATGAGTCGCTGCGGCACAATGGTGTTGAAGGCAGAGCTGAAGTCCACGAACAGCAACCTCACATATGAGTCCTTTCTCTCCAGGTGGGTGAGGGCCGAGTGGAGGGCAGAGCAGATGGCGTCCTCAGAGGACCGCTTGGCACGGTACGCAAACTGGAAAGGGTCAATGGTGGGGGGTCCTTACCGTAGTCAGAGGTGGTCGCGTAATCGTAGTCGGCTGTGGGGGTCATGAGGTCGTCCTCCCAGTGACTCGCTTCTGGACTTCCTGCTGGGATGATGACCAACAAGGTGATAAAGGGAAATGACCTTTGACCTCTCGGCACGCCGGCGACTCGTCTTCCCGAGCGGGGCCACGTCACCAGCACGCACAACAATAAGTGCAGGGCCGCCGCCATCGCACACGCTCACTGAAAAAGTCATGCGATCCTCCACGCGAGTTCTCAAGAACAAATCCTAAATGTGCACACGCACGCTGCATGTGTGTGGAGGCAGTCGGTGATGGTGTAGGGGTTCGCTTGCCTGTCTTGTGTGGCGATACCGTGAGTTCGATTCCTACATATGACGGTGTGTGAGTGCGTGCGTGCGCGTGCACCTTTATGAATACAATACTCAAGAATGTCAAGCCTCGAATCAACAAATCCTGACACGTTAATCGATTTGCTTTTTTTGTGACAGTTGAGAAGGATGCCCGAGCGTCTCTAAACTCTGCATGCTGGAGCTGTCGTGGTGAGTGTCAGCAATGGCGACGTCCGTCAGAGCAAAACGAGCAAAACAACCTCGCTGAGATGAGGACCGCGCTGGAGCGCCGCTGTGATCTCTGCACATATGGTGTTTATTTTGTGTCAATATATTGAAAGAAAACTTTTTAAAACGCAAGCAAAAAATATCAATTCAAATTACTAAACGCAAAAAAAATCACATGAAAAATGCAACATCCATCCATCCATCCATTTTCTGAACCGCTTAGTCCCCACGGGGGTCGCGGGCGTGCTGGAGCCTATCCCAGCCGTCATCGGGCAGTAGGCGGGGGACACCCTGAACTGGTTGCCAGCCAATCGCAGGGCACACAGAGACAGACAACCAATCGCACTCACACTCACACCTAGGGACAATTTGGAGTCTTCAATCGGCCTACCAAGCATGTTTTTGGAATGTGGGAGGAAACCGGAGTGCCCGGAGAAAACCCACGCGGGCCCGGGGAGAACATGCAAACTCCACACAGGGAGGGCCGGAGGTGGAATCGAACCCGCACCCTCCTAACTGTGAGGCGGACGTGCTACCCAGTGCCCCACCGAGCCGCCCGAAAAATGCAACATTGCAAAAAAAATTGTGAAATGGTGTAAAATATTTGATTGCGCTCCCTGACAATTTGCTTCTTCTCCCTGACATTTTGCTTCTGCTCCGTGATTCTTTGCTTCTGCTCCGCGTTTCTTAGCTTTTGCTCCCAGATTGCGGTTTTGACACAAACGTGACACGTGGGTGGGATTTCCATGAGTGCATTCCCATTAGTGTATTTCTGTTTGACGGGCAGCTAAGCATGCGTATGAAGCTGCTCTCGCCGCACCAGTTATTCTGCTTCTGATTGGTTCTTCTAACAATGTCATCACCAGATTGTGGATGCAATGTGGCTGTTGTTATCATCCGATAGATATTTATGGTCGTTATCTTCACACACACATACAGTATCTCACAAAAGTGAGTACACCCCTCTCATTTCTACAATGTTTTAATTATAACTTGTCATGGGACAACACTGAAGAAATGACACTTTGATCCAATGTTAAGTAGTCACTGTAGAGCTTGGCTAGCAAAGTAAATTTATTGTTGATGTTAGGGTTTTCCAGGTTATCTTTATCGTAGGATTATGTTGGAATGTAGACTATAATGATTAACCAATCTTGTCTTGCTCTCACAACGCAGTAAAATGAAGTGGTTGCTTCCTCTGCTTGATTGACCAGCTGCAGAGGAAGCAATCAAAGTTGTTCTGTTTCCCACAACATCGTAAAACAGCCCCTGCTCTGATTTGACCAGAGGCCGGGGGGTTCACCAAACCTGTCCACTCTCACCCCCACTCTGCTTCTCCTAATAAATATGCCCTTACAGGAGGGAGAGTTTCAGACCTCCATTCGATCATCGCTGCACACACAGCGACGAATGGACTCTCCACCTGCAGGTGTCTAAAAGGGCTTACTTGTCTCCCGTGTGGTTCTTGCAAAATAAGTTGGAGTGAGCAAATCTCTAACAGTTACTTCAAAGTATCTCAAAATACAACAATTAATGTGTAAAATGCTGGCAACAAAAGTGCGTACACCCCAACTGAAAATGTCAAAATTGGACACAAATGTCAATATTTTGTGTGGCCACCATTATTTTCCAGCACCGCCATAACCCTTTTAGGCATGGAGTTCACCAGAGCTTCACAAGTCGCCGCTGGAATCCTCTTCCGCGATGACATCACAGAGCTGGTGGATGTTGGAGACCTTGCACTCCTCCACCTTCCGTTTGAGGATGCTCCCCAGATGTTCAATATGGTTTAGGTCTGGGGATATGCTTGGCCAGTCCATCACCTTCACCCTCAGGTTCTTTAGGAAGGCAGTGGTCGTCTTGGAGGATAACGACACCAAACACACCTCCAGGATGAAAACTGCCTTCCTAATGAAGAATATATATTATCCCACTGAGCCATAGACGTCTGTTAGACGTCTCGTCTAAGTGTAGACCAGGGGTCACCGACCTTTCTTAAACCGAGAGCTACTTCCTGGGTACTGATTAAGGCAAAAAGGGCTACCAGTTTGACATACACTTCTGAAATAGCCAATTTGGCTTTCACTATGGGTTATTATTGTCATGTGCAGTTCAGATGTGTGATTTTAACAAGAATAGCAAAAATACAGTCAAACCTTGGTTTTAGACCACAATCCGTTTCAGAAGGCGGTTCGAGAAGCAAATCGGCTGAATTCCGAATCTATTTTTCCCATTACAAATAATGGAAAACATTTTAATCCGTTTCAAGACAAAAAAAACCCCCGCCTCTTTTAAGCATTTTTTCATTTGAGCATATTTGTCTGATCGCGCAACTGCAGCGCACCACCGAACGCGCAACCGTAGCGCGTCGCCCACCGCGCAACTGCACCGCACTGATCGCATTATTGTGACAGAGCCGTCGCTGAAATTTAGAAAATCTTTTTAAAGTCCTGATGTACTTTCCAAAATTTAAGTGGACCTAAGTGCGCAGGGAGCTTAATTTTGTTCGATCGCGCAACTGCAGCGCACCGCCGAACGTGCAACAGTAGCTCGTTGCCGACCGCGCAACTGCACCGCGCTGGTAGCATTATTGTGACAGAGCCGTCACTAGAATTTAGAAAGTATTTTTAAAGTCCTGATGTACTTTCCAAAATTTAAGTGGACCTCAGTGCGCAGGGAGCTTAATTTGGTCCGATCGCGCAACCGTAGCGCGCCGGGCGCTCACTGTCGCATTGCTTTAAGAACGTCTTTGTGTTTTAGGATGGCTTTACTGCTCCCACTTGCTTTCTTTGGAGGCATGATACAATCCTCAAAGTAACGAAAATACAATAACAACGGAGTCAGTCGGCATCTGGGCCGCGCGGTCGGGTTTTCTCGGATCCTCCCGGCTCATCTCGCGAGGTTCGACCTCCGAATTTTTTTGGACGACCGAAGCAAAAAAATCTCAAATTTTTATGTCCGAATTCCGATTTATTCAAGAACCAGGACGTTCGAAAACCGAGGTTTGACTGTAAAATAAAAGGATGTAGCTCACTGACAAGTGCCGCTATTTGAGCTAATTTTGGAACAGTCCTGCGGGCGACTCATGCGGTCCTCACGGGCGACCTGGTGCCCGCGGGCCCCGTGTTGGTGACCCCTGATGTACACGAACGAAAAACAGGAAGTTATCGCCTGAAATCGGCCTTCAAAATAAATCACCCTACCTCAAATCAAAGCACGGCTGAATAACATAAATATCATGGAGAATTCTCGACACATACTGCGAATATGTTTTTAGAACAGCTTTTATTATTATAACTTTTTTATAACAAGGTACAACACACATAAATATGTTTTTAGAACTCATTTATTATTATAAAAAAACTTTCTATAACAAGGTACAACACTGTAAATCTGTTTTTAGAACTCTTATTACTATAACTTTTTTTTATAAAAAGGTACAAGTGTACGCACTGCATTGTGTGGGCACTCCCTGCCTTCTGCTCGAGTGTGGGCAAGTTTCGTGCCATAATTCCTCAATTTAGACGTTTTATGTTGAAAAAAAAAAAAAAAATTTGAAAAAAAAATTGCGATATAGTAAAACCGCGATAAACGAACCGTGATGTAGCGAGGGATCACTGTATCACTATCCAATCACAATTCTAAACAAACGTAACATGCACGGACGCGCAAGCTCATTTTGAAAATGACAGTGCGCACAAACACACGCACACACACACACGCGCGCGCGCACACACACACACACACACACGCACACACAGTCATAAGCACTATTTTGCTACCACAGTGAGATTACCCGATGTCTGTGTATGGCAGACTTCAAATTAATTCAAAACACAACCGATCAAGGTTGTGCTCCATGCTCACTTAATCACGGAAAGCCTACCACAGGGGTGTCCAAACTTTTTGCAAGGAGGGCCAAATTTGATAAAGTGAAGGGGCCCGGGGGCCAATAGTTTTTTCAGACATTTTTTAACTACAAAAATTTCATGCAAGTACACACTGTTATAAAACAAATTTCATTCTCCCAATTGTCTTTATTTTTTAAATGACAAAATAACCAAATATAAGCCGCTCAGGCAGATGTGAACAACTAAAAACACAAATTCTGCCTTTCATTCATATCAGAAGAGTCCGATAACATAGAACAAACTGTATGAAATACCTTAAATTTGCATGAGTTGAAGATTTTTGCTGCACAAACCAGCACAAACCAAGCACAAACGAACCGTTCCATTTTGGGTCCATTTGGAGTAAAATGGGGGGCTGGGTGACATCGCTATAAAATAAATGTGTAATATCTACGAAACCGAAGCAGCACAAACGAAGGTTTTAGCGGCACAAACCAGCATTAATGAAGCACAAACGAACGGTACCATTTTGGGTTCATTTTGAGCAGATGGGGGGCTGGGTGAACTCTGGATGACCTATAAAATCTTTCATAACTAAAAAACCATAGCAGCACAAACGAAAATTTTTGCTGCACAAACCAGCACAAACGAAACAGACTATTTTCCTTAAATTTTGCGTGGGGTGGGGGGCTAGCTTCACGCAGGTGCCCATCTTACGTGTTTGTCTGGACCAGATGTCAATCAAATCGGGTGCTTATTTTAACCTCAAAAGTTGTCTCGTGAGCTCTTCACATATGTCCATCAATGTGTGTGCCATTTCACTCAGTTCTTTCATGTCACAAATGATGTTTGTAATAAAAGACTGACAAACATGATCTGTGGCTTTATTCTTTGAAGGGAGTTTTGACACCATTCACTCCACTTTTTTGTCTTCAAGAGTGTCCTTTGATTGACAGCCGATGGCTCAGGTGTGGCCCTGCATCTGGCTTCGCCAACCACCTTTGGCTACGTCCCCCATCTCCGCTCACACTTGCACGTGCATCACCACCTGTTGGCCGTGGTTGTGGAAGTCTTCAGGAAGCGTGTCTGGAAGCACGACAGCAGAGCTCATGCTAATTGGAGGTCCGAACGGGATTGCAGCAGGTGTGGGAATTTGCATTCAGCCAATTTTGCTTCCCCAGTCAGACTGAACCAGGCGTGGAATATTTGTTAGAGTAACCTGGACTGAGCGAGAGGAGGAAAGCCCTCTTCCATTGCCGCTATTCCTGCCAACGCAAGTCAGGTTTTGGCTTGTGTCATCTGCTGGGTCAAATTCTTGCTACTGCCACCCCCCTCCCTCCTGCAATGGCTGATGGTAGACTAGGGCATCCTGCTGTAATCGATGGGGAAAGCTTGGAAAACGCTCTGTGGGCACGCCCCCCAGGTCAGTCGTTATTTTTGGAGGGTATCAAAATAGGCTGCCGCAGGCTTTGGCTACTAAGGCCAGTGCTAGCGATACATTGCAACCGTGGGCGCGAGCATTGTTACCGTTGCAGCGGTAGCGCAGGTTGGACCAGATGATGTTTTCCTGGGAGAAGCAGAGGACCCCCAGTCTGCCCCCCCTCAAAGTGCTGTCAATCACAACGCCCGAGTCAGCCACCATGTCAGAGCCCTCGAACAGACGAACCCTGGAGTGGAGTGCAACGCCCGCGCGCCAGCTTAGCATTAGGGTATTTGTTTTGAGTCCAAGCTTAACATCAGTGTATCCCATGACTAATGATGAGTGCGCTAGCTTAGCATGAGTGAATGACAAGATAAACATCTTGATGTTGTTGGACTGACCTGATGTATCCGGCCTGCGGGCGGTGGCTGAGCTGCCACCGATATGACGTTTTGTCCTTCCAGCCCACATTCCTGGGATCTTTCCACAGGAGTGTGGCTTCACCGCTTGTGTCGCCCGTGTGCCACAGCGCGTTCCTCAAATACTCGCCAGGGCCCGTGCTCGACTTCATTGCCTGACCGGCACATGCACATATGGATCATGCAACCAGGACCGTTTTCGGCAGCAGAGACTAACGAGTTGGCTAGAATAAAGAGTCCGTGCAGAATCCTTTTAAACTCATGTCGAATCCGAACAGAGTATAGGCGGAGAGAGCAGAGCCGTCAGGGTAGAAAGACCAGCGTACAAAGTTGTGTCAAAGTGGAGTGCAGTGGGAGTACCTTAAGGTGCAAGGCGGGGCTCGCCACAGCACTAAACGGTTGCGTCTGCCAGTAGATTTGCTGCGTTTGCTTCCACATGACGACGTAGAAACTTGACGAGTCTTGATACGAGAACACGAAGCCGACGTAGTCGTCATCCGTCACCGTGTTCACGTGGAACGTTCCCTCAAAGTCCACCCCGTTGAACCACGTGTAGCCTGCACGCATGCACGCACGCAGAGGTCATTGGCTTGCAATATGGCAACAATGGAGTTCCATGCTTGTGCGACCAACGCACCGATGGCCAGGCCCGGGTCGCTGTTCATTGTTTGCACAATCTCCATCCCCTAGAGAGTGGGAAGAAGACAGAGGAGGAGGTGCAAGAGGAGGAGATTAGCGATGGCCTAGAATCTCACAGATGAAGCTGACCGCCGTGGGGCGCTGCCGGCTGACCTGATTGAGGACCACCCAGTTGGGGTCGATCTGGGCGTCGCCTTCGGGGTCCAAAACCACCGTTTGATAAGCTCGGAAGTCGGTCAGCGTCACCTCAGCGCTCTCAGGACAGGCGTCCAGGGCATCCCAGACCGTGTCGTCATCAAAGTCCAGCTCGCACACGTCGCCGATGCCGTTCACTTTACACATTCACATGAAGGCACATCAACACGCGTGAATATGCACACGCACACACGTTCGGGGGTGGCATTCAATTTTTTTTACTGTCCGAGTCTTGCTGGTGAGGGTTTGGGATGAGTCTGCAGTTGTCCCTGTGATCCGGGATGCCGTCGTTGTCGTCATCCTGGTCGCAGTCGTCTCCGAGGCCGTCGTTGTCCGAGTCCAACTGAGAACCGTTGGCGATGTTGGGACAGTTGTCCCGGTTGTCCTGGTGGCCGTCGCCATCCCTGAATGCAGCGCACCGTGTCATCACCTTCTCTTAGCCAAGGTGTGTGCATGTGTGCGTGTGTCGTACATGTCATGGTTGTTGTCACAAATATCTCCCACTAAATCATTGTCCACGTCCGTCTGAAAAACAAAAACATGCTCAATGAAAACCCCAACAGCGTAGAAAAGCTTGCTGCATGCGTGCGTGCACCTGAGTCGGGTTGCTGAGTTCAGGGCAACTGTCGCAGGCGTCTCCGATGCCATCATGATCTCTATCTGTCTGCATGGGATTAGGAACCTTGGGACAATTGTCAAGCACGTTTGGAATGCCTGCACGCGCACAGAAACACGCACGAGCCAAGTAAAATACGAGCCCAACCCCGGCTCGCCGATTGCCCTTGGGTACCATCTCCGTCAATGTCCAGGTCGCAGGCATCCCCTCTGGCATTTCCGTCCGTGTCTGTCTGCTCGCTGTTAGACACGTTGGGACAGTTGTCGCACGCATCTCCGAAGGAGTCGCTGTCGGAATTCTGCTGGTCCTTGTTGGGAACCAAGCGACAGTTGTCCTGCTCCACACGCGAGGCGACACACTTGTCATCGGACCGAGCCCAAGTGACCATGTGGCATGTGGACGCATGTCACATGACCACAAGCCACGTCCAAAGCGCACACGCACCTCCACATTTTTTATCCCGTCTCCATCGGCGTCGTCGTCACATTGATCTCCGACGCCGTCATTGTCGGCGTCCTCCTGACCCGAGTTTGGAGTTGAGACACAATTGTCCTGACGGACACAACGTTAGTCATCTGATGCCAGGATGATGAAGAGGACGGCGAGGAGGATGCTGACCTGTCTGCAGTGTTTGTTATTATCCAGGCAGGGCAGTGACCGGTCCGGGTAGCCGTCCAGGTCGGTGTCCACGCTGCACGTGTTTCCATTGCCCGCCCAACCCACATTGCACTTCACGCACACAAACACGCTAGCACGTTAGCGAGAAGCGGCACATGCAGCACATCTTGGTGGTGGGCGCGTGCAGGCACATGTCACCGTGCAAGATGGCACGCCGTTCCTCTCCATATTGCAGCGGGCATGGCCGTCGCAAGGGTTGAAGGTCAAGGAGGCGCAAGAACTGCGGAAGAAGCAGCCTATTGTTTGGTTGCCAAGGTATCCAGCTTTACAGCCGCCACAGCGGAAGGAGCCCTGATTCCAAAGACAACAACGATAACAACGCTGGGGGCGGTAGGGGGCGTGGCTTGCCGGCGACTCACCTCTGTGTTGGTGCAAACCGAGTTTTGCACACAAGCGTCGGGAAGCTCCACACACTCGTCCATGTCTACACACACCTGATAAACAACACAAACAAACACGTACGTGTGCGTGCATACAAATATGCACTAACAAAAACAGCAACACACAAAAACACCTAAGTACGCATTTAAATACACAATGACATGCACACAGACAAAATACAAACATGAGACATATGTACAAACATACAAAACAAACATCCAACAGAAACACACAAGCCGGAAAGTCACACGTGCAGCAGAAGCCTTTGGACATGCGTGTGTGTGCGCGTGTGACCTGCTTGTGCGTCTTGGCGTAGTGCAGTCCGGTCCCGGAGACCGGCGGCCCCCGCAGGCCGGGAGGACACGGGCCACATCGGAAGCCACCTTCCGTGTTGATGCAGGCCGACGATCGGAAGCACGGCTGCGCCTCGCACTGGCGGGGACGGCATCGTCACTCGCTGCCATCGTCCTGCGCGCGCGCGTGTGCGTGCGCTGACCTCGTCCACGTCACGACAGGTCGTCCCATTTCCCAGGGTGCCGGGCGGGCACGGTCCGCAGGTGAAGCCAGGGAAGTGCAGGCTTTCGGCACACGCCACGCCCCGGTGGCATGGGTTGGGCCAGCAGTGAGAACGCACCTTGTGAAAACCTGCGGTCGGGTGCACACACACGTGGCTTCAGTGGCATCCTGCCACGAAGCGTGCGAGTGGCAACCCCACTCACCGCAAACTTGACACTCCAGGATGGCGTTCCTCAGCAAAGACATCTCCTTTACCTGCACGCACGCGCACACATGTCTCGCCATTTTTTTGGCGTGTAACTGCACACCCACGACAGTAGGTAGCAGTGGCCTTCTTCCGTTCAACTCTTGGCTGTTCCAGAATAAGCAATAATGTGGTCTCTGTTGCAAGTCACCCTGGTGTGAAGGGTACCTCACCTGTTCCTTGACATCCTGTCGGAGTTCCGCCAGCATCTGATTGAAGAGGAGCATCTGACCAATCAGCGCTTTGGCGTGATCAACTGACAGGAAGCAAAGCTCAGTCACCAGATGACAGCGTCTTCGTTTACCGAGGATCGGACGCACTCACCGAGGATAGCGTGCAGGTAGCCGCTCGCACAAAGCGTTACGCTTCAAGAATGGCGAAGTCACGTGTACTGCCACGGGTGTGTCACTCACCTAGGTTGTGGGCGGAGTCGCCTAGAAAAGGACAGTCCACCAGGGCGCCGGCTTGAACCACACTGCCCCCAAGCGCCACGCGCAGGATTTCCACGGCGCCCTGAGTGGCAAACAACCAGTCGGCATCACTCAAACGCAACGGTGCAAACCGCGGCCGGGGCTCTCCCCTCCCCATCCGGCTCCTGCGTGCCCGATTCAAACCATCGTCAAACTTTGCAGTGGGAGTGTCCCCATCATTTGAATCGGGCATTTGGGACTGGGGTCCCATCCGAAACGGGGCTCACGGGGTCCGAACCCCGGGAAACCGCGCTGTAGGGATTGCGATTCTGTTGCTGAAAATGGGGAATGTGCACTGAGCGAAGGATTCCAAACGCCGCTGTCATTTCCTTGGGAATCGTTTGCTCATTCTAGTCTCCTCCATTGCGAGACGACCGGGGGCAATTTGTGGCGGCCTAGTGTGGGTATAATTAGCACTAGTATCGGCACTGGTGGCAAACAGAAACTTTCAGCCGACGAGAGTAAAACCACATAAAGCGAATGGTGATATGGTGACCATTATGGACAGGGAGCTTTTTTCACAAATATACACACGATGTGGTGACCATCACGGAGCTTTCGTCACAAATATGGATATGAATGACGATATGGTGAGCTTTAGTCACAAATATGCAAGAGGGAGTCACTAAGGGCCGGGGCCAGGTGTACCTGCATGCGCGTGTACGCCTTCTGTCCGTGTCGGATCTCCACGGCATGCGGCTCCCGAGGGAGGGGAGGCAGGTGGGGCGCGCCCTCCGCCGCGTCGGCTAATCGGCAGTCTACGTAGAGCTCCGCCCTCATGCTGGCGCGTCGCAGCTCACTCAGACGCACCACCAGCGAATGGCGGCGCCCATCTGACACGTTGGCATTCGCCAGGTTCACCGTGTGAACCTTCCCATCGGACGGACGCAAGAAGCGGAGCGACACTGCGCACACGCACACAGGCAGCCATCAGGAACAGCTCATAGCCAAACAGCAAGTCAAATTGGAATTGTCCAAAGAGAAAGTCAAATGTGGACCAAACAAAGAGGAAGAAGGAGCAAGTAGTTGGGCACCTTTGTTGATCTTGGCCATGACGGCAACCTCCAGGTACTTCTTGTTGTCATGCTTCCCATACACACCAAGGAGAACGCCGCCGCCCACCTTGGGCGGCAGGCGAATGGCTGCCGCCACGTAGACATCGGCTGGCGCACTGGTGCTGCCCCAAAATTCACCCGCCCACTTGGAGTCTTGAGCGCTCAGCACATCCATCACTGGCGGGGAGACAGAACGGTTACCGTAACAATGCTCGGTGATGCCGTCGGGGGGGTGCGTGGTTTCTTCGGATGGACTTATTGGCACTCTGGAGTAGAGCCTGACGAGGTGAACTTGCAATGCAGCAATAGTCAAAGTGGGCTACTTGTGGTATGAAAAGAATCACCAAATTTGTTCCGCGAAACAAGGCCCTAGAGGACGCAACTGCCCAGCCAGCCTTGCCAATCGCGCGGTGGTACACTTGACATGATGATGAGTGACGTGATCACATTGTTAAGTTTACTTAACGTCAAATTTGACGTCAGCATCTGGCAAACTAAGGCAGCAATTCCTTCGGCTTCAGTGACCGCCGGCGGAGGGAGGGTACGCGCGTGTCTTCGTTTAAAACAGCTGGCCTCATTTTTAAGAGGCAATAGCCAAAAGCAGCGGAGTTACGCAGCAGCAAATTGACTTTGAAAAGTCGTCCGTCAGAGACCACGATGGTCGGCAAGTCAAATTTTAACGTGAGAATTTTTCACATTCAACGTGAACTTCATGACGTCACGCGATCTCAAACGACCTGCTTCCATCAGCGACTCCCCGTTGAATCATTTTAGCAGTTTCTCTGGTTTTAAGCACAACTTGGATGTTACGAGCCAGAAAGCATTTTGTTGAACACTTCGGTCTACAGTACAATGTTACTCTATGAATGTTCGTCATTGTTGGCGGCGCAACTTGATGCCAAACGATTGCGAAAGCCCGACTAGATGCCGGCCGGCTTGTTCTCGAACAACCCAAAGTTCATGACGACTGTAAAAGTGTGCACTCCGCTGTCACTCTAGAAATGATGACGACGAAGAACGAAAGCCGTCTTACCTTGCTGCTCCGGGACTTGTGCCGCCGTTCTGAGCAAGGAGATTAACAGCATAAAAGTCATCATTTCCATCTTCATCCTCTCAAACTCACTGGAAGACGAGCCGCGGGCGCACAGACCACGACTGCGAGAACGCGCAGCCGCCGAAAGTGATGGGGTGGGAGAAGGGGGCGGGACCACACGTGACGCGATTGACTGATTGTACATGGGCAGTGAAACCTTGGTTGTAGTCGGGACGAGATGAGTAGAATTGCTTCAACTCGCTTACCTTATCGACAAGTCTTGTCCTTGCCGAAACAAACAAAATTAAAAAAATAGAATGAATACAATTTAAATCAGCCCAGCATAGGGTCGTAGGTGAGGACGCTGTAACGCTGGCTGTTCAGCTTTCCAACATTAACACAACACAGTTGCCATGGATACAGGGCTTTTATTTTGTCTCCGATGATGAAGCTCAACGCAAACTGCTTCCATATAAGCTCGTCAGCACGCACACGCAGACATTCCTGAGCTTTGGCGTCAGGCGTGCAGCTGAGTACAGACTGCTCCCATGAGCGTTACTGACACTATTTCTCAAAAAGGGAAAAAAAAAGAATTTATACTTATGACTTCACATGTCAACATGGAGGAAGCAGGAAGGAAACGTGACAGGAGCTCAGAGGAAACATCAGAGCAACAAAAGAGAGGAAACAAGAAAGGTGGATGATGTCAGACAGGGAAGAAAGGGGGCTAAGAAACGTGAAGGAAACGCAGGGGAAATTCCAAAGAAGAAGTCCTTGTTTTCCAACGGAAGCAGTCTGCAACGTCAGTCCTCGTCCTCCAACGAAAGCGGTCTGCAACGTCAGTCCTTGTCTTCCAACTTCAGTCCTCGTCTGCCAACGTCAGTCCTCATCTTCTAAAGACAGTCAGTCCTCATCTTCGTCGTCCTCAGGGCCAGCCGAATGTCGTCGGCCCTCCAGCGCCCCCTTGTGGCCGCGCTGGACGGACACCATGCCGGTGAGCAAGGCATAGGACAGCATGGCGCCCACTGCCGCCAGCGCCGACAGGAACTGCTTGACGCGCCGGTTGGGCACGTGCTCCACATCATAGCTCTTGGCCGAACACCCCAATCGGGGACCGCTGTTCTCTGTGGACACACAAAAAGCAAAACGGGCACGGTGGTCAGCACAGCGCCCGGTTGGTGTGGAACGTACGCAGACGGCGGCATCCTGACGGGGGAAATAGACCAGCAGAATGTTGGCGCAGAAGGCGTGCAGGTTGTCCAGTGACTTGAGATGTTGCTGCAACTTCCCGCTGGGGAGCTCGCACTTGAGGATAGGTGCCAGCCAGCCAAACACGACCGCATCCAGAGACGAAGGCCTGACCAGACGTCGATCACTGACGACCAAGCCCGAGCAACACAGCGAGCGACACGGACAGCGACATGGAGAGCGACGCGCCGAAGGGCGAAGGACTCACGAGTCTCCAAAGAAGAACTTTTGCATTCCGAGTCGCTGCGCCAGCAGGTCCATGCAGTTGGTGGCGTCGTCGTACAACTGGAAGGCAAGTAGGGCCGCCTTCATCATCAGGGTCAGTTTTCAAAAGCGCTTCTACCAGTTTGCTTGGAGAGCCTGGGAACGATTTGCAAACGAGCGCATCGACTCGCAACGCTTCATCCATTAGCAAAGCCTTCATCAAATTGCGCAGGGAGAATGACTCAATACCTTTTTTTCTGAACCCCTTTGAGCCTCTTGACTTGAAGTGGCGCTGCGATACATGCTAACAGGCCAGCCCGGGCTCTTGGTGAGGAGGATGTAATGATGTTTCCCCAAAAAAAGCCAAGAAGCTGAAAAGCGCCGGCCGCTCACCTCCTTCTCCAGCTCGTCCCCGGGATCCAGGCTGGCGTCTCCTCGCAGCAGGCGCAATTTGTCCAGCACTTGGCGCCGCATGCGGCCCGGCAAGACCAGGCCAAGTGGGAAGGACACATGCTCGGCGTACCAACGCCGCGTTACCTCCGCAAAGTTCTTGGGCTCCACCCACAGCGCGTACAGCTACAAGTGGAAAATGGCACCAGCGAGCGGGTACACGCATTGACACGTGCAGACGGACACAGGCGCACGTGCATACACACCACGGCCGGCGAGAGTTTCTCTTGGACCAGCGCGACGAAGGCCAGGCTGTCTGCGGCCTCCTTCGGCGACAGGTCAAAGTCGGCGTTGTACTTCTGGAACAGGAAGAAATTGGGTTGTCATGACAACGCCGGCAACAAGAAATACACAAGCAGCTCCTTGGCACTACGACCACCCGCCCACGTGCGCTTCTGCCAGACGAACAAACCCCCGCCTGCACCCCATGGCTATGACCAGCCTCAGTCCGCACAGCATGCGAGTTAATGACTTCCAGCTGTCGGGAAAGGGTCAGGGTTCTGATGCGGAAAATGTGGGTCAGAACCACAGCGAAGCAGAGAGGAGACAGGAAAATCTCAGCAATCCTCTTGCAAAACATTCTTGAAAGAAAAAAAATGCTCCTTAGCCATTTTGGACAAATCTCATTTGCCGTTGGGAGAAATTCTTTCCGATAATAAAATGGCGACAACAAAGTCCTCGCAACTTCTTGCTTTCTATATTTACTGTGTTCGATGATGTGACAAGCGGGGAAAGTTTTTGAAAGTAAAAAAGGTTTGGAAGGTGGCAAATCCTTTTTCAGAGCACGCGATATGGCAAGCCATGGCACTGATGTCTTTTGAATGCAACGATATGCTTCTCGTTTTGCTTCTGCACATGCGGCGCGTCGTTGGCCACAGCCTTGAGCTATTGACAAATGACGGTCAACTTGCTGCTGACCGTCGACGCGGCGCATCTGACCAAGCCTTGTGTTGCTTGCCTGTTTTTGGAGGTGGACGATGATGTCAGAGGGTCGCCACAGCGCCTCCTTGTGGGCAGTCCTCAGTGCGGGAATGGTACCTGAATGCAAAGGAGAGGTGAGGAGGCGCCCTCTGAAGGCGGGTGCGGGAGTTGCGAAGGGTTTTCCTCACCTCCAGGACATCTCCACGGGTTGCTTAACTTGTGGACTTTGAGAGGAGCGCCGGAAAATTGAGCGTACGCCTGCCACGAACACATGTTTGGCAAACATTGAAAGGCGTTTTCGTTTTGTTTGCTGCCTCCGAACACAGACTGCTGGCACTCCTAAGTTGTATGAGCTTCTGTCAGCCTCCGCAAGCAGCGTTTTTTAAATTTCATTAAAGATAAAAGCAGACACGGTGACGTACATTGGAATCAAAAAGAGCAGAGGGAAGACAACAGAGACGAGTAATCACTTTCGGGTACGTTCCAATTTTGGCTCGCTTTACTGCCGTGTGGGGACCCCACTTTGAAACCACAAACGGGTAGGGCTTATTTTGAAAACCATGCTTTTATTTTGGTGCGAGCAATTCAAAGCGGGAAGTATGGTTGGGGCTCGAGTGATATATGCGCTGCGCGACGAAGAAGTTGAGAACAAGAACTAAAGGTAGCTTTGACTCCGCTCTGCCGAACACTAAAGCCAAACATTGACATTAAAAGCTCCAAACAAGTGTCAGGACGTCTCAGACAATTGTGACGTTTTAGCGAGGACACCACACGGGCGTTTAAACATGAAATCCCAGAAATACATTGGCATCTACGCTTTTGGGGGACACTTGCTTGAACTGACACACGACACGGGAAGTCAATTATGAAATGTTACTACGCCCGCTCAGCAATGCTTACGTGCGCCTGCTTCGGAAACACTGTTGTACAGAAGATTGTTTTGATTTGGTTCACTCTGCTGTTTGCAGCCAGGTCGCCATTGCAAATTTGAATTTGTTGATGCCCTTAATAATAATAATAATAATAATAATAATAATAATAATAATAATAATAATAATAATAAATAAAGGCTCATTAAAAAAAATTAGCAGCTCTAGTAAACTGTGGATGATTTCAGGTACACCTCTGAAGCAAGATCCTGACGTGATCGTCACTTGTTTGTTCCCGATCGCACTGGCGCTTTGATTTTGCATCTACTCGCAAGCATGCTGAGCTCTCATCGTGAACGCCGCTAAACGCAACTAACCTCATACATAAAACGAGACAAAAGGCAACCGACCAAAACTACCAAACAATCGCTGTTGACGGACGGCAGCCCCCAGTCTCCTTCCCACACGAACAGCTCTTCGTGCGCCGCCATCTTGCCCACCGCAGGAAGTGACGAGTGTATCGTCACTGTCAACGTAGATTGATCGATCGCGTTTTGTGTCCTGTTTGGCAACGTTTTGTTTGCCAGTTTGTGTTGACTTTATTTGTTGATGAGACATACAATATTGAAAACAAAGCTATAGGTTGATCAAATAAATACAAAATAAAAAGGAACACAATCGGGTAAATCTGGTAATGACGAACTTTATGACTAAGGAAGAAAGTCCAAATACTTTGGTCATTCTGAAAGTCCTTTGATTCACAACAGGCTCAGTGAAAAATGAGAGTTGCAGGGCCGGTTTTTGCTATGGGCAATATGGGCGACCGCCCAGGGCGCAATCCACGTGAGCACGAGCGCTCTCAAGAAAAAATTATCGCCAGCTTTCTTGCTCAGTCAGTTCCATTTCAAATCTGTCCAGTGGTCACTGGGGCGGCCTTATTGTCACGTGATGTCAATTTTCTGCTGAGAGTCGTGTTGTGTTGGGGTTCTTTCGTTCTTCGTGCGTGCGTGTCAGAAGAGCAGCCCTCTCTTTTCGCCTGCTCTGAGCAGGCAAGAGGCGAGGGATTCCATGGCCACACAACTGCTTCCAAATAAATTGTATTTCATTCATAAAAATAACAATACCTATCCACATGTAATCAATTGGGTTATGTGAAAAATTTACACGCGAAAAAAATGAAAAAAAAAAACGGGACAGTGCACGCACTACGTTATGGACGCATTACCTGACGCACGCATATGTGACGCGATCAATGTTAAGTTAAACTTGTTTGACGGACCGGATGGTGTTTGCCAAAAGTTTGTTTTTGTTTTTTGGGGTGCCGCGATGGCTGGTTCGCCCAGTGCGCAAAAGTAGCCAGGACCGCCTCTGGATAGTTGACAGGATGCATGAAAGCACGCCGGATGGATCAGCGTCTCTAGGTCCAAGTTTGGACAGTCCACATCGGAAGGCAATTTGTTTTCCCAGTCCAAATCGGAAGGCAATTTGTTGGCAGGTGGCGTAACGATCGCCGTGTACTTCTCCATCGCTCTGGACATTTGCGTCCATTAAAAAGTTGTCGTGGGCGGCTCGGTGGCGCACTGGGTAGCACGTCCGCCTCACAGTTAGGAGGGTGCGGGTTCGATTCCACCTCCGGCCCTCCCTGTGTGGAGTTTGCATGTTCTCCCCGGGCCTGCGTGGGTTTTCTCCGGGCGCTCCGGTTTCCTCCCACATTCCAAAAACATGTTTGGTAGGCCGATTGAAGACTCCAAATTGTCCCTAGGTGTGAGTGTGAGTGCGATTGGTTGTCTGTCTCTGTGTGCCCTGCGATTGGCTGGCAACCGGTTCAGGGTGTCCCCCGTCTACTGCCCGATGACGGCTGGGATAGGCTCCAGCACGCCCGCGACCCCCATGGGGACTAAGCGGTTCAGAAAATGGATGGATGGAAAAAGTTGTCGTGGCGTAAACAAATCTGCCCGACAGGACATCGCCAGAGTTGCACTCCGGAATGTTCTGCCGCATAGGATTGTGGGTTTTTGAGCAAAGCTCAAAACGCTCCATACTTAGGACATTTTGCACATCCGTCAATGAAAGATAAAGAGCTGTATAAGAGGCAAAGCACGTGCACGTCACAAGAGAACGCAAATCTGTGTGCACATCAGATTAGGACCCGCGTTCAAACTTTCCACCAATTGACGAGCGTATATGATGTGCATAAATGTATTCAGTGTGTTTGCGTGCGTTCTTTGAGCAAGCTTGCTGGTCACACAAGCAGCGCCTGGCTTGAAAAAGCTCAAAGAGGCCGGTTGACAGTTGCCTATTGTTAGGTTACGGATTCTAGTTATTGATCTGACTCCAAATTGCGATCAACACTTAACACATAAATTGCTATGTCCTAATCCACACACTGGCGCACCTAATTTTGCGAGTTCGTTCTGTCAAAGAGAAGACCAGTAGATCAATCAGACCAAATTTACCAATTATTTATTCCTGACAAAGCGCACTAATACAGGCCTGGGTCCCGGGTCCTTCACACTAAAACTCGTGCGTTTTTGTGACCACCAAAAGACGACACATTCTTCCGGGTTGCCCAGTTTTAAAGAAACACAATATGAATATTAAAGCATGCAAAATATTGTGAGATGATTGGTGGATGGCCATCTCCTCCCCGTGTCGGTGCTATCGCGGAGGTCAGGTGGTTGGAATTTCCCGCGAAGTCCGAGACACATAGACGTGCTGTTGTTCTCATTCCCGACCTTGAGATTATCTCGTCCGGTACTCCCTGTCTGGGCCTATACACAACACTTCCAAGAAAACAAGTTCATGCAGTTTGCCTGCACATTCTTCGCCCCCCACCAATCCACACGAGCACTCTAATACTAGATATTAATATGATTATAAGTTTAACACAACCTTAAAAAATATGTTTGCAAACTGCCGAAAGCACATTTTCCTTTACTATGCTGGTTTATTTCAACAAAAAAGCCGCAGTAGGAATGCAGCAATGTTGCTGGAATGTTGGAACGTCTATGGCTATGGTCTTAAGAAAACCAACGGCGTTGCCGTTACTCCTCGTCCACTGGCCTTGGAATCCGACGTTCCAATGGTGTGTGAGGTCGGGTGGCCACGGCGACTTTGGGCAGGAAGCGGCCGCTTCATTGCTTCGACTGGGAAAAGTCAAATGCGAGACTTGTCCATCGGCCGCTTTAACTCGGGCAACTCGGCGGGTGAAAGCCGATGGGCAACACCTTACCGTGATGGGCGCGTAGCGGGAGCCTGTCTTGATGGCCTTGGCGGTTAAGACGCAGATTGCCGCGCAGACGGCGGCCTGCAGGAGCAGCAGAACCAGGAAGAGGCTGCGCAGGCCCTGCACCAGGATCTGGAACAAGGCTCAAGAACTTGAATCCTCGTGATCTGCCGTCAAGCTGGCGCACACGCCGACAAACTTGCATTCAACAAGCGCAGGCTGGCAACGCAGTGGCTCCACGCTTCGTATTGGTTGTCCGGGCGCAAGCCGCAGACGTCCGTTGAGGGCCAGCGGGTTGCCAGCAGCCAGCTCAGGTAGGCCACGCCTCCCAGGTTCAGCAGGATGGCGACAGCATTGGAGCACAGACACGCCCACATCTGCGCCACATAGCAAACAGGCTATGCGATGGCGGCAGGCAAGGCGGCGCCACATCATCAAATGGAGACTCACCAGCGTGGCTGAGGTCCGCCTGCGAGCCACCATCGTCACCCAACCGCACGCCACAAACTGCAGACGGAGCAAGTCCAACACGTGACGTGACGGCAAACATGTGACAGGCCGCGGCTTTGTCTCATCACATGACGCGTGTACTACAATCACGTTCCATCTCGTTGGTCCGAGACCAATCACGTTGCATCTCACTGGTCAGAGACCAATGATGGCCATTATCAGCGTCTGCCTATTTTCTTAACCCACTGAAACTGGGAGCACAATACCCCGTTTCAACCACTAGCGCACTGTTACGTCCTACCTTTCGAACCGGGAACGCGGATACGTCGTTTTTGTTTTCCTTAATTCACGCTCCATATCATAGCCAATTAAATGCATTGCAATTAATACGAGACTATGCTGTTGGCTCGTAGAATTCCGTCCATCCTTCTTCCGCCGCTTAAACATTTCACATGTTGGGTGACACGTCAACTCACCCAGACGCCGCCGCAGAAGACCACGTGCGCAACCAGGAAGCGCGAGATGGCCGTCAGGCTGAAGAGGACACACAGCAGCCCCACCGCCACTTGGACCACCTGCACGCAGGGACGCACGCAGGCATGCACGCACGCACGAGAGAATATTTCAATGCACTAGGCTTTGATATCTATTCATATGCAAATGAGTTAGGGGTCATAAAATTTTATGACCTTTTTATGACTTGTTATGGTATCATAAATCACCCTCTTTTGAATTGTGGCGGGGTTGGGGGCATCAAGATGGCGCCAGTCGTGACGGCGCCATCTTTGACTGTCGCCATTTTGGTTTGCTGGCGCCATTTTTTAAGATGTGGATATGTACGGGCATGTATTTTTATGAATCAAGACAGGTGTAGCATCTGAGCTAGCTTTGCTACCAGCCCTCTGAGCGCTAAAACGTCGTCAAAAGATGCGTGGACATCGGCAAAAACGATGTTGTCTGCAAATATTATATAAACAATACATCTTGTTTTATAAAATAACCGCAGTGTATTATTATTATTTGTTATTATTATTATTGTCATTATTATTGTGAGAAATGTAGTAAAATGACTTACCTTTAACCATTCTCGAAAACAGCTTTTTGACGCGCTTCGACTCCGTTGCTCAGAGCGATGGCTTGTCTTGTCTTGTCTTCTCCAAAATGATGCTCGTCCACACCAAACTTTAAATTCGGCGGGGATAAGACCACGCCTATGGGCTCACGTGTCGCGGGAAATCAGATAACTTTGGCCGTATGTTGATGACGCATCAAAGGGTCTACCTCATATCCTTGGCCCCAGTAATGCCGACTCCACTATTGTTTGTCAAATTACATTACAGATAACTTGTGACTTGTAACAATGTGATTTTCTCAACAAAACCCCCTTGATCCTCTAAAGTAATGTTTGTCAAATTACATGCGTCTCGCTTTCAGATAACTTTGGCTGAGCTATTGTTTCTCAAATTATATGCGACTCTCTTCCAGACAACTTTGGCACCTGTAATGCCGCCTCTGTCACAAACACCCCCTCCCTCTCGTGACACCCCACTCTGTCACAAACACCCCCTCCCCTTCGGGTTCTCAACAAAAAGGGTCCCTTCAATCTCACACGTGCGGGCCGGAAGCAAAGGTAGCTCAGAGGGCTGGTAGCAAAGCTAGCTCAGATGCTACACCTGTCTTGATTCATAAAAATACATGCCCGTACATATCCACATCTTAAAAAATGGCGCCAGCAAACCAAAATGGCGACAGTCAAAGATGGCGCCGTCACGACTGGCGCCATCTTGATGCCCCCAACCCCGCCACAATTCAAAAGAGGGTGATTTATGATACCATAACAAGTCATAAAAAGGTCATAAAATTTTATGACCCCTAACTCATTTGCATATGAATAGACATCAAAGCCTAGTGCATTGAAATATTCTCTCTCGCACGCACGCACGCACGCACGCACGCACGCACGCACGCACGCACGCAGGCACGCCTCAGTTTGGCACAGCATCCCGGCGCTTCGCAGAAGGCGTGCACTCACCCCGAGGCCCTGGAGCTCCCTTCGCTGGTGGTCAGCATCCCCCGGGTCCTTCTCGGCGGGAGCCGCATGAGCAGGCGGAGCTGGCACCGCGTCCCTCTGTAACGCGTCTCCACCATCTTGCCGTACGACCCGCGTGATGATCAGCGTGCCACCCACACTCGTGACGGACGAAGACGCTGCCATGCTGAAATGCAACAACACGGGCGCAATACAAGCGAGTCCCGCAAGAGGGCCTGGTCCGAAACAAGCCCCTTACGTTAGAAAAGCGGCAACACACGCTTGTCCTTTTGAGCAACATTGGCACTGCGAGCCCATTGTACATTGTTTTGGGCATACGATTTTTTTGGACATGTGGCATGAACAGCGGATTCCATGGCCACACAACTGCTTTCAAATAAATTGTATTTCATTCATAAAAATAATAGTACCTATCCACATGATAGCAAGTAAAGCAGGGGTCACCAACACGGTGCCCGCGGGCACCAGGTCGCCCGTGAGGACCGCATGAGTCGCCCGCAGGACTGTTCTAAAATTAGCTCAAATAGCGGCACTTGTCAGTGAGCTGCATCTATTTATTTTACAGTCAAACCTCAGTTTTCGAACGTCCTGGTTCTCGAAATAATCGGAATTCGAACAAAAAATTCGAGATTTTTTTGCTTCGGTTGTCGAACAAAATCCGGAGGTCAAACCTCGCGAGATGAGCCGGGAGGACCCGAGAAAACCCGACCGCGCGGCCCGGATGCCGACTAACTCGTTATTGTATTTTCGTTACTTTGAGGATTGTATTAACCCCTAATCATGCCTCCAAAGAAAGCAAGTGGGAGCAGTAAAGCCATCCTAAAACACAAAGACGCGCTTAAAGCAATGCGACAGTGAGAGCCCGGCGCGCTACGCTATATTTTCTAAATTTTAGCGACGGCTCTGTCACAATAATGCGACCAGCGCGGTGCAGTTGCTCGGTAGGCGACGCGCTACGGTTCCGCGTTCGACGGTGCGCTGCAGTTGCCCGATCGGACTAAATTAAGCTCCCTGCGCATTTAGGTCCACTTACATTTTTTAAAGTACATCAGGACTTTAAAAATATTTTCTAAATTTCAGCGACATCTCTGTCACAATAATGCGACCAGCGCGGTGCAGTTGTGCGGTGGGCGACGCGCTACGGGTGCGCGTTTGGCGGTGCGCTGCAGTTGCGCGATCGGACAAATATGCGCAAATGAAAAAATGCTTAAAAAAGGCAGGGTTTTTATTGTCTTAAAATGGATTTAATAAAATGTCGATTACAGTGGCGCCTCGGTTTTCGAATGTCCCCGTTCTCGAACAAATCGGTATTCGAAATAAAAATTCGAGATTTTTTTGCTTCGGATGTCGGACGAAATTCCGTTGTCGAACCTCGCGAGATGAGCCGAGAGGACCCGCATGCCAATTGACTCCGTTCGTTATTACATTCTCGTTACTCTGAGGAGTGCATCAACTCTAATCATGCCTCCAAAGGAAGCCAGCGGCAGCACTAAAGCACAAAGACGCTCCTAAAGCAATGCGACTGTGAGCGCCCTGCGGGCTGCCGTTGCGCGATCGGACCAAATTAAGCTCCCTGCACACTGAGGTCCACTTAAATTTTGGAAAGTCCATTAGTACTTCAAAAATATTTTCTAAATTTTAGCGACCGCTCTGTCACAATAATGCGACCAGCGCAGTGCAGTTGCGTGGTCGGCGGCGCGCTACGGTTGCGCGTTCGGCGGTGCGCTGCAGTTGCGCGATCGGACAAAATTAAGCTCCCTGCGCACTGAGGTCCACTTAAATTTCGGAAAGTACATCAGGACTTTAAAAATATTTTTTAAATTTCAGCGATGGCTCTGTCACAATAATGCGACCAGCGCGGTGCAGTTGCGCGGTCGGCGACGCGCTACGGTTGCGCGACCGGCGTGCGCTGCAGTTGCACGATCGGACAAAAATGCGCAAATGAACAAATGCTTTAAAAAGACGGGTTTTTTTTGTGGTTTTTTTTTTTTTTTTTGTGCTTGGAACGGATTCATTTTTATTCCATTATTTGTAAGGGGAAAACATGATTCGCAATTCGAACGATTCACTTCTCGAACAGCCTTCTGGAACGGATTGTGGTCAAAAAACGAAGCTCCACTGTAATTGTAATGGGAAAAATAGATTCGGAATTCGACTGATTCGCTTCTCGAACCGCCTTCTGGAACAGAGTCAAAAACCAAGGTTTGACTGTATTTTTGCTATTCTTGTTAAAATCACACTTTCATGTGAACTGGAAATGACAATAATAACACATAGTGAAAGCTAAATTGAACAAATTGTCTATTTCAGAAGTGTGTGTCAAACTGGTAGCCCTTTGCCTTAATCAGTACCCAGGAAGTAGATCTTGGTTTAAGAAAGGCTGGTGACCCCTGATGTAAACCCATCCAGTTATCAAAATAAAAGATAGCCATTTCTAAAATGCCTCACCATAGGCGAATACAGGGGGTGGCTGCTTAAACCCCGGATGTTTTCTCAAAAGCCCCGGATCTCGCTTCTGAGCAAGGTATAGAGCGTATAATGAGCGGTGGCAAAATTCACCACTGGGTGGCAGCATGCGTTGGAAAGCATCCTATCGCCTGCCTGCCCAGAATAGAAGGTTTTCCCCACCCCCGTCCTCTCGTTGCAGCTGCCTGCCAGCGTCGAGGACTCGAGTGCCCCTGCGGCAAGTTTTAAACTGATAAAACTACCAATCAAGGGATTATGGATATCAGAAGCTTTTTCAAAAAGCGGACAGCTACACCACCACCACCAGCTGCTGCTAAACAGACTGATGCGCCAAGTTTTGACTGATTTTGGTCGCTGGCTACCAATAATGTGATTGTCTATTAATACAAACCGGATTCGGTTTAAGTTGGGAAATTGTGTATAATGTAAATAAAAGCAAAATACAGTCAAATCTCAGTTTTCGGACGTCCCGGTTCTCAAACAAATCGGAATTCGAACAAACATTTCTAGATTTTTTTACTTCGGTTGTCGAACAGAATTCAGAGGTCGAACCTCGCGAGATGAGCTGGGAGGACCTGAGAAAACCCGAACGCTCGGCCCGGATACCGACTGACTCCGTTGTTATTGTATTTTCGTTACTTTGAGGATTGTATTAACCCCTAATCATGCCTCCAAAGAGAGCAAGTGGGAGCAATAAAGCCATCTGAAAACACAAAAACGCTCTTAAAGCAATGCGACAGTGAACGACCGCCGCGCTGCGGTTGCGCGATCGGACCAAATTAAGCTCCCTGCACACTGAGGCCCACTTAAATTTTGGAAAGTACATCAGGACTTTAAAAATATTTTCTAAATTTTAGCGACGGCTCTGTCACAATAATGCGACCAGAACGGTGCAGTTGCGCGGTCGGCGACGCGCTACTGTTGCGCGTTCGACGGTGCACTGCAGGTGCTCGATCGGACAAAAATGCGCAAATGAAAATATGCTTAAAAAAGGTGTTTATTTTAGTCTTGGAACGGATTAAATTTTTTTTCCATTATTTGTAATGGGTAATATAGATTCGGAATTCGACCGATTCGCTTCTCGAACCGCCTTCTGGAACGTATTGTGGTTGAAAACCGAGGTTTGACTGTACAACGATTTGAAAATCCATTTCAACCCATATTCGATTGAATACACGACAAAGACAACATATTTAACGTTCAAAGTGATAAACTTAATTGTTTTTTGCCAAATAATAATTAACTTAGAATTTCATGGCTGCAACACGTCCAGTAGAAGTTGCGAAAGGTGGCAAAAAATACTGAGAAAGCTGAGAAAAGCTCATCAAACACCTATTTGGAACATCCCACATGTGATCAGGCTAATTGGGAACAGGTGGGTACCATGATTGGGTAAAAAAGGAGCCGCCCCAAACATGCTCAGTCATTCACAAGCAAGGATGGAGCGAGGTTCACCACTTTGTCCACAACTGCGTGAGAAAATAGTTGAACAGTTTAAGAACATTTCTCAAAGCAAAATTGCAAGGAATTTAGGGATTTCAACATCTACGGTCCATAATATCATCAAAAGGTTCAGAGAATCTGGTGAAATCACTGCACGTAAGCGCCACGGCCGGAAACCAAGACTGAATGACCGTGAACTTCGATCCCTCAGACAGCACTGCCTTATAAACCAACATGAGTGTGTAAAGGATATCACCAAATGGGCTCAGGAAAACCACTGTCAGTAAATACAGTTTGTCACTACATCAGTAAGTGCGGGTTAAAACTCTACCATGCAAAGCAAAAGCCGTTAATGAACAACATCAAGAAACGCTGCCGGGTTCTCTGGGCCCAAGCTCATGTAAAATGGACTGATGCACAATGGAAAAGTGTTTTGTGATCTGATGAGTCCACTTTTCAAATTGTTTTTTGAAACACTGGACGGCGTGTCCTCCGGACCAAAGAGGAAGCGGACCATCCGGACTGTTATCAACGCAAAGTTCAAAAGCCAGCATCTGTGATGGTATGGGGGTGCATTCGTTCCCATGGCATGGGTGATTTATATTTTTGTGAAGGCAACATAAATGCTGAAAAGTACATACAGATTTTGGAGCAACATATGCTGCCATCCAAGTGACGTCTTTTTCATGGACGCTGCTGCTTATTTCAGCAAGATAATGCCAAGCCACATTCTGCACGTGTTACAACAGCGTGGCTTCAAAGTAAAAGAGTCCAGGTTCTCCCCTGGCCCGCTTGCAGTCCAGACCGGTCTCCCATTGAAAATGTGTGGCGCGTTATGAAACGTAAAATACGACAGGGAAGACCCCGGACTGTTGAACAACTGAAGCGGTACATTAAGCATGAATGGGAAAGAATTCCACATGAGAAGCTAAGAAAATTAGTCTCCTCTCTTCCAAAACGTTTATTGAGTGTTATTAAAAGGAAAGATGATGTAACGAAGTGGTAAACATGTCCTTTCCCAACATCTACTGCACGTGTTGTAGCCATGAAATTCCAAGTTAATTATTATTTAATTAATTAATTAAAATTAAATAAAGTTTGAGTTTGAGCATTAAATATGTTTCCTTTGTAGTGTATTCAATTGAATATACCGTAATTTCCGGTGTATAAGCCGCGACTTTTTTCCAAAATTTTGAACCCTGTGGCTTATAGTCAGCTTATATAAGATTTTTTTTCGTGATTTTTGCGATGACTTGATCACTTTTACTCCTAACACTATTATATACAGTAAAAGCTACAAAACAAACTGACAAATAATTCGTTTTCAAATCAGACGAGTAAAAACTGGTCAAATATTTAAAAAAAAGATATTAAAAGTGAAGACAATTTGCAATTCTAGTAATGACACACGAATTTGATGCACAATTTGTCTTCGCGGGCCACATAGAATGATGTGGCGGGCCGTATCTGGTCCCCGGGCCTTGAGTTTGACACCTGTGCTCTAAACCCTTTCTCTTACTCTGCCATGTGACTCAGAGATTACACAAAGCAGTGGCGCTGTTTGGACCATCTGCATTGTATTAAAACCTAATCAATCAGCATTTAAATTCAATTCTTCTGACATTTTGCTCACCAAAAACAAGTTGTAATGAATGTGAACTTTTAATGCATTTTATTCAGAAGGTTACTTTGAACCCTGAGGCTTAAATGGCGGCGCGGCGTACTTATGGATTTTTATGGCCTCCGGCCTCCAGGGGGCGCTCTAGCAGGAAGCAAGCGCGAGACCGACGAAGAAGAGATAATGCGCCGAAGAAGACGTGCTAGTTTGTGTTTACAACATTTCGCGCATCACACAGAACGCAATCAAGACGGACATTACTGAAAGGAAGCTTTTATACACAAACCGTCATTATGGGGCACAAAAGAAATGCATATGATGCCGCTTTTAAGCTAAAGGCAGTCGATGTTGATGACATTGTGTTGCGGCACCCTTTTCTTTATTTTGTGGTCCCTTCTACTCTGGAGCTCCAGGGGGCACTCTAGCAGGAAGCAAGAGCGAGACAGACGAAGGAGAGATAATGCGCCGAAGAAGACGTGCAAGTTTGTGTTTACAACATTTCGTGCATCACGCAGAACGCGATCAAGACCGACATTACTGAAAGGAAGCTTTTATACACAAACCGTCATTATGGGGGACAAAAGAAATGCATATGATGCCGCTTTTAAGCTAAAGGCAGTTGATGTTGATGACATTGTGTTGGGTTTAATCAAACCCTATTAGTGCAGTGTTACTTCCGTGTTGCTGCGGTATTACTGCCGCGTCACAGGCAGTGTTTGGAAAGAAATGTTAAGGTATGTTATTAAAACTTTAAAAAAGCTTTCTGTGTCCAGTATTTCTTTGTTAATAACTCGCGTGCACACTTCCGTGTTGCTGCGGTACTACTGCTGCGTCACAGGCAATGTTTAGAAAGACATGTATGTTATTAAAAAATTTTCTGTGTACTGTCTTTCTGTCAGGCGCGGAGCAGGGAGAGGACTCGAATGCAGAGATTCCAATGTCAAAAGATGTGTTTATTGCCTCCACTGGTAGTAGTAACAAAAAACGCCTCAATATGAGGGGAAAAAGGGGAAATCAAAGCGCCTCGAACCGA
The DNA here is from genome assembly GCF_024217435.2 of Syngnathus scovelli. Lineage (NCBI taxonomy): Eukaryota > Metazoa > Chordata > Actinopteri > Syngnathiformes > Syngnathidae > Syngnathus > Syngnathus scovelli. The sequence goes on from NC_090855.1 coordinate 16,732,852, forward strand.
GGGAGAAAAAAGGGGAAATCAAAGCGCCTCGAACCGAGGGAAATACTATAACAAGATAGCGATGTAAAAATTACACAATAAAACAGGAAGTGATCCGGACGACACATGACAGCATGACACTTTCGTTGTAAAAAACGTATGTGCACGTGCGGCTTATAGTCCGGAGCGGCTTATGTAAGAATTTTTTTTTTAAATTCCCGAATTTTAGCTGGTGCGGCTTATACACCGGTGCGGCTTATACACCGGAAATTAAGGTAGGTTGAAAAGGATTTTTAAATTATTGTATTTTGTTTTTATTTACATTTTACACAATTTCCCAACTTCATCCGAATCCGGTTTGTAACATTTAATGCATTTCAGTGTCAACTGACATTGCAGAAACAAATAACAGTATAGTAATCGCAATCTGCTGTGAAACATGTATAGTGTGTAAAATTGTAAAATACAACTTAAATAGTAGTTTAAGTTGGCCTTAGTTTAGTCTTTTTAAGACTAAAAGGGTTCTATCTGCTGCAACAACCCATCTGAGAATAAAGAACTAACAAGAACATTAGACTAAAACTAAATTGAAAATAAATGTATATAAGAACGGCTCGGTGGCGCACTGGGTAGCACGTCCGCCTCACAGTTAGGAGGGTGCGGGTTCGATTCCACCTCCGGCCCTCCCTGTGCGGAGTTTGCATGTTCTCCCCGAGCCCGCGTGGGTTTTCTCCGGGCACTCCGGTTTCCTCCCACATCCCAAAAACATGCTTGGTAGGCCGATTGATCACTCCAAATTGTCCCTAGGTGTGAGTGCGAGTGCGAATGGTTGTTTGTCTCTGTGTGCCCTGCGATTGGCTGGCAACCGGTTCAGGGTGTCCCCCGCCTACTGCCCGATGACGGCTGGGATAGGCTCCAGCACGCCCGCGACCCCCGTGGGGACTAAGCGGTTCAGAAAATGGATGGATGGATGTATATAAGAAGAAATGAATAATAAATAAATAAATAAATCTGGGTTAAGCCTCTGATCTCCTAGAACCCTAGATCTGCCCCTGCGCCTCACCATGTTGTATTTTTGTCATTTTGTAAGTTAAAAATGTGCTGTTGACATACACATTTACAATAGCCTCAGCCCGCAGAGAGAAAACATCGCAGTGCGATATCATGTAAAGACATCCGGTTTTCAAAATAAAAAATGTAATTTGTAATATGCCTCACCATGTCGTATTTTTTCGTCCTTTTTCAAAATGAAAACGTGTTATTGGCATGCACATTTAAAATAGCTTCAGAAATGTGTTCACAAGTTTGTGACGAGTGGAAAGCAGGAAAAAAGACAAGTAACGTGACGAGAACGTCTCCTAAAGACGAAGGAAAGCAAACTCACCCGATGCTCGGTGGCCCTTCAAAGTCACACTACACTTTCTAATATCGCAAATAAGTTCAATAATTGGTGGTTAAGAAGGTAAGTGCGCAGTCTTGTCAAGTGGCCACGCCAGGCAAATTCGTTAATGCGTTTAAGGCCATCCGTTAAAAGGAGTGAACCACACCGCCTCACGTACTCGACGAGAACAAACACTTGACTGCGTCATTATGTACTGGTAGGACATAGATAGTTTGAAGTAATAATCCAGAACTAATACGGAGCAATAATTTTGTTGGCCAAAACGTCAAAATATGAGTGCCAATACACGGAAGTCACATTTGAAGCCCATTGCAAGAGTTCCCGAGGTCACGTGAAGGCATCCCAAATCATTTCCCGGAAGCCACGTGAAGGCACCCCCAAATCATTTCCCGAAATCCACACTTAGGAGTAGCTGATGGTGTAAGGCAGTCTTTCTCAAATCGAGGTGCGATGCCTGGGGGGGGGGAACATGCTTTTTTTTGGCTGTACTAGATTAAAGTGGAAGTGGCGGTATCATTGTAAGAGTGTGCGCAGGGAGTAGTCGCTTTAGTGTAGAGCGCACGGAACATACGCACACACTGTACAGAGCAGGCGATATGTATTTAACAAGGTTGCGGAGAGAGACGGAGATGAGAGAAATGAGAGTCACACGAAAGCTAAGACAAGGAAATATGACGAAGCATACGTAGCGCTCCTACGGACGAATGAAACAAACTGGAAGTGGCCCCAAACAAACCGGTAGTGCCCAAATTAACCAGAAGTGACTCAAAAAGAACCGAAAGTGCCCCAAATAAACCAGAAGTGACATTTTTTAACCAGAAGTGAGCGCAAATAAACCAGAAGTGACCTAAATTAAACCGCAAGTGACTCCAAACAAACAGGAAGTGCCCCAAATAAACCTTTGACCTTCTGCCCTCTGGGAAGAGGTACAGGAGCCTGCGCTCCCGCACCACCAGACTCGCCAACAGCTTCTTTCTCCAGGCTGTTAGGGCCCTGAACTCGCTACCCCCTTCTGCGTAGCGTGCGGCACTGTTGCGCTATTTTCGGGAATGTCTGCCTTGAGTCAAGATGGCGGCGCGCACGGACGCAGCGGCTTACGGCTCTCCACGCCAGTGCTCTTTTTTCCTTGCCTATATTTTTTTATTTTCACTCTTTGGCACACTCTGTACTGTACACTTTCCACTCGCTCACGGACATTGGATACCAAGCACGGATACCTATTTCAAGTGACTTTCACCGCAAGCACAACATCCCAGACGAGATTGCGAGACCGCCGGGGTCTCCGTGGATTGTTGTCGGGTCTGGGAGGCGACGCAGGCGAAGAAGAGAGAGGAAGCAAAAGCGAGGCCGTCGGTCTGGCCTAATGCTAAGGCTACGTAAACAACCGCACAAGCCGCCTCTCCCGAGCCTGTTTCTCTCCAACGCCAGATCCCTGCTGCATAAAATGGATGACCTGGATCTACAGCTCACGGGAAACCACTACGTCCGGGACTGTTGTGTGATTATTATAACCGAAACCTGGCTGCGCCCGGATATCCCCGATGCTAGCATGCAGCTAGCAAGCCGCTCCCTGCTACGCGCGGACAGAACATTGGACTCCGGTAAACGCAGAGGTGGGGGGCTTTGTATGTATGTGCACGAAAACTGGTGCAACAATGCGACCATCGTAGGCAGCCACTGCTGTCCGGACCTCGAGTACATGGCAGTCAGGTGCCGGCCTTTTTTCCTCCGAGGGAGCTAGCTGTTGTTATCGTCATTGCTGTTTACATTCCACCAGACGCTGACGTAAGCACGGCACTCTCTCTCCTGCTGAGAGCTGTGAGTGAACAACAACGGGCTCACCCTGATGGCTTCCACATTGTAGCGGGGGATTTTAACAAGGCCAACTTAAAGACTGTACTGCCGAATTTCCACCAGCACGTAAAGTGTGCTTCACGGGGTGAGAACACCCTGGACCATGTCTACACCAACATCAAACATGCATACAGAGCTATCCCCCTCCCCCACCTCGGGCAATCAGACCATCTGTCCCTCCTGCTCTTCCCTGCCTACACCCCCCTCAGACGCAAACTCAGACCCACCTTAAGGACCATCACCTCCTGGCCTGAGGATGCACTCCACAAACTCAAAGACTGTTTTCAACGGACAGACTGGGACCTGTTCGACCACCAGGAGCTGGGGACACACACAGACACAGTTCTGGGCTACATCCAGTTCTGCGCCAGCAATGTGACTGTGACCAAAACCATCCGTGTCTTCCCTAACCAGAAACCCTGGATGTGCAGCCAGGTCCGCTCTCTCCTCAGAGCCCGCGACACCGCCTTCAGGTCAGGAGACAGAGCTCTGTACAGCGCTGCCAGAGCTGAGCTGAGGAGAGGAGTCAAACGGGCGAAAGCGGACCACAGACAACGCATCGAGTCCCACCTGTCCAGCAACAACGGCCGCAAGGTGTGGCAGGGCATCCAGGAGATCACCAACTTCAGGGGCAGTGCCGCTCAAGTCGAAGACCAAGGCGCACAGCTGGCAGAGGAGCTAAACAGCTTCTTTGCTCGGTTTGGAACATCCCAGCAGCACTCCCCTGTCCCTGCCCTGCCCCCTCCCCCACCCAGCTCTGACATCACTCCACTCACTGTTCAGGAGCACAAGGTCAGAAAGGTGCTCCTTACAGTGAATCCCAGAAAGGCCGCAGGCCCGGATGGGGTCCCCGGCAAGGTGCTGAGGGCATGCGCTGAGGAGCTCGCCCCCACCTTCACCACGATCTTCAACCGCTCCCTGGCCCTAGCAACCGTCCCGCCCTGCCTGAAAACCTCAACCATCATCCCAGTGCCGAAGAAGTCGGCCATCTCTAGCCTGAATGATTACCGACCAGTGGCCCTCACTCCGGTGATCATGAAGTGCTTTGAGAGGCTGGTTCTTCAGCACATCAAGGATTATCTTCCCCCACACCTCGACCCCCACCAGTTTGCATACCGGACCAACAGATCCACAGAGGACGCCATCGCCGTAGCCCTCCATTGTGCGGTGAACCACCTGGAGCAGCAGCAGAGCTATGTCCGGATGCTCTTTGTGGATTACAGTTCGGCATTCAACACCATCCTCCCGGACAGACTCACCACAAAGCTGGACACTCTCGGACTCCCCTCTCTCACATGTGCCTGGATTAATGACTTTCTGACCAACCGACTCCAGGCTGTGAGAGTTGGCTCCCGCCTCTCCTCCACCCGTACGCTGAGCATCGGCTCCCCACAGGGCTGTGTGTTGAGCCCCCTCCTCTTCTGCCTCTACACTCATGATTGCAGACCGGCTCACAACCACAACCGGATTGTCAAGTTCGCCGACGATACCACTGTGGTCGGTCTCATCTCCAATGGCGATGAGGTAGCCTACAGAGAGGAGGTCCTGGAGCTGGTCGACTGGTGCTCTGAGAACAATCTCGCTCTGAACACCAAGAAGACCAACGAGCTCATCATAGACTTCAGAAGACACAGCCCTGAGCCAACTCCCCTCTTCATCAACGGCGAGCAGGTGGAGAGGGTCCACAGCACCAAGTACCTGGGCGTCCACATCTCTGGCCGGATCTCCTGGTCAGAGAACATCACCACCATCGTCAAGAAGGCTCAGCAGCGGTTACACTTCCTGAGAGTCCTCAGGAGGTACAACCTCAACACCGACCTGTTGCTGACCTTCTACCGATCTTCCATCGAGAGTCTACTGACCTACTGCATCGTAGTATGGTTCGGCAGCTCCACCGCCGCTGACAGGGAGAAGCTGCAGAGAGTGGTGAAGGCAGCCCAGAGGATCATCGGCCGCCCTCTCCCCTCCCTTACGAACATCTACACTACCCGCTGCCTCAGCAGGGCTAAGGCCATCTCAGCGGACAGCTCCCACCCTGGCTCCGCCCTGTTTGACCTGTTGCCCTCTGGAAGACGCTACAGGCAAATGAAGACCAGGACAAACAGACTCAAAAACAGTTTCTTTCCCCAAGCCATAGCCGCCCTCAACTCCAGCCGACACTGATGACACTTTCCTCCTGCACTACTACTGCACTTTGTCCACACTACTGTTTCTGATTATTCATCTACTTTTCTACTAGTCGATTACTTGACTATGTTACTCGTATCTACCTCATGCACTGGATGGAGGTCTCCAATTTCATTGTACTATGTAGAATGACAATAAAGGTTTTCTGATTCTGATTCTGTACGCGCACTTGCTCCTTTTTTTTCTGCTCCTCTTATTTATTTATTTATTGTTGTGTTATTTATTCATTATTTATTCAGCACACTTTTGTTATACTTGCTCCTTTTTTTTTCTGCTCCTCTTATTTATTTATTTATTGTTGTGTTATTTATTCATTATTTATTCAGCACACTTTTGTTATACTTGTTTACTTGTTTGTCTGTTGTGAGCCATGTCTTGTCACCGTGGGATAGGGGGGAACAAAATTTCGGTTTCTTTGTGTGTCTTTGGCATGTGGAGAAATTGACAATAAAGCTGACTTTGACTTTGACTTTGAAGTGACCCAAATTCAACATTTGCTCTAACGTTTACATTTTTTGTCAGATTCAACACGTTTCAACTTTAGAATTCCAAAGTGAAACTTTTAAACCCATAGTCTTCGTTTCGTTCCAAATTTCAAAATATTTTGGCACCTTTTTTTTATGTAGCTTTTAGTCTCTGACTGGTTGGCCACCCCTGGTGTAGAAGGCCTTCACACTAATAAAGTTTATGGTGTAGAACAGGGGTGGGCAATTTCGGTCCTCGAGGGCCGGTGTCCTGCATGTTTTCTATGTCACCCTGTTGCAACACACCTGATTCAAATGGTCAGATTATTAGCAAGGTCTGCAGAAGCTGGATAACAATCCTGATCATTTGAGTCAGGTGTGTTGCAGCAGGGAGACCTATAAAACATGCAGGACACTGGCCCTCGAGTACCGGAATTGCCCACCCCTGGTGTAGAATAACACAAGTGTGAAGGCCTTCGCCTTCACACTAAATACCCTCAATGTTTAACACAACCTGGGTTACAATTTCATTGCACTTTTTATTATCTCCGCAGCTTTAGTGATGTCCACCACCATGGCAGAGGTTGTTTCTTTGAAAGACTGCAAGCTACTCGAACAGATTTGACATGACTTTTATTTTGTCAGGCAGCTACAAAAAGTGACAGAGCAAGCAATGACATCATGTCATACCTGCCTGCATCTTTTGATGTTTGTTCCCACCAAAAAACCCAACTTCATATCTGGTCTTCTGTTGGTCAGCTCAGTGACTTGCTGCTGAACAGGCACATGCCGCCCCCGCGCAGCAGACTGAGCGCCAGGTCCGACACACTGCAGCTGCTGAACTGTTGACCCGGCAGGAAACTGGCGTGTGTGTGTGGAGGAGTTTAAGGTTAGCGGGAAGACGGCAGAAGCAAGCCAACAAATCAGAAATCAGGAGCAAGTCAGCAGCAAGTAGCCAACCCGGTGGAGGGTTCCATGATGCAGCCACCCACGCGGGGCCCGTTGTTGCAGCGGCATCGCCGTTTGTCGCTGTCGTGGCTCATCCCCAGATTGTGACCCAGCTCATGAGCCACCGTGGACGCCACGCCCAGGACGCTCACCAGGTGGTCCTGCGCATGGCGGGCGGGCGGATGAAGATGATGACCATGACATGGTAGTCAGTTGCCCAACTCACCACGTTGATGCCACCCGAGCGGTCTGTGGAGCACAGGGACGCCTGTGCCGCCATGCCCACCGTGGTGCCGTCCAAGGCACCGCCCCTGCGCCCGACCGGCAGAGAGGCAACGGGACATCATCAAGAGGCAAGTTGGAGCGAGGTTGAGGTGGGGGGCGTACATGAGCAGCTCAGCGTTGTCGTAGCAAAGGCGCAGCAGGAGCTCCCTTCTCCGCCACAGTAAAAAGTTGAGCGTGGCGCTGGGGTTCTTCTCCACGCGGATCTTGTCCCGGTCGCTCCACACCTCCAGACCTGTCAGTGCCACGCGCACCTTCAGAGGCCGGTAGTACTGACGCACACACACAGTGTTTTTGGGGTCCCAGTGACCTGGTTACGAACTCAAAGGTCTCCCTCACCCAGTCCACTTGGTTGGCCACATCCAGCAAGCGGTAGATGATGGTCTTGTTGTTCTTCTCATAGTTCAAGAACTGCAAGACAAGGAGGGGATTGGTGAGCATGAGACGCACGCCACTGCCTCCGCACTGGCCAACCAAATGTTCACCCGCCTCCTGGTGATCCGCCACCAGCACCAGCTTAATGTATTTGGTCTCAGACAGGACGTCCCTCTTGCCTTGCGCAAAGCGTGTTGAGCGGCTCTGACGGGCTCACATGGCGGTGGGCCTTGTTCACCCGGCGGTGTGCATGTGCGCCGGTGTGCTCATGCGTGTCCATGTGGCCGTGCGGAACGCCGCAGCCCGGTGTGACTTCATTGTTTGCGCCAGCCCTGGAGAAGATCAAGTGCTCTGCATCTTCCGCCCCTTGGAGCTCCTGCGGCTGAACCTCAAAACTCAACCAGGAGTTGCTGGCGATCACGCCGCTGGAGAGGAAGAAGAGGTTCCATAGTGACAATGATGACTTTGGTTCCGCTCTGCTAACAATGAGACTCGGGCTGCGACCCATCACAATTCTCCATCCGGAAGCTGCGTCTAAAATGGATGCTTTGAATCGCGCTGTTGTGAAACCCAAAGGCGGCCACTGAAGGCCAAGGCGGGCCACTGAAGGCCAAGGCGGGCCACTGAAGGCCAAGGCGGGCCACTGTAGGCCAATGTGGCCACTGAAGGCCAAGGCAGCCAAGGTAACAGCTTGACGGCGGGCGGCGATGAAGAATGAACAATGAGCAATTGTGCTGCGCTGACGCTGGAGCAAATTTGATCGGGGTTCAGCGCAAAGCACTCACAAGACTCACTGGGGACCGGAGCAGGTGCTGACTGCCACTCCGGAGCTCGGGAATCCTCTTACATTGCCGTGATAATAATAATGCGTCTGTGGGTACAAACAAAAAGGCCAGTCACCCCATCAGTCGGACGGATAGAGAAGAACCGCGCCTCAGCACTCACCACAGGCTCGTCCGTCACGGACACTCCGGTGCCGTTGGGCAAATAGATGAAGACGTCTGGCGCCTTGGGCAAGAGGTCCCTGAGGACGGGACCAAACTTGTTTTCTGATGATGTAGAGCCCACTGTGCTCACTCACCGGTTCTTCTGCAGGTCCAGGACCAGGACCTCATCGCGGATCTTCAGAACACACTGCAGATGCTCCGGGTGACCGTCCTGACAACAGCATCAGCTCCTTCAGCTGCAGCTGGGACCGCAAGCACCTGGGACCACAAATCAACCAAAGCGACAGGAGCAGGATCGGTTGGGACCACTATTCATCACGAGCCCAATCGGCCGGGATCGCCAACACCACGAGCCAGCGGGACCAGCACTAAACAGATGTTCATCCAGTCCATCAGCGGCTTTTCCTCTTCTTTGACATAAAACTACTTCCCGCTTGACAAAAAGTTCGTGTACGTGCGTGTGTGTTTGAGCATGTGTGTGTGCGTGCGTGCGTGCGCACGTGCACGGGCGCTCTTGTGTTTTGTGTTGGGGGATTTCTACAGGAAGTGAGTGACCTCGGATGTGCGTCCTTACGCCCTCTTTCTGGAATGCTGAAAGAATGTGAGTCACAACGCATGACATCATCCTCATAGCCATATTTAAAACCAAAATGAAGATGAGGATCAGGGAGCACCCTACCTATAGAATTTTCTCCGGGCACTCTGGTTTCCTCCCACATCCCAAAAACATGCTTGGTAGGCCAATTGAGCACTCCCCGATAAAAGCTGGGATAGGTTCCAGCACGCCCGTGACCCCCGTGGGGATAAAGCGGTACAGAAAATGGATGGATGAAATACAGTTTATTATTTTTGTGTCATCTCATCCCTGAAGAGTGGTTAAAAAAAACTTCTCATGCCAACCATCTGGACAAAAACGGATAATTCGCCGAAAGGAGCCACCACCATTTTTGTGTCATCGCTTTACTGTGTCCGTCGTTTCCATAGATTGAGGGAACTGAACCATCAACAAAACAAGGTCTTTCGGCGAATCCTTCTCCATACTGACAAAAGATTACTGAAACACTCGTCCTTGATCAAGCAGGACTTTGCCTACAGACATGGGAGCACTGCTTGAAAAATTTAATTTGACCAAACACTTTGAGGTTCTGAAGCTGGGGGACGGTGCAATGAGTTGTGTGGTTTTCAAACGTCCTGGTTCTTCCTGGAGAAATTGCGTGTGTGAAGGCGAAGACCTTCACACTATTGTTATTCTACTTTTTTCGAAAATAAATTCCGCCCACTGTAAAATTCGAACCCACGCGGGAAAATGGCTCGTGTTGAAATCCCCATTAAGAATGAATGGGGATTTAAAAGTCACAAATTTGCTAATTACACAAAACGGTAAATGTTATCAACAAAAAAAAATGGTAGCAAGCATGCCATGAATTTTTGGAATGTGTGAAAGTTTGAACGGGGTGAATCGGTTGAAGCATGTAGGACGAGTTAGGTGCCAAAAAAGTGGGAGGAATAAGTTGAATAATAATAATAACTAGAATTTGCAATTCCTGAAGAAATTGCGTGTGAAGGTGAAGAGGTTGAATAAATACTTGGGGAATGTTGCAGAATGATGTTGAAAAGAGTTGAATCGGTTGAAAAATGTAGAAATTACAAGGGAAAAAGGAAATTTGGGAAAATTGGGTGTGAGTTACAAAATTGAAAATTTGGAATTTTGGGTAAGTGGGAAGTTGTGGAATAGGTAGGAAAATGATGAACAGTTGAAAGGTCGAATGGGTTGAATAAGTTGAAAAATGTAGAAATTAGATTAGAAAAACAAAATTGTAGAGAATTTTTGGTAAGTGGGTAGTTGTGGAATAGGAAGGCAAAAGAAGAACAGTTCAAAGTTGGAACAAGTTGAATCGGTTAAAAAATGTAGAAGTTAGAGCAAATCTTGAATCCTAATAGAGAATGAATGGGAATTAAAAGAAAAAAAATTGCACCAAAATTTTTTGAAATTTGGAACAAAAGGAAAAAAAACAGCTTTAGGAGGTTCACTTTTGGGGTTAAAATGTTGAAATGGGTTTAATCGGGCAAAATTTGCAAAAGTTAGCGCAAATGTAGGTATTTAGGGCACTTAATGTTGAAATATGGTCACTTCCGGTTTGATTTGGGTCACTTCCGGTCTATTTGGGTCACTTCCGGTTTGATTAGAGGCACTTCCGGTCTAGCTGAGGTCACTTCCGGTTTATTTGGGGTCACTTTCGGTTTTAAAAGGTCACTTCCGGTTTGATTTGGGGTCACTTCCGGTTTGATTTGGGGTCACTTCCGGTTTACCTGAGGTCACTTCCGGTTCATTTGGGGTCAATTCCGGTTTGATTTGGGGCACTTCCAGTTCATTCCGGGTTCATTGGGGCACTTCAGGGTCAATCCAAGATGGCCGCCACTCTGGAAGTGGGGGTCAAGGGTTGAATTGTGGAAGTGGGGGTGAAGGGGGTGAATATGGTAAGCATAAGGTGAACAAAGTGAATAAAGTTGGAATGGGTTGAATCGGTTGAAAAATGTAGAAATTAGAAGGGAAAAACTAAATTTTGGGAAAATTTGGTGTGAATTTCAAAATTGAAAATTTGGAAATTTTGCTAAGTGGGAAGGTGTGGAATAGGTAGGCAAAAGATGAACAGTTGAAAGTTGGAACGAGTTGAATCGGTGGAAAAATGTAGAAACTAGAAGTGAAAAACTAAATTTTGTGAAATTTTGCAAAATTTTGTGCACATTTTAAAAGTGAAAACGTGAAATTTTTGAATTTGGCAAGTTTGGGAATGTCCCCAATGTGATTTGAATGTGTTGAAATAAGTGAATTTCAAACTGGAACAACAAAAATGTGAAATGTTGAATCTGCCATTAAGAATGAATGGGGAAAAAAATGCCACAAAATCGTGAATTTTGTGAAAACGGAAAATTTTTCGAACAAAAAAAATGTAGGCAGCCGTGTCATGAATATTTGGAATAAGTGAAAAGTGGAACGGAGTGAATCGGTTGAAGTATGTGGAAGGAGTTAAGCGTCAAAAAAGTGAGCGGAATAAGTAGAATAATAATAATAACTAGAATTTGCAATTCCTGAAGAAATTGCGTGTGAAGGTGAAGAGGTTGAATAAATACTTGGGGAATGTTGCAGAATGATGTTGAAAAGAGTTGAATCGGTTGAAAAATGTAGAAATTACAAGGGAAAAAGGAAATTTGGGAAAATTGGGTGTGAATTTCCAAATTGAAAATTTGGAATTTTGGGTAAGTGGGAAGTTGTGGAATAGGTAGGAAAATGATGAACAGTTGAAAGGTGGAATGGGTTGAATAAGTTGAAAATGTAGAAATTAGAGTAGAAAAACAAAATTGTAGAGAATTTTTGGTAAGTGGGAAGTTGTGGAATAGGAAGGCAAAAGAGGAACAGTTGAAAGTTGGAACGAGTTGAATCGGTTAAAAAATGTAGAAGTTAGAGCAAATCTTGAATCCTAATAGAGAATGAATGGGAATTAAAAGAAAAAAAAATTGCACCAAAAGTTTCTGAAATTTGGAACAAAAGGAAAAAAACGGCTTCAGGAGGTTCACTTTTGGGGTTAAAATGTTGAAATGGGTTTAATCGGGCAAAATTTGCAAAAGTTAGCGCAAATGTAGGTATTTAGGGCACTTAATGTTGAAGTATGGTCATTTCCGGTTTGATTTGGGTCTTTTCCGGTTTGATTAGAGGCACTTCCGGTCTAGCTGAGGTCACTTCAGGTTTATTTGGGGTCACTTCCGGTTTAAAAAGGTCACTTCCGGTTTAAAAAGGTCACTTCCGGTTTGATTTGGGGTCACTTCCGGTTTACCTGAGGTCACTTCCGGTTCATTTGGGGTCACTTCCGGTTTGATTTGGGTCACTTCCGGTCTATTTAGGTCACTTCCGGTTTGATTAGAGGCACTTCCGGTCTATTTAGGTCACTTCCGGTCTAGCTGAGGTCACTTCCGGTTTATTTGGGGTCACTTCCGGTTTAAAAAGGTCACTTCCGGTTTGATTTGGGGTCACTTCCGGTTTGATTTGGGGTCACTTCCGGTTTACCTGAGGTCACTTCCGGTTCATTTAGGGTCAATTCCGGTTTGATTTGGGGCACTTCCAGTTCATTCCGGGTTCATTGGGGCACTTCAGGGTCAATCCAAGATGGCCGCCACTCTGGAAGTGGGGGTCAAGGGTTGAATTGTGGAAGTGGGGGTGAAGGGGGTGAATATGGTAAGCATAAGGTGAACAAAGTGAATAAAGTTGGAATGGGTTGAATCGGTTGAAAAATGTAGAAATTAGAAGGGAAAAACTAAATTTTGGGAAAATTTGGTGTGAATTTCAAAATTGAAAATTTGCAAATTTTGCTAAGTGGGAAGGTGTGGAATAGGTAGGCAAAAGATGAACAGTTGAAAGTTGGAACGAGTTGAATCGGTGGAAAAATGTAGAAACTAGAAGTGAAAAACTAAATTTTGTGAAATTTTGCAAAATTTTGTGCAAATTTTAAAAGTGAAAACGTGAAATTTTTGAATTTGGCAAGTTTGGGAATGTCCCCAATGTGATTTGAATGTGTTGAAATAAGTGAATTTCAAACTGGAACAACAAAAATGTGAAATGTTGAATCTGCCATTAAGAATGAATGGGGAAAAAAATGCCACAAAATCGTGAATTTTGTGAAAACGGAAAATTTTTCGAACAAAAAAAATGTAAGCAGCCGTGTCATGAATATTTGGAATAAGTGAAAAGTGGAACGGAGTGAATCGGTTGAAGTATGTGGAAGGAGTTAAGCGTCAAAAAAGTGAGCGGAATAAGTAGAATAATAATAACTAGAAAATGCAATTCCTGAAGAAATTGCGTGTGAAGGTGAAGAAGTTGAATAAATACTTGGGGAATGCTGCAGAATGATGTTGAAACAAGTTGACTCGGTTGGAAATTTTAGAAATTAGAATAGAAAAATGAATTTTTGGAGAATTTGGTTGAATTTCAAATTTGGAATATTTGGTAAGTGGGAAGTTGTGGAATAGGTAGGCAAAAGATGAACAGTTTAAAGTTGGAATGGTTGAATCGGTTGAAAATGTAGAAATTAGAGTAGAAAAACAAAATTGTAGAGAGTTTCATTGAATTTCAAATTTGCAAATTTGGAATTTTTGGAAAGTGTGAAGTTGTGGAATACGCAATAAATAAAAGAGATACTCAGTGTTAACAAATCAATACATGGAACACATCAGTGTCCTTTATAGTTAGAAAATTTAACATTTAACACTTATTTGTCACCATTCCTTCACACATTCAATTAATTTCCACGATTCAATTAATTTCAACAATTCATTCAATTATGCATCAACATTAATTAATTCATTCCTTCATTCACACATGCAATCTTTGTCACGTCACCCTGCACACGAGTGACGGATATGGGCATCCCATCTTGTGGGATATGGGGGGGCTGGCTGAATGTCTGTTTCCAGATATCAAGCTTGATGCTTGTCACTTCTCCCGAATCAGATACAACCTCCACCACCTCTTCCCCATAGAGGATACCAAACACGGTGACGATGAGGCTGGAGTTGCAGGCCTGTTGAATAAAAACAAAAATCTAATTATTTTTTATGAATGGAAAACAACGTTTACCAAAGGTGAAAAATAAAGTACAGATACGTTAAATGTTAACAGAAAAGGCATTTAGTGGTAAATTTGCCAGTTAATGAGGTTTAAATGTTGATTATAGTGCATTGTGAAATGTGGGATACTAAGCTTGGTTAAATGTGGGATACTAAGCTTGGCTACAATGCAGTGTGGGAGAGTATTTTACCATGGGAGAAAAGTTCTCTCTGCTTCAGGAAAGGAAATTATAGATTACAGATACACTATATTTAACATGCACATGCGTTTAATAAAAACTTAAGAACACTCTGAAATGAAACTGACTTCAATAAATGTGTTAAACAGAAAATAGCCCAGTGAGAAATCACAAATAAATTAGGTTGGACACAAGAGTCATCTTTTTAAGTACAAACAAGTACAGTGGAGCCTCGGTTTTGGAACGTCCCAGTTCTCGAACAAATCGGAATTCGAACGAAAAATTTGGGATTTTTTTTGCTTTGGTTGTCGAACAAAATTTGGAGGTCGAACCTCGCGAGGTGAGCCGAAAGGACCAGAGAAAAGCCGACCGCGCAGCCCAGATGCCGACTGATAGTTGTTATTGTATTTTTGTTACTTTGAGGATAGTATTAACCCCTAATCATGCCTCCAAAGAAAGCAAGTGGGAGCACTAAAGCCATCCTAAAACACAAAGAGGTTCTTAAAGCAATGCGACAGTGAGCGCCCGGCATGCTGCGGGTGGTTGCGCAATCGGGCCAAATTAAGCTCCCTGCGCACTGAGGTACACTTCAATTTTGGAAAGTACATCAGGACGTTAAAAATATTTTCTGAATTTCAGCGAAGGCTCTGTCACAATAATGCGACCAGCGCAGTCGGCGGCGCGCTACGGTTGCGCGCTGCAATTGCGCGATGGGACAAAAATGAGCAAATTTAAAAAAAAAAAAAATTCTTAAAAAAGGCGGTTTTTTTTTAGTCTTGGAACGGATAAAAAAAAAATTCCCATTGTTTGTAATGGGAAAAATAGATTGGGAACCTGATCCCAGTTGTTCTTGGAAAAGGGAATAATAAGCAATAAGCAAGCACCTTTTCAATTCCACTGCTCTGAAGCCATTTACTAACCTTTACATCTGTGTAAGTTGTAGAGTGGAGCATTACTCCCGACTCGGTCGCCCGGGCACTCAGGTGGGTGAATAAGAAGGAACCCCCTACCTTCAACTCGACAAGATTAGCCTCCCGCCAAAGGCCAATTTTGACAGTGGCTTTATCCTGCGTAGTTTAAAAATGCGTATAAGTATGTATGCAAAGTGCTACAACAGGGGAAGTACAAATGGCTACTTACTTTTTTAAGTGTCAAACTCCGAAATGGCGCAAGCTGGTTCCCTCTCTGGTGCACCATGCGGATTGGACGCATCTAAAGTGGACCAAATTGATATCCCAATTACAATAATTATGTTTGACAATGAACGTGTCATGTGTCTGTGTACACAACCTTAACGATGACAAAAAAATAATAACTTTTGGTACCTTAGTACTAAACAGAGGATCTCAATGATTTTGTGTGTGTGTGTGTGGGGGGGGGGGCATTGCATGCGGATGCATGTACATTATTGCACATGCATCATGTCTTCACAGGTGTACACAAATACATGTGTGTATATGTACATTTGTGGGTGCAGGTAACTTACATCGGTTATTATGCCATCCAGTGACACCATCTCCTCAGGTAGTTTATTCACTACTTCCTGAGGAGATGATGCCACTGAGTTGGGGTAGACCAGGGCCCTGGCCTCTTCTTCCAACTGTGGGCTGGTCTGCACCTCCGCCCCGATGAAGATTTTGGAGCCAGGTTTAGTGAGGAGCAAAAGGCCCCGTTCGTCGACACCAAAGTTTAAAAAAATGTAACTGTTGCCCTCTGTGACGACGGCTGCCAAGTGTTCAAACAGAACTACTCGATAGGCTTTCGTGCCGTCACAGAGGGCAACAGTTACATTATTATGCTGGCCTTGCATGGACAAGGTGCCATCAGCAGCACAAATCCAGCTCCGCGCTCGAACAGCATTCCTGATTGCAACAACTTTAGCTCGAATCATTTTTGTCGCCATTCTGAAAGAGAAAAAAAAAAAGAGAAATTGACTTGTTTAGTTTGTAGATGACAAATGGCAAATTATTCATTTAATAATTACTATTATAATACATCTGACTGACTTTGCGATTAATTTATTAACTACACATGATGTCATTACCATATTCAAATTGGATAAAAATAAATGAATACCACGTACAATAAAAACAACACAGAATCATTTAAATGTTATACTGAAAAGAAAGAGTTTGCCAGCAATGATTTTTAACATCCACCAGATGTCAGTGCAGAGTGACAAAGTCAATAGTTCATGAGTGTGTAGCATATCAAGACTGCTACAAATTAACACTGGGCAAAGATTCAATACTACTGATCTTACTCAGTCAGTACATATCAGTGCTTTCAGTTACAATGTCATCTGCTATATAATTTTGGAAGCACATTTCATAATGGTGCCTGTGCATTTTTTGAGGGGACAACCGAAATCAAAGATTTTAATAAAAGAACACTGTAAAACGTGTTTTTATCCATTTATGTGTGGCGGACTACGAGATGTCGTCTGAAATAAATGAATTACGCGTCGTGTATCTTTCCAGAAATGTCCTTACTCCGTGACGCAAAGTGCATGCATCATTGGCGTGGCACGTCCATTTTGTGATTGTGGCAGATGCAAACGGCGGACGATAGGTGCAAATAGTCATACCCAAGAGCAATAAAAAAGGGGAATCCTCCGTAATTAATTGGAACGCAAAACAAACATGTATTTTTGACTAATTAATTACAAGTTCATTTGCTATACGGGCATTTCGTAATGGCGGCCGGGTTTTTTTTTTTTTGCTCGACGGAAACCAAAGATGTGAATGCACGAATGGTCGGAATTTGTTATTGTCCATTTATGCATTGCGTACTACGAGATGTTGACTGAATTAAATGAATTACGCGTCGTTTATCTTGCCAGAAATGTCCTTACTCCGTAACACAAAGTGCATGCATCATGGGCGTGGCACGTCCATTTTGTGATTGTGGCAGATGCAAACGGCGGACGATAGGTGCAAATAGTCATACCCAAGAGCAATAAAAAGGGGAATCCTCCGTAATTAATTGGAACGCAAAACTAACGTGTATTTTTGACTGACTAATTAATTACAAGTTCATTTGCTATATGTGCATTACGTAATGGCGGCCGGGTGTTTTTTTTTTTTTTTTTTGCTCGACGGAAACCAAAGATGTGAATGCACGAATGGTCGGAATTTGTTATTATCCATTTATGCATCGCGTACTACGAGATGTTGACTAAATTAAATGAATTACGCGTCGTGTATCTTGCCAGAAATGTCCTTACTCCGTAACGCAAAGTGCATGCATCATGGGCGTGGCACGTCCATTTTGTGATTGTGGCAGATGCAAACGGCGGACGATAGGTGCAAATAGTCATACCCAAGAGCAATAAAAAGAGGAATCCTCCGTAAGTAATTGGAACGCACAACAAACGTGTATTTTTGGCTGACTAATTAATTACAAGTTCATTTGCTAAATGTGCATTTCGTAATGGCGGCCGGGTTTTTTTTTTTTTTTTGCTCGACGGAAACCAAAGATGTGAATGCACGAATGGTCGGAATTTGTTGTTATCCATTTATGCATCGCGTACTACGAGATGTTGACTGAATTAAATGAATTTTGCGTCGATGTATATGTACAGTTAATGCGTAATAAGATGTAATAGTACAGTAATTGAACTGTGACGATCTTAATTAACTTCAGTTTGAAGTGAGGAAGTGCTACTTTCCGCACTATCGCAACAATCCTGGTTAAAAATTAAGCATATACTCAGGGTTTTTAATAAAGTTGTGAGAAAATCTTGGGTTGGGGGTGAGACGTCTGAAAAGGCCACTTACCTTTCTCGTCTTCAAGCTGATAATGAGAGCGTATGCATCAATTATTCTCCACCCACTTTTCGGCGGCGCGAAAGGTCTGTGCGAAGTCTTAAAAGGGAGGGTAACTTTTTGTCGTAGCGTCAAAACTTTATTACACACAGAAGAAAAACACTGAGAGCGGAACACATCGCTCTAAATTCGTGTGAAATATGATTACACATTTGAGTGAACATGTGCATGTTTATATTTACGTGAACTCAATGCTTTTAGATCCCCCCCCCCTTAAAACGTGAAAAATGGTAGCGTCGACAAACACGTCCCTGTAAAATCACGCGATACGTGACGATACGATTGAGTGACCATGTTTCAGCATCTTTTAGAATATGGTCATGATAGTAATAAAATAGTTGTACAGTAATGGTAATAACTATAATGGGATTTATGAGTTTATGGGATTTCCGAATTTTTTTCAAAGTATTTCAATGCAACTGGATTAGTGCAGTCGTGAAGATAAAACAATATACAGTATATGAAGTTATAGAATGTACATACAAGACAACATAACAATAAACTATGATCACAAGACAATATAATAGTCAACATTCTATAATTTTCTCATTTCCCCAAAAACAAACCTCCGACTATCCCAACCCACTTCAGCCCTGATGCATGCATTGGCTGATGAATAATGATAACATGACATTAAAATATTTAGTGAGTAGTGTGAAAGTAATGAATGAACATGCAGACTTTAAATAAAACATAAGCATTTAGTTACAGTTTCATATCAACACGGAAAAGACCTATTTTCTTTTAAAGAAGGAATTCAATAAATGTAAATTATGAGTAATGTCATTCAAAACAGGTTCTTTTATACAACAAATCACATAAGTTGTCAACATACACTTTACACTTTTCTTTGTAAACAAGAATGAAAAAAACAGTTGCATGGTGGTTTTTGGAACAAAAATACAGCATGATTTTTGTTGTTTTGGGCAGAATCTAATATATAATGCTTGAAATATTATAAATAACTCTTCAAAACGAAAAAAATAATAAAAAAAAAATATAAAATGTTTTACTGACTCAATAAATACTAAACATAAAAAATGACAAACAAGAATGTATACATTGGACTTGACTTATATGTGTTGAAATTAACATGTAAATGTTGGAAACACAAAACATAATAAACCAAATACAAGAAAATAAAAAACAGTTGGTGCGTTTTGGGACAAAAATACAGTAAGATTTTTTTCCCAAATCAAATATGTAATGCTTGAAATATAAATAACTTTTAGAAACACTGAAGAAATAACAGAAATAAAAAAAAACACAAATGTTTTACTGTTTCAATAAATAATAAACATAACAAATGACCTAAGTTTAAAAACATGTATAAGGAGAAAATATTGACGGTATACCGTAATATGCTGTGAAGTTGTTTAAGTTGCTTTTGTATTTATTTTAAATATTTTTTTTAATGTATTTATTTAATTATTTATTTATTTTTATCTATTTGATTATGGTCAAATCTTGACAGAATCAAAGGGAAACATGTGTAGTTACAAGGGGTAGAGTGAGATAAGCTTAGGCTTCCTTCTACTCCCTTTTGAACAAATATTAATTTACTATAAAGGGAAAAATTGTAAAGCAATATCATTTTTTTATGTTCTCTTGTACTATGGAGTTATAATTTTCTGTATTTTTTACTTTTTTTCTTGTATTTCTTTTAATGTTCGAAATAAACAAACAAACAAACAAACAAGAATAAATCAATTGGACTTGACTTGTATGTGTACAAATGTATGTGTAAATATTGGCGACACAAAACATGATAAACCGATCACAAGAAAATAAACAACAGTTGGTGCTTTTTGGGACAAAAATACAGTATGATTGTTTTTTCTGAATCAAAGATGTAATGCTTGAAATTTTATAAATAACTTTTAGAAGCTCTGAAGAAATAACAGAAATTAAAAAAAAAAAATGTTTCACTGAATCGATAATTTAATGTGATAATGGTTTTTCCCCCCAACTGAATCAAACTCTTTTTATTAAAAAGTTTAAGTGTAGCATGATTGTAGATGCTGCGAGTCAGACTGGGGGGTACATATGATATACAAAAGATAATGTAAACATAATTTAAGGCAAAAAAATATAGAAAGGCCAACAATTGAGCAACTCAAAACGGTTAAAACGTCTAAGTTCAAAGCAGTGTCATAAATAGACAAATAAATAAATCAACAACAAATAAATCAATAATAAATAAATAAATAAATAAATAAATGAGAACAGAAAACAGACTGTATACTATAAGGCTTCGTAGAGGGACAGCTTCCGACAGTTAAAGGCTAAGGTGTTCTTTGTCTGCATGACTGGATGCATGTAGAACCACAGGCAAGACCCAAGAACATACTAGAAAAACATGAAGGAGATGTTTGAGGAGAAGCGGTAAAATTAAAGAGTGCTTCCTGACAATTTTCCTTGTTGGCTACTCACAGAAGAATCAAGAGAAGACGTGTGTTTGGGAGTTTCTGTTCCATGATGCAGGCCTCCCTTGTACAAGTCTTCTTAAAATGCTTGGCTCTCGCTGTGCTACAACATAATATCATAATCAATTCATGTTGAGGAGAAGCAGTAAAATTAAAGCGTGCTTCCTGACAATTTTCCTTCTTGGCTACTCACAGAAGAATCAGGAGAAGTCATGTATGTTTGGGAGTTTGTGTTCCATGATGCAGGCCTCCCTTGTACAAGTCTTCTTGAAATGCTTGGCTCTCGCTGTCCTACAACATAATATCATAATCAATTCATTTTTGAAAATCACATTACAATGAAGTCATACTTCTAGCACATGTACAACGAGTATCTTTGTACTATAGAGTGAATGACATGAAAACATTCACATACCCGTGTCCTATTTTCGAGCACAACCTTTTTTTTTTTGGCTTTACAAATGTAGAAGTTTGGAATGACGCTTACTTACGTTTTGCTTTCAGTCAATAGAACGTTAAGAAGAACATGAATCTTCTTAAAATGTCATTCATTTCTCTGGCGAGAGGTCGGTTCTCATCAAGGTTGATTCCCAGGGTGGCCGAGCTCCTGTCTAGACAAATGGAGCACGTGGAGCCACAGGCGACATGAAAAACTAAAAAAACAAAACAAACATTGACTTTCTACACTTACATTACAAACAGTAATGTGTCATGCCGACCTCTGGCCTCAATTCTGGGATGAACTGCTTTCGCCAGATAAAAGGAACTGTTAAAATACAGAAGAGTGAAATATCAGCATTTACTGTCTTTTGAAAGAAAGATAAAACATGTCTAATGATGAGAAACTTACCTCGTCTGTTTTCTGTTCTCGCCTCATGATTATGACGCAGAAAAATTATAATAAATAAATAAATAAATAAATAAATAAATAAATGTGAAAAAATTAAAAATAAATAAAGTTTAAAAGGCCTTCCTAGATCTCATCTAGAACTCATCTTTAAAATGTGATCGTAAAATCAGAAATCAAAAAATGTAAAACGTTAAAAAGTCTCCCCTTAACTCATCTATAAGTTATTTTAAAAAAGTAAAAGTAAAAGTTTCCACATTTAAAAATTTAGAAAGTTAAAAATTTAAGAAGTTAAAACTTTAAGAAGTTAAAAATGTTACAAGTTAAAACTTAAATCAACTTGAGTTAAGGGAAGGCTTTTTGAAAGCTAATTAAAAAATTTAAAAAGTGTACAATTTTAAGAAGTTACATCGAGTTAAGGGAAGGCTTGTAGAAATTTTAAAAAGCCTTGGCCTTCCCTTAACTGAACTTGAGTCAACACCAACCCCCATTCCATCTCAACATACAGGCCCATCCTCAACTTACCACCAAAGACATGAGTTCAGCTACATCAACTCTCCTTGTCTTTACATGTATGACCACCTTTACTCATGATACTTTTTAATCACAGTTTCATGTATGGCTTTACTCACTGTTTGTTTCCATTTATCACTCTTACATGATTTACCTGGGACCATTTAAAAATGATAATAGTTAATCCAAGTTAAAAAGACCACTCCTCTCCGTCTCCCCTTCACTCACTCTGCAGCATGCTTCTCGTGTCAAGCAAACCTTTGCCATCGATAACTACTTTCCAATTCAATGTTTTCTCAATTTGTAATGCTAGCCAGGCAACAGGTTTATTGCTAGCATCAAGCAGAAACCTCAGTGTACAAAATTGGGGTGGATTTCATTTTGTTTGCCACCAATTTATATTATCAGTATAAAGCTGTTTTCGCAGCTATCTCTGTCCACATGGGTCGGTAGTTATTTTCCATGTGGAAATTGTGAGGCTTTCTGCCTAATGCCAACATTACGTTTACCATTCTGAGCCACCTTGGCCCCATATCCCATTTCACCTCAAGTCAACAAATCACCCACCACATCCCACCACTAATATTATATACACTTACGCCATTTGATTTCTGTACTCGTTTTTCCAAATACTGAAACACATGAATTAGATTTGACTTACCTTTCACTGGTCAAAACACAGAAAACACGATTGTGATAGCTGCTGTATGTTTGCACGATACCTGAATAAAGAGCACAGAGGTCGAGAGAAAGAAAAAGAGGTCAAGTAATGAGACACCTCCACTCCGGATCCCAACTCTCCTCAAGTCAACAAATTACCCACCGCATCCCACCACTATTATTATACACTTACGACACCATTCACATTTCGATTTCCATCCTTGTTGTTTTCGAAAATGCTGAACCGCGTGATTTAGCTGAGACTTACCTTTCAGTGGTCAAAACACAGAAAACAGGATTGTGATAGCTGTAGTACGTTTGCAGGACACCTGAATAAAGAGCACACTGAGGTCGAGAGACAAAAATGAGGTCAAGCAATGTGTTTTTGTCAGTGGTAGCAGTGGTTATGAGTTGCGTGTAACCTTTTGAGCGAAACAAATCAAGAATGGGCTTGAATGAGGCAGATAGCATATCTTCATTAAAATCTCCACATACCAAGATCTGATGATGGTCCATTACTTCAAGGTACCGCAACAGATTTCCCAAGCTTGGCAGAAAAGTGCGCAGACTGTTGCCTGGAGGCCTGTAAACGGCAGCGATCAACACATTGAGGGGACCTTCAAGTTTCACCACAACAAATTCAATGTCGGTCACACCCTGAATGTATTTCTTTTCCTGGGCTGCGATGTGACTTTTGACACAAATACCTACGCCACCACCACGTTTTGTTGCTAAGTCAGGACAGTTTGTGTAAGAATCACTTCGGTTCCTGTGAAACATTGTGAAGCCTTCCAAGCAAGCACATCCATCGGCCACTGATCCTTGGAGGTGTGTCTCTGTGAAGCACAAAACATCAGCAAAAAGCAGTTCGTGATGAGACACGACATCTTGCACGTGACAAGACAGCCCTTCGGTGTTATGATGGATGACAACCAGGTGATTTGCCCGATCTACCGACGGCATCACGTGAAGGAGGGGCATTACGTTCTCCAAAGAATCCTCTGCCATCTCAGCAAGAGCAGCAGTGATTTCTGGATTTGCATGAAGTTTTCTCTCATCCATATGCAGAATATGCAGACCACTGAGCGAAGTCACTCTACTCAGAGCTACGTACCCCATGCCGTGTTCGAAAACACCTTTCAGCGAAACTGCAGCCTCTGATGTTGTCATGCCTTGTACCTTATGGATCGTGCAGGCAAAAGCAAGCTTAATGGGAAACTGTCGGCGCACCACTCCAGCCTTCTTCAGCTTCTCCTCCTGTCTGTCAATGTACACAGGGTTAGCAGCCCGTGCTGTCTTACTCACATGATCAAGTTCCAACCCAAGTTTCTGGACACGTGCTTCATTTGGATAGTTCACCAATTTGACAACTTTTGCAAACATTCCATTGCACAGACCTGCTTGAACATCAATATTGCGTGTGATCATAACACGAGCACCGGAGGCAACTTTGATTGAGTCCGGGAGCTCATTCTTAGCGCCTTGCACAGGGGAAGCTTGCCTTGCCATTCTGCCACTTCCTTTGTCTTTCTTGTAGTCATCTGCGTCAATTTGCACAATGTCCTTATGAAGCAGATTCAGCATGGCGGAGTTATGGCCATCCACCTGTTTATTGGTGGCAAAAACATGCAGAATATGCTTTGGACACATTTCTGGGGAAGTGTACCTCGTCGCAAGGAGAGCTCTGTCCAGTTCCGACAGTTCATCAGACTTTTCTTTGACCCGGAGTCGGTTCAGCAGTTCAGCAAAGGCAACATCATCTTTCTGCCTCATGATGGTGGTGAGCGTGATCTTTTTGAAGTTGTCACGCCAGTGGTCCAGCCGAGTGGGATCGTACACGCATAGAGGTTTGGACTGTCTCACGGGAGGGAGCTGAAAGAAATCTCCAACAGCAAGAACAGACATGCCACCAAAAGGTAAATTGATGCCTTTGATTTGTTTCAACCTGGCATTCACGTAGGCAAAGAGGTCTTTTGACACCATGGAAATCTCATCGATGATGAGTATTTCGGCGATCGACAGCTCGGCTCTGACTTCGTCCAGTTTATTGCCCAGGCCGTGGTACGGGGGTTTGAGACTTCTCGGCAGTTTGAGTAGACAATGCAAAGTTGTCCCAGAAATGTTGAATGCCGCCGTGCCAGTGAAAGCTGCGAGAACAACCGTTTGCTTGGAAATGTCGGCCTCCTCAGCCAGTCGTGGTAGTCTCTGCAGTATTTTGGTAGCCTCTGCGTGGATACATTTGATCAGATGCGATTTGCCGGTCCCGGCGCCACCGTTGATGTGGTAGAAGAACTGCTCAATTGGCTTTGAGCTACACACACGTTTTATGCACCAATCTCTGACCTTGTAGAAGACAGACGCTTGCTTTTGGTTCAGGTTACGATACATGTCGCGTAACACTGCGGGATCGATGGCAGCAGCCTCTGTCACGATGGACATTTGTGTTGTTTCGGACCTGACGTTATAGTCCGGGACATTTTCCTCCACGTTGTCATTTGGGTCCTCTCTTGCGTTGATTTCCTCAACGCTTTCGAGTCTTTGCAACTCACTCTCGGGAGCCAGGTGGCACCATTCGTTTATGACGAGCCCACTGTCCTCCACCTCTTGGATGGCATTGTCAATGTCTCGACTGTGTTTCTCATACCTTTCTCTGTTCCTTTTGACAATTTCGCACACACGCTCCACAGAGTCGTTATATGGTAACTGTACACAGGCGTGATCATGAAACAACTGATATGCGGGACAGCGTTCAGATTTTAACTGGCAATCAGCACGATGAGGCAGGTACAGCTTGAGCAAGGCGCAGTAATATTCCTCCGGATTCTTTTGTTCTGAGTATTTGCAGTATTTGATGACCGCAGGTTTTTCTGTTCTTTTCTGGACAAACCCCATGTCGTTCAGCAGAGGCAAAACATTCTTACCTTTGACTTGTTTGCCATAAACAATTCTGCACGTTGATGCAAAATCAGCCAAGCACATTACTTCAAATTCCTCTGTTTGAGGTCTGCATTTGTATTTGTCCGGCAGGCCAGTCATCCACACTTCATGAGATTCCTGCGTTTTGCCCTCAAGGAGTGAGAGAGGATAACTCATTTTCAGCGCATTGTCACTCGTTTGTACAAATACCACACTGCGGGAGGACTGTTTCATATGCAAGCCGCATGCACGTGCGACACATTCCTGAGCACTCACTTCTCTTTTCTTGGAGTACGCTTGCATAATTTGCTTCATTTCATCGCTCTCATTGACATTTGCGCTGCGGGAGTTTTCGATAACCGATTTCAGGTATTGGCTCAAACCGTGTTCAGCTTTGCTGATGTAGCTGCAGATGTATGCGATGCAAGAGTAGGCATTCAGGATGTATTGGATGTCCAGGTTTCCATCCCAGGCAAGAAGCAAATGGCGGTTGTAGTTGTTGACCCAGCAGTCTTTTGGTTCTCGCTTAAGCACAACAGAACTCGACGAGGCCGTCATGTGCAAACAGTTCATGTACTCGTCAGTGGTGAGCTTACATTTCGCTAGTAGCTGAGGCAAAGTCAGGGATGACGTTTCAGGCTCATTCAGCAGACTTAGCACGGGAACAAGCTTGGCATTTGACGCCAACCGATTCTCCTTGTGTTGATCTCGATTGTCGTCGTCGACGGGCGCAGGTCTGATGATCATTGTTTCATCGCACGGTTGTTTGGGGAATCCAAAGCGGCAATTTGCACCTTGGTGTTTGACACACGTTTTGGAGTGACTTTTGCTGTGCATCTGAACCTCTGTGACCTTTTTGTACAATTCCGGTTCCTTCTGTGGGTCCGGCAGCTCAGCCGAGATGTAGCGAGACACAAAATGACAGATGGCTCCATCTGAGGCTTCCTCAAATACAGGGGCACCTTGAACCCATATGAGGCAATGAATGTGAGGACTTCCTCTGTGTTGAAACTCTAATCGGTAAAAGTAGTCGACGACCTTACCAATCGGTTGCGCCGGAGAGAGGATCAAATCTCTGAACAGAGCTTCCACACGTTTGTCAAACATGCGCATCGTTGTCACAGGATTGCTGCGTAGAATCTCACACTTGGTTGCCCAGTCAAGTTGAGCGAAATTCACTACTTCACCTTGTTGTGCTTTGATGGCAGTGATGACCTCTTCCCAACGCATTTCGGCAGCAGAAAATGTGCAAAAGAATGTGGGTGTGCCCAGCTGTCGGATCATTGCAAAAAGATCTTTGGTGGTTCTCTCCCAATAGGCTGGCGTACCTCTCAGTGGTGTCATGAACCGGACAGCATCTTTGCTGCGCACCAATTTCTCAACTTCACGTTTGTCCTGAAGCATGGCATTGTTTATCCTTCGACCATCCCTGGTAAAAGGCTTACCTTTGCGTAGCTGTATTGTCATGCTCGACGTTGCCTGGTAAATTTCAGTCACAAACTGGGCAAAGAACAAGTAGTTTGTATCTCGAGCAAAACGTTCATCCACACAACACAGACGCGTTTTGAAATATTTGCTTGGTGTGAGTTTTATTGCTCTCTCTTCATCAAGGGTGTTTTGACCAGTGGGAAACTGCACTGGAAAAGACATGGCCTCAAGTTTGGGAGTCTTGAAAAAGCTTACTGGGTTGTTTCTTTCTGCGGGAGCAACA
Source organism: Syngnathus scovelli (assembly GCF_024217435.2). Lineage (NCBI taxonomy): Eukaryota > Metazoa > Chordata > Actinopteri > Syngnathiformes > Syngnathidae > Syngnathus > Syngnathus scovelli. Next base: position 16,759,988 of record NC_090855.1, read on the forward strand.
CAGTAAATGCCCTCTGTAAAACTCATAATTTCCTCTGACACATCATTTGGTTGGAGACATGATTCAAGTATCACTCCACCATTTGGTTGATCACCGTCTTCCGCATTTTCTTGTTGCTGTTTGTTACCACTGTTGTTATCTTGTGAGTCACTGTTCATCCCACACAGAGCATCACTCTCAAATCTGTATATCTCCTCCAGAGCTTCCTCATTGTATTCACTGTCGCTCATTTCCGCTTCATCGGAGCTGCTCTCATCATCAGTGAGGGTTGGGTCGCAAAGGTCCGCATCGTCGCGAATAGTTATGTTTCTGTACTGTGGATGAACTTGTTTCAGTTTCATCAGAGCACTCATTAGCTTGGACCAAGTGACAGTTTGAAAAAACTGATGACCTTTGTAGCAAAGCCGTCTCTTCAGTTTCACTCTCAACATCTGTGACTTACTTCTTAGTCTCGGCAAGACATTGACCGTCTCTTGTACTTCTGATGGCACGCACACCACATTTCCACGAATGGCTCGTTGTTGACCTTTGGGAAGAGGTACGATTTTGGCAAATGATATGCATTTTGAAATGAGGTGTCTCTCCAGTATGTTCAATCCACACAGTTCCTTTGGAATATCAGAGAGTGTGAGATTGTTGGCAACAGCAAGTGCAGGCATTTTACCATCTTTGAGGTGACTAAAGCAAGTGTGACATATCCACTCCAGTTTTCTTTCAGCTGGTACGCTGCACGAGGCCTGACATTCATCATCACAAATATGGACAAATTGTCCCGTGAGACAACCTGCAACAACGTGTCTGTTTTTCTTATAAAAGCTACGTCGACAAGGGCGTATTTGGTTCGGAAACAATGCTCTGTGGCAAACAGTGCAGACAAATGTGGGGCCATTCTTAATTTGGGCTTTGAATAGCTCAACAGCTTTCATAATCACACAGTCATTTCGCTCCCTACATAGTTGGTTTATGACTTTGTATTTTTGTAAAATCGTACTTACTCTGCGTATTGTTTTAGTCCTCAGTGAATCAGATTTTGTTTTCATTATGCGCCTCATGATTTCCTGATGTTTGAATCGGAATTCAGGGTTGTTTAAATAACGGCGTGTAATGTAATAGCGCTGCCTGTTTCGAAACCCAACATCGTCACGGTAACGTTCTGTGATGTAAGACCGCTGTCTGTTCTTAAACCCAACATCGTCACGGTAACGTTCTGTGATGTAAGAACGCTGTCTGTTCTTAAACCCAACATCGTCACGGTAACATTCTGTGATGTAAGAACGCTGTCTGTTCTTAAACCCAACATCGTCACGGTAACGTTCTGTGATGTAAGAACGCTGTCTGTTCTTAAACCCAACATCGTCACGGTAACGTTCTGTGATGTAAGAACGCTGTCTGTTCTTAAACCCAACATCGTCACGGTAACGTTCTGTGATGTAAGAACGCTGTCTGTTCTTAAACCCAACATCGTCACGGTAACGTTCTGTGATGTAAGAACGCTGTCTGTTCTTAAACCCAACATCGTCACGGTAACGTTCTGTGATGTAAGAACGCTGTCTGTTCTTAAACCCAACATCGTCACGGTAACGTTCTGTAATATAAGCGCGTCGTCTCATCGTAAAACACTCATCTGTCCTATAACGACGTGAGAAACGGGAACGGTTTTTCTTCTTAAACTCATGATCCGTCTGACAACGTTGTGTAAAATAGGACTTTTGTTTGGAACAAAAACGCTTGTCCTGTTGATAACGGGTTGTAATATAACCCAATTTCCTTTGTCTTACCTCTGCATTTTGACTGTACTGTTCCTTCTCTTTAGAGTTCTTCATCATTCTCTTTAGTTCCTGTTTTTTACGTCTGACTTCAGATTTTTCTTTTAACTTTTCCTGTGCTTTTATTTGTCGTTGGAACTTTCTCCTACTAGATTTCGTAATTTTTGACACATTTGGCAGCTGTTTACCTGTTGTTGGGAAAACCACTTCACTGTCGTTATCGATAAATTCTTGGTAGTGACGTTCACCTGAACACGGTGTAGTCTCGCTCGTCTCAACACATGAGACAATCTCAGCAACAGGTTTGCTTGCGGCAGCGTCATCGATGTTCATCACGGGAGGTAACTGTGTACATGGCGCCATCTCATGGTTACTTACGGGAACTTCAACAGGTTCAAAGCAAATCGGTACAAGCTCATAAGGCTCATTACCAAAGCATCTCAAGCTTGTATAAACCTCCGTCAACTTATCGATCAGGTCGGACAAACATGTGAAGAGCATCATGACCGCTGTGCCATTGTCAGCATGGAGGCCATCTCGTCCTCTAGAGTGGGGATCAAAAAATCCATACCTGCCTTGGTGGTCTCGGAAAACAGCAATACACGTTAACCGCATAATCAGAAGCGCATAACTGACCTCTGAGGTCAAGCACTGGAGTCTGTCACGAAGGTTCAGAAACAGCTCATCTCCGTAGAAAGAGGTGAACAAACCACCCATTGACTGACTCTTTATTAAGACATGTTGCTTAGAAAAACCACGCACAATCCCTGGAAGTTCATCAGCCGTGAGAAATCTGTCTAAGAAGCATCCTTGGGCTTTCAATGCAGCAACAGTACATGTATACAGTTCATTGCCAACATTAAGAACAGCATCAAGGTCAGAGCTGGTTAGGTGATTGAACTCCTGTAAGAAAGCCAGAAATGTAACAGAGTTAGCCACACATTGACTGTTTCTGAATTCTCCATATCTCGGATGAGCTTGGCTGTGAGATGCCAACACATACGTTACCAAATGAGGTTGCACAGAAGCCATGGCTGCAGCGGGAATGTCAGGCCCAGTGTCACAGGAATCAGTCTCAAATTGTGCAATATAGGCACGTTGATGATCAATCTCAAAATGTGCATCAAGGGCACGTTCAGCAGTTTGACAAAGTGGATCATGGCCACGTTTGTCAGTTTCAAAGTGTGGATCATGACCACGTTCAGTTTGACAAAGTGGATCATAGCCACGTTTGTCAGTTTCAGAGTGTGGATCATGACCACGTTCAGTTTCAAAATGTGGCTCAAGGCCATGTTCAGTTTCAAAAAGTGCAGTATTGGCACATGTGTCAGGAGTTTCAAAAAGTGCAGTATTTGCACGTTCGTAGTCATTATGCCAGGTAGGTAAGGTTGGATCACTGCATGTAACTGGTGAAGGGGAGCAACGGCGTTTGGCACGTCGCTCCCAGCTCAACTTTACAGCCTGGGATCGCCTTCCTTTCCTCGGCATGTCAGGTTCTCAAGGATGTGAGATAGAAGGAAGACAGAAGACAAAAGATAGAGCAGCCACAAGAGAGGGTATAGGGGGTCAGCCACAGGTCACTGGACCGTCGCAGAAATACAGGTCCACGGAGCGTCGCAGAACCACAGGTCACGGAGCTCTGCAGGAAAAAAAAAATATATATCAATAATCTACTATGTAATTAGTCATGCTTTCAATTTACAACTAACTCAAAGCAAAAGTACATTTTAATTGAGTAATTTATTTATTAAAAGAAGACATTACATAAACATTGGAAAAATCAGACGCAAAACTGTTTTAACTGTAGTTTTAACTTTTATACAAGAGGCTTATTAGTGAGAAGAATGTGTTACAAATGAATTTGTGGGTGGTATAGCACATCTTGAAAATATTATGGCACAATCTAATGATGTACAGTGATGGTTTCTGTCGCACTAGAGTTTATGAGATGGAGAAAATGAAACTTTGATTATGGCGTAAGCATGTCTAACTTACAGTATAGAATGTTACCTCAATGTACCAGTGTAAATGGTACAGTGACCCCCAAACATAACATAAAAGAATGCTAAACTAATAATTTGCTCCTGGATGCTTCTTTTGTATCTGATCAGGTATAAGTAATTTTGTCATCCAGCATGGGAAAAGACACCTAGGTTTTGAACTTCAGTGCTCACTACTTAACCAAAAGCACAATAACAATACATAAGCATAGTCATCAAAATTAAACAAACCATTGACTAAAATACAGGAACAGTGGCCAAATTTAATCACGGTTTCAAAACTATCATCACAGGAACTAGAAATACAATCGCTTTATAATGATGATAACATAAAATTGACTGACTGAATCATGCCTAACCTTGAAAGTTGAGTTGTGTCCTGCAGGGGAAGAAAAAACAAAGGGGAAAAAAATAATTAAGTGACATTTCCACAATGCTTTGAATTGTATTTTATGATTACAAATACTGAGTTGAAAATACCAAGATGGAAAAAACGAAGCATTGATCAAGGTGTTAGCATTGCTAACATACAGGGAGACAGTGGTAGCTCAATATACAAATGTAATTGGTTCATACTTTTACAATGACTTCCTAGGATAATCGAGCAAGAAGGAAAAAAATGACAAGACTGGGATGAGATTTCAACATCATCACGACCAGATTAAGTCACGGTGTCGAGATTGAAAGTCAATATTTCCTAACTAGTCAAAAACAGCGTTTAATTATACAGTAGTCACAATGCACAACTGTAGTACTAATGACAATTGATCATAATATTTTTAATGTTATTTAACTTTATACTAAACTTCAACACTACAAAGAACGCACAATTGAGAATGGGTGTGCACGACACAAATCATGTGCTCCTGGATGGTTCTTTTGTATGAGATCAGGTATAAGTAATTTTGTCATCTGGCATGAGAGAAGACACCTGCATTTTGAACTTCAGTGCTCAGTACTTAACCAAAAGCACAATACAAAATACATAAGCAGAGTAATCATAATTAAACAAGCCATTGACTAAATACAGAAAGAGTGACATTGAGTGACCAAAATTAATCACCGTTTCAAAACTATCATCACAGGAACCTGAAATAGAATTGCTTTATCATGATTATAACATATAAAATTGATTGACTGAATCATTGTTATATGACCACAGTATTTTTCAAAGCCAGTACATGTCTACTTTATATCTAAATTTAGACATGATTTTTAATCTCATGACAGCCTCAAATGTCAGCATGATGCCATATGATTACTTTTAATCCCTTCATGATTTATAATCTCACCTCACGTTTGGATGGCGAGTTGTGTTATTCATTCATAAACAGCAACGACAACAGAAAAAATGTTCTATGCATACATTTCATTGACATTTGTACAATGCTGTGAACAAATACATTGTAGTTACAAATACTATGTTAACTGCAGCAATAAAAATAAAATATTGGAAAAATATAGAATAATAAGCCATTGGCTATGTTAGGGAGCCTGAGGACTGTGTTCGGCCGGGGCTGGGATGTCTATGCTCTATTCAGCCCCAGGTGTCGGTCAGAACACAGGAGGGAAGACGTGGTTTGGTTTTGATTGCTTTACTGAATCATAAGGGCATACAGGCAAATTGGCAAAGGCACACGTTTTGTCATAATAATATGAGAGCAGGTGTTCATATAGTAGTGTTCATGGGTGAGTCTTTGGGTGTGTGAATGTGACTCTTGTGTACAATTATGGTATGAAGCGTGTAAAAGGTGTGTGGGATGTGTTTTATGTATGTGTGTGTGGGGGTGGGTGGGTGGTGTGTGTGTGTGTGTGTGTGTGTGTGTGTGTGTGTGTGTGTGTGTGTGGTTCTGCAACAAACACAAGTCAACGCGCGACTTCTGACGTCACACAACACTAATAGACGGCACACATCACATTACTGCACGTAACGGTTCCGCCATACTAAATAAACATAAATGAAGTACTCGAGACAACACACCAAACATAAGTCATCGAGACATGAAAACATACTTGTTGGCGACCGTTAGCCGCAGTGGAGCTACGTAACGGCTACTCGTGTGATGCGAAGAAAACTTAAAGGAGCGCGCCGAAGCTACCAACCAAACGGCGCACACACGAAACAATCTGGGATCAGACAAACAGCACAACAGTAAACTGGAGTAACACTTAAATGTCTATACTCACTTTTTGGCAAATACGTACACGATCACAGCAAGTCTCTGTCGATACCCGCCGTCTGTGACTTACCACTGCGCGCGGGCTGCTACAATCGCGATACGCGGATATAACTCACGCGAGACTTGGCGTAGTGACTTGACTTTCCAACGCAACAATCAACCCCAAAATGTACATTGATTTTTCAACATAGGACACTGAAACACAACCTGTTGTCAAGATGCGTTGTTTGTCTACTAAACATCAAAATGAATTTATTTTACAGTATGCTTAAGAATAATGAAAACCATTGTGTTCGATATAAGTGTGGCATCCAAGTAAACGCGAGAGAAAAGAAAACGACAATATGACGTCATATCCGGTCGCCGTGCGCCACCGTAAAAATTCAATCCGACACACCAACCGCCTCTTATGTTGAATCTCTTTACGTCTATTGAACTCCGGAGCCGAGCTGCATCCAAGGTAGTTGCTATTGGACGTTTCGCTAATGCTAGCTAGCGGCGATGCTTCGCTGAGAAAATAAACCATGGCTTTCTTGATTCTCAAACGATTGTAATGAGAACGACTTCTTATGTGAAGCATCGCCGAAGCTACCAAACAAACGGCGCACACACAAAACAATCTGGGATCAGACAAACAGCACAACACTAAACAGGAGTAACACTTAAATGTCTATACTCACTTTTTGGCAAATACGCACACGATCACAGCAACAGTCTCTGTCGGTACCCGCCGAACTGCAACCAAGGTAGTTGCTATTGGACGTTTCGCTAATGCTAGCTAGCAGCGATGCTTCACTGAGAAAATATGGAAATTTGGAACAAAATGAAATATACGGGTTCCGACGAAATATACGGCTTCAGGAGGTTCACATTTGGGGTTCAAATGTTGAAACGGGTTGAATCGGACAAAAATTGGAAAAGTTAGAGCAAATGTTGAATGCCCATAGAGGATGAATGGGAATTAAAAAAAAAAAAAAAAATTGCGGCAAATTGTTTTGAAATTTGGAACGAAACAAAATATATGGGTTCAGGAGGTTCACTTTTGGGGTTAAAATGTTGAAACGGGTTTAATCAGACAAAAATTGCAAAAAAATGCGCAAATTTAGGTATTTGAGGCACTTTGTGTTGAAATAAGGTCACTTCCGGTTTATTTGGGTCACTTCCGGTTTAACTGAGGTCATTTCCTGTTTATTTGGTGTCACTTCCGGTTTAAAAGGGTCACTTCCGGTTTATTTTGGGTCACTTCCGGTTTGATGTGGGGCCACTTCCGGTTTACCTAAGGTCACTTCCGGTTTGATTTGAGATACTTCCGGTTCATTCTGGGTTCATTGGGGCACTTCAGGGTCAATCCAAGATGGCCGCCACACTGGAAGTGGGGGTCAAGGGGGTGAATATGGTAAGCATAAGGTGAACAAACTGAATAAAGTTGGAATTCGTTGAATTGGTTGAAAAATGTAGAAATTAGAGTAGAACAAAAACGTTGTCGAGAATTTTTGGTAAGTGGGAAGCTGTGGAATAGGAAGGCAAAAGATGAACAGTTGAAAGTTGGAACGAGTTGAATGGGTTAAAAACTGTAGAAGTTAGAGCAAATCTTGAATCCTAATAGAGAATGAATGGGAATTAAAAGAAAAAAAAATGCGCCAAAATTTTTTGAAATTTGCAACAAAAGGAAAAAAACGGCTTCAGGAGGTTGACTTTTGGGGTTAAAATGTTGAAACGGGTTTAATCGGGCAAAAATTGCAAGAGTTAGTGCAAATGTATGTATTTAGGGCACTTAATGTTGAAATATGGTCACTTCCGGTTTGATTTGGGTCACTTCCGGTTTGATTTGGGTCACTTCCGGTTTGATTAGAGGCACTTCCGGTCTAGCTGAGGTCACTTCCGGTTTATTTGGGGTCACTTCCGGTTTAAAAAGGTCACTTCCGGTTTGATTTGGGGTCACTTCCGGTTTGATTTGGGGTCACTTCCGGTTTACCTAAGGTCACTTCCGGTTTGATTTGAGATACTTCTGGTTCATTCTGGGTTCATTGGGGGCACTTCAGGGTCAATCCAAGATGGCCGCCACACTGGAAGTGGGGGTCAAGGGGGTGAATATGGTAAGCATAAGGTGAACAAAGTGAATAAAGTTGGAATGGGTTGAATCAGTTCAAAAATGTAGAAATTAGAGTAGAAAAACAAAATTGCAGAAAATTTTTGGTAAGTGGGAAGTTGTGGAATAGGAAGGCAAAAGATGAACAGTTGAAAGTTGGAACGAGTTGAATTGGTTAAAAAAATGTAGAAGTTAGAGCAAATCTTGAATCCTAATAAAGAATGAATGGGAATTAAAAGACAAAAAATTGCGCCAAAATTTTTTGAAATTCGGAACAAAAGGAAAAAAAACGGCTTCAGGAGGTTCACTTTTGGGGTTAAAATGTTGAAACGGGTTTAATCGGCCAAAATTTGCAAAAGTTAGCGCAAATATAGGTATTTAGGGCACTTAATGTTGAAATATGGTCACTTCCGGTTTGATTTGGGTCACTTCCGGTCTATTTGGGTCACTTCCGGTTTGATTAGAGGCACTTCCGGTCTACCTGAGATCACTTCCGGTTTATTTTGGGTCACTTCCGGTTTAAAAAGGTCACTTCCGGTTTGATTTGGGGTCACTTCCGGTTTGATTTGGGGTCACTTCCGGTTTACCTTAGGTCACTTCCGGTTCATTTTGGGTCAATTCCGGTTTGATTTGGGGCACTTCCGGTTCATTCCGAGTTCATTGGGGCACTTCAGGGTCAATCCAAGATGGCCGCCACTCTGGAAGTGGGGGTCAAGGGTTGAATTGTGGAAGTGGGGGTGAAGGGGGTGAATATGGTAAGCATAAGGTGAACAAAGTGAATAAAGTTGGAATGGGTTGAATCGGTTGAAAAATGTAGAAATTAGAAGGGAAAAACTAAATTTTTGGAAAATTTGGTGTGAATTTCAAAATTGAAAATTTGGAAATTTTGGTAAGTGGGAAGGTGTGGAATAGGTAGGCAAAAGATGAACAGTTCAAAGTTGGAACAAGTTGAATCGGTTAAAAAATGTAGAAGTTAGAGCAAATCTTGAATCCTAATAGAGAATGAATGGGAATTAAAAGAAAAAAAATTGCACCAAAATTTTTTGAAATTTGGAACAAAAGGAAAAAAACAGCTTTAGGAGGTTCACTTTTGGGGTTAAAATGTTGAAATGGGTTTAATCGGGCAAAATTTGCAAAAGTTAGCGCAAATGTAGGTATTTAGGGCACTTAATGTTGAAATATGGTCACTTCCGGTTTGATTTGGGTCACTTCCGGTCTATTTGGGTCACTTCCGGTTTGATTAGAGGCACTTCCGGTCTAGCTGAGGTCACTTCTGGTTTATTTGGGGTCACTTCCGGTTTAAAAAGGTCACTTCCGGTTTGATTTGGGGTCACTTCCGGTTTGATTTGGGGTCACTTCCGGTTTACCTGAGGTCACTTCCGGTTCATTTGGGGTCAATTCCGGTTTGATTTGGGGCACTTCCAGTTCATTCCGGGTTCATAGGGGCACTTCAGGGTCAATCCAAGATGGCCGCCACTCTGGAAGTGGGGGTCAAGGGTTGAATTGTGGAAGTGGGGGTGAAGGGGGTGAATATGGTAAGCATAAGGTGAACAAAGTGAATAAAGTTGGAATGGGTTGAATCGGTTGAAAAATGTAGAAATTAGAAGGGAAAAACTAAATTTTGGGAAAATTTGGTGTGAATTTCAAAATTGAAAATTTGGAAATTTTGCTAAGTGGGAAGGTGTGGAATAGGTAGGCAAAAGATGAACAGTTGAAAGTTGGAACGAGTTGAATCGGTGGAAAAATGTAGAAACTAGAAGTGAAAAACTAAATTTTGTGAAATTTTGCAAAATTTTGTGCAAATTTTAAAAGTGAAAACGTGAAATTTTTGAATTTGGCAAGTTTGGGAATGTCCCCAATGTGATTTGAATGTGTTGAAATAAGTGAATTTCAAACTGGAACAACAAAAATGTGAAATGTTGAATCTGCCATTAAGAATGAATGGGGAAAAAAATGCCACAAAATCGTGAATTTTGTGAAAACGGAAAATTTTTCGAACAAAAAAAATGTAAGCAGCCGTGTCATGAATATTTGGAATAAGTGAAAAGTGGAACGGAGTGAATCGGTTGAAGTATGTGGAAGGAGTTAAGCGTCAAAAAAGTGAGCGGAATAAGTAGAATAATAATAACTAGAATTTGCAATTCCTGAAGAAATTGCGTGTGAAGGTGAAGAGGTTGAATAAATACTTGGGGAATGTTGCAGAATGATGTTGAAAAGAGTTGAATCGGTTGAAAAATGTAGAAATTACAAGGGAAAAAGGAAATTTGGGAAAATTGGGTGTGAGTTACAAAATTGAAAATTTGGAATTTTGGGTAAGTGGGAAGTTGTGGAATAGGTAGGAAAATGATGAACAGTTGAAAGGTCGAAATGGTTGAATAAGTTGAAAAATGTAGAAATTAGATTAGAAAAACAAAATTGTAGAGAATTTTTGGTAAGTGGGTAGTTGTGGAATAGGAAGGCAAAAGAAGAACAGTTCAAAGTTGGAACAAGTTGAATCGGTTAAAAAATGTAGAAGTTAGAGCAAATCTTGAATCCTAATAGAGAATGAATGGGAATTAAAAGAAAAAAAATTGCACCAAAATTTTTTGAAATTTGGAACAAAAGGAAAAAAAACAGCTTTAGGAGGTTCACTTTTGGGGTTAAAATGTTGAAATGGGTTTAATCGGGCAAAATTTGCAAAAGTTAGCGCAAATGTAGGTATTTAGGGCACTTAATGTTGAAATATGGTCACTTCCGGTTTGATTTGGGTCACTTCCGGTCTATTTGGGTCACTTCCGGTTTGATTAGAGGCACTTCCGGTCTAGCTGAGGTCACTTCCGGTTTATTTGGGGTCACTTCCGGTTTGATTTGGGGTCACTTCCGGTTTGATTTGGGGTCACTTCCGGTTTACCTGAGGTCACTTCCGGTTCATTTGGGGTCAATTCCGGTTTGATTTGGGGCACTTCCAGTTCATTCCGGGTTCATTGGGGCACTTCAGGGTCAATCCAAGATGGCCGCCACTCTGGAAGTGGGGGTCAAGGGTTGAATTGTGGAAGTGGGGGTGAAGGGGGTGAATATGGTAAGCATAAGGTGAACAAAGTGAATAAAGTTGGAATGGGTTGAATCGGTTGAAAAATGTAGAAATTAGAAGGGAAAAACTAAATTTTGGGAAAATTTGGTGTGAATTTCAAAATTGAAAATTTGGAAATTTTGCTAAGTGGGAAGGTGTGGAATAGGTAGGCAAAAGATGAACAGTTGAAAGTTGGAACGAGTTGAATCGGTGGAAAAATGTAGAAACTAGAAGTGAAAAACTAAATTTTGTGAAATTTTGCAAAATTTTGTGCAAATTTTAAAAGTGAAAACGTGAAATTTTTGAATTTGGCAAGTTTGGGAATGTCCCCAATGTGATTTGAATGTGTTGAAATAAGTGAATTTCAAACTGGAACAACAAAAATGTGAAATGTTGAATCTGCCATTAAGAATGAATGGGGAAAAAAATGCCACAAAATCGTGAATTTTGTGAAAACGGAAAATTTTTCGAACAAAAAAAATGTAAGCAGCCGTGTCATGAATATTTGGAATAAGTGAAAAGTGGAACGGAGTGAATCGGTTGAAGTATGTGGAAGGAGTTAAGCGTCAAAAAAGTGAGCGGAATAAGTAGAATAATAATAATAACTAGAATTTGCAATTCCTGAAGAAATTGCGTGTGAAGGTGAAGAGGTTGAATAAATACTTGGGGAATGTTGCAGAATGATGTTGAAAAGAGTTGAATCGGTTGAAAAATGTAGAAATTACAAGGGAAAAAGGAAATTTGGGAAAATTGGGTGTGAATTTCAAAATTGAAAATTTGGAATTTTGGGTAAGTGGGAAGTTGTGGAATAGGTAGGAAAATGATGAACAGTTGAAAGGTGGAATGGGTTGAATAAGTTGAAAATGTAGAAATTAGAGTAGAAAAACAAAATTGTAGAGAATTTTTGGTAAGTGGGAAGTTGTGGAATAGGAAGGCAAAAGAGGAACAGTTGAAAGTTGGAACGAGTTGAATCGGTTAAAAAATGTAGAAGTTAGAGCAAATCTTGAATCCTAATAGAGAATGAATGGGAATTAATAGAAAAAAAAATGCACCAAAAGTTTCTGAAATTTGGAACAAAAGGAAAGAAACGGCTTCAGGAGGTTCACTTTTGGGGTTAAAATGTTGAAATGGGTTTAATCGGGCAAAATTTGCAAAAGTTAGCGCAAATGTAGGTATTTAGGGCACTTAATGTTGAAATATGGTCATTTCCGGTTTGATTTGGGTCACTTCCGGTTTGATTAGAGGCACTTCCGGTCCAGCTGAGGTCACTTCCGGTTTATTTGGGGTCACTTCCGGTTGAAAAAGGTCACTTCCGGTTGAAAAAGGTCACTTCCGGTTTGATTTGGGGTCACTTCCGGTTTGATTTGGGGTCACTTCCGGTTTACCTGAGGTCACTTCCGGTTCATTTGGGGTCAATTCCGGTTTGATTTGGGGCACTTCCAGTTCATTCCGGGTTCATTGGGGCACTTCAGGGTCAATCCAAGATGGCCGCCACTCTGGAAGTGGGGGTCAAGGGTTGAATTGTGGAAGTGGGGGTGAAGGGGGTGAATATGGTAAGCATAAGGTGAACAAAGTGAATAAAGTTGGAATGGGTTGAATCGGTTGAAAAATGTAGAAATTAGAAGGGAAAAACTAAATTTTGGGAAAATTTGGTGTGAATTTCAAAATTGAAAATTTGGAAATTTTGCTAAGTGGGAAGGTGTGGAATAGGTAGGCAAAAGATGAACAGTTGAAAGTTGGAACGAGTTGAATCGGTGGAAAAATGTAGAAACTAGAAGTGAAAAACTAAATTTTGTGAAATTTTGCAAAATTTTGTGCAAATTTTAAAAGTGAAAACGTGAAATTTTTGAATTTGGCAAGTTTGGGAATGTCCCCAATGTGATTTGAATGTGTTGAAATAAGTGAATTTCAAACTGGAACAACAAAAATGTGAAATGTTGAATCTGCCATTAAGAATGAATGGGGAAAAAAATGCCACAAAATCGTGAATTTTGTGAAAACGGAAAATTTTTCGAACAAAAAAAATGTAAGCAGCCGTGTCATGAATATTTGGAATAAGTGAAAAGTGGAACGGAGTGAATCGGTTGAAGTATGTGGAAGGAGTTAAGCGTCAAAAAAGTGAGCGGAATAAGTAGAATAATAATAATAATAATAATAATAATAATAAAGGACAGCAATAACAATAGTGTGAAGGTCTTCACCTTCACACTAACTAGAATTTGCAATTCCTGAAGAAATTGCATGTGAAGGTGAAGAGGTTGAATAAATACTTGGGGAATGTTGCAGAATGATGTTGAAAAGAGTTGAATCGGTCGAAAATGTAGAAATTACAAGGGAAAAAGGAAATTTGGGAAAATTGGGTGTGAATTTCAAAATTGAAAATTTGGAATTTTGGGTAAGTGGGAAGTTGTGGAATAGGTAGGAAAATGATGAACAGTTGAAAGGTGGAATGGGTTGAATAAGTTGAAAATGTAGAAATTAGAGTAGAAAAACAAAATTGTAGAGAATTTTTGGTAAGTGGGAAGTTGTGGAATAGGAAGGCAAAAGAGGAACAGTTGAAAGTTGGAACGAGTTGAATCGGTTAAAACATGTAGAAGTTAGAGCAAATCTTGAATCCTAATGGAGAATGAATGGGAATTAAAAGAAAAAAAAATTGCACCAAAAGTTTCTGAAATTTGGAACAAAAGGAAAGAAACGGCTTCAGGAGGTTCACTTTTGGGGTTAAAATGTTGAAATGGGTTTAATCGGGCAAAATTTGCAAAAGTTAGCGCAAATGTAGGTAATTAGGGCACTTAATGTTGAAATATGGTCATTTCCGGTTTGATTTGGGTCACTTCCGGTTTGATTAGAGGCACTTCCGGTCTAGCTCAGGTCACTTCCGGTTTATTTGGGGTCACTTCCGGTTTAAAAAGGTCACTTCCGGTTGAAAAAGGTCACTTCCGGTTTGATTTGGGGTCACTTCCGGTTTGATTTGGGGTCACTTCCGGTTTACCTGAGGTCACTTCCGGTTCATTTGGGGTCAATTCCGGTTTGATTTGGGGCACTTCCAGTTCATTCCGGGTTCATTGGGGCACTTCAGGGTCAATCCAAGATGGCCGCCACTCTGGAAGTGGGGGTCAAGGGTTGAATTGTGGAAGTGGGGGTGAAGGGGGTGAATATGGTAAGCATAAGGTGAACAAAGTGAATAAAGTTGGAATGGGTTGAATCGGTTGAAAAATGTAGAAATTAGAAGGGAAAAAACTAAATTTTGGGAAAATTTGGTGTGAATTTCAAAATTGAAAATTTGGAAATTTTGCTAAGTGGGAAGGTGTGGAATAGGTAGGCAAAAGATGAACAGTTGAAAGTTGGAACGAGTTGAATCGGTGGAAAAATGTAGAAACTAGAAGTGAAAAACTAAATTTTGTGAAATTTTGCAAAATTTTGTGCAAATTTTAAAAGTGAAAACGTGAAATTTTTGAATTTGGCAAGTTTGGGAATGTCCCCAATGTGATTTGAATGTGTTGAAATAAGTGAATTTCAAACTGGAACAACAAAAATGTGAAATGTTGAATCTGCCATTAAGAATGAATGGGGAAAAAAATGCCACAAAATCGTGAATTTTGTGAAAACGGAAAATGTTTCGAACAAAAAAAATGTAAGCAGCCGTGTCATGAATATTTGGAATAAGTGAAAAGTGGAACGGAGTGAATCGGTTGAAGTATGTGGAAGGAGTTAAGCGTCAAAAAAGTGAGCGGAATAAGTAGAATAATAATAATAATAACTAGAATTTGCAATTCCTGAAGAAATTGCGTGTGAAGGTGAAGAGGTTGAATAAATACTTGGGGAATGTTGCAGAATGATGTTGAAAAGAGTTGAATCGGTTGAAAAATGTAGAAATTACAAGGGAAAAAGGAAATTTGGGAAAATTGGGTGTGAATTTCAAAATTGAAAATTTGGAATTTTGGGTAAGTGGGAAGTTGTGGAATAGGTAGGAAAATGATGAACAGTTGAAAGGTGGAATGGGTTGAATAAGTTGAAAATGTAGAAATTAGAGTAGAAAAACAAAATTGTAGAGAATTTTTGGTAAGTGGGAAGTTGTGGAATAGGAAGGCAAAAGAGGAACAGTTGAACGTTGGAACGAGTTGAATCGGTTAAAAAATGTAGAAGTTAGAGCAAATCTTGAATCCTAATAGAGAATGAATGGGAATTAAAAGAAAAAAAAATTGCACCAAAAGTTTCTGAAATTTGGAACAAAAGGAAAGAAACGGCTTCAGGAGGTTCACTTTCGGGGTTAAAATGTTGAAATGGGTTTAATCGGGCAAAATTTGCAAAAGTTAGCGCAAATGTAGGTATTTAGGGCACTTAATGTTGAAATATGGTCATTTCCGGTTTGATTTGGGTCACTTCCGGTTTGATTAGAGGCACTTCCGGTCCAGCTGAGGTCACTTCCGGTGTATTTGGGGTCACTTCCGGTTGAAAAAGGTCACTTCCGGTTGAAAAAGGTCACTTCCGGTTTGATTTGGGGGCACTTCCGGTTTGATTTGGGGTCACTTCCGGTTTACCTGAGGTCACTTCCGGTTCATTTGGGGTCAATTCCGGTTTGATTTGGGGCACTTCCAGTTCATTCCGGGTTCATTGGGGCACTTCAGGGTCAATCCAAGATGGCCGCCACTCTGGAAGTGGGGGTCAAGGGTTGAATTGTGGAAGTGGGGGTGAAGGGGGTGAATATGGTAAGCATAAGGTGAACAAAGTGAATAAAGTTGGAATGGGTTGAATCGGTTGAAAAATGTAGAAATTAGAAGGGAAAAACTAAATTTTGGGAAAATTTGGTGTGAATTTCAAAATTGAAAATTTGGCAATTTTGCTAAGTGGGAAGGTGTGGAATAGGTAGGCAAAAGATGAACAGTTGAAAGTTGGAACGAGTTGAATCGGTGGAAAAATGTAGAAACTAGAAGTGAAAAACTAAATTTTGTGAAATTTTGCAAAATTTTGTGCAAATTTTAAAAGTGAAAACGTGAAATTTTTGAATTTGGCAAGTTTGGGAATGTCCCCAATGTGATTTGAATGTGTTGAAATAAGTGAATTTCAAACTGGAACAACAAAAATGTGAAATGTTGAATCTGCCATTAAGAATGAATGGGGAAAAAAATGCCACAAAATCGTGAATTTTGTGAAAACGGAAAATTTTTCGAACAAAAAAAATGTAAGCAGCCGTGTCATGAATATTTGGAATAAGTGAAAAGTGGAACGGAGTGAATCGGTTGAAGTATGTGGAAGGAGTTAAGCGTCAAAAAAGTGAGCGGAATAAGTAGAATAATAATAATAACAAGAAAGCTATTTTTATACTTAACAAAAACCTCTTTGCTGTGTCCCAACAGGGTATCAATACCAAATGCAAAAATAAATATTTCAAGAAAGCAACGTTGCCGTTTACCTTAGCTGGTTAAAGGGGTTAGCATATGGAGCTAAAAGCTTAAGTGTAACCGGAAACCAACAAACAGCACGACACAAATAAAAATAATACATACCTAAATAAAACCACAAGGTATACTTAAGAGGCCCCCAGTTCGATCAAAAAATCAAACGGGATTCAGCAGAAAAAGTACAAGATTTGCTGGTCAGTATCCACAGCCACTTCCGATATAATGTTTTCAAAATAAAGGAGCTTGTACGACCACCCAGAAACAGCAAATTGTGAAAATTATTGTCTAAAAGTAAATAAATATTGACAAATTGTTGATAATTTTCACCAAAAGTATATTTCAGATATCTTTTTATATTTCTTGTTCTTTACAAATTTATGAGACTCCAAAGAAACATCCCCAGGTGTCAAACATACCTTAAAACATGGAGTAATTTTAAAAAAATGGCTTTGTGAATGTTAAGTTTCCCTAATAGAATAAAGAGACCAACAATGTTGAAACAAAAAGTATTTAATTGTATATAGAAGTATTTTTTTTTACCTTCACTCTGTGAAGAGTAGTTGTGAAGAAGTGAGTTTATTTTGTGTTTATTTTTACTGTTATATATATTTAGTTGTTTTTATTTCCATGTATTTCTTAAATTACATTGTCAATTATATTTTTAGATTAGTTTTATTTTTGATTTTGGAAATTTTGCTCTTGCAAAGTAGAAGGAAATTTTATTCAAAAGAGAGGGCAGTCCTAAGTGTGTCTTGGGTTAAACTAATCGCCTATGTTCATGCAGCCGTTATTACTTACTCTTCGCTTAATAGCAATGTTATACTAGAATTTGCAATTCCTGAAGAAATTGCGTGTGAAGGTGAAGAGGTTGAATAAATACTTGGGGAATGCTGCAGAATGATGTTGAAAAGAGTTGAATCGGTTGAAAAATGTAGAAATTACAAGGGAAAAGGAAATTTGGGAAAATTGGGTGTGAATTTCAAAACTGAAAATTTGGAATTTTGGGTAAGTGGGAAGTTGTGGAATAGGTAGGAAAATGATGAACAGTTGAAAGGTGGAATGGGTTGAATAAGTTGAATGGGTTGAATAAGTTGAAAAAAGTAGAAATTAGAGTAGAAAACCAAAATTGAACGGTTGAAAGTTGGAACGAGTTGAATCGGTTAAAAAATGTAGAAGTTAGAGCAAATCTTGAATCCTAATAAAGAATGAATGGGAATTAAAAGAAAAAAAAATTGCGCCAAAATCTTTTGAAATTTGGAACAAAAGGAAAAAAACGGCTTCAGGAGGTTCACTTTTGGGGTTAAAATGTAGAAACGGGTTTAATCGGTCAAAATTTGCAAAAGTTAGCGCAAATGTAGGTATTTTGGGCACTTAATGTTGAAATATGGTCACTTCCGGTTTGATTTGGGTCACTTCCGGTCTATTTGAGTCACTTCCGGTTTGAATAGAGGCACTTCCGGTCTAGCTGAGGTCACTTCCGGTTTATTTATGGTCACTTCTGGTTTAAACAGGGCACTTCCGGTTTAAAAAGGTCACTTCCGGTTTGATTTGGGGTCACTTCCGGTTTACCTGAGGTCACTTCCGGTTCATTCGGGGTCACTTCCGGTTTGATTTGGGTCACTTCCGGTCTATTTAGGTCACTTCCGGTTTGATTAGAGGCACTTCCGGTCTATTTGGGTCACTTCCGGTTTGATTAGAGGCACTTCCGGTCTAGCTGAGGTCACTTCCGGTTTATTTGGGGTCACTTCCGGTTTAAAAAGGTCACTTCCGGTTTGATTTGGGGTCACTTCCGGTTTGATTTGGGGTCACTTCCGGTTTACCTGAGGTCACTTCCGGTTCATTTGGGGTCAATTCCGGTTTGATTTGGGGCACTTCCAGTTCATTCCGGGTTCATTGGGGCACTTCAGGGTCAATCCAAGATGGCCGCCACTCTGGAAGTGGGGGTCAAGGGTTGAATTGTGGAAGTGGGGGTGAAGGGGGTGAATATGGTAAGCATAAGGTGAACAAAGTGAATAAAGTTGGAATGGGTTGAATCGGTTGAAAAATGTAGAAATTAGAAGGGAAAAACTAAATTTTGGGAAAATTTGGTGTGAATTTCAAAATTGAAAATTTGGAAATTTTGCTAAGTGGGAAGGTGTGGAATAGGTAGGCAAAAGATGAACAGTTGAAAGTTGGAACGAGTTGAATCGGTGGAAAAATGTAGAAACTAGAAGTGAAAAACTAAATTTTGTGAAATTTTGCAAAATTTTGTGCAAATTTTAAAAGTGAAAATGTGAAATTTTTGAATTTGGCAAGTTTGGGAATGTCCCCAATGTGATTTGAATGTGTTGAAATAAGTGAATTTCAAACTGGAACAACAAAAATGTGAAATGTTGAATCTGCCATTAAGAATGAATGGGGAAAAAAATGCCACAAAATCGTGAATTTTGTGAAAACGGAAAATTTTTCGAACAAAAAAAATGTAAGCAGCCGTGTCATGAATATTTGGAATAAGTGAAAAGTGGAACGGAGTGAATCGGTTGAAGTATGTGGAAGGAGTTAAGCGTCAAAAAAGTGAGCGGAATAAGTAGAATAATAATAATAATAATAATAATAATAATAAAGGACAGCAATAACAATAGTGTGAAGGTCTTCACCTTCACACTAATAATAATAATAATAATAAAGGACAGCAATAACAATAGTGTGAAGGTCTTCACCTTCACACTAATAATAATAAAGGACAGCAATAACAATAGTGTGAAGGTCTTCACCTTCACACTAATAATAATAATAATAATAATAAAGGACAGCAATAACAATAGTGTGAAGGTCTTCACCTTCACACTAATAATAATAATAATAATAATAAAGGACAGCAATAACAATAGTGTGAAGGTCTTCACCTTCACACTAACTAGAATTTGCAATTCCTGAAGAAATTGCGTGTGAAGGTGAAGAGGTTGAATAAATACTTGGGGAATGTTGCAGAATGATGTTGAAAAGAGTTGAATCGGTTGAAAAATGTAGAAATTACAAGGGAAAAAGGAAATTTGGGAAAATTGGGTGTGAGTAACAAAATTGAAAATTTGGAATTTTGGGTAAGTGGGAAGTTGTGGAATAGGTAGGAAAATGATGAACAGTTGAAAGGTCGAATGGGTTGAATAAGTTGAAAAATGTAGAAATTAGATTAGAAAAACAAAATTGTAGAGAATTTTTGGTAAGTGGGTAGTTGTGGAATAGGAAGGCAAAAGAAGAACAGTTCAAAGTTGGAAACAGTTGAATCGGTTAAAAAATGTAGAAGTTAGAGCAAATCTTGAATCCTAATAGAGAATGAATGGGAATTAAAAGAAAAAAAATTGCACCAAAATTTTTTGAAATTTGGAACAAAAGGAAAAAAACAGCTTTAGGAGGTTCACTTTTGGGGTTAAAATGTTGAAATGGGTTTAATCGGGCAAAATTTGCAAAAGTTAGCGCAAATGTAGGTATTTAGGGCACTTAATGTTGAAATATGGTCACTTCCGGTTTGATTTGGGTCACTTCCGGTCTATTTGGGTCACTTCCGGTTTGATTAGAGGCACTTCCGGTCTAGCTGAGGTCACTTCCGGTTTATTTTGGGTCACTTCCGGTTTAAAAAGGTCACTTCCGGTTTGATTTGGGGTCACTTCCGGTTTGATTTGGGGTCACTTCCGGTTTACCTGAGGTCACTTCCGGTTCATTTGGGGTCAATTCCGGTTTGATTTGGGGCACTTCCAGTTCATTCCGGGTTCATTGGGGCACTTCAGGGTCAATCCAAGATGGCCGCCACTCTGGAAGTGGGGGTCAAGGGTTGAATTGTGGAAGTGGGGGTGAAGGGGGTGAATATGGTAAGCATAAGGTGAACAAAGTGAATAAAGTTGGAATGGGTTGAATCGGTTGAAAAATGTAGAAATTAGAAGGGAAAAACTACATTTTGGGAAAATTTGGTGTGAATTTCAAAATTGAAAATTTGGAAATTTTGCTAAGTGGGAAGGTGTGGAATAGGTAGGCAAAAGATGAACAGTTGAAAGTTGGAACGAGTTGAATCGGTGGAAAAATGTAGAAACTAGAAGTGAAAAACTAAATTTTGTGAAATTTTGCAAAATTTTGTGCAAATTTTAAAAGTGAAAACGTGAAATTTTTGAATTTGGCAAGTTTGGGAATGTCCCCAATGTGATTTGAATGTGTTGAAATAAGTGAATTTCAAACTGGAACAACAAAAATGTGAAATGTTGAATCTGCCATTAAGAATGAATGGGGAAAAAAATGCCACAAAATCGTGAATTTTGTGAAAACGGAAAATTTTTCGAACAAAAAAAATGTAAGCAGCCGTGTCATGAATATTTGGAATAAGTGAAAAGTGGAACGGAGTGAATCGGTTGAAGTATGTGGAAGGAGTTAAGCGTCAAAAAAGTGAGCGGAATAAGTAGAATAATAATAATAACTAGAATTTGCAATTCCTGAAGAAATTGCGTGTGAAGGTGAAGAGGTAGAATAAATACTTGGGGAATGTTGCAGAATGATGTTGAAAAGAGTTGAATCGGTTGAAAAATTTAGAAATTACAAGGGAAAAAAATTTGGGAAAATTGGGTGTGAATTCTAAAATTGAAAATTTGGAATTTTGGGTAAGTGGGAAGTTGTGGAATAGGTAGGAAAATGATGAACAGTTGAAAGGTGTAATGGGTTGAATAAGTTGAAAAATGTAGAAATTAGAGTAGAAAAACAAAATTGTAGAGAATTTTTGGTAAGTGGGAAGTTGTGGAATAGGAAGGCAAAAGAGGAACAGTTGAAAGTTGGAACGAGTTGAATCGGTTAAAAAAAGTAGAAGTTAGAGCAAATCTTGAATCCTAATAGAGAATGAATGGGAATTAAAAGAAAAAAAAATGCACCAAAATTTATTGAAATTTGGAACAAAAGGAAAAAAAACAGCTTTAGGAGTTTCACTTTTGGGGTTAAAATGTTGAAATGGGTTTAATCGGGCAAAATTTGCAAAAGTTAGCGCAAATGTAGGTATTTAGGGCACTTAATGTTGAAATACGGTCACTTCCGGTTTGATTTGGGTCACTTCCGGTCTATTTGGGTCACTTCCGGTTTGATTAGAGGCACTTCCGGTCTAGCTGAGGTCACTTCCGGTTTATTTGGGGTCACTTCCGGTTTAAAAAGGTCACTTCCGGTTTGATTTGGGGTCACTTCCGGTTTGATTTGGGGTCACTTCCGGTTTGCCTGAGGTCACTTCCGGTTCATTTGGGGTCAATTCCGGTTTGATTTGGGGCACTTCCAGTTCATTCCGGGTTCATTGGGGCACTTCAGGGTCAATCCAAGATGGCCGCCACTCTGGAAGTGGGGGTCAAGGGTTGAATTGTGGAAGTGGGGGTGAAGGGGGTGAATATGGTAAGCATAAGGTGAACAAAGTGAATAAAGTTGGAATGGGTTGAATCGGTTGAAAAATGTAGAAATTAGAAGGGAAAAACTAAATTTTGGGAAAATTTGGTGTGAATTTCAAAATTGAAAATTTGGAAATTTTGCTAAGTGGGAAGGTGTGGAATAGGTAGGCAAAAGATGAACAGTTGAAAGTTGGAACGAGTTGAATCGGTGGAAAAATGTAGAAACTAGAAGTGAAAAACTAAATTTTGTGAAATTTTGCAAAATTTTGTGCAAATTTTAAAAGTGAAAACGTGAAATTTTTGAATTTGGCAAGTTTGGGAATGTCCCCAATGTGATTTGAATGTGTTGAAATAAGTGAATTTCAAACTGGAACAACAAAAATGTGAAATGTTGAATCTGCCATTAAGAATGAATGGGGAAAAAAATGCCACAAAATCGTGAATTTTGTGAAAACGGAAAATTTTTCGAACAAAAAAAATGTAAGCAGCCGTGTCATGAATATTTGGAATAAGTGAAAAGTGGAACGGAGTGAATCGGTTGAAGTATGTGGAAGGAGTTAAGCGTCAAAAAAGTGAGCGGAATAAGTAGAATAATAATAATAAAGGACAGCAATAACAATAGTGTGAAGGTCTTCACCTTCACACTAATAACTAGAATTTGCAATTCCTGAAGAAATTGCGTGTGAAGGTGAAGAGGTTGAATAAATACTTGGGGAATGCTGCAGAATGATGTTGAAAAGAGTTGAATCGGTTGAAAAATGTAGAAATTACAAGGGAAAAAGGAAATTTGGGAAAATTGGGTGTGAATTTCAAAATTGAAAATTTGGAATTTTGGGTAAGTGGGAAGTTGTGGAATAGGTAGGAAAATGATGAACAGTTGAAAGGTGGAATGGCTTGAATAAGTTGAAAAATGTAGAAATTAGAGTAGAAAAACAAAATTGCAGAGAATTTTTGGTAAGTGGGAAATTGTGGAATAGGAAGGCAAAAGATGAACAGTTGAAAGTTGGAACGAATTGAATCGGTTAAAAAATGTAGAAGTTAGAGCAAAACTTGAATCCTAATAGAGAATGAATGGGAATTAAAAGAAAAAAAAATTGCACCAAAATTTTTTGAAATTTGGGACAAAAGGAAAAAAAAGGCTTCAGGAGGTTCACTTTTGGGGTTAAAATGTTGAAACGGGTTTAATCGGGCAAAATTTGCGAAAGTTAGTGCAAATGTATGTATTTAGGGCACTTACTGTTGAAATATGGTCACTTCCGGTTTGATTTGGGTCACTTCCGGTCTATTTGGGTCACTTCCGGTTTGATTAGAGGCACTTCCGGTCTAGCTGAGGTCACTTCCGGTTTATTTGGGGTCACTTCCGGTTGAAAAAGGTCACTTCCGGTTTGATTTGGGGTCACTTCCGGTTTGATTTGGGGTCACTTCCGGTTTACCTGAGGTCACTTCCGGTTCATTTGGGGTCAATTCCGGTTTGATTTGGGGCACTTCCAGTTCATTCCGGGTTCATTGGGGCACTTCAGGGTCAATCCAAGATGGCCGCCACTCTGGAAGTGGGGGTCAAGGGTTGAATTGTGGAAGTGGGGGTGAAGGGGGTGAATATGGTAAGCATAAGGTGAACAAAGTGAATAAAGTTGGAATGGGTTGAATCGGTTGAAAAATGTAGAAATTAGAAGGGAAAAACTAAATTTTGGGAAAATTTGGTGTGAATTTCCAAATTGAAAATTTGGAAATTCTGCTAAGTGGGAAGGTGTGGAATAGGTAGGCAAAAGATGAACAGTTGAAAGTTGGAACGAGTTGAATCGGTGGAAAAATGTAGAAACTAGAAGTGAAAAACTAAATTTTGTGAAATTTTGCAAAATTTTGTGCAAATTTTAAAAGTGAAAACGTGAAATTTTTGAATTTGGCAAGTTTGGGAATGTCCCCAATGTGATTTGAATGTGTTGAAATAAGTGAATTTCAAACTGGAACAACAAAAATGTGAAATGTTGAATCTGCCATTAAGAATGAATGGGGAAAAAAATGCCACAAAATCGTGAATTTTGTGAAAACGGAAAATTTTTCGAACAAAAAAAATGTAAGCAGCCGTGTCATGAATATTTGGAATAAGTGAAAAGTGGAACGGAGTGAATCGGTTGAAGTATGTGGAAGGAGTTAAGCGTCAAAAAAGTGAGCGGAATAAGTAGAATAATAATAATAATAATAATAACTAGAATTTGCAATTCCTGAAGAAATTGCGTGTGAAGGTGAAGAGGTTGAATAAATACTTGGGGAATGTTGCAGAATGATGTTGAAAAGAGTTGAATCGGTTGAAAAATGTAGAAATTACAAGGGAAAAAGGAAATTTGGGAAAATTGGGTGTGAATTTCAAAATTGAAAATTTGGAATTTTGGGTAAGTGGGAAGTTGTGGAATAGGTAGGAAAATGATGAACAGTTGAAAGGTGGAATGGGTTGAATAAGTTGAAAATGTAGAAATTAGAGTAGAAAAACAAAATTGTAGAGAATTTTTGGTAAGTGGGAAGTTGTGGAATAGGAAGGCAAAAGAGGAACAGTTGAAAGTTGGAACGAGTTGAATCGGTTAAAAAATGTAGAAGTTAGAGCAAATCTTGAATCCTAATAGAGAATGAATGGGAATTAAAAGAAAAAAAAATTGCACCAAAAGTTTCTGAAATTTGGAACAAAAGGAAAGAAACGGCTTCAGGAGGTTCACTTTTGGGGTTAAAATGTTGAAATGGGTTTAATCGGGCAAAATTTGCAAAAGTTAGCGCAAATGTAGGTATTTAGGGCACTTAATGTTGAAATATGGTCACTTCCGGTTTGATTTGGGTCACTTCCGGTTTGATTAGAGGCACTTCCGGTCTAGCTGAGGTCACTTCCGGTTTATTTGGGGTCACTTCCGGTTTAAAAAGGTCACTTCCGGTTTGCTTTGGGGTCACTTCCGGTTTGATTTGGGGTCACTTCCGGTTTACCTGAGGTCACTTCCGGTTCATTTGGGGTCAATTCCGGTTTGATTTGGGGCACTTCCAGTTCATTCCGGGTTCATTGGGGCACTTCAGGGTCAATCCAAGATGGCCGCCACTCTGGAAGTGGGGGTCAAGGGTTGAATTGTGGAAGTGGGGGTGAAGGGGGTGAATATGGTAAGCATAAGGTGAACAAAGTGAATAAAGTTGGAATGGGTTGAATCGGTTGAAAAATGTAGAAATTAGAAGGGAAAAACTAAATTTTGGGAAAATTTGGTGTGAATTTCCAAATTGAAAATTTGGAAATTTTGGTAAGCGGGAAGGTGTGGAATAGGTAGGCAAAAGATGAACAGTTGAAAGTTGGAACGAGTTGAATCGGTGGAAAAATGTAGAAACTAGAAGTGAAAAACTAAATTTTGTGAAATTTTGCAAAATTTTGTGCAAATTTTAAAAGTGAAAACGTGAAATTTTTGAATTTGGCAAGTTTGGGAATGTCCCCAATGTGATTTGAATGTGTTGAAATAAGTGAATTTCAAACTGGAACAACAAAAATGTGAAATGTTGAATCTGCCATTAAGAATGAATGGGGAAAAAAATGCCACAAAATCGTGAATTTTGTGAAAACGGAAAATTTTTCGAACAAAAAAAATGTAAGCAGCCGTGTCATGAATATTTGGAATAAGTGAAAAGTGGAACGGAGTGAATCGGTTGAAGTATGTGGAAGGAGTTAAGCGTCAAAAAAGTGAGCGGAATAAGTAGAATAATAATAATAATAATAATAATAATAATAAAGGACAGCAATAACAATAGTGTGAAGGTCTTCACCTTCACACTAATAATAAAGGACAGCAATAACAATAGTGTGAAGGTCTTCACCTTCACACTAATAATAATAATAATAATAATAAAGGACAGCAATAACAATAGTGTGAAGGTCTTCACCTTCACACTAATAAAGGACAGCAATAACAATAGTGTGAAGGTCTTCACCTTCACACTAATAAAGGACAGCAATAACAATAGTGTGAAGGTCTTCACCTTCACACTAACTAGAATTTGCAATTCCTGAAGAAATTGCGTGTGAAGGTGAAGAGGTTGAATAAATACTTGGGGAATGTTGCAGAATGATGTTGAAAAGAGTTGAATCGGTTGAAAAATGTAGAAATTACAAGGGAAAAAGGAAATTTGGGAAAATTGGGTGTGAATTTCAAAATTGAAAATTTGGAATTTTGGGTAAGTGGGAAGTTGTGGAATAGGTAGGAAAATGATAAACAGTTGAAAGGTGGAATGGGTTGAATAAGTTGAAAATGTAGAAATTAGAGTAGAAAAACAAAATTGTAGAGAATTTTTGGTAAGTGGGAAGTTGTGGAATAGGAAGGCAAAAGAGGAACAGTTGAAAGTTGGAACGAGTTGAATCGGTTAAAAAATGTAGAAGTTAGAGCAAATCTTGAATCCTAATAGAGAATGAATGGGAATTAAAAGAAAAAAAAATTGCACCAAAAGTTTCTGAAATTTGGAACAAAAGGAAAAAAACGGCTTCAGGAGGTTCACTTTTGGGGTTAAAATGTTGAAATGGGTTTAATCGGGCAAAATTTGCAAAAGTTTGCGCAAATGTAGGTATTTAGGGCACTTAATGTTGAAATATGGTCATTTCCGGTTTGATTTGGGTCACTTCCGGTTTGATTAGAGGCACTTCCGGTCTAGCTGAGGTCACTTCCGGTTTATTTGGGGTCACTTCCGGTTTAAAAAGGTCACTTCCGGTTGAAAAAGGTCACTTCCGGTTTGATTTGGGGTCACTTCCGGTTTACCTGAGGTCACTTCCGGTTCATTTGGGGTCACTTCCGGTTTGATTTGGGTCACTTCCGGTCTATTTAGGTCACTTCCGGTTTGATTAGAGGCACTTCCGGTCTATTTAGGTCACTTCCGGTTTGATTAGAGGCACTTCCGGTCTAGCTGAGGTCACTTCCGGTTTATTTGGGGTCACTTCCGGTTTAAAAAGGTCACTTCCGGTTGAAAAAGGTCACTTCCGGTTTGATTTGGGGTCACTTCCGGTTTGATTTGGGGTCACTTCCGGTTTACCTGAGGTCACTTCCGGTTCATTTGGGGTCAATTCCGGTTTGATTTGGGGCACTTCCAGTTCATTCCGGGTTCATTGGGGCACTTCAGGGTCAATCCAAGATGGCCGCCACTCTGGAAGTGGGGGTCAAGGGTTGAATTGTGGAAGTGGGGGTGAAGGGGGTGAATATGGTAAGCATAAGGTGAACAAAGTGAATAAAGTTGGAATGGGTTGAATCGGTTGAAAAATGTAGAAATTAGAAGGGAAAAACTAAATTTTGGGAAAATTTGGTGTGAATTTCAAAATTGAAAATTTGGAAATTCTGCTAAGTGGGAAGGTGTGGAATAGGTAGGCAAAAGATGAACAGTTGAAAGTTGGAACGAGTTGAATCGGTGGAAAAATGTAGAAACTAGAAGTGAAAAACTAAATTTTGTGAAATTTTGCAAAATTTTGTGCAAATTTTAAAAGTGAAAACGTGAAATTTTTGAATTTGGCAAGTTTGGGAATGTCCCCAATGTGATTTGAATGTGTTGAAATAAGTGAATTTCAAACTGGAACAACAAAAATGTGAAATGTTGAATCTGCCATTAAGAATGAATGGGGAAAAAAATGCCACAAAATCGTGAATTTTGTGAAAACGGAAAATTTTTCGAACAAAAAAAATGTAAGCAGCCGTGTCATGAATATTTGGAATAAGTGAAAAGTGGAACGGAGTGAATCGGTTGAAGTATGTGGAAGGAGTTAAGCGTCAAAAAAGTGAGCGGAATAAGTAGAATAATAATAATAATAATAATAATAATAAAGGACAGCAATAACAATAGTGTGAAGGTCTTCACCTTCACACTAATAATAATAATAATAATAATAAAGGACAGCAATAACAATAGTGTGAAGGTCTTCACCTTCACACTAATAAAGGACAGCAATAACAATAGTGTGAAGGTCTTCACCTTCACACTAATAAAGGACAGCAATAACAATAGTGTGAAGGTCTTCACCTTCACACTAACTAGAATTTGCAATTCCTGAAGAAATTGCGTGTGAAGGTGAAGAGGTTGAATAAATACTTGGGGAATGTTGCAGAATGATGTTGAAAAGAGTTGAATCGGTTGAAAAATGTAGAAATTACAAGGGAAAAAGGAAATTTGGGAAAATTGGGTGTGAATTTCAAAATTGAAAATTTGGAATTTTGGGTAAGTGGGAAGTTGTGGAATAGGTAGGAAAATGATAAACAGTTGAAAGGTGGAATGGGTTGAATAAGTTGAAAATGTAGAAATTAGAGTAGAAAAACAAAATTGTAGAGAATTTTTGGTAAGTGGGAAGTTGTGGAATAGGAAGGCAAAAGAGGAACAGTTGAAAGTTGGAACGAGTTGAATCGGTTAAAAAATGTAGAAGTTAGAGCAAATCTTGAATCCTAATAGAGAATGAATGGGAATTAAAAGAAAAAAAAATTGCACCAAAAGTTTCTGAAATTTGGAACAAAAGGAAAAAAACGGCTTCAGGAGGTTCACTTTTGGGGTTAAAATGTTGAAATGGGTTTAATCGGGCAAAATTTGCAAAAGTTTGCGCAAATGTAGGTATTTAGGGCACTTAATGTTGAAATATGGTCATTTCCGGTTTGATTTGGGTCACTTCCGGTTTGATTAGAGGCACTTCCGGTCTAGCTGAGGTCACTTCCGGTTTATTTGGGGTCACTTCCGGTTTAAAAAGGTCACTTCCGGTTGAAAAAGGTCACTTCCGGTTTGATTTGTGGTCACTTCCGGTTTTATTTGGGGTCACTTTCGGTTTACCTGAGGTCACTTCCGGTTCATTTGGGGTCACTTCCGGTTTGATTTGGGTCACTTCCGGTCTATTTAGGTCACTTCCGGTTTGATTTGGGTCACTTCCGGTCTATTTGGGTCACTTCCGGTTTGATTAGAGGCACTTCCGGTCTAGCTGAGGTCACTTCCGGTTTATTTTGGGTCACTTCCGGTTTAAAAAGGTCACTTCCGGTTTGATTTGGGGTCACTTCCGGTTTGATTTGGGGTCACTTCCGGTTTACCTGAGGTCACTTCCGGTTCATTTGGGGTCAATTCCGGTTTGATTTGGGGCACTTCCAGTTCATTCCGGGTTCATTGGGGCACTTCAGGGTCAATCCAAGATGGCCGCCACTCTGGAAGTGGGGGTCAAGGGTTGAATTGTGGAAGTGGGGGTGAAGGGGGTGAATATGGTAAGCATAAGGTGAACAAAGTGAATAAAGTTGGAATGGGTTGAATCGGTTGAAAAATGTAGAAATTAGAAGGGAAAAACTAAATTTTGGGAAAATTTGGTGTGAATTTCAAAATATAAAATTTGGAAATTTTGCTAAGTGGGAAGGTGTGGAATAGGTAGGCAAAAGATGAACAGTTGAAAGTTGGAACGAGTTGAATCGGTGGAAAAATGTAGAAAATAGAAGTGAAAAACTAAATTTTGTGAAATTTTGCAAAATTTTGTGCAAATTTTAAAAGTGAAAACGTGAAATTTTTGAATTTGGCAAGTTTGGGAATGTCCCCAATGTGATTTGAATGTGTTGAAATAAGTGAATTTCAAACTGGAACAACAAAAATGTGAAATGTTGAATCTGCCATTAAGAATGAATGGGGAAAAAAATGCCACAAAATCGTGAATTTTGTGAAAACGGAAAATTTTTCGAACAAAAAAAATGTAAGCAGCCGTGTCATGAATATTTGGAATAAGTGAAAAGTGGAACGGAGTGAATCGGTTGAAGTATGTGGAAGGAGTTAAGCGTCAAAAAAGTGAGCGGAATAAGTAGAATAATAATAATAACTAGAATTTGCAATTCCTGAAGAAATTGCGTGTGAAGGTGAAGAGGTTGAATAAATACTTGGGGAATGTTGCAGAATGATGTTGAAAAGAGTTGAATCGGTTGAAAAATGTAGAAATTACAAGGGAAAAAGGAAATTTGGGAAAATTGGGTGTGAGTTACAAAATTGAAAATTTGGAATTTTGGGTAAGTGGGAAGTTGTGGAATAGGTAGGAAAATGATGAACAGTTGAAAGGTCGAATGGGTTGAATAAGTTGAAAAATGTAGAAATTAGATTAGAAAAACAAAATTGTAGAGAATTTTTGGTAAGTGGGTAGTTGTGGAATAGGAAGGCAAAAGAAGAACAGTTCAAAGTTGGAACAAGTTGAATCGGTTAAAAAATGTAGAAGTTAGAGCAAATCTTGAATCCTAATAGAGAATGAATGGGAATTAAAAGAAAAAAAATTGCACCAAAATTTTTTGAAATTTGGAACAAAAGGAAAAAAACAGCTTTAGGAGGTTCACTTTTGGGGTTAAAATGTTAAAATGGGTTTAATCGGGCAAAATTTGCAAAAGTTAGCGCAAATGTAGGTATTTAGGGCACTTAATGTTGAAATATGGTCACTTCCGGTTTGATTTGGGTCACTTCCGGTCTATTTGGGTCACTTCCGGTTTGATTAGCGGCACTTCCGGTCTAGCTGAGGTCACTTCCGGTTTATTTGGGGTCACTTCCGGTTGAAAAAGGTCACTTCCGGTTTGATTTGGGGTCACTTCCGGTTTGATTTGGGGTCACTTCCGGTTTACCTGAGGTCACTTCCGGTTCATTTGGGGTCAATTCCGGTTTGATTTGGGGCACTTCCAGTTCATTCCGGGTTCATTGGGGCACTTCAGGGTCAATCCAAGATGGCCGCCACTCTGGAAGTGGGGGTCAAGGGTTGAATTGTGGAAGTGGGGGTGAAGGGGGTGAATATGGTAAGCATAAGGTGAACAAAGTGAATAAAGTTGGAATGGGTTGAATCGGTTGAAAAATGTAGAAATTAGAAGGGAAAAACTAAATTTTGGGAAAATTTGGTGTGAATTTCAAAATTGAAAATTTGGAAATTTTGCTAAGTGGGAAGGTGTGGAATAGGTAGGCAAAAGATGAACAGTTGAAAGTTGGAACGAGTTGAATCGGTGGAAAAATGTAGAAACTAGAAGTGAAAAACTAAATTTTGTGAAATTTTGCAAAATTTTGTGCAAATTTTAAAAGTGAAAACGTGAAATTTTTGAATTTGTCAAGTTTGGGAATGTCCCCAATGTGATTTGAATGTGTTGAAATAAGTGAATTTCAAACTGGAACTACAAAAATGTGAAATGTTGAATCTGCCATTAAGAATGAATGGGGAAAAAAATGCCACAAAATCGTGAATTTTGTGAAAACGGAAAATTTTTCGAACAAAAAAAATGTAAGCAGCCGTGTCATGAATATTTGGAATAAGTGAAAAGTGGAACGGAGTGAATCGGTTGAAGTATGTGGAAGGAGTTAAGCGTCAAAAAAGTGAGCGGAATAAGTAGAATAATAATAATAATAACTAGAATTTGCAATTCCTGAAGAAATTGCGTGTGAAGGTGAAGAGGTTGAATAAATACTTGGGGAATGCTGCAGAATGATGTTGAAAAGAGTTGAATCGGTTGAAAAATGTAGAAATTACAAGGGAAAAGGAAATTTGGGAAAATTGGGTGTGAATTTCAAAACTGAAATTTTGGAATATTGGGTAAGTGGGAAGTTGTGGAATAGGTAGGAAAATGATGAACAGTTGAAAGGTGGAATGGGTTGAATAAGTTGAATGGGTTGAATAAGTTGAAAAAAGTAGAAATTAGAGTAGAAAGCCAAAATTGAACAGTTGAAAGTTGGAACGAGTTGAATCGGTTAAAAAATGTAGAAGTTAGAGCAAATCTTGAATCCTAATAAAGAATGAATGGGAATTAAAAGAAAAAAAAATTGCGCCAAAATCTTTTGAAATTTGGAACAAAAGGAAAAAAACGGCTTCAGGAGGTTCACTTTTGGGGTTAAAATGTAGAAACGGGTTTAATCGGTCAAAATTTGCAAAAGTTAGCGCAAATGTAGGTATTTTGGGCACTTAATGTTGAAATATGGTCACTTCCGGTTTGATTTGGGTCACTTCCGGTCTATTTGGGTCACTTCCGGTTTGATTAGAGGCACTTCCGGTCCAGCTGAGGTCACTTCCGGTTTATTTGGGGTCACTCCCGGTTTAAAAAGGTCACTTCCGGTTTGATTTGGGGTCACTTCCGGTTTGATTTGGGGTCACTTCCGGTTTACCTGAGGTCACTTCCGGTTCATTTGGGGTCAATTCCGGTTTGATTTGGGGCACTTCCGGTTCATTCCGGGTTCATTGGGGCACTTCAGGGTCAATCCAAGATGGCCGCCACTCTGGAAGTGGGGGTCAAGGGTTGAATTGTGGAAGTGGGGGTGAAGGGGGTGAATATGGTAAGCATAAGGTAAACAAAGTGAATAAAGTTGGAATGGGTTGAATCAGTTGAAAAATGTAGAAATTAGAAGGGAAAAACTAAATTTTGGGAAAATTTGGTGTGAATTTCAAAATTGAAAATTTGGAAATTTTGCTAAGTGGGAAGGTGTGGAATAGGTAGGCAAAAGATGAACAGTTGAAAGTTGGAACGAGTTGAATCGGTGGAAAAATGTAGAAACTAGAAGTGAAAAACTAAATTTTGTGAAATTTTGCAAAATTTTGTGCAAATTTTAAAAGTGAAAACGTGAAATTTTTGAATTTGGCAAGTTTGGGAATGTCCCCAATGTGATTTGAATGTGTTGAAATAAGTGAATTTCAAACTGGAACAACAAAAATGTGAAATGTTGAATCTGCCATTAAGAATGAATGGGGAAAAAAATGCCACAAAATCGTGAATTTTGTGAAAACGGAAAATTTTTCGAACAAAAAAAATGTAAGCAGCCGTGTCATGAATATTTGGAATAAGTGAAAAGTGGAACGGAGTGAATCGGTTGAAGTATGTGGAAGGAGTTAAGCGTCAAAAAAGTGAGCGGAATAAGTAGAATAATAATAATAATAATAAAGGACAGCAATAACAATAGTGTGAAGGTCTTCACCTTCACACTAATAAAGGACAGCAATAACAATAGTGTGAAGGTCTTCACCTTCACACTAACTAGAATTTGCAATTCCTGAAGAAATTGCGTGTGAAGGTGAAGAGGTTGAATAAATACTTGGGGAATGTTGCAAAATGATGTTGAAAAGAGTTGAATCGGTTGAAAAATGTAGAAATTACAAGGGAAAAAGGAAATTTGGGAAAATTGGGTGTGAATTTCAAAATTGAAAATTTGGAATTTTGGGTAAGTGGGAAGTTGTGGAATAGGTAGGAAAATGATGAACAGTTGAAAGGTGGAATGGGTTGAATAAGTTGAAAATGTAGAGATTAGAGTAGAAAAACAAAATTGTAGAGAATTTTTGGTAAGTGGGAAGTTGTGGAATAGGAAGGCAAAAGAGGAACAGTTGAAAGTTGGAACGAGTTGAATCGGTTAAAAAATGTAGAAGTTAGAGCAAATCTTGAATCCTAATAGAGAATGAATGGGAATTAAAAGAAAAAAAAATTGCACCAAAAGTTTCTGAAATTTGGAACAAAAGGAAAAAAACGGCTTCAGGAGGTTCACTTTTGGGGTTAAAATGTTGAAATGGGTTTAATCGGGCGAAATTTGCAAAAGTTAGCGCAAATGTAGGTATTTAGGGCACTTAATGTTGAAATATGGTCACTTCCGGTTTGATTTGTGTCACTTCCGGTTTGATTAGAGGCACTTCCGGTCTAGCTGAGGTCACTTCCGGTTTATTTGGGGTCACTTCCGGTTTAAAAAGGTCACTTCCGGTTGAAAAAGGTCACTTCCGGTTTGATTTGAGGTCACTTCCGGTTTGATTTGGGGTCACTTCCGGTTTACCTGAGGTCACTTCCGGTTCATTTGGGGTCAATTCCGGTTTGATTTGGGGCACTTCCAGTTCATTCTGCGTACATTGGGGCACTTCAGGGTCAATCCAAGATGGCCGCCACTCTGGAAGTGGGGGTCAAGGGTTGAATTGTGGAAGTGGGGGTGAAGGGGGTGAATATGGTAAGCATAAGGTGAACAAAGTGAATAAAGTTGGAATGGGTTGAATCGGTCGAAAAATATAGAAATTAGAAGGGAAAAACTAAATTTTTGGAAAATTTGGTGTGAATTTCAAAATTGAAAATTTGGAAATTTTGCTAAGTGGGAAGGTGTGGAATAGGTAGGCAAAAGATGAACAGTTGAAAGTTGGAACGAGTTGAATCGGTGGAAAAATTTAGAAATTAGAAGTGAAAAACTAAATTTTGTGAAATTTTGCAAAATTTTGTGCAAATTTTAAAAGTGAAAACGTGAAATTTTCTAATTTGGCAAGTTTGGGAATGTCCCCAATGTGATTTGAATGTGTTGAATTAAGTGAATTTCAAACTGGAGCAACGTAAATGTGAAATGTTGAATCTGCCATTAAGAATGAATGGGGAAGAATTTGCCGGAATTTTGTGAATTTTGCGAAAACGGAAAATTTTTTGAACGAAAAAAATGTAAGCACCCGTGTCATGAATATTTGGAATCAGTGAAAAGTGGAATGGAGTGAATCGGTTGAAGTATGTGGAAGTAGTTAACGGACAAAAAAGTGAGCGGAATAAGTAGAATAATAATAATAACTAGAATTTGCAATTCCTGAAGAAATTGCGTGTGAAGGTGAAGAGGTTGAATAAAGACTTGGGGAATGCTGCAGAATGATGTTGAAAAGACTTGAATCGGTTGAAAAATGTAGAAATTACAAGGGAAAAAGGAAATTTGGGAAAATTGTGTGTGAATTTCAAAATTGAAAATTTGGAATTTTGGATAAGTGTGAAGTTGTGGAATAGGTAGGAAAATGATGAACAGTTGAAAGGTGGAATGGCTTGAATAATTTGAAAAATGTAGAAATTAGAGTAGAAAAACAGAATTGCAGAGAATTTTTGGTAAGTGGGAAGTTGTGGAATAGGAAGGCAAAATTTGAACAGTTGAAAGTTGGAACAAATTGAATCGGTTAAAAATTGTAGAAGTTAGAGCAAATCTTGAATCCTAATAGAGAATGAATGGGAATTAAAAGAAAAAAAATTGCAACAAAATGTTTTGAAATTTGGGACAAAAGGAAAAAAAAAGGCTTCAGGAGGTTCACTTTTGGGGTTAAAATGTTGAAACGGGTTTAATCGGCCAAACTTTGTAAAAGTTAGCCCAAATGTAGGTATTTAAGGCACCTAATGTTGAAATATGGTCACTTCCGGTTTGATTTGGGTCACTTCCGGTCTATTTGGGTCACTTCCGTTTTGATTAGAGGCACTTCCGGTCTAGCTGAGGTCACTTCCGGTTTATTTGGGGTCACTTCCGGTTTAAAAAGGTCACTTCCGGTTTGTTTTGGGGTCACTTCCGGTTTACTTGGGGTCACTTCCGGTTTACCTGAGGTCACTTCCGGTTCATTTTGGGTCAATTCCGGTTTGATTTGGGGCACTTCCGGTTCATTCCGAGTTCATTGGGGCACTTCAGGGTCAATCCAAGATGGCCGCCACTCTGGAAGTGGGGGTCAAGGGTTGAATTGTGGAAGTGGGGGTGAAGGGGGTGAATATGGTAAGCATAAGGTGAACAAAGTGAATAAAGTTGGAATGGGTTGAATCGGTTGAAAAATGTAGAAATTAGAAGGGAAAAACTAAATTTTTGGAAAATTTGGTGTGAATTTCAAAATTGAAAATTTGGAAATTTTGGTAAGTGGGAAGGTGTGGAATAGGTAGGCAAAAGATGAACAGTTGAAAGTTGGAACGAGTTGAATCGGTGGAAAAATGTAGAAATTAGAAGTGAAAAACTAAATTTTGTGAAATTTTGCAAAATTTTGTGCAAATTTTAAAAGTGAAAACGTGAAACTTTCTAATTTGGCAAGTTTGGGAATGTCCCCAATGTGATTTGAATGTGTTGAATTAAGTGAATTTCAAACTGGAGCAACGTAAATGTGAAATGTTGAATCTGCCATTAAGAATGAATGGGGAAGAATTTGCCGGAATTTTGTGAATTTTGCGAAAACGGAAAATTTTTTGAACGAAAAAAATGTAAGCACCCGTGTCATGAATATTTGGAATCAGTGAAAAGTGGAATGGAGTGAATCGGTTGAAGTATGTGGAAGTAGTTAACGGACAAAAAAGTGAGCGGAATAAGTAGAATAATAATAATAATAATAATAAAGGACAGCAATAACAATAGTGTGAAGGTCTTCACCTTCACACTAGTAATAATAATAAAGGACAGCAATAACAATAGTGTGAAGGTCTTCACCTTCACACTAATAACTAGAATTTGCAATTCCTGAAGAAATTGCGTGTGAAGGTGAAGAGGTTGAATAACTACTTGGGGAATGTTGCAGAATGATGTTGAAAAGAGTTGAATCGGTTGAAAAATGTAGAAATTACAAGGGAAAAAGGAAATTTGGGAAAATTGGGTGTGAATTTCAAAATTGAAAATTTGGAATTTTGGGTAAGTGGGAAGTTGTGGAATAGGTAGGAAAATGATGAACAGTTGAAAGGTAGAATGGGTTGAATAAATTGAAAATGTAGAAATTAGAGTAGAAAAACAAAATTGTAGAGAATTTTTGGTAAGTGGGAAGTTGTGGAATAGGAAGGCAAAAGA
Source organism: Syngnathus scovelli (assembly GCF_024217435.2). Classification (NCBI taxonomy): domain Eukaryota; kingdom Metazoa; phylum Chordata; class Actinopteri; order Syngnathiformes; family Syngnathidae; genus Syngnathus; species Syngnathus scovelli. Next base: position 16,796,375 of record NC_090855.1, read on the forward strand.
GGAACAGTTGAAAGTTGGAACGAGTTGAATCGGTTAAAAAATGTAGAAGTTAGAGCAAATCTTGAATCCTAATAGAGAATGAATGGGAATTAAAAGAAAAAAAATTGCACCAAAAGTTTCAGAAATTTGGAACAAAAGGAAAAAAACGGCTTCAGGAGGTTCACTTTTGGGGTTAAAATGTTGAAATGGGTTTAATCGGGCAAAATTTGCAAAAGTTAGCGCAAATGTAGGTAATTAGGGCACTTAATGTTGAAATATGGTCATTTCCGGTTTGATTTGGGTCACTTCCGGTTTGATTAGAGGCACTTCCGGTCTAGCTGAGGTCACTTCCGGTTTATTTGTGGTCACTTCCGGTTCAAAAAGGTCACTTCCGGTTTAAAAAGGTCACTTCCGGTTTGATTTGTGGTCACTTCCGGTTTACCTGAGGTCACTTCCGGTTTGATTTGGGTCACTTCCGGTCTATTTAGGTCACTTCCGGTTTGATTAGAGGCACTTCCGGTCCAGCTGAGGTCACTTCCGGTTTATTTGGGGTCACTTCCGGTTGAAAAAGGTCACTTCCGGTTGAAAAAGGTCACTTCCGGTTTGATTTGGGGTCACTTCCGGTTTGATTTGGGGTCACTTCCGGTTTACCTGAGGTCACTTCCGGTTCATTTGGGGTCAATTCCGGTTTGATTTGGGGCACTTCCAGTTCATTCCGGGTTCATTGGGGCACTTCAGGGTCAATCCAAGATGGCCGCCACTCTGGAAGTGGGGGTCAAGGGTTGAATTGTGGAAGTGGGGGTGAAGGGGGTGAATATGGTAAGCATAAGGTGAACAAAGTGAATAAAGTTGGAATGGGTTGAATCGGTTGAAAAATGTAGAAATTAGAAGGGAAAAACTAAATTTTGGGAAAATTTGGTGTGAATTTCAAAATTGAAAATTTGGAAATTTTGCTAAGTGGGAAGGTGTGGAATAGGTAGGCAAAAGATGAACAGTTGAAAGTTGGAACGAGTTGAATCGGTGGGAAAATGTAGAAACTAGAAGTGAAAAACTAAATTTTGTGAAATTTTGCAAAATTTTGTGCAAATTTTAAAAGTGAAAACGTGAAATTTTTGAATTTGGCAAGTTTGGGAATGTCCCCAATGTGATTTGAATGTGTTGAAATAAGTGAATTTCAAACTGGAACAACAAAAATGTGAAATGTTGAATCTGCCATTAAGAATGAATGGGGAAAAAAATGCCACAAAATCGTGAATTTTGTGAAAACGGAAAATTTTTCGAACAAAAAAAATGTAAGCAGCCGTGTCATGAATATTTGGAATAAGTGAAAAGTGGAACGGAGTGAATCGGTTGAAGTATGTGGAAGGAGTTAAGCGTCAAAAAAGTGAGCGGAATAAGTAGAATAATAATAATAATAACTAGAATTTGCAATTCCTGAAGAAATTGCGTGTGAAGGTGAAGAGGTTGAATAAATACTTGGGGAATGTTGCAGAATGATGTTGAAAAGAGTTGAATCGGTTGAAAAATGTAGAAATTACAAGGGAAAAAGGAAATTTGGGAAAATTGGGTGTGAATTTCAAAATTGAAAATTTGGAATTTTGGGTAAGTGGGAAGTTGTGGAATAGGGAGGAAAATGATGAACAGTTGAAAGGTGGAATGGTTGAATAAGTTGAAAATGTAGAAATTAGAGTAGAAAAACAAAATTGTAGAGAATTTTTGGTAAGTGGGAAGTTGTGGAATAGGAAGGCAAAAGAGGAACAGTTGAAAGTTGGAACGAGTTGAATCGGTTAAAAAATGTAGAAGTTAGAGCAAATCTTGAATCCTAATAGAGAATAAATGGGAATTAAAAGAAAAAAAAATTGCCCCAAAAGTTTCTGAAATTTGGAACAAAAGGAAAGAAACGGCTTCAGGAGGTTCACTTTTGGGGTTAAAATGTTGAAATGGGTTTAATCGGGCAAAATTTGCAAAAGTTAGCGCAAATGTAGGTATTTAGGGCACTTAATGTTGAAATATGGTCATTTCCGGTTTGATTTGGGTCACTTCCGGTTTGATTAGAGGCACTTCCGGTCCAGCTGAGGTCACTTCCGGTTTATTTGGGGTCACTTCCGGTTGAAAAAGGTCACTTCCGGTTTAAAAAGGTCACTTCCGGTTTGATTTGGGGTCACTTCCGGTTTACCTGAGGTCACTTCCGGTTCATTTGGGGTCACTTCCGGTTTGATTTGGGTCTTTTCCGGTCTATTTAGGTCACTTCCGGTTTGATTAGAGGCACTTCCGGTCTATTTAGGTCACTTCCGGTTTGATTAGAGGCACTTCCGGTCTAGCTGAGGTCACTTCCGGTTTATTTGGGGTCACTTCCGGTTTAAAAAGGTCACTTCCGGTTTGATTTGGGGTCACTTCCGGTTTGATTTGGGGTCACTTCCGGTTTACCTGAGGTCACTTCCGGTTCATTTGGGGTCAATTCCGGTTTGATTTGGGGCACTTCCAGTTCATTCCGAGTTCATTGGGGCACTTCAGGGTCAATCCAAGATGGCCGCCACTCTGGAAGTGGGGGTCAAGGGTTGAATTGTGGAAGTGGGGGTGAAGGGGGTGAATATGGTAAGCATAAGGTGAACAAAGTGAATAAAGTTGGAATGGGTTGAATCGGTTGAAAAATGTAGAAATTAGAAGGGAAAAACTAAATTTTGGGAAAATTTGGTGTGAATTTCAAAATTGAAAATTTGGAAATTTTGCTAAGTGGGAAGGTGTGGAATAGGTAGGCAAAAGATGAACAGTTGAAAGTTGGAACGAGTTGAATCGGTGGAAAAATGTAGAAACTGGAAGTGAAAAACTAAATTTTGTGAAATTTTGCAAAATTTTGTGCAAATTTTAAAAGTGAAAACGTGAAATTTTTGAATTTGGCAAGTTTGGGAATGTCCCCAATGTGATTTGAATGTGTTGAAATAAGTGAATTTCAAACTGGAACAACAAAAATGTGAAATGTTGAATCTGCCATTAAGAATGAATGAGGAAAAAAATGCCACAAAATCGTGAATTTTGTGAAAACGGAAAATTTTTCGAACAAAAAAAATGTAAGCAGCCGTGTCATGAATATTTGGAATAAGTGAAAAGTGGAACGGAGTGAATCGGTTGAAGTATGTGGAAGGAGTTAAGCGTCAAAAAAGTGAGCGGAATAAGTAGAATAATAATAATAAAGGACAGCAATAACAATAGTGTGAAGGTCTTCACCTTCACACTAACTAGAATTTGCAATTCCTGAAGAAATTGCGTGTGAAGGTGAAGAGGTTGAATAAATACTTGGGGAATGTTGCAGAATGATGTTGAAAAGAGTTGAATCGGTTGAAAAATGTAGAAATTACAAGGGAAAAAGGAAATTTGGGAAAATTGGGTGTGAGTTACAAAATTGAAAATTTGGAATTTTGGGTAAGTGGGAAGTTGTGGAATAGGTAGGAAAATGATGAACAGTTGAAAGGTCGAATGGGTTGAATAAGTTGAAAAATGTAGAAATTAGATTAGAAAAACAAAATTGTAGAGAATTTTTGGTAAGTGGGTAGTTGTGGAATAGGAAGGCAAAAGAAGAACAGTTCAAAGTTGGAACAAGTTGAATCGGTTAAAAAATTTAGAAGTTAGAGCAAATCTTGAATCCTAATAGAGAATGAATGGGAATTAAAAGAAAAAAAATTGCACCAAAATTTTTTGAAATTTGGAACAAAAGGAAAAAAACAGCTTTAGGAGGTTCACTTTTGGGGTTAAAATGTTGAAATGGGTTTAATCGGGCAAAATTTGCAAAAGTTAGCGCAAATGTAGGTATTTAGGGCACTTAATGTTGAAATATGGTCACTTCCGGTTTGATTTGGGTCACTTCCGGTCTATTTTGGTCACTTCCGGTTTGATTAGAGGCACTTCCGGTCTAGCTGAGGTCACTTCCGGTTTATTTGGGGTCACTTCCGGTTTAAAAAGGTCACTTCCGGTTTGATTTGGGGTCACTTCCGGTTTGATTTGGGGTCACTTCCGGTTTACCTGAGGTCACTTCCGGTTCATTTGGGGTCAATTCCGGTTTGATTTGGGGCACTTCCAGTTCATTCCGGGTTCATTGGGGCACTTCAGGGTCAATCCAAGATGGCCGCCACTCTGGAAGTGGGGGTCAAGGGTTGAATTGTGGAAGTGGGGGTGAAGGGGGTGAATATGGTAAGCATAAGGTGAACAAAGTGAATAAAGTTGGAATGGGTTGAATCGGTTGAAAAATGTAGAAATTAGAAGGGAAAAACTAAATTTTGGGAAAATTTGGTGTGAATTTCAAAATTGAAAATTTGGAAATTTTGCTAAGTGGGAAGGTGTGGAATAGGTAGGCAAAAGATGAACAGTTGAAAGTTGGAACGAGTTGAATCGGTGGAAAAATGTAGAAACTAGAAGTGAAAAACTAAATTTTGTGAAATTTTGCAAAATTTTGTGCAAATTTTAAAAGTGAAAACGTGAAATTTTTGAATTTGGCAAGTTTGGGAATGTCCCCAATGTGATTTGAATGTGTTGAAATAAGTGAATTTCAAACTGGAACAACAAAAATGTGAAATGTTGAATCTGCCATTAAGAATGAATGGGGAAAAAAATGCCACAAAATCGTGAATTTTGTGAAAACGGAAAATTTTTCGAACAAAAAAAATGTAAGCAGCCGTGTCATGAATATTTGGAATAAGTGAAAAGTGGAACGGAGTGAATCGGTTGAAGTATGTGGAAGGAGTTAAGCGTCAAAAAAGTGAGCGGAATAAGTAGAATAATAATAATAATAATAATAATAATAAAGGACAGCAATAACAATAGTGTGAAGGTCTTCACCTTCACACTAATAATAATAATAATAAAGGACAGCAATAACAATAGTGTGAAGGTCTTCACCTTCACACTAATAATAAAGGACAGCAATAACAATAGTGTGAAGGTCTTCACCTTCACACTAACTAGAATTTGCAATTCCTGAAGAAATTGCGTGTGAAGGTGAAGAGGTTGAATAAATACTTGGGGAATGTTGCAGAATGATGTTGAAAAGAGTTGAATCGGTTGAAAAATGTAGAAATTACAAGGGAAAAAGGAAATTTGGGAAAATTGGGTGTGAATTTCAAAATTGAAAATTTGGAATTTTGGGTAAGTGGGAAGTTGTGGAATAGGTAGGAAAATGATGAACAGTTGAAAGGTGGAATGGGTTGAATAAGTTGAAAATGTAGAAATTAGAGTAGAAAAACAAAATTGTAGAGAATTTTTGGTAAGTGGGAAGTTGTGGAATAGGAAGGCAAAAGAGGAACAGTTGAAAGTTGGAACGAGTTGAATCGGTTAAAAAATGTAGAAGTTAGAGCAAATCTTGAGTCCTAATAGAGAATGAATGGGAATTAAAAGAAAAAAAAATTGCACCAAAAGTTTCTGAAATTTGGAACAAAAGGAAAGAAACGGCTTCAGGAGGTTCACTTTTGGGGTTAAAATGTTGAAATGGGTTTAATCAGGCAAAATTTGCAAAAGTTAGCGCAAATGTAGGTATTTAGGGCACTTAATGTTGAAATATGGTCATTTCCGGTTTGATTTGGGTCACTTCCGGTTTGATTAGAGGCACTTCCGGTCCAGCTGAGGTCACTTCCGGTTTATTTGGGGTCACTTCCGGTTGAAAAAGGTCACTTCCGGTTGAAAAAGGTCACTTCCGGTTTGATTTGGGGTCACTTCCGGTTTACCTGAGGTCACTTCCGGTTCATTTGGGGTCAATTCCGGTTTGATTTGGGGCACTTCCAGTTCATTCCGGGTTCATTGGGGCACTTCAGGGTCAATCCAAGATGACCGCCACTCTGGAAGTGGGGGTCAAGGGTTGAATTGTGGAAGTGGGGGTGAAGGGGGTGAATACGGTAAGCATAAGGTGAACAAAGTGAATAAAGTTGGAATGGGTTGAATCGGTTGAAAAATGTAAAAATTAGAAGGGAAAAACTAAATTTTGGGAAAATTTGGTGTGAATTTCAAAATTGAAAATTTGGAAATTTTGCTAAGTGGGAAGGTGTGGAATAGGTAGGCAAAAGATGAACAGTTGAAAGTTGGAACGAGTTGAATCGGTGGAAAAATGTAGAAACTAGAAGTGAAAAACTAAATTTTGTGAAATTTTGCAAAATTTTGTGCAAATTTTAAAAGTGAAAATGTGAAATTTTTGAATTTGGCAAGTTTGGGAATGTCCCCAATGTGATTTGAATGTGTTGAAATAAGTGAATTTCAAACTGGAACAACAAAAATGTGAAATGTTGAATCTGCCATTAAGAATGAATGGGGAAAAAAATGCCACAAAATCGTGAATTTTGTGAAAACGGAAAATTTTTCGAACAAAAAAAATGTAAGCAGCCGTGTCATGAATATTTGGAATAAGTGAAAAGTGGAACGGAGTGAATCGGTTGAAGTATGTGGAAGGAGTTAAGCGTCAAAAAAGTGAGCGGAATAAGTAGAATAATAATAATAATAATAATAATAATAAAGGACAGCAATAACAATAGTGTGAAGGTCTTCACCTTCACACTAATAATAAAGGACAGCAATAACAATAGTGTGAAGGTCTTCACCTTCACACTAATAACTAGAATTTGCAATTCCTGAAGAAATTGCGTGTGAAGGTGAAGAGGTTGAATAAATACTTGGGGAATGTTGCAGAATGATGTTGAAAAGAGTTGAATCGGTTGAAAAATGTAGAAATTACAAGGGAAAAAGGAAATTTGGGAAAATTGGGTGTGAATTTAAAAATTGAAAATTTGGAATTTTGGGTAAGTGGGAAGTTGTGGAATAGGTAGGAAAATGATGAACAGTTGAAAGGTGGAATGGGTTGAATAAGTTGAAAATGTAGAAATTAGAGTAGAAAAACAAAATTGTAGAGAATTTTTGGTAAGTGGGAAGTTGTGGAATAGGAAGGCAAAAGAGGAACAGTTGAAAGTTGGAACGAGTTGAATCGGTTAAAAAATGTAGAAGTTAGAGCAAATCTTGAATCCTAATAGAGAATGAATGGGAATTAAAAGAAAAAAAATTGCACCAAAAGTTTCTGAAATTTGGAACAAAAGGAAAGAAACGGCTTCAGGAGGTTCACTTTTGGGGTTAAAATGTTGAAATGGGTTTAATCGGGCAAAATTTGCAAAAGTTAGCGCAAATGTAGGTATTTAGGGCACTTAATGTTGAAATATGGTCATTTCCGGTTTGATTTGGGTCACTTCCGGTTTGATTAGAGGCACTTCCGGTCTAGCTGAGGTCACTTCCGGTTTATTTGGGGTCACTTCCGGTTTAAAAAGGTCACTTCCGGTTTGATTTGGGGTCACTTCCGGTTTGATTTGGGGTCACTTCCGGTTTACCTGAGGTCACTTCCGGTTCATTTGGGGTCAATTCCGGTTTGATTTGGGGCACTTCCAGTTCATTCCGGGTTCATTGGGGCACTTCAGGGTCAATCCAAGATGGCCGCCACTCTGGAAGTGGGGGTCAAGGGTTGAATTGTGGAAGTGGGGGTGAAGGGGGTGAATATGGTAAGCATAAGGTGAACAAAGTGAATAAAGTTGGAATGGGTTGAATCGGTTGAAAAATGTAGAAATTAGAAGGGAAAAACTAAATTTTGGGAAAATTTGGTGTGAATTTCAAAATTGAAAATTTGGAAATTTTGCTAAGTGGGAAGGTGTGGAATAGGTAGGCAAAAGATGAACAGTTGAAAGTTGGAACGAGTTGAATCGGTGGAAAAATGTAGAAACTAGAAGTGAAAAACTAAATTTTGTGAAATTTTGCAAAATTTTGTGCAAATTTTAAAAGTGAAAACGTGAAATTTTTGAATTTGGCAAGTTTGGGAATGTCCCCAATGTGATTTGAATGTGTTGAAATAAGTGAATTTCAAACTGGAACAACAAAAATGTGAAATGTTGAATCTGCCATTAAGAATGAATGGGGAAAAAAATGCCACAAAATCGTGAATTTTGTGAAAACGGAAAATTTTTCGAACAAAAAAAATGTAAGCAGCCGTGTCATGAATATTTGGAATAAGTGAAAAGTGGAACGGAGTGAATCGGTTGAAGTATGTGGAAGGAGTTAAGCGTCAAAAAAGTGAGCGGAATAAGTAGAATAATAATAATAATAATAATAATAACTAGAATTTGCAATTCCTGAAGAAATTGCGTGTGAAGGTGAAGAGGTTGAATAAATACTTGGGGAATGTTGCAGAATGATGTTGAAAAGAGTTGAATCGGTTGAAAAATGTAGAAATTACAAGGGAAAAAGGAAATTTGGGAAAATTGGGTGTGAGTAACAAAATTGAAAATTTGGAATTTTGGGTAAGTGGGAAGTTGTGGAATAGGTAGGAAAATGATGAACAGTTGAAAGGTCGAATGGGTTGAATAAGTTGAAAAATGTAGAAATTAGATTAGAAAAACAAAATTGTAGAGAATTTTTGGTAAGTGGGTAGTTGTGGAATAGGAAGGCAAAAGAAGAACAGTTCAAAGTTGGAAACAGTTGAATCGGTTAAAAAATGTAGAAGTTAGAGCAAATCTTGAATCCTAATAGAGAATGAATGGGAATTAAAAGAAAAAAAATTGCACCAAAATTTTTTGAAATTTGGAACAAAAGGAAAAAAACAGCTTTAGGAGGTTCACTTTTGGGGTTAAAATGTTGAAATGGGTTTAATCGGGAGAAATTTGCAAAAGTTAGCGCAAATGTAGGTATTTAGGGCACTTAATGTTGAAATATGGTCACTTCCGGTTTGATTTGGGTCACTTCCGGTCTATTTGGGTCACTTCCGGTTTGATTAGAGGCACTTCCGGTCTAGCTGAGGTCACTTCCGGTTTATTTGGGGTCACTTCCGGTTTAAAAAGGTCACTTCCGGTTTGATTTGGGGTCACTTCCGGTTTGATTTGGGGTCACTTCCGGTTTACCTGAGGTCACTTCCGGTTCATTTGGGGTCAATTCCGGTTTGATTTGGGGCACTTCCAGTTCATTCCGGGTTCATTGGGGCACTTCAGGGTCAATCCAAGATGGCCGCCACTCTGGAAGTGGGGGTCAAGGGTTGAATTGTGGAAGTGGGGGTGAAGGGGGTGAATATGGTAAGCATAAGGTGAACAAAGTGAATAAAGTTGGAATGGGTTGAATCGGTTGAAAAATGTAGAAATTAGAAGGGAAAAACTAAATTTTGGGAAAATTTGGTGTGAATTTCAAAATTGAAAATTTGGAAATTTTGCTAAGTGGGAAGGTGTGGAATAGGTAGGCAAAAGATGAACAGTTGAAAGTTGGAACGAGTTGAATCGGTGGAAAAATGTAGAAACTAGAAGTGAAAAACTAAATTTTGTGAAATTTTGCAAAATTTTGTGCAAATTTTAAAAGTGAAAACGTGAAATTTTTGAATTTGGCAAGTTTGGGAATGTCCCCAATGTGATTTGAATGTGTTGAAATAAGTGAATTTCAAACTGGAACAACAAAAATGTGAAATGTTGAATCTGCCATTAAGAATGAATGGGGAAAAAAATGCCACAAAATCGTGAATTTTGTGAAAACGGAAAATTTTTCGAACAAAAAAAATGTAAGCAGCCGTGTCATGAATATTTGGAATAAGTGAAAAGTGGAACGGAGTGAATCGGTTGAAGTATGTGGAAGGAGTTAAGCGTCAAAAAAGTGAGCGGAATAAGTAGAATAATAATAATAATAATAACTAGAATTTGCAATTCCTGAAGAAATTGCGTGTGAAGGTGAAGAGGTTGAATAAATACTTGGGGAATGTTGCAGAATGATGTTGAAAAGAGTTGAATCGGTTGAAAAATGTAGAAATTACAAGGGAAAAAGGAAATTTGGGAAAATTGGGTGTGAATTTCAAAATTGAAAATTTGGAATTTTGGGTAAGTGGGAAGTTGTGGAATAGGTAGGAAAATGATGAACAGTTGAAAGGTGGAATGGGTTGAATAAGTTGAAAATGTAGAAATTAGAGTAGAAAAACAAAATTGTAGAGAATTTTTGGTAAGTGGGAAGTTGTGGAATAGGAAGGCAAAAGAGGAACAGTTGAAAGTTGGAACGAGTTGAATCGGTTAAAAAATGTAGAAGTTAGGTCAAATCTTGAATCCTAATAGAGAATGAATGGGAATTAAAAGAAAAAAAAATGCATCAAAAGTTTCTGAAATTTGGAACAAAAGGAAAAAAACGGCTTCAGGAGGTTCACTTTTGGGGTTAAAATGTTGAAATGGGTTTAATCGGGCAAAATTTGCAAAAGTTAGCGCAAATGTAGGTATTTAGGGCACTTAATGTTGAAATATGGTCATTTCCGGTTTGATTTGGGTCACTTCCGGTTTGATTAGAGGCACTTCCGGTCTAGCTGAGGTCACTTCCGGTTTATTTGAGGTCACTTCCGGTTTAAAAAAGGTCACTTTCGGTTTAAAAAGGGCACTTCCGGTTTGATTCGGGGTCACTTCCGGTTTGATTTGGGGTCACTTCCGGTTTACCTGAGGTCACTTCCGGTTCATTTGGGGTCAATCCCGGTTTGATTTGGGGCACTTCCAGTTCATTCCGCGTACATTGGGGCACTTCAGGGTCAATCCAAGATGGCCGCCACTCTGGAAGTGGGGGTCAAGGGTTGAATTGTGGAAGTGGGGGTGAAGGGGGTGAATATGGTAAGCATAAGGTGAACAAAGTGAATAAAGTTGGAATGGGTTGAATCGGTCGAAAAATATAGAAATTAGAAGGGAAAAACTAAATTTTTGGAAAATTTGGTGTGAATTTCAAAATTGAAAATTTGGAAATTTTGCTAAGTGGGAAGGGGTGGAATAGGTAGGCAAAAGATGAACAGTTGAAAGTTGGAACGAGTTGAATCGGTGGAAAAATGTAGAAATTAGAAGTGAAAAACTAAATTTAGTGAAATTTTGCAAAATTTTGTGCAAATTTTAAAAGTGAAAACGTGAATTTTTTTAATTTGGCAAGTTTGGGAATGTCCCCAATGTGATTTGAATGTGTTGAAATAAGTGAATTTCAAACTGGAACAACAAAAATGTGAAATGTTGAATCTGCCATTAAGAATGAATGGGGAAGAATTTGCCGGAATTTTGTGAATTTTGCGAAAACGGAAAATTTTTTGAACGAAAAAAATGTAAGCACCCGTGTCATGAATATTTGGAATCAGGGAAAAGTGGAATGGAGTGAATCGGTTGAAGTATGTGGAAGTAGTTAACGGACAAAAAAGTGAGCGGAATAAGTAGAATAATAATAATAATAATAAAGGACAGCAATAACAATAGTGTGAAGGTCTTCACCTTCACACTAATAATAATAATAATAAAGGACAGCAATAACAATAGTGTGAAGGTCTTCACCTTCACACTAATAATAATAATAAAGGACAGCAATAACAATAGTGTGAAGGTCTTCACCTTCACACTAATAATAATAATAATAATAATAATAATAAAGGACAGCAATAACAATAGTGTGAAGGTCTTCACCTTCACACTAATAAAGGACAGCAATAACAATAGTGTGAAGGTCTTCACCTTCACACTAATAAAGGACAGCAATAACAATAGTGTGAAGGTCTTCACCTTCACACTAATAACTAGAATTTGCAATTCCTGAAGAAATTGCGTGTGAAGGTGAAGAGGTTGAATAAATACTTGGGGAATGTTGCAGAATGATGTTGAAAAGAGTTGAATCGGTTGAAAAATGTAGAAATTACAAGGGAAAAAGGAAATTTGGGAAAATTGGGTGTGAATTTCAAAATTGAAAATTTGGAATTTTGGGTAAGTGGGAAGTTGTGGAATAGGTAGGAAAATGATAAACAGTGGAATGGGTTGAATAAGTTGAAAATGTAGAAATTAGAGTAGAAAAACAAAATTGTAGAGAATTTTTGGTAAGTGGGAAGTTGTGGAATAGGAAGGCAAAAGAGGAACAGTTGAAAGTTGGAACGAGTTGAATCGGTTAAAAAATGTAGAAGTTAGAGCAAATCTTGAATCCTAATAGAGAATGAATGGGAATTAAAAGAAAAAAAAATTGCACCAAAAGTTTCTGAAATTTGGAACAAAAGGAAAGAAACGGCTTCAGGAGGTTCACTTTTGGGGTTAAAATGTTGAAATGGGTTTAATCGGGCAAAATTTGCAAAAGTTAGCGCAAATGTAGGTATTTAGGGCACTTAATGTTGAAATATGGTCATTTCCGGTTTGATTTGGGTCACTTCCGGTTTGATTAGAGGCACTTCCGGTCCAGCTGAGGTCACTTCCGGTTTATTTGGGGTCACTTCCGGTTGAAAAAGGTCACTTCCGGTTGAAAAAGGTCACTTCCGGTTTGATTTGGGGTCACTTCCGGTTTGATTTGGGGTCACTTCCGGTTTACCTGAGGTCACTTCCGGTTCATTTGGGGTCAATTCCGGTTTGATTTGGGGCACTTCCAGTTCATTCCGGGTTCATTGGGGCACTTCAGGGTCAATCCAAGATGGCCGCCACTCTGGAAGTGGGGGTCAAGGGTTGAATTGTGGAAGTGGGGGTGAAGGGGGTGAATATGGTAAGCATAAGGTGAACAAAGTGAATAAAGTTGGAATGGGTTGAATCGGTTGAAAAATGTAGAAATTAGAAGGGAAAAACTAAATTTTGGGAAAATTTGGTGTGAATTTCAAAATTGAAAATTTGGAAATTTTGCTAAGTGGGAAGGTGTGGAATAGGTAGGCAAAAGATGAACAGTTGAAAGTTGGAACGAGTTGAATCGGTGGAAAAATGTAGAAACTAGAAGTGAAAAACTAAATTTTGTGAAATTTTGCAAAATTTTGTGCAAATTTTAAAAGTGAAAACGTGAAATTTTTGAATTTGGCAAGTTTGGGAATGTCCCCAATGTGATTTGAATGTGTTGAAATAAGTGAATTTCAAACTGGAACAACAAAAATGTGAAATGTTGAATCTGCCATTAAGAATGAATGGGGAAAAAAATGCCACAAAATCGTGAATTTTGTGAAAACGGAAAATTTTTCGAACAAAAAAAATGTAAGCAGCCGTGTCATGAATATTTGGAATAAGTGAAAAGTGGAACGGAGTGAATCGGTTGAAGTATGTGGAAGGAGTTAAGCGTCAAAAAAGTGAGCGGAATAAGTAGAATAATAATAATAACTAGAATTTGCAATTCCTGAAGAAATTGCGTGTGAAGGTGAAGAGGTTGAATAAATACTTGGGGAATGTTGCAGAATGATGTTGAAAAGAGTTGAATCGGTTGAAAAATGTAGAAATTACAAGGGAAAAAGGAAATTTGGGAAAATTGGGTGTGAATTTCAAAATTGAAAATTTGGAATTTTGGGTAAGTGGGAAGTTGTGGAATAGGTAGGAAAATGATGAACAGTTGAAAGGTGGAATGGGTTGAATAAGTTGAAAATGTAGAAATTAGAGTAGAAAAACAAAATTGTAGAGAATTTTTGGTAAGTGGGAAGTTGTGGAATAGGAAGGCAAAAGAGGAACAGTTGAAAGTTGGAACGAGTTGAATCGGTTAAAAAATGTAGAAGTTAGAGCAAATCTTGAATCCTAATAGAGAATGAATGGGAATTAAAAGAAAAAAAAATTGCACCAAAAGTTTCTGAAATTTGGAACAAAAGGAAAGAAACGGCTTCAGGAGGTTCACTTTTGGGGTTAAAATGTTGAAATGGGTTTAATCGGGCAAAATTTGCAAAAGGTAGCGCAAATGTAGGTATTTAGGGCACTTAATGTTGAAATATGGTCATTTCCGGTTTGATTTGGGTCACTTCCGGTTTGATTAGAGGCACTTCCGGTCTAGCTGAGGTCACTTCCGGTTTATTTGGGGTCACTTCCGGCTTAAAAAGGTCACTTCCGGTTGAAAAGGGTCACTTCCGGTTTGATTTGGGGTCACTTCCGGTTTGATTTGGGGTCACTTCCGGTTTACCTGAGGTCACTTCCGGTTCATTTGGGGTCAATTCCGGTTTGATTTGGGGCACTTCCAGTTCATTCCGGGTTCATTGGGGCACTTCAGGGTCAATCCAAGATGGCCGCCACTCTGGAAGTGGGGGTCAAGGGTTGAATTGTGGAAGTGGGGGTGAAGGGGGTGAATATGGTAAGCATAAGGTGAACAAAGTGAATAAAGTTGGAATGGGTTGAATCGGTTGAAAAATGTAGAAATTAGAAGGGAAAAAACTAAATTTTGGGAAAATTTGGTGTGAATTTCAAAATTGAAAATTTGGAAATTTTGCTAAGTGGGAAGGTGTGGAATAGGTAGGCAAAAGATGAACAGTTGAAAGTTGGAACGAGTTGAATCGGTGGAAAAATGTAGAAACTAGAAGTGAAAAACTAAATTTTGTGAAATTTTGCAAAATTTTGTGCAAATTTTAAAAGTGAAAACGTGAAATTTTTGAATTTGGCAAGTTTGGGAATGTCCCCAATGTGATTTGAATGTGTTGAAATAAGTGAATTTCAAACTGGAACAACAAAAATGTGAAATGTTGAATCTGCCATTAAGAATGAATGGGGAAAAAAATGCCACAAAATCGTGAATTTTGTGAAAACGGAAAATTTTTCGAACAAAAAAAATGTAAGCAGCCGTGTCATGAATATTTGGAATAAGTGAAAAGTGGAACGGAGTGAATCGGTTGAAGTATGTGGAAGGAGTTAAGCGTCAAAAAAGTGAGCGGAATAAGTAGAATAATAATAATAATAATAATAACTAGAATTTGCAATTCCTGAAGAAATTGCGTGTGAAGGTGAAGAGGTTGAATAAATACTTGGGGAATGTTGCAGAATGATGTTGAAAAGAGTTGAATCGGTTGAAAAATGTAGAAATTACAAGGGAAAAAGGAAATTTGGGAAAATTGGGTGTGAATTTCAAAATTGAAAATTTGGAATTTTGGGTAAGTGGGAAGTTGTGGAATAGGTAGGAAAATGATGAACAGTTGAAAGGTGGAATGGGTTGAATAAGTTGAAAATGTAGAAATTAGAGTAGAAAAACAAAATTGTAGAGAATTTTTGGTAAGTGGGAAGTTGTGGAATAGGAAGGCAAAAGAGGAACAGTTGAAAGTTGGAACGAGTTGAATCGGTTAAAAAATGTAGAAGTTAGAGCAAATCTTGAATCCTAATAGAGAATGAATGGGAATTAAAAGAAAAAAAAATTGCACCAAAAGTTTCTGAAATTTGGAACAAAAGGAAAGAAACGGCTTCAGGAGGTTCACTTTTGGGGTTAAAATGTTGAAATGGGTTTAATCGGGCAAAATTTGCAAAAGTTAGCGCAAATGTAGGTATTTAGGGCACTTAATGTTGAAATATGGTCATTTCCGGTTTGATTTGGGTCACTTCCGGTTTGATTAGAGGCACTTCCGGTCTAGCTGAGGTCACTTCCGGTTTATTTGGGGTCACTTCCGGTTTAAAAAGGTCACTTCCGGTTTGATTTGGGGTCACTTCCGGTTTGATTTGGGGTCACTTCCGGTTTACCTGAGGTCACTTCCGGTTCATTTGGGGTCAATTCCGGTTTGATTTGGGGCACTTCCAGTTCATTCCGGGTTCATTGGGGCACTTCAGGGTCAATCCAAGATGGCCGCCACTCTGGAAGTGGGGGTCAAGGGTTGAATTGTGGAAGTGGGGGTGAAGGGGGTGAATATGGTAAGCATAAGGTGAACAAAGTGAATAAAGTTGGAATGGGTTGAATCGGTTGAAAAATGTAGAAATTAGAAGGGAAAAACTAAATTTTGGGAAAATTTGCAAAATTTTGTGCAAATTTTAAAAGTGAAAACGTGAAATTTTTGAATTTGGCAAGTTTGGGAATGTCCCCAATGTGATTTGAATGTGTTGAAATAAGTGAATTTCAAACTGGAACAACAAAAATGTGAAATGTTGAATCTGCCATTAAGAATGAATGGGGAAAAAAATGCCACAAAATCGTGAATTTTGTGAAAACGGAAAATTTTTCGAACAAAAAAAATGTAAGCAGCCGTGTCATGAATATTTGGAATAAGTGAAAAGTGGAACGGAGTGAATCGGTTGAAGTATGTGGAAGGAGTTAAGCGTCAAAAAAGTGAGCGGAATAAGTAGAATAATAATAATAATAATAATAAAGGACAGCAATAACAATAGTGTGAAGGTCTTCACCTTCACACTAATAATAATAATAAAGGACAGCAATAACAATAGTGTGAAGGTCTTCACCTTCACACTAACTAGAATTTGCAATTCCTGAAGAAATTGCGTGTGAAGGTGAAGAGGTTGAATAAATACTTGGGGAATGTTGCAGAATGATGTTGAAAAGAGTTGAATCGGTTGAAAAATGTAGAAATTACAAGGGAAAAAGGAAATTTGGGAAAATTGGGTGTGAATTTCAAAATTGAAAATTTGGAATTTTGGGTAAGTGGGAAGTTGTGGAATAGGTAGGAAAATGATGAACAGTTGAAAGGTGGAATGGGTTGAATAAGTTGAAAATGTAGAAATTAGAGTAGAAAAACAAAATTGTAGAGAATTTTTGGTAAGTGGGAAGTTGTGGAATAGGAAGGCAAAAGAGGAACAGTTGAAAGTTGGAACGAGTTGAATCGGTTAAAAAATGTAGAAGTTAGAGCAAATCTTGAATCCTAATAGAGAATGAATGGGAATTAAAAGAAAAAAAATTGCACCAAAAGTTTCTGAAATTTGGAACAAAAGGAAAGAAACGGCTTCAGGAGGTTCACTTTTGGGGTTAAAATGTTGAAATGGGTTTAATCGGGCAAAATTTGCAAAAGTTAGCGCAAATGTAGGTATTTAGGGCACTTAATGTTGAAATATGGTCATTTCCGGTTTGATTTGGGTCACTTCCGGTTTGATTAGAGGCACTTCCGGTCTAGCTGAGGTCACTTCCGGTTTATTTGGGGTCACTTCCGGTTTAAAAAGGTCACTTCCGGTTTGATTTGGGGTCACTTCCGGTTTGATTTGGGGTCACTTCCGGTTTACCTGAGGTCACTTCCGGTTCATTTGGGGTCAATTCCGGTTTGATTTGGGGCACTTCCAGTTCATTCCGGGTTCATTGGGGCACTTCAGGGTCAATCCAAGATGGCCGCCACTCTGGAAGTGGGGGTCAAGGGTTGAATTGTGGAAGTGGGGGTGAAGGGGGTGAATATGGTAAGCATAAGGTGAACAAAGTGAATAAAGTTGGAATGGGTTGAATCGGTTGAAAAATGTAGAAATTAGAAGGGAAAAACTAAATTTTGGGAAAATTTGGTGTGAATTTCAAAATTGAAAATTTGGAAATTTTGCTAAGTGGGAAGGTGTGGAATAGGTAGGCAAAAGATGAACAGTTGAAAGTTGGAACGAGTTGAATCGGTGGAAAAATGTAGAAACTAGAAGTGAAAAACTAAATTTTGTGAAATTTTGCAAAATTTTGTGCAAATTTTAAAAGTGAAAACGTGAAATTTTTGAATTTGGCAAGTTTGGGAATGTCCCCAATGTGATTTGAATGTGTTGAAATAAGTGAATTTCAAACTGGAACAACAAAAATGTGAAATGTTGAATCTGCCATTAAGAATGAATGGGGAAAAAAATGCCACAAAATCGTGAATTTTGTGAAAACGGAAAATTTTTCGAACAAAAAAAATGTAAGCAGCCGTGTCATGAATATTTGGAATAAGTGAAAAGTGGAACGGAGTGAATCGGTTGAAGTATGTGGAAGGAGTTAAGCGTCAAAAAAGTGAGCGGAATAAGTAGAATAATAATAATAATAATAATAATAACTAGAATTTGCAATTCCTGAAGAAATTGCGTGTGAAGGTGAAGAGGTTGAATAAATACTTGGGGAATGTTGCAGAATGATGTTGAAAAGAGTTGAATCGGTTGAAAAATGTAGAAATTACAAGGGAAAAAGGAAATTTGGGAAAATTGGGTGTGAGTAACAAAATTGAAAATTTGGAATTTTGGGTAAGTGGGAAGTTGTGGAATAGGTAGGAAAATGATGAACAGTTGAAAGGTCGAATGGGTTGAATAAGTTGAAAAATGTAGAAATTAGATTAGAAAAACAAAATTGTAGAGAATTTTTGGTAAGTGGGTAGTTGTGGAATAGGAAGGCAAAAGAAGAACAGTTCAAAGTTGGAAACAGTTGAATCGGTTAAAAAATGTAGAAGTTAGAGCAAATCTTGAATCCTAATAGAGAATGAATGGGAATTAAAAGAAAAAAAATTGCACCAAAATTTTTTGAAATTTGGAACAAAAGGAAAAAAACAGCTTTAGGAGGTTCACTTTTGGGGTTAAAATGTTGAAATGGGTTTAATCGGGAGAAATTTGCAAAAGTTAGCGCAAATGTAGGTATTTAGGGCACTTAATGTTGAAATATGGTCACTTCCGGTTTGATTTGGGTCACTTCCGGTCTATTTGGGTCACTTCCGGTTTGATTAGAGGCACTTCCGGTCTAGCTGAGGTCACTTCCGGTTTATTTGGGGTCACTTCCGGTTTAAAAAGGTCACTTCCGGTTTGATTTGGGGTCACTTCCGGTTTGATTTGGGGTCACTTCCGGTTTACCTGAGGTCACTTCCGGTTCATTTGGGGTCAATTCCGGTTTGATTTGGGGCACTTCCAGTTCATTCCGGGTTCATTGGGGCACTTCAGGGTCAATCCAAGATGGCCGCCACTCTGGAAGTGGGGGTCAAGGGTTGAATTGTGGAAGTGGGGGTGAAGGGGGTGAATATGGTAAGCATAAGGTGAACAAAGTGAATAAAGTTGGAATGGGTTGAATCGGTTGAAAAATGTAGAAATTAGAAGGGAAAAACTAAATTTTGGGAAAATTTGGTGTGAATTTCAAAATTGAAAATTTGGAAATTTTGCTAAGTGGGAAGGTGTGGAATAGGTAGGCAAAAGATGAACAGTTGAAAGTTGGAACGAGTTGAATCGGTGGAAAAATGTAGAAACTAGAAGTGAAAAACTAAATTTTGTGAAATTTTGCAAAATTTTGTGCAAATTTTAAAAGTGAAAACGTGAAATTTTTGAATTTGGCAAGTTTGGGAATGTCCCCAATGTGATTTGAATGTGTTGAAATAAGTGAATTTCAAACTGGAACAACAAAAATGTGAAATGTTGAATCTGCCATTAAGAATGAATGGGGAAAAAAATGCCACAAAATCGTGAATTTTGTGAAAACGGAAAATTTTTCGAACAAAAAAAATGTAAGCAGCCGTGTCATGAATATTTGGAATAAGTGAAAAGTGGAACGGAGTGAATCGGTTGAAGTATGTGGAAGGAGTTAAGCGTCAAAAAAGTGAGCGGAATAAGTAGAATAATAATAATAATAATAACTAGAATTTGCAATTCCTGAAGAAATTGCGTGTGAAGGTGAAGAGGTTGAATAAATACTTGGGGAATGTTGCAGAATGATGTTGAAAAGAGTTGAATCGGTTGAAAAATGTAGAAATTACAAGGGAAAAAGGAAATTTGGGAAAATTGGGTGTGAATTTCAAAATTGAAAATTTGGAATTTTGGGTAAGTGGGAAGTTGTGGAATAGGTAGGAAAATGATGAACAGTTGAAAGGTGGAATGGGTTGAATAAGTTGAAAATGTAGAAATTAGAGTAGAAAAACAAAATTGTAGAGAATTTTTGGTAAGTGGGAAGTTGTGGAATAGGAAGGCAAAAGAGGAACAGTTGAAAGTTGGAACGAGTTGAATCGGTTAAAAAATGTAGAAGTTAGGTCAAATCTTGAATCCTAATAGAGAATGAATGGGAATTAAAAGAAAAAAAAATGCATCAAAAGTTTCTGAAATTTGGAACAAAAGGAAAAAAACGGCTTCAGGAGGTTCACTTTTGGGGTTAAAATGTTGAAATGGGTTTAATCGGGCAAAATTTGCAAAAGTTAGCGCAAATGTAGGTATTTAGGGCACTTAATGTTGAAATATGGTCATTTCCGGTTTGATTTGGGTCACTTCCGGTTTGATTAGAGGCACTTCCGGTCTAGCTGAGGTCACTTCCGGTTTATTTGAGGTCACTTCCGGTTTAAAAAAGGTCACTTTCGGTTTAAAAAGGGCACTTCCGGTTTGATTCGGGGTCACTTCCGGTTTGATTTGGGGTCACTTCCGGTTTACCTGAGGTCACTTCCGGTTCATTTGGGGTCAATCCCGGTTTGATTTGGGGCACTTCCAGTTCATTCCGCGTACATTGGGGCACTTCAGGGTCAATCCAAGATGGCCGCCACTCTGGAAGTGGGGGTCAAGGGTTGAATTGTGGAAGTGGGGGTGAAGGGGGTGAATATGGTAAGCATAAGGTGAACAAAGTGAATAAAGTTGGAATGGGTTGAATCGGTCGAAAAATATAGAAATTAGAAGGGAAAAACTAAATTTTTGGAAAATTTGGTGTGAATTTCAAAATTGAAAATTTGGAAATTTTGCTAAGTGGGAAGGGGTGGAATAGGTAGGCAAAAGATGAACAGTTGAAAGTTGGAACGAGTTGAATCGGTGGAAAAATGTAGAAATTAGAAGTGAAAAACTAAATTTAGTGAAATTTTGCAAAATTTTGTGCAAATTTTAAAAGTGAAAACGTGAATTTTTTTAATTTGGCAAGTTTGGGAATGTCCCCAATGTGATTTGAATGTGTTGAAATAAGTGAATTTCAAACTGGAACAACAAAAATGTGAAATGTTGAATCTGCCATTAAGAATGAATGGGGAAGAATTTGCCGGAATTTTGTGAATTTTGCGAAAACGGAAAATTTTTTGAACGAAAAAAATGTAAGCACCCGTGTCATGAATATTTGGAATCAGGGAAAAGTGGAATGGAGTGAATCGGTTGAAGTATGTGGAAGTAGTTAACGGACAAAAAAGTGAGCGGAATAAGTAGAATAATAATAATAATAATAAAGGACAGCAATAACAATAGTGTGAAGGTCTTCACCTTCACACTAATAATAATAATAATAAAGGACAGCAATAACAATAGTGTGAAGGTCTTCACCTTCACACTAATAATAATAATAAAGGACAGCAATAACAATAGTGTGAAGGTCTTCACCTTCACACTAATAATAATAATAATAATAATAATAATAAAGGACAGCAATAACAATAGTGTGAAGGTCTTCACCTTCACACTAATAAAGGACAGCAATAACAATAGTGTGAAGGTCTTCACCTTCACACTAATAAAGGACAGCAATAACAATAGTGTGAAGGTCTTCACCTTCACACTAATAACTAGAATTTGCAATTCCTGAAGAAATTGCGTGTGAAGGTGAAGAGGTTGAATAAATACTTGGGGAATGTTGCAGAATGATGTTGAAAAGAGTTGAATCGGTTGAAAAATGTAGAAATTACAAGGGAAAAAGGAAATTTGGGAAAATTGGGTGTGAATTTCAAAATTGAAAATTTGGAATTTTGGGTAAGTGGGAAGTTGTGGAATAGGTAGGAAAATGATAAACAGTGGAATGGGTTGAATAAGTTGAAAATGTAGAAATTAGAGTAGAAAAACAAAATTGTAGAGAATTTTTGGTAAGTGGGAAGTTGTGGAATAGGAAGGCAAAAGAGGAACAGTTGAAAGTTGGAACGAGTTGAATCGGTTAAAAAATGTAGAAGTTAGAGCAAATCTTGAATCCTAATAGAGAATGAATGGGAATTAAAAGAAAAAAAAATTGCACCAAAAGTTTCTGAAATTTGGAACAAAAGGAAAGAAACGGCTTCAGGAGGTTCACTTTTGGGGTTAAAATGTTGAAATGGGTTTAATCGGGCAAAATTTGCAAAAGTTAGCGCAAATGTAGGTATTTAGGGCACTTAATGTTGAAATATGGTCATTTCCGGTTTGATTTGGGTCACTTCCGGTTTGATTAGAGGCACTTCCGGTCCAGCTGAGGTCACTTCCGGTTTATTTGGGGTCACTTCCGGTTGAAAAAGGTCACTTCCGGTTGAAAAAGGTCACTTCCGGTTTGATTTGGGGTCACTTCCGGTTTGATTTGGGGTCACTTCCGGTTTACCTGAGGTCACTTCCGGTTCATTTGGGGTCAATTCCGGTTTGATTTGGGGCACTTCCAGTTCATTCCGGGTTCATTGGGGCACTTCAGGGTCAATCCAAGATGGCCGCCACTCTGGAAGTGGGGGTCAAGGGTTGAATTGTGGAAGTGGGGGTGAAGGGGGTGAATATGGTAAGCATAAGGTGAACAAAGTGAATAAAGTTGGAATGGGTTGAATCGGTTGAAAAATGTAGAAATTAGAAGGGAAAAACTAAATTTTGGGAAAATTTGGTGTGAATTTCAAAATTGAAAATTTGGAAATTTTGCTAAGTGGGAAGGTGTGGAATAGGTAGGCAAAAGATGAACAGTTGAAAGTTGGAACGAGTTGAATCGGTGGAAAAATGTAGAAACTAGAAGTGAAAAACTAAATTTTGTGAAATTTTGCAAAATTTTGTGCAAATTTTAAAAGTGAAAACGTGAAATTTTTGAATTTGGCAAGTTTGGGAATGTCCCCAATGTGATTTGAATGTGTTGAAATAAGTGAATTTCAAACTGGAACAACAAAAATGTGAAATGTTGAATCTGCCATTAAGAATGAATGGGGAAAAAAATGCCACAAAATCGTGAATTTTGTGAAAACGGAAAATTTTTCGAACAAAAAAAATGTAAGCAGCCGTGTCATGAATATTTGGAATAAGTGAAAAGTGGAACGGAGTGAATCGGTTGAAGTATGTGGAAGGAGTTAAGCGTCAAAAAAGTGAGCGGAATAAGTAGAATAATAATAATAACTAGAATTTGCAATTCCTGAAGAAATTGCGTGTGAAGGTGAAGAGGTTGAATAAATACTTGGGGAATGTTGCAGAATGATGTTGAAAAGAGTTGAATCGGTTGAAAAATGTAGAAATTACAAGGGAAAAAGGAAATTTGGGAAAATTGGGTGTGAATTTCAAAATTGAAAATTTGGAATTTTGGGTAAGTGGGAAGTTGTGGAATAGGTAGGAAAATGATGAACAGTTGAAAGGTGGAATGGGTTGAATAAGTTGAAAATGTAGAAATCAGAGTAGAAAAACAAAATTGTAGAGAATTTTTGGTAAGTGGGAAGTTGTGGAATAGGAAGGCAAAAGAGGAACAGTTGAAAGTTGGAACGAGTTGAATCGGTTAAAAAATGTAGAAGTTAGAGCAAATCTTGAATCCTAATAGAGAATGAATGGGAATTAAAAGAAAAAAAAATTGCACCAAAAGTTTCTGAAATTTGGAACAAAAGGAAAGAAACGGCTTCAGGAGGTTCACTTTTGGGGTTAAAATGTTGAAATGGGTTTAATCGGGCAAAATTTGCAAAAGGTAGCGCAAATGTAGGTATTTAGGGCACTTAATGTTGAAATATGGTCATTTCCGGTTTGATTTGGGTCACTTCCGGTTTGATTAGAGGCACTTCCGGTCTAGCTGAGGTCACTTCCGGTTTATTTGGGGTCACTTCCGGTTTAAAAAGGTCACTTCCGGTTGAAAAGGGTCACTTCCGGTTTGATTTGGGGTCACTTCCGGTTTGATTTGGGGTCACTTCCGGTTTACCTGAGGTCACTTCCGGTTCATTTGGGGTCAATTCCGGTTTGATTTGGGGCACTTCCAGTTCATTCCGGGTTCATTGGGGCACTTCAGGGTCAATCCAAGATGGCCGCCACTCTGGAAGTGGGGGTCAAGGGTTGAATTGTGGAAGTGGGGGTGAAGGGGGTGAATATGGTAAGCATAAGGTGAACAAAGTGAATAAAGTTGGAATGGGTTGAATCGGTTGAAAAATGTAGAAATTAGAAGGGAAAAAACTAAATTTTGGGAAAATTTGGTGTGAATTTCAAAATTGAAAATTTGGAAATTTTGCTAAGTGGGAAGGTGTGGAATAGGTAGGCAAAAGATGAACAGTTGAAAGTTGGAACGAGTTGAATCGGTGGAAAAATGTAGAAACTAGAAGTGAAAAACTAAATTTTGTGAAATTTTGCAAAATTTTGTGCAAATTTTAAAAGTGAAAACGTGAAATTTTTGAATTTGGCAAGTTTGGGAATGTCCCCAATGTGATTTGAATGTGTTGAAATAAGTGAATTTCAAACTGGAACAACAAAAATGTGAAATGTTGAATCTGCCATTAAGAATGAATGGGGAAAAAAATGCCACAAAATCGTGAATTTTGTGAAAACGGAAAATTTTTCGAACAAAAAAAATGTAAGCAGCCGTGTCATGAATATTTGGAATAAGTGAAAAGTGGAACGGAGTGAATCGGTTGAAGTATGTGGAAGGAGTTAAGCGTCAAAAAAGTGAGCGGAATAAGTAGAATAATAATAATAATAATAATAACTAGAATTTGCAATTCCTGAAGAAATTGCGTGTGAAGGTGAAGAGGTTGAATAAATACTTGGGGAATGTTGCAGAATGATGTTGAAAAGAGTTGAATCGGTTGAAAAATGTAGAAATTACAAGGGAAAAAGGAAATTTGGGAAAATTGGGTGTGAATTTCAAAATTGAAAATTTGGAATTTTGGGTAAGTGGGAAGTTGTGGAATAGGTAGGAAAATGATGAACAGTTGAAAGGTGGAATGGGTTGAATAAGTTGAAAATGTAGAAATTAGAGTAGAAAAACAAAATTGTAGAGAATTTTTGGTAAGTGGGAAGTTGTGGAATAGGAAGGCAAAAGAGGAACAGTTGAAAGTTGGAACGAGTTGAATCGGTTAAAAAATGTAGAAGTTAGAGCAAATCTTGAATCCTAATAGAGAATGAATGGGAATTAAAAGAAAAAAAAATTGCACCAAAAGTTTCTGAAATTTGGAACAAAAGGAAAGAAACGGCTTCAGGAGGTTCACTTTTGGGGTTAAAATGTTGAAATGGGTTTAATCGGGCAAAATTTGCAAAAGTTAGCGCAAATGTAGGTATTTAGGGCACTTAATGTTGAAATATGGTCATTTCCGGTTTGATTTGGGTCACTTCCGGTTTGATTAGAGGCACTTCCGGTCTAGCTGAGGTCACTTCCGGTTTATTTGGGGTCACTTCCGGTTTAAAAAGGTCACTTCCGGTTTGATTTGGGGTCACTTCCGGTTTGATTTGGGGTCACTTCCGGTTTACCTGAGGTCACTTCCGGTTCATTTGGGGTCAATTCCGGTTTGATTTGGGGCACTTCCAGTTCATTCCGGGTTCATTGGGGCACTTCAGGGTCAATCCAAGATGGCCGCCACTCTGGAAGTGGGGGTCAAGGGTTGAATTGTGGAAGTGGGGGTGAAGGGGGTGAATATGGTAAGCATAAGGTGAACAAAGTGAATAAAGTTGGAATGGGTTGAATCGGTTGAAAAATGTAGAAATTAGAAGGGAAAAACTAAATTTTGGGAAAATTTGCAAAATTTTGTGCAAATTTTAAAAGTGAAAACGTGAAATTTTTGAATTTGGCAAGTTTGGGAATGTCCCCAATGTGATTTGAATGTGTTGAAATAAGTGAATTTCAAACTGGAACAACAAAAATGTGAAATGTTGAATCTGCCATTAAGAATGAATGGGGAAAAAAATGCCACAAAATCGTGAATTTTGTGAAAACGGAAAATTTTTCGAACAAAAAAAATGTAAGCAGCCGTGTCATGAATATTTGGAATAAGTGAAAAGTGGAACGGAGTGAATCGGTTGAAGTATGTGGAAGGAGTTAAGCGTCAAAAAAGTGAGCGGAATAAGTAGAATAATAATAATAATAATAATAAAGGACAGCAATAACAATAGTGTGAAGGTCTTCACCTTCACACTAATAATAATAATAAAGGACAGCAATAACAATAGTGTGAAGGTCTTCACCTTCACACTAACTAGAATTTGCAATTCCTGAAGAAATTGCGTGTGAAGGTGAAGAGGTTGAATAAATACTTGGGGAATGTTGCAGAATGATGTTGAAAAGAGTTGAATCGGTTGAAAAATGTAGAAATTACAAGGGAAAAAGGAAATTTGGGAAAATTGGGTGTGAATTTCAAAATTGAAAATTTGGAATTTTGGGTAAGTGGGAAGTTGTGGAATAGGTAGGAAAATGATGAACAGTTGAAAGGTGGAATGGGTTGAATAAGTTGAAAATGTAGAAATTAGAGTAGAAAAACAAAATTGTAGAGAATTTTTGGTAAGTGGGAAGTTGTGGAATAGGAAGGCAAAAGAGGAACAGTTGAAAGTTGGAACGAGTTGAATCGGTTAAAAAATGTAGAAGTTAGAGCAAATCTTGAATCCTAATAGAGAATGAATGGGAATTAAAAGAAAAAAAAATTGCACCAAAAGTTTCTGAAATTTGGAAC
Source organism: Syngnathus scovelli (assembly GCF_024217435.2). Classification (NCBI taxonomy): domain Eukaryota; kingdom Metazoa; phylum Chordata; class Actinopteri; order Syngnathiformes; family Syngnathidae; genus Syngnathus; species Syngnathus scovelli. Next base: position 16,822,506 of record NC_090855.1, read on the forward strand.
AAAAGGAAAGAAACGGCTTCAGGAGGTTCACTTTTGGGGTTAAAATGTTGAAATGGGTTTAATCGGGCAAAATTTGCAAAAGTTAGCGCAAATGTAGGTATTTAGGGCACTTAATGTTGAAATATGGTCATTTCCGGTTTGATTTGGGTCACTTCCGGTTTGATTAGAGGCACTTCCGGTCTAGCTGAGGTCACTTCCGGTTTATTTGGGGTCACTTCCGGTTGAAAAAGGTCACTTCCGGTTTAAAAAGGTCACTTCCGGTTTGATTTGGGGTCACTTCCGGTTTACCTGAGGTCACTTCCGGTTCATTTGGGGTCACTTCCGGTTTGATTTGGGTCACTTCCGGTCTATTTAGGTCACTTCCGGTTTGATTAGAGGCACTTCCGGTCTATTTAGGTCACTTCCGGTTTGATTAGAGGCACTTCCGGTCTAGCTGAGGTCACTTCCGGTTTATTTGGGGTCACTTCCGGTTTAAAAAGGTCACTTCCGGTTTGATTTGGGGTCACTTCCGGTTTGATTTGGGGTCACTTCCGGTTTACCTGAGGTCACTTCCGGTTCATTTGGGGTCAATTCCGGTTTGATTTGGGGCACTTCCAGTTCATTCCGGGTTCATTGGGGCACTTCAGGGTCAATCCAAGATGGCCGCCACTCTGGAAGTGGAGGTCAAGGGTTGAATTGTGGAAGTGGGGGTGAAGGGGGTGAATATGGTAAGCATAAGGTGAACAAAGTGAATAAAGTTGGAATGGGTTGAATCGGTTGAAAAATGTAGAAATTAGAAGGGAAAAACTAAATTTTGGGAAAATTTGGTGTGAATTTCAAAATTGAAAATTTGGAAATTTTGGTAAGTGGGAAGGTGTGGAATAGGTAGGCAAAAGATGAACAGTTGAAAGTTGGAATGGGTTGAATCGGTTGAAAAACGTAGAAGTTAGAGTAGAAAAACGAAATTTTGGAGAATTTGGTTGAATTTCAAATTTGAAATTTTGGAATTTTTGGTAGGTGAGAAGTTGTGGAATAGGCAGGCAAAAGATGAACAGTTGAAAATTGGAATGGGTTGAATCGGTTGAAAAATGTAGAAACTAGAGGTGAAAAACGAAATTTCGTGAAATTTTGTCGGAATTTTTAACGTGAAAACGTGAAATTTTTGAATTTGGGAATTTTGGGAATGTCGAGAATCATTCCGAATGTGGTTTGAATGTGCTGAATGAGGTGAATTTAAAAGGGGAATGACGTAAATGTGAAATGTAGAATCTGCCATTGAGAATGAATGGGGAAAAATTTGTCGTAAATTCGCGAATTTTGCGAAATCGGAAAATTTTCGGAACGAGAAAAATGGAAGCGCTCATCTCGTGAATATTTGGAATACGTCAAAAGTGGAACGGAGTGAATCGGATGAATTATGTGGAAGAAGAAGCGGGACAAAAAAGTGTGGAGAATAAAATATAATAATAATAATAACTAGAAAATGCAATTTCTGGAGAAATTGCGTGTGAAGGCGAAGACTTTGATTCACTTCTTGGGGAATGATGCCGAATGATGTTGAAATGAGTTGAATTTCTTGAGAAATGTGGAAAATAGAAGTGTAAAACTAAATTTTGGAGAATTTGGTTGAATTTCAAATTGGAATTTTGGAATTTTTGGTAAGTGGGAGGTTGTGGAATAGGTAGGTAAAAGATGAACAGTTGAAAGTTGGAACGGGTTGAAACGGTTAAAAAATGTAGAAGTTAGAGCAAATGTTGAATCCCCATAGAGAATGAATGGGAATTAAAAGAAAAAGCAATTGCGCCAAAATATTTTGAAATTTGGAACAAAAGGACAACAAACGGCTTCAGGAGGTTCCCTTTTGGGGTTAAAATGTTGAAACGGGCTTAATCGGACAAAAATTGCAAAAGTTAGCTAAAATGTAGCTATTTAGGGCACTTAATGTTGAAATAAGGTCACTTCCGGTTTGATTTGGGTCACTTCCGGTTTGATTAGAGGCACTTCCGGTCCAGCTGAGGTCACTTCCGTTTATTTGGGGTCACTTCCGGTTTAAAAAGGTCACTTCCGGTTTAAAAAGGTCACTTCCGGTGTGATTTGGGGTCACTTCCGGTTTACCTAAGGTCACTTCCTGTTTACCTAAGGTCACTTGCGGTTTGATATGGGGCACTTCCGGTACATTCTGGGTTCATTGGGGGCACTTCCGGGTCAATCCAAGATGGCCGCCACACTGGAAGTGGGGGTGAAGGAGGTGAATATGGTAAGCATAAGGTAAACAAAGTGAATAAAGTTGGAATGGGTTGAATCGGTTGAAAAATGTGGAAAAAAGAGTAGAAAAACGAAATTGTAGAGAATTTTTGGTAAGTGGAAAGTTGTGGAATAGGCAGGCAAAGGATGAACATTTGGATGTTGGAACGGGTTGAATCGGTTAAAAAATGTAGAAGTGAAAGCAAATGTTGAATCCCCATAGAGAATGAATGGGAATTAAAAGAAAAAGCAATTGCGCCAAAATATTTTGAAATTTGGAACAAAACGTAAAAAAACAACTTCAGGAGGTTCACTTTTGGGGTTAAAATGTTGAAACGGGTTCAAACGGACAAAAAATGCAAAAGTTAGCGCCTAATGTAGCTATTTATGGCAGTTAATGTTGAAATAAGTTCACGTCCGGGTTGATTTGGGTCACTTCCGGTCTATTTGGGTCACTTCCGGTCTGATTAGAGGCACTTCCGGTCCAGCTGAGGTCACTTCCGGTTTATTTAGGGTCACTTCCGGTTTAAAAAGGTCACTTCCGGTTTGACTTTGGGTCACTTCCGGTTTACCTGAGGTCACTTCCTGTTTACCTAAGGTCACTTGCGGTTTGATTTGGGGCACTTCCGGTTCATTCTAGGTTCATTGGGAGCAGTTCAGGGTCAATCCAAGATGGCCGCCACACTGGAAGTGGGGGTGAAGGAGGTGAATATGGTAAGCATAAGGTAAACAAAGTGAATAAAGTTGGAATGGGTTGAATCGGTTGAAAAATGTGGAAAAAAGAGTAGAAAAACGAAATTGTAGAGAATTTTTGGTAAGTGGAAAGTTGTGGAATAGGCAGGCAAAGGATGAACATTTGAATGTTGGAACGGGTTGAATCGGTTAAAAAATGTAGAAGTGAGAGCAAATGTTGAATCCCCATAGAGAATGAATGGGAATTAAAAGAAAAAGCAATTGCGCCAAAATATTTTGAAATTTGGAACAAAACGTAAAAAAACAACTTCAGGAGGTTCACTTTTGGGGTTAAAATGTTGAAACGGGTTCAATCGGACAAAAAATGCAAAAGTTAGCGCCTAATGTAGCTATTTATGGCAGTTAATGTTGAAATAAGTTCACTTCCGGGTTGATTTGGGTCACTTCCGGTCTAGTTGGGTCACTTCCGGTCTGATTAGAGGCACTTCCGGTCCAGCTGAGGTCACTTCCGGTTTATTTAGGGTCACTTCCGGTTTAAAAAGGTCACTTCCGGTTTGATTTGGGGTCACTTCCGGTTTACCTGAGGTCACTTCCTGTTTACCTAAGGTCACTTGCGGTTTGATTTGGGGCACTTCCGGTTCATTCTAGGTTCATTGGGAGCACTTCAGGGTCAATCCAAGATGGCCGCCACACTGGAAGTGGGGGTCAAGGGTTGAATTGTGAAAGCAAGTGGAAGTGGGGGTGAAGGGGTGAATATGGTAAGGATGAGGTGACCAAAGTGAATAGAGTTGGAATGGGTTGAATCGGTTGAAAAATGTAGAAATTAGAGTGGAAAAACGAAATTTTGTAGAATTTGGTTTGAATTTCCATCCATCCATCCATCCATCCATCTTCTTCCGCTTATCCGGGGTCGGGTCGCGGGGGCAACAGCTTCAGGAGGGACTCCCAGACTTCCCTCTCCCCAGCCACTTCATCCAGCTCATCCCGGGGGATCCCAAGGCGTTCCCAGGCCAGCTGAGAGACATAGTCTCTCCAGCGCGTCCTGGGTCGTCCCCGGGGTCTCCTACCGGTGGGACATGCCCGGAACACCTCCCCAGGGAGGCGTCCAGGAGGCATCCTGATAAGATGCCCGAGCCACCTCATCTGGCTCCTCTCAACGTGGAGGAGTAGCGACTCTACTCCGAGTCTCTCCCGGATGACCGAGCTTCTCACCCTATCTCTAAGGGAGAGCCCGGACATCCTGCGGAGAAAACTCATTTCGGCCGCTTGTATCCGAGATCTCGTTCTTTCGGTCACGACCCATAGCTCGTGACCATAGGTGAGGGTAGGAGCGTAAATCGACCGGTAAATTGAGAGCTTTGCCTTTTGGCTCAGCTCTCTCTTCACCACAACGGACCGGTACAGGGTCCGCATTACTGCCGACGCTGCACCGATCCGCCTGTCGATCTCACGCTCCATCCTCCCCTCACTCGTGAACAAGACTCCAAGATACTTGAACTCCTCCACTTGGGGCAGGATCTCATCCCCGATCCGGAGAGGGCATTCCACCCTTTTCCGATCGAGGACCATGGACTCGGATTTGGAGGTGCTGACCCTCATCCCGACCGCTTCGCACTCGGCTGCGAACCGTTCCAGCGAGAGCTGGAGATCACGGCCTGAAGAAGCCAACAGCACCACGTCATCTGCAAAAAGCAGAGACGCGATGCTGAGGTCCCCAAACCGGACCCCCTCAACGCCTCGGCTGCGCCTAGAAATTCTGTCCATAAAAATTATGAACAGAATCGGTGACAAAGGGCAGCCTTGGCGGAGTCCAACCCTCACTGGGAACGAATCCGACTTACTGCCGGAAATGCGGACCAGACTCTGGCATCGGTGATACAGGGACCGAACCGCCCTTATCAGTTGGCTCGGCACCCCGTACCCCCGAAGCACCCTCCACAGAACCTCCCGAGGGACACGGTCGAACGCCTTCTCCAAGTCCACAAAACACATGTGGACTGGTTGGGCAAACTCCCATGCACCCTCGAGGATCCTGCCGAGGGTGTAGAGCTGGTCCACTGTTCCACGGCCAGGACGAAAGCCACACTGCTCCTCCTGAATCCGAGGTTCGACCTCCCGACGGACCCTCCTCTCCAGCACCCCTGAATAGACCTTACCAGGGAGGCTGAGGAGTGTGATTCCCCTGTAATTGGAACACACCCTCCGGTCCCCCTTCTTAAAGAGGGGAACCACCACCCCAGCCTGCCAATCCAGAGGCACTGTCCCCGATGTCCACGCAACGTTGTAGAGGCGTGTCAGCCATGACAGCCCCACAACATCCAGAGCCTTTAAGAACTCTGGGCGGATCTCATCCACCCCCGGGGCCTTGCCACCGAGGAGTTTTTTAACTACCTCAGTGACTTCGACCCCAGAGATTGGAGAATCCGCCTCAGAGTCTCTAGGCCCTGCTTCCTCAATGGAAGGCGTGTAGGTGGAATTGAGGAGGTCTTCGAAGTATTCTCCCCACCGACTCACGACGTCCCGAGTCGAGGTCAGCAGCACGCCATCCCCACTGTAAACAGTGTTGACGTTGCACTGCTTCCCCCTCCTGAGACGCCGGATGGTGGACCAGAATTTCCTCGAAGCCGTCCGAAAGTCATTCTCCATGGCCTCACCGAACTCCTCCCACGCCCGGGTTTTTGCCTCAGCAACCGCCGAAGCCGCGTTCCGCTTGGCCATCCGGTACCTGTCAGCTGCCTCCGGAGTCCCGCAGGCCAAAACGGCCCGATAGGACTCCTTCTTCAGCTTGACGGCATCCCTTACCGCCGGTGTCCACCAGCGGGTTCGGGGGTTGCCGCCACGACAGGCACCAACGACCTTACGGCCACAGCTCCGGTCGGCCGCCTCAACAATGGAGGCGCGGAACATGGTCCACTCAGACTCAATGTCCCCCGCCTCCCCCGGGACGTGGGAAAAGCTCTGCCGGAGGTGGGAGTTGAAGCTCTTCCTGACAGGAGATTCTGCCAGACGTTCCCAGCAGACCCTCACAGAGCGTTTGGGTCTGCCAGGTCGGACCGGCATCTTCCCCCACCATCGGAGCCAACCCACCACCAGGTGGTGATCAGTTGACAGCTCCGCCCCTCTCTTCACCCGAGTGTCCAAAACATGCGGCCGCAAATCCGATGACACGACTACAAAGTCGATCATCGAACTGCGGCCTAGGGTGTCCTGGTGCCAAGTGCACACATGGACACCCTTATGTTTGAACATGGTGTTCATTATTGAAAATCCGTGTCGAGCACAGAAGTCCAACAATAGAACACCGCTCGGGTTCAGATCAGGGGGGCCGTTCCTCCCAATCACGCCCTTCCAGGTCTCACTGTCATTGCCCACGTGAGCATTGAAGTCACCCAGTAGAACGATAGAGTCCCCAGAAGGAGCGCTCTCCAGCACTTCCTCCAGGGACCCCAAGAAGGGTGGGTACTCTGAGATGCTGTTTGGTGCATAGACACAAACAACAGTCAGGACCCGTCCCCCCACCCGAAGGCGGAGGGAGGCTACCCTCTCGTTCACCGGGGTGAACCCCAATGTGCAGGCGCCCAGCCGGGGGGCAATAAGTATACCCACACCTGTTCGACGCCTCTCACCGTGGGCAACTCCAGAGTGGAAGAGAGTCCAGCCCCTCTCGAGAGGGCTTGTACCGGAACCCAAACTGTGTGTGGAGGCTAGTCCGACTATATCTAGTCGGAATCTTTCTGCCTCGCACACCAGCTCGGGCTCCTTTCCAGCCAGAGAGGTGACATTCCATGTCCCAAGAGCCAGCTTCTGCAGCCGGGGATCAGACCGCCAAGGTCCCCGCCTTTGGCTGCCGCCCAGCTCACATTGCACCCGACCCCTTCGGCCCCTCCCACAGGTGGTGAGCCCATGGGAAGGGGGACCCACGTTTCCATTTCGGGCTATGCCCGGCCGGGCCCCATGGGCGAAGGCCCGGCCACCAGACGCTCGCCTTCGAGCCCCGCCTCCAGGCCTGGCTCCAGAGGGAGGCCCCGGTGACCCGCGTCCGGGCGAGGGAAAACTAAGTCCATTTATGTTACTCATCATAAGGGGCTTGTGAGCCGTGCTTTGTCTGGCCCCTCACCTAGGACCCGTTTGCCATGGGTGACCCTACCAGGGGCAAGAAGCCCCCGACAACATGGCTCCTAGGATCATAGGGGCACGCAAAACCCCTCCACCACGATAAGGTGACGACCCACTTTGAATTTCAAAATAGAAAATTTGGAAATTTTGCTAAGTGGGAAGGTGTGGAATAGGTAGGAAAAAGATGAACAGTTGAAAGTTGGAATGGGTCGAATCGGTCAAAAAATGTAGAAATTAGAGGTGAAAAACGGAATTTCGTGAAATTTTGTCGAAATTTTTAACGTGAAAACGTGAAATTTTTGAATTTGGGAATTTTGGGAATGTCGAGAATCATTCCGAATGTGGTTTGAATGTGCTGAATGAGGTGAATTTAAAAGGGGAATGACGTAAAAGTGAAATGTCGAATCTGCCATTGAGAATGAATGGGGAAAAATTTGTCGTAAATTCGCGAATTTTGCGAAATCGGAAAATTTTCGGAACGAGAAAAATGGAAGCGCTCATCTCGTGAATATTTGGAATACGTCAAAAGTGGAACGGAGTGAATCGGATGAACTATGTGGAAGAAGAAGCGGGACAAAAAAGTGTGGAGAATAAAATAGAATAATAATAATAACTAGAAAATGCAATTTCTGGAGAAATTGCGTGTGAAGGCGAAGACTTTGAATCACTTCTTGGGGAATGCTGGCGAATTATGCTGAAACGAGTTTAATTACTTGAGAAATGCCGAAAATAGAGGTGAAAAACGGAATTTTGGAGAATTTGGTGGAATTACAGAATTTTGGAGAATTTGGTTGAGTTTAAAATCTTAAAATGTGGAATTTATGGCAAGTGGAAATTTGGGGAATAGGTAGGAAAAAGATGAAGAGTTGAAAGTTGGAATGGGTTGAATCGGTTGAACAATGTGAAAATTAGAGTAGAAAAACGAAATTTTGGAGAATTTGGTTGAATTTCAAATTTGGGATTTTTGGTAAGTGGGAAGTTGTGTAATACGTAGGCAAAAGATGAAGAGTCGAAAGTTGGAATGGGTTGAATCGGTTGAAAAACGTACAAATTAGAGTCGAAAAACGAAATTTTGCAGAATTTGGTTGAATTTCAAATTTGGAATTTTTGGTAAGTGGGAAGTTGTGAAATAGGTAAGCAAAAGATGAAAAGTTGAAAGTTGGAATGGATTGAATTGGTTGCACAATGTAAAGATTAGAGTAGAAAAACAAAATGTTTGAGAATTTGGTTGAATTTCAAATTTTTAATTTTTAATATTTGGTAAGTGGGAAGTTGTGGAATAGGTAGGCAAAAGATGAAGAGTTGAAAGTTGGAATGGGTTGAATCGGTTGAACAATGTAGAAATTACAGTAGAAAAACGAAATTTTGGAGATTTTGGTTGAATTTCAAATTTGGAATTTTTGGTAAGTTGGAAGTTGTGGAATAGGTAGGCAAAAGATGAAGAGTTGAAAGTTGGAATGGGTTGAATCGGTTGAACAATGTAGAAATTAGAGTAGAAAAACAAAATGTTGGAGAATTTGGTTGAATTTCAAATATGGAATTTTTGTTAAGTGGGAAGTTGTGGAATAGGTAGGCAAAAGATGAAGAGTTGAAAGTTGGAATGGGTTGAATCGGTTGAACAATGTAGAAATTAGATTAGAAAAACGAAATTTTGGAGAATTTGGTTGAATTTCAAATTTGGAATTTTTGGTAAACGGGAAGTTGTGGAATAGGTAGGCAAAACATGAACAGTTGAAAGTTGGAATGAGTTGAATCGGTTAAAAAATGTAGAAATTAGAGTAGAAAAACAAAAATTTTGAGAATTTGGTTGAATTCCAAATTTGGAATTTTTGGTAAGTGGGAAGTTCTGAAATAGGTAAGCAAAAGATGAAAAGTTGAAAGTTGGAATGGATTGAATCGGTTTCACAATGTAAAGATTAGAGAAGAAAAACCAAATGTTTGAGAATTTGGTTGAATTTCAAATTTGGAATTTTTGGTAAGTGGGAAGTTGTGGAATAGGTAGGCAAAAGATGAAGAGTTGAAAGTTGGAACGGGTTGAATCGGTTGAACAATGTAGAAATTAGAGTAGAAAAATGACATTTTGTAGATTTTGGTTGAATTTCAAATTTGGAATTTTTGGTAAGTCGGAAGTTGTGGAATAGGTAGGCAAAAGATGAAGAGTTGAAAGTTGGAATGGGTTGAATCGGTTGAACAATGTAGAAATTAGAGTAGAAAAACAAAATGTTGAAGAATTTGGTTGAATTTCAAATATGGAATTTTTGGTAAGTGGGAAGTTGTGGAATAGATAGGCAAAAGATGAACAGTTGAAAGTTGGAATGAGTTGAATCGGTTGAACAATGTAGAAATTAGAGTAGAAAAACGAAATTTAGAAAGATTTGGTTGAATTTCAAATTTGGAATTTTTGGTAAACGGGAAGTTGTGGAATAGGTAGGCAAAACATGAACAGTTGAAAGTTGGAATGAGTTGAATCGGTTGAAAAATGTAGAAATTAGAGTAGAAAAACAAAATTTTTGAGAATTTGGTTGAATTCCAAATTTGAAAATTTGGAATTTTTCATAAGTTGGAAGTTGTGGAATAGTTAGAAAAAGATGAACAGTTGAAAGTTGGAATGGGTTGAATCGGTTGAAAAACGTAAAAGTTAGAGTGGAAAAACGAAATTTTGGAGAATTTGGTTGAATTTCAAATTTGGAATTTTTGGTAAGTGGGAAGTTGTGGAATAGGTAGGCAAAAGATGAACAGTTGAAAGTTGGAATGAGTTGAATCGGTTGAACAATGTAGAAAAAAGTGGAATGATGTAAATGTGAAATGTCGAATCTGCCATTAAGAATGAATGGGGAAAAATTTGTCGTAAGTTCGCGAATTTTGCGAAATCGGAAAATTTTCGGAACGAGAAAAATGGAAGCGCTCATCTCGTGAATATTTGGAACACGTCAAAAGTGGAACGGAGTGAATCGGATGAACTATGTGGAAGAAGAAGCGGGACAAAAAAGTGTGGAGAATAAAATATAATAATAATAATAATAATAGAGAATGGTGTAGAATAACATATGTGTGAAGGCCATCGCCTTCACACAACTAGAAAATGCAATTTCTGGAGAAATTGCGTGTGAAGGCGAAGACTTTGAATCACTTCTTGGGGAATGCTGGCGAATTATGCTGAAACGAGTTGAATTACTTGAGAAATGTAGAAAATAGAGGTGAAAAACGGAATTTTGGAGAATTTGGTGGAATTTCAGAATTTTGGAGAATTTGGTTGAGTTTAAAATCTTAAAATGTGGAATTTTTGGCAAGTGGAAATTTGGGGAATAGGTAGGAAAAGGATGAAGAGTTGAAAGTTGGAATGAGTTGAATCGGTTGAACAATGTGAAAATTAGAGTAGAAAAACACATTTTTGGAGAATTTGGTTGAATTTCAAATTTCAAAATTTGGAATTTTTTGTAAGAGGAAGTTGTGGAATAGGTAAGCAAAAGATGAAGAGTTGAAAGTTGGAATGGGTTGAATCGGTAGAGAAATGTAGAAATGAGAGTAGAAAAACGAAATTTTGGAAAATTTGGTTGAATTTCAAATTTGGGATTTTTGGTAAGTGGGAAGTTGTGTAATATGTAGGCAAAAGATGAAGAGTTGAAAGTTGGAATGGGTTGAATCGGTTGAAAAATGTACAAATTAGAGTCAAAAAACGAAATTTTGCAGAATTTGGTTGAATTTCAAATTTTGAATTTTTGGTAAGTGGGAAGTTGTGGAATAGGTAGGCAAAAGATGAAGAGTTGAAAGTTGGAATGGGTTGAATCGGTTGAACAATGTAGAAATTACAGTAGAAAAACGAAATTTTGGAGATTTTGGTTGAATTTCAAATTTGGAATTTTTGGTAAGTCGGAAGTTGTGGAATAGGTAGGCCAAAGATGAAGAGTTGAAAGTTGGAATCGGTTGAATCGGTTGAACAATGTAGAAATTAGAGTAGAAAAACAAAATGTTGGAGAATTTGGTTGAATTTCAAATATGGAATTTTTGGTAAGTGGGAAGTTGTGGAATAGGTAGGCAAAAGATGAAGAGTTGAAAGTTGGAATGGGTTGAATCGGTTGAACAATGTAGAAATTAGATTAGAAAAACGAAATTTTGGAGAATTTGGTTGAATTTCAAATTTGGAATTTTTGGTAAACGGGAAGTTGTGGAATAGGTAGGCAAAACATGAACAGTTGAAAGTTGGAATGAGTTGAATCGGTTAAAAAATGTAGAAATTAGAGTAGAAAAACAAAATTTTTGAGAATTTGGTTGAATTCCAAATTTGGAATTTTTGGTAAGTCGGAAGTTGTGGAATAGGTAGGCAAAAGTTGAAGAGTTGAAAGTTGGAATGGGTTGAATCGGTTGAACAATGTAGAAATTAGAGTAGAAAAACAAAATGTTGGAGAATTTGGTTGAATTTCAAATATGGAATTTTTGGTAAGTGGGAAGTTGTGGAATAGGTAGGCAAAAGATGAAGAGTTGAAAGTTGGAATGGGTTGAATCGGTTGAACAATGTAGAAATTAGATTAGAAAAACGAAATTTTGGAGAATTTGGTTGAATTTCAAATTTGGAATTTTTGGTAAACGGGAAGTTGTGGAATAGGTAGGCAAAACATGAACAGTTGAAAGTTGGAATGAGTTGAATCGGTTAAAAAATGTAGAAATTAGAGTAGAAAAACAAAATGTTGGAGAATTTGGTTGAATTTCAAATATGGAATTTTTGGTAAGTGGGAAGTTGTGGAATAGGTAGGCAAAACATGAACAGTTGAAAGTTGGAATGAGTTGAATCGGTTGAAAAATGTAGAAATTAGAGTAGAAAAACAAAATTTTTGAGAATTTGGTTGAATTCCAAATTTGAAAATTTGGAATTTTTCATAAGTTGGAAGTTGTGGAATAGTTAGAAAAAGATGAACAGTTGAAAGTTGGAATGGGTTGAATCGGTTGAAAAACGTAAAAGTTAGAGTGGAAAAACGAAATTTTGGAGAATTTGGTTGAATTTCAAATTTGGAATTTTTGGTAAGTGGGAAGTTGTGGAATAGGTAGGCAAAAGATGAACAGTTGAAAGTTGGAATGAGTTGAATCGGTTGAAAAATGTAGAAAAAAGTGGAATGATGTAAATGTGAAATGTCGAATCTGCCATTAAGAATGAATGGGGAAAAATTTGTCGTAAGTTCGCGAATTTTGCGAAATCGGAAAATTTTCGGAACGAGAAAAATGGAAGCGCTCATCTCGTGAATATTTGGAACACGTCAAAAGTGGAACGGAGTGAATCGGATGAATTATGTGGAAGAAGAAGCGGGACAAAAAAGTGTGGAGAATAAAATATAATAATAATAACTAGAAAATGCAATTTCTGGAGAAATTGCGTGTGAAGGCGAAGACTTTGAATCACTTCTTGGGGAATGATGCCGAATGATGTTGAAATGAGTTGAATTTCTTGAGAAAATAGAAGTGTAATACTAAATTTTGGAGAATTTGGTTGAATTTCAAATTTGAAAGTTAGGAATTTTTGGTAAGTAGAAAGTTGTGGAATAGGTAGAAAAATGATGAACAGTTGAAAGTTGGAATGGGTAGAATCGGTTGAAAAATGTAGAAATTAGAGTAGAAAGACGAAATTTAGAAAAATTTGGTTGAATTTCAAATTTGGAATTTTTGGCAAATGGGAAGTTGTGGAATAGGTTGGCAAAAGATGAACAGTTGAAAGTTGGAATGAGTTGAATAAGTTGAAAAATGTAGAAATTAGAGTCGAAAAACGAAAATTTGGAGAATTTGGTTGAATTTCAAATTTGGAATTTTTGATCAGTGGGAAGTTGTGGAATAGGTAGGCAAAAGATGAACAGTTGAAAGTTGGAATGGGTAGAATTGGTTGAAAAATGTAGAAATTAGAGTAAAACGAAATTTTGAAAAATGTGGTTGAATTTCAAATTTGGAATTTTTGGTAAACGGGAAGTTGTGGAATAGGTAGGCAAAAGATGAACAGTTGAAAGTTGGAATGGGTTAAATCGGTTGAACAATGTAGAAATTAGAGTAGAAAAATGAAATTTTGGGTAATTTGGTTGAATTTGAAATTTGGAATTTTTGGTAGGTGGGACGTTGTGCAATAGGTAGGCAAAAGATGAACAGTTGAAAGTTGGAATGGGTAGAATCGGTTGAAAAATGTAGAAATTAGAGTAGAAAAACGAAATTTAGAAAAATTTGGTTGAATTTCAAATTTGGAATTTTTGGCAAATGGGAAGTTGTGGAATAGGTTGGCAAAAGATGAACAGTTGAAAGTTGGAATGAGTTGAATCGGTTGAAAAATGTAGAAGTTAGAGTAGAAGAACGAAATTTTGGAGAATTTGGTTGAATTTCAAATTTAAAAATTTGGAGTTTTTGGTAGGTGAGAAGTTGTGGAATAGGCAGGCAAAAGATGAACAGTTGAAAGTTGGAATGGGTTGAATCGGTTGAAAAACGTAGAAGTTAGAGTAGAAAAACGAAATTTTGGAGAATTTGGTTGAATTTCAAATTTGAAATTTTGGAATTTTTGGTAGGTGAGAAGTTGTGGAATAGGCAGGCAAAAGATGAACAGTTGAAAGTTGGAATGGGTTGAATCGGTTGAAAAATGTAGAAGTTAGAGTAGAAAAACGAAATTACGAAGAATTTGGTTGAATTTCAAATTTGAAAATTTGGAATTTTTTTGTAAGTGGGAAGTTGTGGAATAGGTAGGCAAAAGATGAACAGTTGGAAGTTGGAACGGGTTGAATCGGTCGAAAAATGTAGAAATTAGAGGTGAAAAACGAAATTTCGTGAAATTTTGTCGGAATTTTTAACGAGAAAACGTGAAATTTTTGAATTTGGGAATTTTGGGAATGTCGAGAATCATTCCGAATGTGGTTTGAATGTGCTGAATGAGGTGAATGTAAAAGGGGAATGACGTAAATGTGAAATGTCGAATCTGCCATTGAGAATGAATGGGGAAAAATTTGTCGTAAATTCGCGAATTTTGCGAAATCGGAAAATTTTCGGAACGAGAAAAATGGAAGCGCTCATCTCGTGAATATTTGGAATACGTCAAAAGTGGAACGGAGTGAATCGGATGAATTATGTGGAAGAAGAAGCGGGACAAAAAAGTGGCGGGAATAAAATAGAATAATAATAATAACTAGAAAATGCAATTTCTGGAGAAATTGCGTGTGAAGGCGAAGACTTTGAATCACTTCTTGGGGAATGCTGGCGAATTATGCTGAAACGAGTTGAATTACTTGAGAAATGCCGAAAATAGAGGTGAAAAACGGAATTTTGGAGAATTTGGTGGAATTTCAGAATTTTGGAGAATTTGGTTGAGTTTAAAATCTTAAAATGTGGAATTTATGGCAAGTGGAAATTTGGGGAATAGGTAGGAAAAAGATGAAGAGTTGAAAGTTGGAATGGGTTGAATCGGTTGAACAATGTGAAAATTAGAGTAGAAAAACGAAATTTTGGAGAATTTGGTTGAATTTCAAATTTGGGATTTTTGGTAAGTGGGAAGTTGTGTAATACGTAGGCAAAAGATGAAGAGTCGAAAGTTGGAATGGGTTGAATCGGTTGAAAAACGTACAAATTAGAGTCGAAAAACGAAATTTTGCAGAATTTGGTTGAATTTCAAATTTGGAATTTTTGGTAAGTGGGAAGTTGTGAAATAGGTAAGCAAAAGATGAAAAGTTGAAAGTTGGAATGGATTGAATTGGTTGCACAATGTAAAGATTAGAGTAGAAAAACAAAATGTTTGAGAATTTGGTTGAATTTCAAATTTTTAATTTTTAATTTTTGGTAAGTGGGAAGTTGTGGAATAGGTAGGCAAAAGATGAAGAGTTGAAAGTTGGAATGGGTTGAATCGGTTGAACAATGTAGAAATTACAGTAGAAAAACGAAATTTTGGAGATTTTGGTTGAATTTCAAATTTGGAATTTTTGGTAAGTTGGAAGTTGTGGAATAGGTAGGCAAAAGATGAAGAGTTGAAAGTTGGAATGGGTTGAATCGGTTGAACAATGTAGAAATTAGAGTAGAAAAACAAAATGTTGGAGAATTTGGTTGAATTTCAAATATGGAATTTTTGTTAAGTGGGAAGTTGTGGAATAGGTAGGCAAAAGATGAAGAGTTGAAAGTTGGAATGGGTTGAATCGGTTGAACAATGTAGAAATTAGATTAGAAAAACGAAATTTTGGAGAATTTGGTTGAATTTCAAATTTGGAATTTTTGGTAAACGGGAAGTTGTGGAATAGGTAGGCAAAACATGAACAGTTGAAAGTTGGAATGAGTTGAATCGGTTAAAAAATGTAGAAATTAGAGTAGAAAAACAAAAATTTTGAGAATTTGGTTGAATTCCAAATTTGGAATTTTTGGTAAGTGGGAAGTTCTGAAATAGGTAAGCAAAAGATGAAAAGTTGAAAGTTGGAATGGATTGAATCGGTTTCACAATGTAAAGATTAGAGAAGAAAAACCAAATGTTTGAGAATTTGGTTGAATTTCAAATTTGGAATTTTTGGTAAGTGGGAAGTTGTGGAATAGGTAGGCAAAAGATGAAGAGTTGAAAGTTGGAA
Organism: Syngnathus scovelli; assembly: GCF_024217435.2. NCBI lineage: Eukaryota > Metazoa > Chordata > Actinopteri > Syngnathiformes > Syngnathidae > Syngnathus > Syngnathus scovelli. The sequence goes on from NC_090855.1 coordinate 16,838,096, forward strand.
CGGGTTGAATCGGTTGAACAATGTAGAAATTAGAGTAGAAAAACGACATTTTGTAGATTTTGGTTGAATTTCAAATTTGGAATTTTTGGTAAGTCGGAAGTTGTGGAATAGGTAGGCAAAAGTTGAAGAGTTGAAAGTTGGAATGGGTTGAATCGGTTGAACAATGTAGAAATTAGAGTAGAAAAACAAAATGTTGAAGAATTTGGTTGAATTTCAAATATGGAATTTTTGGTAAGTGGGAAGTTGTGGAATAGATAGGCAAAAGATGAACAGTTGAAAGTTGGAATGAGTTGAATCGGTTGAACAATGTAGAAATTAGAGTAGAAAAACGAAATTTAGAAAGATTTGGTTGAATTTCAAATTTGGAATTTTTGGTAAACGGGAAGTTGTGGAATAGGTAGGCAAAACATGAACAGTTGAAAGTTGGAATGAGTTGAATCGGTTGAAAAATGTAGAAATTAGAGTAGAAAAACAAAATTTTTGAGAATTTGGTTGAATTCCAAATTTGAAAATTTGGAATTTTTCATAAGTTGGAAGTTGTGGAATAGTTAGAAAAAGATGAACAGTTGAAAGTTGGAATGGGTTGAATCGGTTGAAAAACGTAAAAGTTAGAGTGGAAAAACGAAATTTTGGAGAATTTGGTTGAATTTCAAATTTGGAATTTTTGGTAAGTGGGAAGTTGTGGAATAGGTAGGCAAAAGATGAACAGTTGAAAGTTGGAATGAGTTGAATCGGTTGAACAATGTAGAAAAAAGTGGAATGATGTAAATGTGAAATGTCGAATCTGCCATTAAGAATGAATGGGGAAAAATTTGTCGTAAGTTCGCGAATTTTGCGAAATCGGAAAATTTTCGGAACGAGAAAAATGGAAGCGCTCATCTCGTGAATATTTGGAATACGTCAAAAGTGGAACGGAGTGAATCGGATGAATTATGTGGAAGAAGAAGCGGGACAAAAAAGTGGCGGGAATAAAATAGAATAATAATAATAACTAGAAATTGCAATTTCTGGAGAAATTGCGTGTGAAGGCGAAGACTTTGAATCACTTCTTGGCGAATGCTGGCGAATTATGCTGAAACGAGTTGAATTACTTGAGAAATGTAGAAAATAGAGGTGAAAAACGGAATTTTGGAGAATTTGGTGGAATTTCAGAATTTTGGAGAATTTGGTTGAGTTTAAAATCTTAAAATGTGGAATTTATGGCAAGTGGAAATTTGGGGAATAGGTAGGAAAAAGATGAAGAGTTGAAAGTTGGAATGGGTTGAATCGGTTGAAAAATGTACAAATTAGAGTCGAAAAACGAAATTTTTCCGAATTTGGTTGAATTTCAAATTTGGAATTTTTGGTAAGTGGGAAGTTGTGAAATAGGTAAGCAAAAGATGAAAAGTTGAAAGTTGGAATGGATTGAATCGGTTGCACAATGTAAAGATTAGAGTAGAAAAACAAAATGTTTGAGAATTTGGTTGAATTTCAAATTTTTAATTTTTAATTTTTGGTAAGTGGGAAGTTGTGGAATAGGTAGGCAAAAGATGAAGAGTTGAAAGTTGGAATGGGTTGAATCGGTTGAACAATGTAGAAATTAGAGTAGAAAAACAAAATGTTGGAGAATTTGGTTGAATTTCAAATATGGAATTTTTGGTAAGTGGGAAGTTGTGGAATAGGTAGGCAAAAGAAGAAGAGTTGAAAGTTGGAATGGGTTGAATCGGTTGAACAATGTAGAAATTAGAGTAGAAAAACAAAATGTTGGAGAATTTGGTTGAATTTCAAATATGGAAATTTTGGTAAGTGGGAAGTTGTGGAATAGGTAGGCAAAAGATGAAGAGTTGAAAGTTGGAATGGGTTGAATCGGTTGAACAATGTAGAAATTAGATTAGAAAAACGAAATTTTGGAGAATTTGGTTGAATTTCAAATTTGGAATTTTTGGTAAACGGGAAGTTGTGGAATAGGTAGGCAAAACATGAACAGTTGAAAGTTGGAATGAGTTGAATCGGTTAAAAAATGTAGAAATTAGAGTAGAAAAACAAAATTTTTGAGAATTTGGTTGAATTCCAAATTTGGAAATTTTGGTAAGTGGGAAGTTGTGAAATAGGTAAGCAAAAGATGTAAAGTTGAAAGTTGGAATGGATTGAATCGGTTTCACAATGTAAAGATTAGAGAAGAAAAACCAAATGTTTGAGAATTTGGTTGAATTTCAAATTTGGAATTTTTGGTAAGTGGGAAGTTGTGGAATAGGTAGGCAAAAGATGAAGAGTTGAAAGTTGGAACGGGTTGAATCGGTTGAACAATGTAGAAATTAGAGTAGAAAAACGAAATTTTGGAGATTTTGGTTGAATTTCAAATTTGGAATTTTTGGTAAGTCGGAAGTTGTGGAATAGGTAGGCAAAAGATGAAGAGTTGAAAGTTGGAATGGGTTGAATCGGTTGAACAATGTAGAAATTAGAGTAGAAAAACAAAATGTTGGAGAATTTGGTTGAATTTCAAATATGGAATTTTTGGTAAGTGGGAAGTTGTGGAATAGATAGGCAAAAGATGAACAGTTGAAAGTTGGAATGAGTAGAATCGGTTGAACAATGTAGAAATTAGAGTAGAAAAACGAAATTTAGAAAGATTTGGTTGAATTTCAAATTTGGAATTTTTGGTAAACGGGAAGTTGTGGAATAGGTAGGCAAAACATGAACAGTTGAAAGTTGGAATGAGTTAAATCGGTTGAAAAATGTAGAAATTAGAGTAGAAAAACAAAATTTTTGAGAATTTGGTTGAATTCCAAATTTGAAAATTTGGAATTTTTCATAAGTTGGAAGTTGTGGAATAGTTAGAAAAAGATGAACAGTTGAAAGTTGGAATGGGTTGAATCGGTTGAAAAACGTAAAAGTTAGAGTGGAAAAACGAAATTTTGGAGAATTTGGTTGAATTTCAAATTTGGAATTTTTGGTAAGTGGGAAGTTGTGGAATAGGTAGGCAAAAGATGAACAGTTGAAAGTTGGAATGAGTTGAATCGGTTGAACAATGTAGAAAAAAGTGGAATGATGTAAATGTGAAATGTCGAATCTGCCATTAAGAATGAATGGGGAAAAATTTGTCGTAAGTTCGCGAATTTTGCGAAATCGGAAAATTTTCGGAACGAGAAAAATGGAAGCGCTCATCTCGTGAATATTTGGAACGCGTGAAAAGTGGAACGGAGTGAATCGGATGAACTATGTGGAAGAAGAAGCGGGACAAAAAAGTGGCGGGAATAAAATAGAAGAATAATAATAATAACTAGAAAATGCAATTTCTGGAGAAATTGCGTGTGAAGGCGAAGACTTTGAATCACTTCTTGGCGAATGCTGGCGAATTATGCTGAAACGAGTTGAATTACTTGAGAAATGTAGAAAATAGAGGTGAAAAACGGAATTTTGGAGAATTTGGTGGAATTTCAGAATTTTGGAGAATTTGGTTGAGTTTAAAATCTTAAAATGTGGAATTTATGGCAAGTGGAAATTTGGGGAATAGGTAGGAAAAAGATGAAGAGTTGAAAGTTGGAATGAGTTGAATCGGTTGAACAATGTGAAAATTAGAGTAGAAAAACACATTTTTGGAGAATTTGGTTGAATTTCAAAATTTGGAATTTTTTGTAAGGGGAAATTGTGGAATAGGTAAGCAAAAGATGAAGAGTTGAAAGTTGGAATGGGTTGAATCGGTAGAGAAATGTAGAAATGAGAGTAGAAAAACGAAATTTTGGAGAATTTGGTTGAATTTCAAATTTGGGATTTTTGGTAAGTGGGAAGTTGTGTAATACGTAGGCAAAAGATGAAGAGTTGAAAGTTGGAATGGGTTGAATCGGTTGAAAAATGTACAAATTAGAGTCGAAAAACGAAATTTTGCAGAATTTGGTTGAATTTCAAATTTGGAATTTTTGGTAAGTGGGAAGTTGTGAAATAGGTAAGCAAAAGATGAAAAGTTGAAAGTTGGAATGGATTGAATCGGTTGCACAATGTAAAGATTAGAGTAGAAAAACAAAATGTTTGAGAATTTGGTTGAATTTCAAATTTTTAATTTTTAATTTTTGGTAAGTGGGAAATTGTGGAATAGGTAGGCAAAAGATGAAGAGTTGAAAGTTGGAATGGGTTGAATCGGTTGAACAATGTAGAAATTACAGTAGAAAAACGAAATTTTGGAGATTTTGGTTGAATTTCAAATTTGGAATTTTTGGTAAGTCGGAAGTTGTGGAATAGGTAGGCCAAAGATGAAGAGTTGAAAGTTGGAATGGGTTGAATCGGTTGAACAATGTAGAAATTAGATTAGAAAAACGAAATTTTGGAGAATTTGGTTGAATTTCAAATTTGGAATTTTTGGTAAACGGGAAGTTGTGGAATAGGTAGGCAAAACATGAACAGTTGAAAGTTGGAATGAGTTGAATCGGTTAAAAAATGTAGAAATTAGAGTAGAAAAACAAAATGTTGGAGAATTTGGTTGAATTTCAAATATGGAATTTTTGGTAAGTGGGAAGTTGTGGAATAGGTAGGCAAAACATGAACAGTTGAAAGTTGGAATGGGTTGAATCGGTTGAACAATGTAGAAATTAGATTAGAAAAACGAAATTTTGGAGAATTTGGTTGAATTTCAAATTTGGAATTTTTGGTAAACGGGAAGTTGTGGAATAGGTAGGCAAAACATGAACAGTTGAAAGTTGGAATGAGTTGAATCGGTTAAAAAATGTAGAAATTAGAGTAGAAAAACAAAATTTTTGAGAATTTGGTTGAATTCCAAATTTGGAATTTTTGGTAAGTCGGAAGTTGTGGAATAGGTAGGCAAAAGTTGAAGAGTTGAAAGTTGGAATGGGTTGAATCGGTTGAACAATGTAGAAATTAGAGTAGAAAAACAAAATGTTGGAGAATTTGGTTGAATTTCAAATATGGAATTTTTGGTAAGTGGGAAGTTGTGGAATAGGTAGGCAAAAGATGAAGAGTTGAAAGTTGGAATGGGTTGAATCGGTTGAACAATGTAGAAATTAGATTAGAAAAACGAAATTTTGGAGAATTTGGTTGAATTTCAAATTTGGAATTTTTGGTAAACGGGAAGTTGTGGAATAGGTAGGCAAACATGAACAGTTGAAAGTTGGAATGAGTTGAATCGGTTAAAAAATGTAGAAATTAGAGTAGAAAAACAAAATTTTTGAGAATTTGGTTGAATTCCAAATTTGGAATTTTTGGTAAGTCGGAAGTTGTGGAATAGGTAGGCAAAAGATGAAGAGTTGAAAGTTGGAATGGGTTGAATCGGTTGAACAATGTAGAAATTAGAGTAGAAAAACAAAATGTTGGAGAATTTGGTTGAATTTCAAATATGGAATTTTTGGTAAGTGGGAAGTTGTGGAATAGGTAGGCAAAAGATGAAGAGTTGAAAGTTGGAATGGGTTGAATCGGTTGAACAATGTAGAAATTAGATTAGAAAAACGAAATTTTGGAGAATTTGGTTGAATTTCAAATTTGGAATTTTTGGTAAACGGGAAGTTGTGGAATAGGTAGGCAAAACATGAACAGTTGAAAGTTGGAATGAGTTGAATCGGTTAAAAATGTAGAAATTAGAGTAGAAAAACAAAATGTTGGAGAATTTGGTTGAATTTCAAATATGGAATTTTTGGTAAGTGGGAAGTTGTGGAATAGGTAGGCAAAACATGAACAGTTGAAAGTTGGAATGAGTTGAATCGGTTGAAAAATGTAGAAATTAGAGTAGAAAAACAAAATTTTTGAGAATTTGGTTGAATTCCAAATTTGAAAATTTGGAATTTTTCATAAGTTGGAGGTTGTGGAATAGTTAGAAAAAGATGAACAGTTGAAAGTTGGAATGGGTTGAATCGGTTGAAAAACGTAAAAGTTAGAGTGGAAAAACGAAATTTTGGAGAATTTGGTTGAATTTCAAATTTGGAATTTTTGGTAAGTGGGAAGTTGTGGAATAGGTAGGCAAAAGATGAACAGTTGAAAGTTGGAATGAGTTGAATCGGTTGAACAATGTAGAAAAAAGTGGAATGATGTAAATGTGAAATGTCGAATCTGCCATTAAGAATGAATGGGGAAAAATTTGTCGTAAGTTCGCGAATTTTGCGAAATCGGAAAATTTTCGGAACGAGAAAAATGGAAGCGCTCATCTCGTGAATATTTGGAACGCGTCAAAAGTGGAACGGAGTGAATCGGATGAACTATGTGGAAGAAGAAGCGAGACAAAAAAGTGTGGAGAATAAAATAGAAGAATAATAATAATAATAATAATAGAGAATGGTGTAGAATAACATATGTGTGAAGGCCATCGCCTTCACACAATAATAGAGAATGGTGTAGAATAACATATGTGTGAAGGCCATCGCCTTCACACAATAATAATAATAATAATAATAATAATAGAGAATGGTGTAGAATAACATATGTGTGAAGGCCATCGCCTTCACACAATAATAATAATAGAGAATGGTGTAGAATAACATATGTGTGAAGGCCATCGCCTTCACACAACTAGAATTGCAATTTCTGGAGAAATTGCGTGTGAAGGCGAAGACCTTCGCACTATTGTTATTCTACTTTAAGCGGGAAGAATAAAAAGGAAATTAAATTATTATAAAATAAATGGGAAAATGACAAAAGTTATAAATGATAAATGATAAAAATGATAAGCGGGAAGAATATAAAGGAAATTAAATTATTTATACAATAAATGGGAAAATGACGAGAGTTACAAATGATAAGCGGGAAGAATAAAAAGGTTATTATTAAAATAAATGGTAAAATGACAAGTTACAAATCATAAGCGTAAAAAATAAGAAGCAGTGAATAAAAAGGAAAAAAAACAGTACCCACAGTTGGAATCGAACTCACACAGGGACATGTCTAGAGTTAAGAAGTGCCCACGTTACCACCTGAGCTAATTGGTTTTCTCTTTTAAGGTGGTGAAATTCGCTTAATGTGATGAATGTTCATGTTGAATACGCCATTAAGAATGAATGTGTAATTTTGCACCACAAATGTACTAATTATGCAAAAACGATAAATGTTTATGACGAAAAAAACCGCAGCCAGTGTCGTGTGAGTTTGTGTAATGGTGAGACGCCCAATGTGACACATGTAAAATTCGAACCCACGCAGGGAAATGGCTCGTGTTGAAACTGCCATTAAGAATGAATGGGGAATTATAAGTCACAAATTTGCTAATTACACAAAAACGGTAAACGTTAAGAACAAAAAAAATGGTAGCAAGCATGACATGAATTTTTGGAATGTGTGAAAGTTTGAACGGGGTGAATCGGTTGAAGCATGTAGGACTAGTTAGGTGCCAAAAAAGTGGGCGGAATAAGTTGTTTAATAATAATAATAATAATAATAATAATAAAGTAGAATAACAATGTGTGAAGGCCTTCGCCTTCACACAACTAGAAAATGCAATTTCTGGAGAAATTGCGTGTGAAGGCGAAGACTTTGAATCACTTCTTGGGGAATGATGCCGAATGATGTTGAAATGAGTTGAATTTCTTGAGAAATGTGGAAAATAGAAGTGTAATACTAAATTTTGGAGAATTTGGTTGAATTTCAAATTTGAAGTTTGGAATTTGTGGTAAGTGGGAGGTTGTGGAATAGGTAGGCAAAATGAACAGTTGAATGTTGGAACGGGTTGAATCGGTTAAAAAATGTAGACGTGAGAGCAAATGTTGAATCTCAGTAGAGAATGAATGGGAATTAAAAGAAAAAGCAATTGCGCCAAAATATTTTGAAATTTGGAACAAAACGAAAATAAATAGCTTCAGGAGGTTCACTTTTGGAGTTAAAATGTTGAAATGGGTTCAATCGGACAAAAAATGCAAAAGTTAGCGACTAATGTAGCTATTTAGGGCAGTTAATGTTGAAATAAGGTCACTTCCGGGGTGATTTGGGTCACTTCCGGTCTATTTGAGTCACTTCCGGTTTGAATAGAGGCACTTCCGGTCTAGCTGAGGTCACTTCCGGTTTATTTGGGGTCACTTCCGGTTTAAAAAGGTCACTTCCGGTTTAAAAAGGTCACTTCCGGTTTGATTTGAGGTCACTTCCGGTTTACCTAAGGTCACTTCCTGTTTACCTAAGGTCACTTCCGGTTCGATTTGGGGCACTTCCGGTTCATTCTAGGGTCATTGGGAGCACTTCAGGGTCAATCCAAGATGGCCGCCACACTGGAAGTGGGGGTCAAGGGTTGAATTGTGTAAGCATAGTGGAAGTGGGGGTGAAGGGGGTGAATATGGTAAGGATGAGGTGACCAAAGTGAATAAAGTTGGAATGGGTTGAATCGGTTGAAAAATGTAGAAATTAGAGTAGAAAAACCAAATTTTGTAGAATTTGGTTGAATTTCAAAATTGAAAATTTGGAAATTTTGGTAAGTGGGAAGGTGCTGAATAGGTAGGCAAAAGATGAACAGTTGAAAGTTGGAATGGGTTGAATCGGTTGAAAAACGTAGAAGTTAGAGTAGAAAAACGAAATTTTGGAGAATTTGGTTGAATTTCAAATTTGAAATTTTGGAATTTTTGGTAGGTGAGAAGTTGTGGAATAGGCAGGCAAAAGATGAACAGTTGAAAATTGGAATGGGTTGAATCGGTTGAAAAATGTAGAAACTAGAGGTGAAAAACGAAATTTCGTGAAATTTTGTCGGAATTTTTAACGTGAAAACGTGAAATTTTTGAATTTGGGAATTTTGGGAATGTCGAGAATCATTCCGAATGTGGTTTGAATGTGCTGAATGAGGTGAATTTAAAAGGGGAATGACGTAAATGTGAAATGTAGAATCTGCCATTGAGAATGAATGGGGAAAAATTTGTCGTAAATTCGCGAATTTTGCGAAATCGGAAAATTTTCGGAACGAGAAAAATGGAAGCGCTCATCTCGTGAATATTTGGAATACGTCAAAAGTGGAACGGAGTGAATCGGATGAATTATGTGGAAGAAGAAGCGGGACAAAAAAGTGTGGAGAATAAAATAGAAGAATAATAATAATAACTAGAAAATGCAATTTCTGGAGAAATTGCGTGTGAAGGCGAAGACTTTGAATCACTTCTTTGGGAATGCTGGCGAATTATGCTGAAACGAGTTGAATTACTTGAGAAATGTAGAAAATAGCGGTGAAAAACGGAATTTTGGAGAATTTGGTGGAATTTCAGAATTTTGGAGAATTTGGTTGAGTTTAAAATCTTAAAATGTGGAATTTATGGCAAGTGGAAATTTGGGGAATAGGTAGGAAAAAGATGAAGAGTTGAAAGTTGGAATGGGTTGAATTGGTTGAACAATGTGAAAATTAGAGTAGAAAAACACATTTTTGGAGAATTTGATTGAATTTCAAATTTCAAAATTTGGAATTTTTTGTAAGGGGAAGTTGTGGAATAGGTAAGCAAAAGATGAAGAGTTGAAAGTTGGAATGGGTTGAATCGGTAGAGAAATGTAGAAATGAGAGTACAAAAACGAAATTTTGGAGAATTTGGTTGAATTTCAAATTTGGGATTTTTGGTAAGTGGGAAGTTGTGTAATACGTAGGCAAAAGATGAAGAGTTGAAAGTTGGAATGGGTTGAATCGGTTGAAAAATGTACAAATTAGAGTCGAAAAACGAAATTTTGCAGAATTTGGTTGAATTTCAAATTTGGAATTTTTGGTAAGTGGGAAGTTGTGAAATAGGTAAGCAAAAGATGAAAAGTTGAAAGTTGGAATGGAGTGAATCGGTTGCACAATGTAAAGATTAGAGTAGAAAAACAAAATGTTTGAGACTTTGGTTGAATTTCAAATTTTTAATTTTTGATTTTTGGTAAGTGGGAAGTTGTGGAATAGGTAGGCAAAAGATGAAGAGTTGAAAGTTGGAATGGGTTGAATCGGTTGAACAATGTAGAAATTACAGTAGAAAAACGAAATTTTGGAGATTTTGGTTGAATTTCAAATTTGGAATTTTTGGTAAGTCGGAAGTTGTGGAATAGGTAGGCAAAAGATGAAGAGTTGAAAGTTGGAATGGGTTGAATCGGTTGAACAATGTAGAAATTAGAGTAGAAAAACAAAATGTTGGAGAATTTGGTTGAATTTCAAATATGGAATTTTTGGTAAGTGGGAAGTTGTGGAATAGGTTGGCAAAAGATGAAAAGTTGAAAGTTGGAATGGGTTGAATCGGTTGAACAATGTAGAAGTTAGATTAGAAAAACGAAATTTTGGAGAATTTGGTTGAATTTCAAATTTGGAATTTTTGGTAAACGGGAAGTTGTGGAATAGGTAGGCAAAACATGAACAGTTGAAAGTTGGAATGAGTTGAATCGGTTAAAAAATGTAGAAATTAGAGTAGAAAAACAAAATTTTTGAGAATTTGGTTGAATTTCAAATTTGGAATTTTTGGTAAGTCGGAAGTTGTGGAATAGGTAGGCAAAAGATGAAGAGTTGAAAGTTGGAATGGGTTGAATCGGTTGAACAATGTAGAAATTAGAGTAGAAAAACGAAATTTAGAAAGATTTGGTTGAATTTCAAATTTGGAATTTTTGGTAAACGGGAAGTTGTGGAATAGGTAGGCAAAACATGAACAGTTGAAAGTTGGAATGAGTTGAATCGGTTGAAAAATGTAGAAATTAGAGTAGAAAAACAAAATTTTTGAGAATTTGGTTGAATTCCAAATTTGAAAATTTGGAATTTTTCATAAGTTGGAAGTTGTGGCATAGTTAGAAAAAGATGAACAGTTGAAAGTTGGAATGGGTTGAATCGGTTGAAAAACGTAAAAGTTAGAGTGGAAAAACGAAATTTTGGAGAATTTGGTTGAATTTCAAATTTGGAATTTTTGGTAAGTGGGAAGTTGTGGAATAGGTAGGCAAAAGATGAACAATTGAAAGTTGGAATGAGTTGAATCGGTTGAACAATGTAGAAAAAAGTGGAATGATGTGAAATGTCGAATCTGCCATTAAGAATGAATGGGGAAAAATTTGTCGTAAGTTCGCGAATTTTGCGAAATCGGAAAATTTTCGGAACGAGAAAAATGGAAGCGCTCATCTCGTGAATATTTGGAACACGTCAAAAGTGGAACGGAGTGAATCGGATGAACTATGTGGAAGAAGAAGCGGGACAAAAAAGTGTGGAGAATAAAATAGAATAATAATAATAACTAGAAAATGCAATTTCTGGAGAAATTGCGTGTGAAGGCGAAGACTTTGAATCACTTCTTGGGGAATGATGCCGAATGATGTTGAAATGAGTTGAATTTCTTGAGAAATGTGGAAAATAGAAGTGTAATACTAAATTTTTGAGAATATGGTTGAATTTCAAATTTGATTTTTGGAATTTTTGGGAAGTGGAAAGTTGTGGAATAGGCAGGCAAAGGATGAACAGTTGAATGTTGGAACGGGTTGAATCGGTTAAAAAATGTAGAAGTGAGAGCAAATGTTGAATCCCCATAGAGAATGAATGGGAATTAAAAGAAAAAGCAATTGCGCCAAAATATTTTGAAATTTGGAACAAAACGTAAAAAAACAGCTTCAGGAGGTTCACTTTTGGGGTTAAAATGTTGAAACGGGTTCAATCGGACAAAAAATGCAAAAGTTAGCGCCTAATGTAGCTATTTATGGCAGTTAATGTTGAAATAAGTTCACTTCCGGGTTGATTTGGGTCACTTCCGGTCCATTTGGGTCACTTCCGGTCTGATTAGAGGCACTTCCGGTCCAGCTGAGGTCACTTCCGGTTTATTTGGGGTCACTTCCGGTTTAAAAAGGTCACTTCCGGTTTAAAAAGGTCACTTCCGGTTTGATTTGGGGTCACTTCCGGTTTACCTGAGGTCACTTCCTGTTTACCTAAGGTCACTTCCGGTTTGATTTGGGCCACTTCCGGTTCATTCTAGGTTCATTGGGAGCACTTCAGGGTCAATCCAAGATGGCCGCCACACTGGAAGTGGGGGTCAAGGGTTGAATTTTGTAAGCATAGTGGAAGTGGGGGTGAAGGGGGTGAATATGGTAAGGATGAGGTGACCAAAGTGAATAAAGTTGGAATGGGTTGAATCGGTTGAAAAATGTAGAAATTAGAGTAGAAAAACCAAATTTTGTAGAATTTGGTTGAATTTCAAAATTGAAAATTTGGAAATTTTGGTAAGTGGGAAGGTGTGGAATAGGTAGGCAAAAGATGAACAGTTGAAAGTTGGAATGGGTTGAATCGGTTGAAAAACGTAGAAGTTAGAGTAGAAAAACGAAATTTTGGAGAATTCGGTTGAATTTCAAATTTGAAATTTTGGAATTTTTGATAGGTGAGAAGTTGTGGAATAGGCAGGCAAAAGATGAACAGTTGAAAGTTGGAATGGGTTGAATCGGTTGAAAAATGTAGAAATTAGAGTAGAAAAACGAAATTACGAAGAATTTGGTTGAATTTCAAATTTGAAAATTTGGAATTTTTTTGTAAGTGGGAAGTTGTGGAATAGGTAGGCAAAAGATGAACAGTTGGAAGTTGGAACGGGTTGAATCGGTCGAAAAATGTAGAAATTAGAGGTGAAAAACGAAATTTCGTGAAATTTTGTCGGAATTTTTAACGTGAAAACGTGAAATTTTTGAATTTGGGAATTTTGGGAATGTCGAGAATCATTCCGAATGTGGTTTGAATGTGCTGAATGAGGTGAATTTAAAAGGGGAATGACGTAAATGTGAAATGTCGAATCTGCCATTGAGAATGAATGGGGAAAAATTTGTCGTAAATTCGCGAATTTTGCGAAATCGGAAAATTTTCGGAACGAGAAAAATGGAAGCGCTCATCTCGTGAATATTTGGAATACATCAAAAGTGGAACGGAGTGAATCGGATGAACTATGTGGAAGAAGAAGCGGGACAAAAAAGTGTGGAGAATAAAATAGAAGAATAATAATAATAATAATAATAATAGAGAATGGTGTAGAATAACATATGTGTGAAGGCCATCGCCTTCACACAATAATAATAATAATAATAGAGAATGGTGTAGAATAACATATGTGTGAAGGCCATCGCCTTCACACAATAATAATAATAATAATAATAATAGAGAATGGTGTAGAATAACATATGTGTGAAGGCCATCGCCTTCACACAATAATAATAGAGAATGGTGTAGAATAACATATGTGTGAAGGCCATCGCCTTCACACAATAATAATAATAATAATAGAGAATGGTGTAGAATAACATATGTGTGAAGGCCATCGCCTTCACACAACTAGAAAATGCAATTTCTGGAGAAATTGCGTGTGAAGGCGAAGACTTTGAATCACTTCTTGGGGAATGCTGGCGAATTATGCTGAAACGAGTTGAATTACTTGAGAAATGTAGAAAATAGAGGTGAAAAACGGAATTTTGGAGAATTTGGTGGAATTTCAGAATTTTGGAGAATTTGGTTGAGTTTAAAATCTTAAAATGTGGAATTTATGGCAAGTGGAAATTTGGGGAATAGGTAGGAAAAAGATGAAGAGTTGAAAGTTGGAATGGGTTGAATCGGTTGAACAATGTGAAAATTAGAGTAGAAAAACACATTTTTGGAGAATTTGGTTGAATTTCAAATTTCAAAATTTGGAATTTTTTGTAAGGGGAAGTTGTGGAATAGGTAAGCAAAAGATGAAGAGTTGAAAGTTGGAATGGGTTGAATCGGTAGAGAAATGTAGAAATGAGAGTAGAAAAACGAAATTTTGGAGAATTTGGTTGAATTTCAAATTTGGGATTTTTGGTAAGTGGGAAGTTGTGTAATACGTAGGCAAAAGATGAAGAGTTGAAAGTTGGAATGGGTTGAATCGGTTGAAAAATGTACAAATTAGAGTCGAAAAACGAAATTTTGCAGAATTTGGTTGAATTTCAAATTTGGAATTTTTGGTAAGTGGGAAGTTGTGAAATAGGTAAGCAAAAGATGAAAAGTTGAAAGTTGGAATGGATTGAATCGGTTTCACAATGTAAAGATTAGAGTAGAAAAACAAAATGTTTGAGAATTTGGTTGAATTTCAAATTTTTAATTTTTAATTTTTGGTAAGTGGGAAGTTGTGGAATAGGTAGGCAAAAGATGAAGAGTTGAAAGTTGGAATGGGTTGAATCGGTTGAACAATGTAGAAATTACAGTAGAAAAACGAAATTTTGGAGATTTTGGTTGAATTTCAAATTTGGAATTTTTGGTAAGTGGGAAGTTGTGGAATAGGTAGGCAAAAGATGAAGAGTTGAAAGTTGGAATGGGTTGAATTGGTTGAACAATGTAGAAATTAGAGTAGAAAAACAAAATGTTGGAGAATTTGGTTGAATTTCAAATATGGAATTTTTGGTAAGTGGGAAGTTATGGAATAGGTAGGCAAAAGATGAAGAGTTGAAAGTTGGAATGGGTTGAATCGGTTGAACAATGTAGAAATTAGATTAGAAAAACGAAATTTTGGAGAATTTGGTTGAATTTCAAATTTGGAATTTTTGGTAAACGGGAAGTTGTGGAATAGGTAGGCAAAACATGAACAGTTGAAAGTTGGAATGAGTTGAATCGGTTAAAAAATGTAGAAATTAGAGTAGAAAAACAAATTTTTTTGAGAATTTGGTTGAATTCCAAATTTGGAATTTTTGGTAAGTCGGAAGTTGTGGAATAGGTAGGCAAAAGATGAAGAGTTGAAAGTTGGAATGGGTTGAATCGGTTGAACAATGTAGAAATTAGAGTAGAAAAACAAAATGTTGGAGAATTTGGTTGAATTTCAAATATGGAATTTTTGGTAAGTGGGAAGTTGTGGAATAGGTAGGCAAAAGATGAAGAGTTGAAAGTTGGAATGGGTTGAATCGGTTGAACAATGTAGAAATTAGATTAGAAAAACGAAATTTTGGAGAATTTGGTTGAATTTCAAATTTGGAATTTTTGGTAAACGGGAAGTTGTGGAATAGGTAGGCAAAACATGAACAGTTGAAAGTTGGAATGGGTTGAATCGGTTGAACAATGTAGAAATTAGATTAGAAAAACGAAATTTTGGAGAATTTGGTTGAATTTCAAATTTGGAATTTTTGGTAAACGGGAAGTTGTGGAATAGCTAGGCAAAACATGAACAGTTGAAAGTTGGAATGAGTTGAATCGGTTAAAAAATGTAGAAATTAGAGTAGAAAAACACAATTTTTGAGAATTTGGTTGAATTCCAAATTTGGAATTTTTGGTAAGTCGGAAGTTGTGGAATAGGTAGGCAAAAGATGAAGAGTTGAAAGTTGGAATGGGTTGAATCGGTTGAACAATGTAGAAATTAGAGTAGAAAAACAAAATGTTGGAGAATTTGGTTGAATTTCAAATATGGAATTTTTGGTAAGTGGGAAGTTGTGGAATAGGTAGGCAAAAGATGAAGAGTTGAAAGTTGGAATGGGTTGAATCGGTTGAACAATGTAGAAATTAGATTAGAAAAACGAAATTTTGGAGAATTTGGTTGAATTTCAAATTTGGAATTTTTGGTAAACGGGAAGTTGTGGAATAGGTAGGCAAAACATGAACAGTTGAAAGTTGGAATGAGTTGAATCGGTTGAACAATGTAGAAAAAAGTGGAATGATGTAAATGTGAAATGTCGAATCTGCCATTAAGAATGAATGGGGAAAAATTTGTCGTAAGTTCGCGAATTTTGCGAAATCGGAAAATTTTCGGAACGAGAAAAATGGAAGCGCTCATCTCGTGAATATTTGGAACACGTCAAAAGTGGAACGGAGTGAATCGGATGAACTATGTGGAAGAAGAAGCGGGACAAAAAAGTGTGGAGAATAAAATAGAATAACTAGAAAATGCAATTTCTGGAGAAATTGCGTGTGAAGGCGAAGACTTTGAATCACTTCTTGGCGAATGCTGGCGAATTATGCTGAAACGAGTTGAATTACTTGAGAAATGTAGAAAATAGAGGTGAAAAACGGAATTTTGGAGAATTTGGTGGAATTTCAGAATTTTGGAGAATTTGGTTGAGTTTAAAATCTTAAAATGTGGAATTTATGGCAAGTGGAAATTTGGGGAATAGGTAGGAAAAAGATGAAGAGTTGAAAGTTGGAATGGGTTGAATCGGTTGAAAAATGTACAAATTAGAGTCGAAAAACGAAATTTTTCCGAATTTGGTTGAATTTCAAATTAGGAATTTTTGGTAAGTGGGAAGTTGTGAAATAGGTAAGCAAAAGATGAAAAGTTGAAAGTTGGAATGGATTGAATCGGTTGCACAATGTAAAGATTAGAGTAGAAAAACAAAATGTTTGAGAATTTGGTTGAATTTCAAATTTTTAATTTTTAATTTTTGGTAAGTGGGAAGTTGTGGAATAGGTAGGCAAAAGATGAAGAGTTGAAAGTTGGAATGGGTTGAATCGGTTGAACAATGTAGAAATTACAGTAGAAAAACGAAATTTTGGAGATTTTGGTTGAATTTCAAATTTGGAATTTTTGGTAAGTCGGAAGTTGTGGAATAGGTAGGCAAAAGATGAAGAGTTGAAAGTTGGAATGGGTTGAATCGGTTGAACAATGTAGAAATTAGAGTAGAAAAACAAAATGTTGGAGAATTTGGTTGAATTTCAAATATGGAATTTTTGGTAAGTGGGAAGTTGTCGAATAGGTAGGCAAAAGATGAAGAGTTGAAAGTTGGAATGGGTTGAATCGGTTGAACAATGTAGAAATTAGATTAGAAAAACGAAATTTTGGAGAATTTGGTTGAATTTCAAATTTGGAATTTTTGGTAAACGGGAAGTTGTGGAATAGGTAGGCAAAACATGAACAGTTGAAAGTTGGAATGAGTTAAATCGGTTAAAAAATGTCGAAATTAGAGTAGAAAAACAAAATTTTTGAGAATTTGGTTGAATTCCAAATTTGGAATTTTTTGTAAGTGGGAAGTTGTGAAATAGGTAAGCAAAAGATGAAAAGTTGAAAGTTGGAATGGATTGAATCGGTTTCACAATGTAAAGATTAGAGAAGAAAAACAAAATGTTTGAGAATTTGGTTGAATTTCAAATTTTGAATTTTTGGTAAGTGGGAAGTTGTGGAATAGGTAGGCAAAAGATGAAGAGTTGAAAGTTGGAACGGGTTGAATCGGTTGAACAATGTAGAAATTAGAGTAGAAAAACGAAATTTTGGAGATTTTGGTTGAATTTCAAATTTGGAATTTTTGGTAAGTCGGAAGTTGTGGAATAGGTAGGCAAAAGATGAAGAGTTGAAAGTTGGAATGGGTTGAATCGGTTGAACAATGTAGAAATTAGAGTAGAAAAACGAAATTTTGGAAATTTTGGTTGAATTTCAAATTTGGAATTTTTGGTAAGTCGGAAGTTGTGGAATAGGTAGGCAAAAGATGAAGAGTTGAAAGTTGGAATGGGTTGAATCGGTTGAACAATGTAGAAATTAGAGTAGAAAAACAAAATGTTGGAGAATTTGGTTGAATTTCAAATATGGAATTTTTGGTAAGTGGGAAGTTGTGGAATAGATAGGCAAAAGATGAACAGTTGAAAGTTGGAATGAGTTGAATCGGTTGAACAATGTAGAAATTAGAGTAGAAAAACGAAATTTAGAAAGATTTGGTTGAATTTCAAATTTGGAATTTTTGGTAAACGGGAAGTTGTGGAATAGGTAGGCAAAACATGAACAGTTGAAAGTTGGAATGAGTTGAATCGGTTGAAAAATGTAGAAATTAGAGTAGAAAAACAAAATTTTTGAGAATTTGGTTGAATTCCAAATTTGAAAATTTGGAATTTTTCATAAGTTGGAAGTTGTGGAATAGTTAGAAAAAGATGAACAGTTGAAAGTTGGAATGGGTTGAATCGGTTGAAAAACGTAAAAGTTAGAGTGGAAAAACGAAATTTTGGAGAATTTGGTTGAATTTCAAATTTGGAATTTTTGGTAAGTGGGAAGTTGTGGAATAGGTAGGCAAAAGATGAACAGTTGAAAGTTGGAATGAGTTGAATCGGTTGAACAATGTAGAAAAAAGTGGAATGATGTAAATGTGAAATGTCGAATCTGCCATTAAGAATGAATGGGGAAAAATTTGTCGTAAGTTCGCGAATTTTGCGAAATCGGAAAATTTTCGGAACGAGAAAAATGGAAGCGCTCATCTCGTGAATATTTGGAACGCGTCAAAAGTGGAACGGAGTGAATCGGATGAACTATGTGGAAGAAGAAGCGGGACAAAAAAGTGTGGAGAATAAAATAGAATAATAATAATAATAATAATAATAATAGAGAATGGTGTAGAATAACATATGTGTGAAGGCCATCGCCTTCACACAATAATAATAACTAGAAAATGCAATTTCTGGAGAAATTGCGTGTGAAGGCGAAGACTTTGTTTCACTTCTTGGGGAATGATGCCGAATGATGTTGAAATTAGTTGAATTTCTTGAGAAATGTGGAAAATAGAAGTGTAAAACTAAATTTTGGAGAATTTGGTTGAATTTCAATTTGGAATTTTGGAATTTTTGGTAAGTGGGAGGTTGTGGAATAGGTAGGCAAAAGATGAACAGTTGAAAGTTGGAACGGGTTGAAACGGTTAAAAAATGTAGAAGTTAGAGCAAATGTTGAATCCCCATAGAGAATGAATGGGAATTAAAAGAAAAAGCAATTGCGCCAAAATATATTGAAATTTGGAACAAAAGGACAAAAAACGGCTTCAGGAGGTTCACTTTTGGGGTTAAAATGTTGAAACGGGTTCAATCGGAAGAAAAATGCAAAAGTTAGCGACTAATGTAGCTATTTAGGGCAGTTAATGTTGAAATAAGTTCACTTCCGGGTTGATTTGGGTCACTTCCGGTCTATTTGGGTCACTTCCGGTTTGAGTAGAGGCACTTCCGGTCTAGCTGAGGTCACTTCCGGTTTATTTGGGGTCACTTCCGGTTTAAAAAGGTCACTTCCGGTTTAAAAAGGTCACTTCCGGTTTGATTTGGGGTCACTTCCGGTTTACCTAAGGTCACTTCCTGTTTACCTAAGGTCACTTCCGGTTCGATTTGAGGCACTTCCGGTTCATTCTAGGGTCATTGGGAGCACTTCAGGGTCAATCCAAGATGGCCGCCACACTGGAAGTGGGGGTCAAGGGTTGAATTGTGTAAGCATAGTGGAAGTGGGGGTGAAGGGGGTGAATATGGTAAGGATGAGGTGACCAAAGTGAATAAAGTTGGAATGGGTTGAATCGGTTGAAAAATGTAGAAATTAGAGTAGAAAAACCAAATTTTGTAGAATTTGGTTGAATTTCAAAATTGAAAATTTGGAAATTTTGGTAAGTGGGAAGGTGTGGAATAGGTAGGCAAAAGATGAACAGTTGAAAGTTGGAATGGGTTGAATCGGTTGAAAAACGTAGAAGTTAGAGTAGAAAAACGAAATTTTGGAGAATTTGGTTGAATTTCAAATTTGAAATTTTGGAATTTTTGGTAGGTGAGAAGTTGTGGAATAGGCAGGCAAAAGATGAACAGTTGAAAATTGGAATGGGTTGAATCGGTTGAAAAATGTAGAAACTAGAGGTGAAAAACGAACTTTCGTGAAATTTTGTCGGAATTTTTAACGTGAAAACGTGAAATTTTTGAATTTGGGAATTTTGGGAATGTCGAGAATCATTCCGAATGTGGTTTGAATGTGCTGAATGAGGTGAATTTAAAAGGGGAATGACGTAAATGTGAAATGTAGAATCTGCCATTGAGAATGAATGGGGAAAAATTTGTCGTAAATTCGCGAATTTTGCGAAATCGGAAAATTTTCGGAACGAGAAAAATGGAAGCGCTCATCTCGTGAATATTTGGAATACGTCAAAAGTGGAACGGAGTGAATCGGATGAATTATGTGGAAGAAGAAGCGGGACAAAAAAGTGTGGAGAATAAAATATAATAATAACTAGAAAATGCAATTTCTGGAGAAATTGCGTGTGAAGGCGAAGACTTTGAATCACTTCTTGGCGAATGCTGGCGAATTATGCTGAAACGAGTTGAATTACTTGAGAAATGTAGAAAATAGAGGTGAAAAACGGAATTTTGGAGAATTTGGTGGAATTTCAGAATTTTGGAGAATTTGGTTGAGTTTAAAATCTTAAAATGTGGAATTTATGGCAAGTGGAAATTTGGGGAATAGGTAGGAAAAAGATGAAGAGTTGAAAGTTGGAATGAGTTGAATCGGTTGAACAATGTAGAAAAACACATTTTTGGAGAATTTGGTTGAATTTCAAAATTTGGAATTTTTTGTAAGGGGAAGTTGTGGAATAGGTAAGCAAAAGATGAAGAGTTGAAAGTTGGAATGGGTTGAATCGGTAGAGAAATGTAGAAATGAGAGTAGAAAAACGAAATTTTGGAGAATTTGGTTGAATTTCAAATTTGGGATTTTTGGTAAGTGGGAAGTTGTGTAATACGTAGGCAAAAGATGAAGAGTTGAAAGTTGGAATGGGTTGAATCGGTTGAAAAATGTACAAATTAGAGTCGAAAAACGAAATTTTGCAGAATTTGGTTGAATTTCAAATTTGGAATTTTTGGTAAGTGGGAAGTTGTGAAATAGGTAAGCAAAAGATAAAAAGTTGAAAGTTGGAATGGATTGAATCGGTTGCACAATGTAAAGATTAGAGTAGAAAAACAAAATGTTTGAGAATTTGGTTGAATTTCAAATTTTTAATTTTTAATTTTTGGTAAGTGGGAAATTGTGGAATAGGTAGGCAAAAGATGAAGAGTTGAAAGTTGGAATGGGTTGAATCGGTTGAACAATGTAGAAATTACAGTAGAAAAACGAAATTTTGGAGATTTTGGTTGAATTTCAAATTTGGAATTTTTGGTAAGTCGGAAGTTGTGGAATAGGTAGGCCAAAGATGAAGAGTTGAAAGTTGGAATGGGTTGAATCGGTTGAACAATGTAGAAATTAGAGTAGAAAAACAAAATGTTGGAGAATTTGGTTGAATTTCAAATATGGAATTTTTGGTAAGTGGGAAGTTGTGGAATAGGTAGGCAAAAGATGAAGAGTTGAAAGTTGGAATGGGTTGAATCGGTTGAACAATGTAGAAATTAGATTAGAAAAACGAAATTTTGGAGAATTTGGTTGAATTTCAAATTTGGAATTTTTGGTAAACGGGAAGTTGTGGAATAGGTAGGCAAAACATGAACAGTTGAAAGTTGGAATGAGTTGAATCGGTTAAAAAATGTAGAAATTAGAGTAGAAAAACAAAATTTTTGAGAATTTGGTTGAATTCCAAATTTGGAATTTTTGGTAAGTCGGAAGTTGTGGAATAGGTAGGCAAAAGATGAAGAGTTGAAAGTTGGAATGGGTTGAATCGGTTGAACAATGTAGAAATTAGAGTAGAAAAACAAAATGTTGGAGAATTTGGTTGAATTTCAAATATGGAATTTTTGGTAAGTGGGAAGTTGTGGAATAGGTAGGCAAAAGATGAAGAGTTGAAAGTTGGAATGGGTTGAATCGGTTGAACAATGTAGAAATTAGATTAGAAAAACGAAATTTTGGAGAATTTGGTTGAATTTCAAATTTGGAATTTTTGGTAAACGGGAAGTTGTGGAATAGGTAGGCAAAACATGAACAGTTGAAAGTTGGAATGAGTTGAATCGGTTAAAAAATGTAGAAATTAGAGTAGAAAAACAAAATGTTGGAGAATTTGGTTGAATTTCAAATATGGAATTTTTGGTAAGTGGGAAGTTGTGGAATAGGTAGGCAAAACATGAACAGTTGAAAGTTGGAATGAGTTGAATCGGTTGAAAAATGTAGAAATTAGAGTAGAAAAACAAAATTTTTGAGAATTTGGTTGAATTCCAAATTTGAAAATTTGGAATTTTTCATAAGTTGGAGGTTGTGGAATAGTTAGAAAAAGATGAACAGTTGAAAGTTGGAATGGGTTGAATCGGTTGAAAAACGTAAAAGTTAGAGTGGAAAAACGAAATTTTGGAGAATTTGGTTGAATTTCAAATTTGGAATTTTTGGTAAGTGGGAAGTTGTGGAATAGGTAGGCAAAAGATGAACAGTTGAAAGTTGGAATGAGTTGAATCGGTTGAACAATGTAGAAAAAAGTGGAATGATGTAAATGTGAAATGTCGAATCTGCCATTAAGAATGAATGGGGAAAAATTTGTCGTAAGTTCGCGAATTTTGCGAAATCGGAAAATTTTCGGAACGAGAAAAATGGAAGCGCTCATCTCGTGAATATTTGGAACACGTCAAAAGTGGAACGGAGTGAATCGGATGAACTATGTGGAAGAAGAAGCGGGACAAAAAAGTGTGGAGAATAAAATATAATAATAATAATAACTAGAAAATGCAATTTCTGGAGAAATTGCGTGTGAAGGCGAAGACTTTGAATCACTTCTTGGGGAATGATGGCGAATGATGTTGAAATGAGTTGAATTTCTTGAGAAATGTGGAAAATAGAAGTGTAATACTAAATTTTGGAGAATTTGGTTGAATTTCAAATTTGAAGTTTGGAATTTGTGGTAAGTGGGAGGTTGTGGGATAGGTAGGCAAAAGATGAACAGTTGAATGTTGGAACGGGTTGAATCGGTTAAAAAATGTAGACGTGAGAGCAAATGTTGAATCTCCATAGAGAATGAATGGGAATTAAAAGAAAAAGCAATTGGGCCAAAATATTGTGAAATTTGGAACAAAACGAAAATAAATAGCGTCAGGAGGTTCACTTTTGGAGTTAAAATGTTGAAATGGGTTCAATCGGACAAAAAATGCAAAAGTTAGCGACTAATGTAGCTATTTAGGGCAGTTAATGTTGAAATAAGGTCACTTCCGGGGTGATTTGGGTCACTTCCGGTCAATTTGGGTCACTTCCGGTTTGAGTAGAGGCACTTCCGGTCTAGCCGAGGTCACTTCCGGTTTATTTGGGGTCACTTCCGGTTTAAAAAGGTCACTTCCGGTTTGATTTGGGGTCACTTCCGGTTTACCTAAGGTCACTTCCTGTTTACCTAAGGTCACTTGCGGTTTGATATGAGGCACTTCCGGTACATTCTGGGTTCATTGGGGGCACTTCCGGGTCAATCCAAGATGGCCGCCACACTGGAAGTGTGGGTGAAGGAGGTGAATATGGTAAGCATAAGGTAAACAAAGTGAATAAAGTTGGAATGGGTTGAATCGGTTGAAAAATGTGGAAAAAAGAGTAGAAAAACGAAATTGTAGAGAATTTTTGGTAAGTGGAAAGTTGTGGAATAGGCAGGCAAAGGATGAACAGTTGAATGTTGGAACGGGTTGAATCGGTTAAAAAATGTAGAAGTGAGAGCAAATGTTGAATCCCCATAGAGAATGAATGGGAATTAAAAGAAAAAGCAATTGCGCCAAAATATTTTGAAATTTGGAACAAAACGTAAAAAAACAGCTTCAGGAGGTTCACTTTTGGGGTTAAAATGTTGAAACGGGTTCAATCGGACAAAAAAAGCAAATGTTAGCGCCTAATGTAGCTATTTAGGGCAGTTAATGTTGAAATAAGTTCACTTCCGGGTTGATTTGGGTCACTTCCGGTTTGAGTAGAGGCACTTCCGGTCTAGCCGAGGTCACTTCCGGTTTATTTGGGGTCACTTCCGGTTTAAAAAGGTCACTTCCGGTTTAAAAAGGTCACTTCCGGTTTGATTTGGGGTCACTTCCGGTTTACCTGTGGTCACTTCCTGTTTACCTAAGGTCACTTCCGGTTCGATTTGGGGCACTTCCGGTTCATTCTAGGTTCATTGGGAGCACTTCAGGGTCAATCCAAGATGGCCGCCACACTGGAAGTGGGGGTCAAGGGTTGAATTTTGTAAGCATAGTGGAAGTGGGGGTGAAGGTGGTGAATATGGTAAGGATGAGGTGACCAAAGTGAATAAAGTTGGAATGGGTTGAATCGGTTGAAAAATGTAGAAATTAGAGTAGAAAAACCAAATTTTGTAGAATTTGGTTGAATTTCAAAATTGAAAATTTGGAAATTTTGGTAAGTGGGAAGGTGTGGAATAGGTAGACAAAAGATGAACAGTTGAAAGTTGGAATGGGTTGAATCGGTTGAAAAACGTAGAAGTTAGAGTAGAAAAACGAAATTTTGGAGAATTTGGTTGAATTTCAAATTTGAAAATTTGGAATTTTTTTGTAAGTGGGAAGTTGTGGAATAGGTAGGCAAAAGATGAACAGTTGGAAGTTGGAATGGGTTGAATCGGTCGAAAAATGTAGAAATTAGAGGTGAAAAACGAAATTTCGTGAAATTTTGTCGGAATTTTTAACGAGAAAACGTGAAATTTTTGAATTTGGGAATTTTGGGAATGTCGAGAATCATTCCGAATGTGGTTTGAATGTGCTGAATGAGGTGAATGTAAAAGGGGAATGACGTAAATGTGAAATGTCGAATCTGCCATTGAGAATGAATGGGGAAAAATTTGTCGTAAATTCGCGAATTTTGCGAAATCGGAAAATTTTCGGAACGAGAAAAATGGAAGCGCTCATCTCATGAATATTTGGAATACGTCAAAAGTGGAACGGAGTGAATCGGATGAATTATGTGGAAGAAGAAGCGGGACAAAAAAGTGGCGGGAATAAAATAGAAGAATAATAATAATAACTAGAAAATGCAATTTCTGGAGAAATTGCGTGTGAAGGCGAAGACTTTGAATCACTTCTTGGGGAATGATGGCGAATGATGTTGAAATGAGTTGAATTTCTTGAGAAATGTGGAAAATAGAAGTGTAATACTAAATTTTGGAGAATTTGGTTGAATTTCAAATTTGAAGTTTGGAATTTGTGGTAAGTGGGAGGTTGTGGAATAGGTAGGGAAAAGATGAACAGTTGAATGTTGGAACGGGTTGAATCGGTTAAAAAATGTAGACGTGAAAGCAAATGTTGAATCTCCATAGAGAATGAATGGGAATTAAAAGAAAAAGCAATTGCGCCAAAATATTTTGAAATTTGGAACAAAACGAAAATAAATAGCTTCAGGAGGTTCACTTTTGGAGTTAAAATGTTGAAATGGGTTCAATCGGACAAAAAATGCAAAAGTTAGCGACTAATGTAGCTATTTAGGGCAGTTAATGTTGAAATAAGGTCACTTCCGGGGTGATTTGGGTCACTTCCAGTCTATTTGGGTCACTTCCGGTTTGAGTAGAGGCACTTCCGGTTTGATTTGGGGTCACTTCCGGTTTACCTAAGGTCACTTCCTGTTTACCTAAGGTCACTTGCGGTTTGATATGGGGCACTTCCGGTACATTCTGGGTTCATTGGGGGCACTTCCGGGTCAATCCAAGATGGCTGCCACACTGGAAGTGTGGGTGAAGGAGGTGAATATGGTAAGCATAAGGTAAACAAAGTGAATAAAGTTGGAATGGGTTGAATCGGTTGAAAAATGTGGAAAAAAGAGTAGAAAAACGAAATTGTAGAGAATTTTTGGTAAGTGGAAAGTTGTGGAATAGGCAGGCAAAGGATGAACAGTTGAATGTTGGAACGGGTTGAATCGGTTAAAAAATGTAGAAGTGAGAGCAAATGTTGAATCCCCATAGAGAATGAATGGGAATTAAAAGAAAAAGCAATTGCGCCAAAATATTTTGAAATTTGGAACAAAACGTAAAAAAACAGCTTCAGGAGGTTCACTTTTGGGGTTAAAATGTTGAAACGGGTTCAATCGGACAAAAAAAGCAAATGTTAGCGCCTAATGTAGCTATTTAGGGCAGTTAATGTTGAAATAAGTTCACTTCCGGGTTGATTTGGGTCACTTCCGGTCTATTTGGGTCACTTCCGGTTTGAATAGAGGCACTTCCGGTCTAGCTGAGGTCACTTCCGGTTTATTTGGGGTCACTTCCGGTTTGAAAAGGTCACTTCCGGTTTAAAAAGGTCACTTCCGGTTTGATTTGGGGTCACTTCCGGTTTACCTAAGGTCACTTCCTGTTTGCCTAAGGTCACTTCCGGTTCGATTAGGGGCACTTCCAGTTCATTCTAGGGTCATTGGGAGCACTTCAGGGTCAATCCAAGATGGCCGCCACACTGGAAGTGGGGGTCAAGGGTTGAATTGTGTAAGCATAGTGGAAGTGGGGGTGAAGGGGGTGAATATGGTAAGGATGAGGTGACCAAAGTGAATAAAGTTGGAATGGGTTGAATCGGTTGAAAAATGTAGAAATTAGAGTAGAAAAACCAAATTTTGTAGAATTTGGTTGAATTTCAAAATTGAAAATTTGGAAATTTTGGTAAGTGGGAAGGTGTGGAATAGGTAGGCAAAAGATGAACAGTTGAAAGTTGGAATGGGTTGAATCGGTTGAAAAACGTAGAAGTTAGAGTAGAAAAACGAAATTTTGGAGAATTTGGTTGAATTTCAAATTTGAAATTTTGGAATTTTTGGTAGGTGAGAAGTTGTGGAATAGGCAGGCAAAAGATGAACAGTTGAAAATTGGAATGGGTTGAATCGGTTGAAAAATGTAGAAACTAGAGGTGAAAAACGAAATTTCGTGAAATTTTGTCGGAATTTTTAACGTGAAAACGTGAAATTTTTGAATTTGGGAATTTTGGGAATGTCGAGAATCATTCCGAATGTGGTTTGAATGTGCTGAATGAGGTGAATTTAAAAGGGGAATGACGTAAATGTGAAATGTAGAATCTGCCATTGAGAATGAATGGGGAAAAATTTGTCGTAAATTCGCGAATTTTGCGAAATCGGAAAATTTTCGGAACGAGAAAAATGGAAGCGCTCATCTCGTGAATATTTGGAATACGTCAAAAGTGGAACGGAGTGAATCGGATGAATTATGTGGAAGAAGAAGCGGGACAAAAAAGTGTGGAGAATAAAATATAATAATAATAATAATAATAATAGAGAATGGTGTAGAATAACATATGTGTGAAGGCCATCGCCTTCACACAATAATAATAATAATAATAATAGAGAATGGTGTAGAATAACATATGTGTGAAGGCCATCGCCTTCACACAATAATAGAGAATGGTGTAGAATAACATATGTGTGAAGGCCATCGCCTTCACACAATAATAATAACTAGAAAATGCAATTTCTGGAGAAATTGCGTGTGAAGGCGAAGACTTTGAATCACTTCTTGGGGAATGCTGGCGAATTATGCTGAAACGAGTTGAATTACTTGAGAAATGTAGAAAATAGAGGTGAAAAACGGAATTTTGGAGAATTTGGTGGAATTTCAGAATTTTGGAGAATTTGGTTGAGTTTAAAATCTTAAAATTTGGAATTTATGGCAAGTGGAAATTTGGGGAATAGGTAGGAAAAAGATTGTTGAAAGTTGAAAGTTGGAATGAGTTGAATCGGTTGAACAATGTGAAAATTAGAGTAGAAAAACACATTTTGGGAGAATTTGGTTGAATTTCAAATTTCAAAATTTGGAATTTTTTGTAAGGGGAAGTTGTGGAATAGGTAAGCAAAAGATGAAGAGTTGAAAGTTGGAATGGGTTGAATCGGTAGAGAAATGTAGAAATGAGAGTAGAAAAACGAAATTTTGGAGAATTTGGTTGAATTTCAAATTTGGGATTTTTGGTAAGTGGGAAGTTGTGTAATACGTAGGCAAAAGATGAAGAGTTGAAAGTTGAAATGGGTTGAATCGGTTGAAAAATGTACAAATTAGAGTCAAAAAACGAAATTTTGCAGAATTTGGTTGAATTTCAAATTTGGAATTTTTGGTAAGTGGGAAGTTGTGAAATAGGTAAGCAAAAGATGAAAAGTTGAAAGTTGGAATGGATTGAATCGGTTGCACAATGTAAAGATTAGAGTAGAAAAACAAAATGTTTGAGAATTTGGTTGAATTTCAAATTTTTAATTTTTAATTTTTGGTAAGTGGGAAGTTGTGGAATAGGTAGGCAAAAGATGAAGAGTTGAAAGTTGGAATGGGTTGAATCGGTTGAACAATGTAGAAATTACAGTAGAAAAACGAAATTTTGGAGATTTTGGTTGAATTTCAAATTTGGAATTTTTGGTAAGTCGGAAGTTGTGGAATAGGTAGGCAAAAGATGAAGAGTTGAAAGTTGGAATCGGTTGAATCGGTTGAACAATGTAGAAATTAGAGTAGAAAAACAAAATGTTGGAGAATTTGGTTGAATTTCAAATATGGAATTTTTGGTAAGTGGGAAGTTGTGGAATAGGTAGGCAAAAGATGAAGAGTTGAAAGTTGGAATGGGTTGAATCGGTTGAACAATGTAGAAATTAGATTAGAAAAACGAAATTTTGGAGAATTTGGTTGAATTTCAAATTTGGAATTTTTGGTAAACGGGAAGTTGTGGAATAGGTAGGCAAAACATGAACAGTTGAAAGTTGGAATGAGTTGAATCGGTTAAAAAATGTGGAAATTAGAGTAGAAAAACAAAATTTTTGAGAATTTGGTTGAATTTCAAATTTGGAATTTTTGGTAAGTCGGAAGTTGTGGAATAGGTAGGCAAAAGATGAAGAGTTGAAAGTTGGAATGGGTTGAATCGGTTGAACAATGTAGAAATTAGAGTAGAAAAACAAAATGTTGGAGAATTTGGTTGAATTTCAAATATGGAATTTTTGGTAAGTGGGAAGTTGTGGAATAGGTAGGCAAAAGATGAAGAGTTGAAAGTTGGAATGGGTTGAATCGGTTGAACAATGTAGAAATTAGATTAGAAAAACGAAATTTTGGAGAATTTGGTTGAATTTCAAATTTGGAATTTTTGGTAAACGGGAAGTTGTGGAATAGGTAGGCAAAACATGAACAGTTGGAAGTTGGAATGAGAATAATCGGTTAAAAAATGTAGAAATTAGAGTAGAAAAACAAAATTTTTGAGAATTTGGTTGAATTCCAAATTTGGAATTTTTGATAAGTGGGAAGTTGTGAAATAGGTAAGCAAAAGATGAAAAGTTTAAAGTTGGAATGGATTGAATCGGTTGCACAATGTAAAGATTAGAGAAGAAAAACAAAATTTTTGAGAATTTGGTTGAATTTCAAATTTTGAATTTTTGGTAAGTGGTAAGTTGTGGAATAGGTAGGCAAAAGATGAAGAGTTGAAAGTTGGAACGGGTTGAATCGGTTGAACAATGTAGAAATTAGAGTAGAAAAACGAAATTTTGGAGATTTTGGTTGAATTTCAAATTTGGAATTTTTGGTAAGTCGGAAGTTGTGGAATAGGTAGGCAAAAGATGAAGAGTTGAAAGTTGGAATGGGTTGAATCGGTTGAACAATGTAGAAATTAGAGTAGAAAAACAAAATGTTGGAGAATTTGGTTGAATTTCAAATATGGAATTTTTGGTAAGTGGGAAGTTGTGGAATAGATAGGCAAAAGATGAACAGTTGAAAGTTGGAATGAGTTGAATCGGTTGAACAATGTAGAAATTAGAGTAGAAAAACGAAATTTAGAAAGATTTGGTTGAATTTCAAATTTGGAATTTTTGGTAAACGGGAAGTTGTGGAATAGGTAGGCAAAACATGAACAGTTGAAAGTTCGAATGAGTTGAATCGGTTGAAAAATGTAGAAATTAGAGTAGAAAAACAAAATTTTTGAGAATTTGGTTGAATTCCAAATTTGAAAATTTGGAATTTTTCATAAGTTGGAAGTTGTGGAATAGTTAGAAAAAGATGAACAGTTGAAAGTTGGAATGGGTTGAATCGGTTGAAAAACGTAAAAGTTAGAGTGGAAAAACGAAATTTTGGAGAATTTGGTTGAATTTCAAATTTGGAATTTTTGGTAAGTGGGAAGTTGTGGAATAGGTAGGCAAAAGATGAACAGTTGAAAGTTGGAATGAGTTGAATCGGTTGAACAATGTAGAAAAAGTGGAATGATGTAAATGTGAAATGTCGAATCTGCCATTAAGAATGAATGGGGAAAAATTTGTCGTAAGTTCGCGAATTTTGCGAAATCGGAAAATTTTCGGAACGAGAAAAATGGAAGCGCTCATCTCGTGAATATTTGGAACACGTCAAAAGTGGAACGGAGTGAATCGGATGAACTATGTGGAAGAAGAAGCGGGACAAAAAAGTGTGGAGAATAAAATAGAATAATAATAATAATAATAATAATAATAGAGAATGGTGTAGAATAACATATGTGTGAAGGCCATCGCCTTCACACAACTAGAAAATGCAATTTCTGGAGAAATTGCGTGTGAAGGCGAAGACTTTGAATCACTTCTTGGGGAATGCTGGCGAATTATGCTGAAACGAGTTGAATTACTTGAGAAATGTAGAAAATAGAGGTGAAAAACGGAATTTTGGAGAATTTGGTGGAATTTCAGAATTTTGGAGAATTTGGTTGAGTTTAAAATCCTAAAATGTGGAATTTATGGCAAGTGGAAATTTGGGGAATAGGTAGGAAAAAGATGAAGAGTTGAAAGTTGGAATGGGTTGAATCGGTTGAACAATGTGAAAATTAGAGTAGAAAAACACATTTTTGGAGAATTTGGTTGAATTTAAAATTTCAAAATTTGGAATTTTTTTGTAAGGGGAAGTTGTGGAATAGGTAAGCAAAAGATGAAGAGTTGAAAGTTGGAATGGGTTGAATCGGTAGAGAAATGTAGAAATGAGAGTAGAAAAACGAAATTTTGGAGAATTTGGTTGAATTTCAAATTTGGGATTTTTGGTAAGTGGGAAGTTGTGTAATACGTAGGCAAAAGATGAAGAGTTGAAAGTTGGAATGGGTTGAATCGGTTGAAAAATGTACAAATTAGAGTCGAAAAACGAAATTTTGCAGAACTTGGTTGAATTTCAAATTTGGAATTTTTGGTAAGTGGGAAGTTGTGAAATAGGTAAGCAAAAGATGAAAAGTTGAAAGTTGGAATGGATTGAATCGGTTGCACAATGTAAAGATTAGAGTAGAAAAACAAAATGTTTAAGAATTTGGTTGAATTTCAAATTTTTAATTTTTGGTAAGTGGGAAGTTGTGGAATAGGTAGGCAAAAGATGAAGAGTTGAAAGTTGGAATGGGTTGAATCGGTTGAACAATGTAGAAATTACAGTAGAAAAACGAAATTTTGGAAATTTTGGTTGAATTTCAAATTTGGAATTTTTGGTAAGTCGGAAGTTGTGGAATAGGTAGGCAAAAGATGAAGAGTTGAAAGTTGGAATGGGTTGAATCGGTTGAACAATGTAGAAATTAGAGTAGAAAAACAAAATGTTGGAGAATTTGGTTGAATTTCAAATATGGAATTTTTGGTAAGTGGGAAGTTGTGGAATAGATAGGCAAAAGATGAACAGTTGAAAGTTGGAATGAGTTGAATCGGTTGAACAATGTAGAAATTAGAGTAGAAAA
The DNA here is from genome assembly GCF_024217435.2 of Syngnathus scovelli. Classification (NCBI taxonomy): domain Eukaryota; kingdom Metazoa; phylum Chordata; class Actinopteri; order Syngnathiformes; family Syngnathidae; genus Syngnathus; species Syngnathus scovelli. The sequence continues at coordinate 16,869,180 of NC_090855.1, forward strand.
ACGAAATTTAGAAAGATTTGGTTGAATTTCAAATTTGGAATTTTTGGTAAACGGGAAGTTGTGGAATAGGTAGGCAAAACATGAACAGTTGAAAGTTGGAATGAGTTGAATCGGTTGAAAAATGTAGAAATTAGAGTAGAAAAACAAAATTTTTGAGAATTTGGTTGAATTCCAAATTTGAAAATTTGGAATTTTTCATAAGTTGGAAGTTGTGGAATAGTTAGAAAAAGATGAACAGTTGAAAGTTGGAATGGGTTGAATCGGTTGAAAAACGTAAAAGTTAGAGTGGAAAAACGAAATTTTGGAGAATTTGGTTGAATTTCAAATTTGGAATTTTTGGTAAGTGGGAAGTTGTGGAATAGGTAGGCAAAAGATGAACAGTTGAAAGTTGGAATGAGTTGAATCGGTTGAACAATGTAGAAAAAAGTGGAATGATGTAAATGTGAAATGTCGAATCTGCCATTAAGAATGAATGGGGAAAAATTTGTCGTAAGTTCGCGAATTTTGCGAAATCGGAAAATTTTCGGAACGAGAAAAATGGAAGCGCTCATCTCGTGAATATTTGGAACGCGTCAAAAGTGGAACGGAGTGAATCGGATGAACTATGTGGAAGAAGAAGCGGGACAAAAAAGTGTGGAGAATAAAATAGAAGAATAATAATAATAACTAGAAAATGCAATTTCTGGAGAAATTGCGTGTGAAGGCGAAGACTTTGAATCACTTCTTGGGGAATGATGGCGAATGATGTTGAAATGAGTTGAATTTCTTGAGAAATGTGGAAAATAGAAGTGTAATACTAAATTTTGTAGAATTTGGTTGAATTTCAAATTTGAAGTTTGGAATTTGTGGTAAGTGGGAGGTTGTGGAATAGGTAGGCAAAAGATGAACAGTTGAATGTTGGAACGGGTTGAATCGGTTAAAAAATGTAGACGTAAGAGCAAATGTTGAATCTCCATGGAGAATGAATGGGAATTAAAAGAAAAAGCAACTGCGCCAAAATATTTTGAAATTTGGAACAAATTGAAAATAAATAGCTTCAGAAGGTTCACTTTTGGAGTTAAAATGTTGAAACGGGTTCAATCGGACAAAAAATGCAAAAGTTAGCGACTAATGTAGCTATTTAGGGCAGTTAATGTTGAAATAAGGTCACTTCCGGGTGATTTGGGTCACTTCCGGTCTATTTGGGTCACTTCCGGTTTGAGTAGAGGCACTTCCGGTCCAGCCGAGGTCACTTCCGGTTTATTTGGGGTCACTTCAGGTTTAAAAAGGTCACTTCCGGTTTAAAAAGGTCACTTCCGGTTTGATTTGGGGTCACTTCCGGTTTACCTAAGGTCACTTCCTGTTTACCTAAGGTCACTTGCGGTTTGATATGGGGCACTTCCGGTACATTCTGGGTTCATTGGGGGCACTTCCGGGTCAATCCAAGATGGCCGCCACACTGGAAGTGTGGGTGAAGGAGGTGAATATGGTAAGCATAAGGTAAACAAAGTGAATAAAGTCGGAATGGGATGAATCGGTTGAAAAATGTGGAAAAAAGAGTAGAAAAACGAAATTGTAGAGAATTTTTGGTAAGTGGAAAGTTGTGGAATAGGCAGGCAAAGGATGAACAGTTGAATGTTGGAACGGGTTGAATCGGTTAAAAAATGTAGAAGTGAGAGCAAATGTTGAATCCCCATAGAGAATGAATGGGAATTAAAAGAAAAAGCAATTGCGCCAAAATTTTTTGAAATTTGGAACAAAACGTAAAAAAACAGCTTCAGGAGGTTCACTTTTGGGGTGAAAATGTTAAAACGGGTTCAATCGGACAAAAAAAGCAAATGTTAGCGTCTAATGTAGCTATTTAGGGCAGTTAATGTTGAAATAAGTTCACTTCCGGGTTGATTTGGGTCACTTCCGGTCCATTTGGGTCACTTCCGGTTTGATTAGAGGCACTTCCGGTCTAGCTGAGGTCACTTCCGGTTTATTTGGGGTCACTTCCGGTTTAAAAAGGTCACTTCCGGTTTAAAAAGGTCACTTCCGGTTTGATTTGGGGTCACTTCCGGTTTACCTAAGGTCACTTCCTGTTTACCTAAGGTCACTTCCGGTTCAATTTGGGGCACTTCCGGTTCATTCTAGGGTCATTGGGAGCACTTCAGGGTTAATCCAAGATGGCCGCCACACTGGAAGTGGGGGTCAAGGGTTGAATTGTGTAAGCATAGTGGAAGTGGGGGTGAAGGGGGTGAATATGGTAAGGATGAGGTGACCAAAGTGAATAAAGTTGGAATGGGTTGAATCGGTTGAAAAATGTAGAAATTAGAGTAGAAAAACCAAATTTTGTAGAATTTGGTTGAATTCCAAAATTGAAAATTTGGAAATTTTGGTAAGTGGGAAGGTGTGGAATAGGTAGGCAAAAGATGAACAGTTGAAAGTTGGAATGGGTTGAATCGGTTGAAAAACGTAGAAGTTAGAGTAGAAAAACGAAATTTTGGAGAATTTGGTTGAATTTCAAATTTGAAATTTTGGAATTTTTGGTAGGTGAGAAGTTGTGGAATAGGCAGGCAAAAGATGAACAGTTGAAAATTGGAATGGGTTGAATCGGTTGAAAAATGTAGAAAATAGAGGTGAAAAACGAAATTTCGTGAAATTTTGTCGGAATTTTTAACGTGAAAACGTGAAATTTTTGAATTTGGGAATTTTGGGAATGTCGAGAATCATTCCGAATGTGGATTGAATGTGCTGAATGAGGTGAATTTAAACGGGGAATGACGTAAATGTGAAATGTAGAATCTGCCATTGAGAATGAATGGGGAAAAATTTGTCGTAAATTCGCGAATTTTGCGAAATCGGAAAATTTTCGGAACGAGAAAAATGGAAGCGCTCATCTCGTGAATATTTGGAATACGTGAAAAGTGGAACGGAGTGAATCGGATGAATTATGTGGAAGAAGAAGCGGGACAAAAAAGTGTGGAGAATAAAATAGAATAATAATAATAATAATAATAATAATAGAGAATGGTGTAGAATAACATATGTGTGAAGGCCATCGCCTTCACACAATAACTAGAAAATGCAATTTCTGGAGAAATTGCGTGTGAAGGCGAAGACTTTGAATCACTTCTTGGGGAATGATGCCGAATGATGTTGAAATGAGTTGAATTTCTTGAGAAATGTGGAAAATAGAAGTGTAATACTAAATTTTTGAGAATATGGTTGAATTTCAAATTTGATTTTTGGAATTTTTGGTAAGTGGAAAGTTGTGGAATAGGCAGGCAAAGGATGAACAGTTGAATGTTGGAACGGGTTGAATCGGTTAAAAAATGTAGAAGTGAGAGCAAATGTTGAATCCCCATAGAGAATGAATGGGAATTAAAAGAAAAAGCAATTGCGCCAAAATATTTTGAAATTTGGAACAAAACGTAAAAAAACAGCTTCAGGAGGTTCACTTTTGGGGTTAAAACGTTGAAACGGGTTCAATCGGACAAAAAATGCAAAAGTTAGCGCCTAATGTAGCTATTTATGGCAGTTAATGTTGAAATAAGTTCACTTCCGGGTTGATTTGGGTCACTTCCGGTCCATTTGGGTCACTTCCGGTCTGATTAGAGGCACTTCCGGTCCAGCTGAGGTCACTTCCGGTTTATTTGGGGTCACTTCCGGTTTAAAAAGGTCACTTCCGGTTTAAAAAGGTCACTTCCGGTTTGATTTGGGGTCACTTCCGGTTTACCTGAGGTCACTTCCTGTTTACCTAAGGTCACTTCCGGTTTGATTTGGGCCACTTCCGGTTCATTCTAGGTTCATTGGGAGCACTTCAGGGTCAATCCAAGATGGCCGCCACACTGGAAGTGGGGGTCAAGGGTTGAATTTTGTAAGCATAGTGGAAGTGGGGGTGAAGGGGGTGAATATGGTAAGGATGAGGTGACCAAAGTGAATAAAGTTGGAATGGGTTGAATCGGTTGAAAAATGTAGAAATTAGAGTAGAAAAACCAAATTTTGTAGCATTTGGTTGAATTTCAAAATTGAAAATTTGGAAATTTTGGTAAGTGGGAAGGTGTGGAATAGGTAGGCAAAAGATGAACAGTTGAAAGTTGGAATGGGTTGAATCGGTTGAAAAACGTAGAAGTTAGAGTAGAAAAACGAAATTTTGGAGAATTTGGTTGAATTTCAAATTTGAAATTTTGGAATTTTTGATAGGTGAGAAGTTGTGGAATAGGCAGGCAAAAGATGAACAGTTGAAAGTTGGAATGGGTTGAATCGGTTGAAAAATGTAGAAATTAGAGTAGAAAAACGAAATTACGAAAAATTTGGTTGAATTTAAAATTTGAAAACTTGGAATTTTTTTGTAAGTGGGAAGTTGTGGAATAGGTAGGCAAAAGATGAACAGTTGGAAGTTGGAACGGGTTGAATCGGTCGAAAAATGTAGAAATTAGAGGTGAAAAACGAAATTTCGTGAAATTTTGTCGGAATTTTTAACGTGAAAACGTGAAATTTTTGAATTTGGGAATTTTGGGAATGTCGAGAATCATTCCGAATGTGGTTTGAATGTGCTGAATGAGGTGAATTTAAAAGGGGAATGACGTAAATGTGAAATGTCGAATCTGCCATTGAGAATGAATGGGGAAAAATTTGTCGTAAATTCGCGAATTTTGCGAAATCGGAAAATTTTCTGAACGAGAAAAATGGAAGCGCTCATCTCGTGAATATTTGGAATACATCAAAAGTGGAACGGAGTGAATCGGATGAACTATGTGGAAGAAGAAGCGGGACAAAAAAGTGTGGAGAATAAAATAGAAGAATAATAATAATAACTAGAAAATGCAATTTCTGGAGAAATTGCGTGTGAAGGCAAAGACTTTGAATCACTTCTTGGGGAATGCTGGCGAATTATGCTGAAACAAGTTGAATTACTTAAGAAATGTAGAAAATAGAGGTGAAAAACGGAATTTTGGAGAATTTGGTGGAATTTCAGAATTTTGGAGAATTTGGTTGAGTTTAAAATCTTAAAATGTGGAATTTATGGCAAGTGGAAATTTGGGGAATAGGTAGGAAAAAGATGAAGAGTTGAAAGTTGGAATGAGTTGAATCGGTTGAACAATGTGAAAATTAGAGTAGAAAAACACATTTTTTGGAGAATTTGGTTGAATTTCAAATTTCAAAATTTGGAATTTTTTGTAAGGGGAAGTTGTGGAATAGGTAAGCACAAGATGAAGAGTTGAAAGTTGAATGGGTTGAATCGGTAGAGAAATGTAGAAATGAGAGTAGAAAAACGAAATTTTGGAGAATTTGGTTGAATTTCAAATTTGGGATTTTTGGTAAGTGGCAAGTTGTGTAATACGTAGGCAAAAGATGAACAGTTGAAAGTTGGAATGGGTTGAATCGGTTGAAAAATGTACAAATTAGAGTCGAAAAACGAAATTTTGCAGAATTTGGTTGAATTTCAAATTTGGAATTTTTGGTAAGTGGGAAGTTGTGAAATAGGTAAGCAAAAGATGAAAAGTTGAAAGTTGGAATGGATTGAATCGGTTGCACAATGTAAAGATTAGAGTAGAAAAACAAAATGTTTGAGAATTTGTTTGAATTTCAAATTTTTAATTTTTGGTAAGTGGGAAATTGTGGAATAGGTAGGCAAAAGATGAAGAGTTTAAAGTTGGAATGGGTTGAATCGGTTGAACAATGTAGAAATTACAGTAGAAAAACGAAATTTTGGAGATTTTGGTTGAATTTCAAATTTGGAATTTTTGGTAAGTCGGAAGTTGTGGAATAGGTAGGCCAAAGATGAAGAGTTGAAAGTTGGAATGGGTTGAATCGGTTGAACAATGTAGAAATTAGAGTAGAAAAACAAAATGTTGGAGAATTTGGTTGAATTTCAAATATGGAATTTTTGGTAAGTGGGAAGTTGTGGAATAGGTAGGCAAAAGATGAAGAGTTGAAAGTTGGAATGGGTTGAATCGGTTGAACAATGTAGAAATTAGATTAGAAAAATGAAATTTTGGAGAATTTGGTTGAATTTCAAATTTGGAATTTTTGGTAAACGGGAAGTTGTGGAATAGGTAGGCAAAACATGAACAGTTGAAAGTTGGAATGAGTTGAATCGGTTAAAAAATGTAGAAATTAGAGTAGAAAAACAACATTTTTGAGAATTTGGTTGAATTCCAAATTTGGAATTTTTGGTAAGTCGGAAGTTGTGGAATAGGTAGGCAAAAGTTGAAGAGTTGAAAGTTGGAATGGGTTGAATCGGTTGAACAATGTAGAAATTAGAGTAGAAAAACAAAATGTTGGAGAATTTGGTTGAATTTCAAATATGGAATTTTTTGGTAAGTGGGAAGTTGTGGAATAGGTAGGCAAAAGATGAAGAGTTGAAAGTTGGAATGGGTTGAATCGGTTGAACAATGTAGAAATTAGATTAGAAAAACGAAATTTTGGAGAATTTGGTTGAATTTCAAATTTGGAATTTTTGGTAAACGGGAAGTTGTGGAATAGGTAGGCAAAACATGAACAGTTGAAAGTTGGAATGAGTTGAATCGGTTAAAAAATGTAGAAATTAGAGTAGAAAAACAAAATGTTGGAGAATTTGGTTGAATTTCAAATATGGAATTTTTGGTAAGTGGGAAGTTGTGGAATAGGTAGGCAAAACATGAACATTTGAAAGTTGGAATGAGTTGAATCGGTTGAAAAATGTAGAAATTAGAGTAGAAAAACAAAATTTTTGAGAATTTGGTTGAATTCCAAATTTGAAAATTTGGAATTTTTCATAAGTTGGAAGTTGTGGAATAGTTAGAAAAAGATGAACAGTTGAAAGTTGGAATGGGTTGAATCGGTTGAAAAACGTAAAAGTTAGAGTGGAAAAACGAAATTTTGGAGAATTTGGTTGAATTTCAAATTTGGAATTTTTGGTAAGTGGGAAGTTGTGGAATAGGTAGGCAAAAGATGAACAGTTGAAAGTTGGAATGAGTTGAATCGGTTGAACAATGTAGTAAAAAGTGGAATGATGTAAATGTGAAATGTCGAATCTGCCATTAAGAATGAATGGGGAAAAATTTGTCGTAAGTTCGCGAATTTTGCGAAATCGGAAAATTTTCGGAACGAGAAAAATGGAAGCGCTCATCTCGTGAATATTTGGAACACGTCAAAAGTGGAACGGAGTGAATCGGATGAATTATGTGGAAGAAGAAGCGGGACAAAAAAGTGTGGAGAATAAAATATAATAATAATAATAATAATAGAGAATGGTGTAGAATAACATATGTGTGAAGGCCATCGCCTTCACACAATAATAATAGAGAATGGTGTAGAATAACATATGTGTGAAGGCCATCGCCTTCACACAACTAGAATTTGCAATTCCTGAAGAAATTGCGTGTGAAGGTGAAGAGGTTGAATAAATACTTGGGGAATGTTGCAGAATGATGTTGAAAAGAGTTGAATCGGTTGAAAAATGTAGAAATTACAAGGGAAAAAGGAAATTTGGGAAAATTGGGTGTGAGTTACAAAATTGAAAATTTGGAATTTTGGGTAAGTGGGAAGTTGTGGAATAGGTAGGAAAATGATGAACAGTTGAAAGGTCGAATGGGTTGAATAAGTTGAAAAATGTAGAAATTAGATTAGAAAAACAAAATTGTAGAGAATTTTTGGTAAGTGGGTAGTTGTGGAATAGGAAGGCAAAAGAAGAACAGTTCAAAGTTGGAACAAGTTGAATCGGTTAAAAAATGTAGAAGTTAGAGCAAATCTTGAATCCTAATAGAGAATGAATGGGAATTAAAAGAAAAAAAATTACACCAAAATTTTTTGAAATTTGGAACAAAAGGAAAAAAAACAGCTTTAGGAGGTTCACTTTTGGGGTTAAAATGTTGAAATGGGTTTAATCGGGCAAAATTTGCAAAAGTTAGCGCAAATGTAGGTATTTAGGGCACTTAATGTTGAAATATGGTCACTTCCGGTTTGATTTGGGTCACTTCCGGTCTATTTGGGTCACTTCCGGTTTGATTAGAGGCACTTCCGGTCTAGCTGAGGTCACTTCCGGTTTATTTGGGGTCACTTTCGGTTTTAAAAGGTCACTTCCGGTTTGATTTGGGGTCACTTCCGGTTTGATTTGGGGTCACTTCCGGTTTACCTGAGGTCACTTCCTGTTCATTTGGGGTCAATTCCGGTTTGATTTGGGGCACTTCCAGTTCATTCCGGGTTCATTGGGGCACTTCAGGGTCAATCCAAGATGGCTGCCACTCTGGAAGTGGGGGTCAAGGGTTGAATTGTGGAAGTGGGGGTGAATATGGTAAGCATAAGGTGAACAAAGTGAATAAAGTTGGAATTGGTTGAATCGGTTGAAAAATGTAGAAATTAGAAGGGAAAAACTAAATTTTTGGAAAATTTGGTGTCAATTTCAAAATTGAAAATTTGGAAATGTTGCTAAGTGGGAAGGTGTGGAATAGGTAGGCAAAAGATAAACAGTTGAAAGTTGGAACGAGTTGAATCGGCGGAAAAATGTAGAAATTAGAAGTGAAAAACTGAATTTAGCGAAATTTTGCAAAATTTTGTGCAAATTTTAAAAGTGAAAACGTGAAATTTTTGAATTTGGCAAGTTTGGGAATGTCCCCAATGTGATTTGAATGTGTTGAAATAAGTGAATTTCAAACTGGAACAACAAAAATGTGAAATGTTGAATCTGCCATTAAGAATGAATGGGGAAAAAATTGCCATAAAATCGTGAATTTTGTGAAAACGGAAAATTTTTTGAACGAAAAAAATGTAAGCACCTATGTCATGAATATTTGGAATAAGTGAAAAGTGGAACGGAGTCAATCGGTTGAAGTATGTGGAAGTAGTTAACGGACAAAAAAGTGAGCGGAATAAGTAGAATAATAATAATAACTAGAATTTGCAATTCCTGAAGAAATTGCGTGTGAAGGTGAAGAGGTTGAATAAATACTTGGGGAATGCTGCAGAATGATGTTGAAAAGAGTTGAATCGGTTGAAAAATGTAGAAATTACAAGGGAAAAGGAAATTTGGGAAAATTGGGTGTGAATTTCAAAACTGAAAATTTGGAATTTTGGGTAAGTGGGAAGTTGTGGAATAGGTAGGAAAATGATGAACAGTTGAAAGGTGGAATGGGTTGAATAAGTTGAATGGGTTGAATAAGTTGAATGGGTTGAATAAGTTGAAAAAAGTAGAAATTAGAGTAGAAAACCAAAATTGAACAGTTGAAAGTTGGAACGAGTTGAATCGGTTAAAAAATGTAGAAGTTAGAGCAAATCTTGAATCCTAATAAAGAATGAATGGGAATTAAAAGAAAAAAAAATTGCGCCAAAATCTTTTGAAATTTGGAACAAAAGGAAAAAAAACGGCTTCAGGAGGTTCACTTTTGGGGTTAAAATGTAGAAACGGGTTTAATCGGTCAAAATTTGCAAAAGTTAGCGCAAATGTAGGTATTTTGGGCACTTAATGTTGAAATATGGTCACTTCCGGTTTGATTTGGGTCACTTCCGGTCTATTTTGGTCACTTCCGGTTTGATTAGAGGCACTTCCGGTCCAGCTGAGGTCACTTCCGGTTTATTTGGGGTCACTTCCGTTTTAAAAAGGTCACTTCCGGTTTGATTTGGGGTCACTTCCGGTTTGATTTGGGGCCACTTCCGGTTAACCTGAGGTCACTTCCGGTTCATTTGGGGTCAATTCCGGTTTGATTTGGGGCACTTCCGGTTCATTCAGAGTTCATTGGGGCACTTCAGGGTCAATCCAAGATGGCCGCCACTCAGGAAGTGGGGGTCAAGGGTTGAATTGTGGAAGTGAGGGTGAAGGGGGTGAATATGGTAAGCATAAGGTGAACAAAGTGAATAAAGTTGGAATGGGTTGAATCGGTTGAAAAATGTAGAAATTAGAAGGGAAAAACTAAATTTTTGGAAAATTTGGTGTGAATTTCAAAATTGAAAATTTGGAAATTTTGGAAAGTGGGAAGTTGTGGAATAGGTAGGCAAAAGATGAACAGTTGCAAGTTGGAACGAGTTGAATCGGTGGAAAAATGTAGAAATTAGAAGTGAAAAACTAAATTTTGTGAAATTTTGCGAAATTTTGTGCAAATTTTAAAAGTGAAAACGTGAAATTGTTAAAATTGGCAAGTTTGGGAATGTCCCCAATGTGATTTGAATATGTTGAATTAAGTGAATTTCAAACTGGAGCAACATAAATGTGAAATGTTGAATCTGCCATTAAGAATGAATGGGGAAGAATTTGCCGGAATTTTGCGAAAACGGAAAATTTTTTGAACGAAAAAAATGTAAGCACCCATGTCATGAATATTTGGAATCAGTGAAAAGTGGAATGGAGTGAATCGGTTGAAGTATGTGGAAGTAGTTAACGGACAAAAAAGTGAGCGGAATAAGTAGAATAATAATAATAATAATAAAGGACAGCAATAACAATAGTGTGAAGGTCTTCACCTTCACACTAATAAAGGACAGCAATAACAATAGTGTGAAGGTCTTCACCTTCACACTAATAATAATAATAATAATAATAGAGAATGGTGTAGAATAACATATGTGTGAAGGCCATCGCCTTCACACAATAATAATAATAATAATAGAGAATGGTGTAGAATAACATATGTGTGAAGGCCATCGCCTTCACACAACTAGAAAATGCAATTTCTGGAGAAATTGCGTGTGAAGGCGAAGACTTTGAATCACTTATTTGGGAATGATGCCGAATGATGTTGAAATGAGTTGAATTTCTTGAGAAATGTGGAAAATAGAAGTGTAATACTAAATTTTGGAGAATGTGTTTGAATTTCAAATTTGAATTTTGGAATTTTTGGTAAGTGGGAGGTTGTGGAATAGGTAGGCAAAAGATGAACAGTTGAAAGTTGGAACGGGTTGAAACGGTTAAAAAATGCAGAAGTTAGAGCAAATCTTGAATCCCCATAGAGAATGACTGGGAATTAAAAGAAAAAGCAATTGCGCCAAAATATTTTGAAATTTGGAACAAAAGGACAAAAAACGGCGTCAGGAGGTTCCCTTTTGGGGTTAAAATGTCGAAACGGGTTTAATCGGACAAAAATTGCAAAAGTTAGCTAAAATGTAGCTATTTAGGGCACTTAATGTTGAAATAAGATCACTTCCGGTTTGATTTGGGTCACTTCCGGTCTGATTTGAGGCACTTCCGGTCTAGCCGAGGTCACCTCCGGTTTATTTGGGGTCACTTCCGGTTTAAAAAGGTCACTTCCGGTTTGATTTGGGTCACTTCCGGTCTATTTGGGTCACTTCCGGTTTGATAAGAGGCACTTCCGGTCTAGCTGAGGTCACTTCCGGTTTATTTGGGGCCACTTCCGGTTTAAAAAGGTCACTTCCGGTTTAAAAAGGTCACTTCCGGTTTGATTTGGGGTCACTTCCGGTTTACTTGAGGTCACTTCCGGTTCATTTGGGGTCACTTCCGGTTTGATTTGGGTCACTTCCGGTCTATTTGGGTCACTTCCGGTTTGACTAGAGGCACTTCCGGTCTAGCTGAGGTCACTTCCGGTTAATTTGGGGTCACTTCCGGTTTAAAAAGGTCACTTCCGGTTTAAAAAGGTCACTTCCGGTTTGATTTGGGGTCACTTCCGGTTTACCTGAGGTCACTTCCTGTTTACCTAAGGTCACTTCCGGTTCGATTTGGGGCACTTCCGGTTCATTCTAGGTTCATTGGGAGCACTTCAGGGTCAATCCAAGATGGCCGCCACACTGGAAGTGGGGGTCAAGGGTTGAATTTTGTAAGCATAGTGGAAGTGGGGGTGAAGGTGGTGAATATGGTAAGGATGAGGTGACCAAAGTGAATAAAGTTGGAATGGGTTGAATCGGTTGAAAAATGTAGAAATTAGAGTAGAAAAACCAAATTTTGTAGAATTTGGTTGAATTTCAAAATTGAAAATTTGGAAATTTTGGTAAGTGGGAAGGTGTGGAATAGGTAGGCAAAAGATGAACAGTTGAAAGTTGGAATGGGTTGAATCGGTTGAAAAACGTAGAAGTTAGAGTAGAAAAACGAAATTTTGGAGAATTTGGTTGAATTTCAAATTTGAAATTTTGGAATTTTTGGTAGGTGAGAAGTTGTGGAATAGGCAGGCAAAAGATGAACAGTTGAAAGTTGGAATGGGTTGAATCGGTTGAAAAATGTAGAAGTTAGAGTAGAAAAACGAAATTACGAAGAATTTGGTTGAATTTCAAATTTGAAAATTTGGAATTTTTTTGTAAGTGGGAAGTTGTGGAATAGGTAGGCAAAAGATGAACAGTTGGAAGTTGGAACGGGTTGAATCGGTCGAAAAATGTAGAAATTAGAAGTGAAAAACGAAATTTCGTGAAATTTTGTCGGAATTTTTAACGAGAAAACGTGAAATTTTTGAATTTGGGAATTTTGGGAATGTCGAGAATCATTCCGAATGTGGTTTGAATGTGCTGAATGAGGTGAATTTAAAAGGGGAATGACGTAAATGTGAAATGTCGAATCTGCCATTGAGAATGAATGGGGAAAAATTTGTCGTAAATTCGCGAATTTTGCGAAATCGGAAAATTTTCGGAACGAGAAAAATGGAAGCGCTCATCTCGTGAATATTTGGAATACGTCAAAAGTGGAACGGAGTGAATCGGATGAATTATGTGGAAGAAGAAGCGGGACAAAAAAGTGGCGGGAATAAAATAGAATAATAATAATAACTAGAAAATGCAATTTCTGGAGAAATTGCGTGTGAAGGCGAAGACTTTGAATCACTTCTTGGGGAATGATGGCGAATGATGTTGAAATGAGTTGAATTTCTTGAGAAATGTGGAAAATAGAAGTGTAATACTAAATTTTGGAGAATTTGGTTGAATTTCAAATTTGAAGTTTGGAATTTGTGGTAAGTGGGAGGTTGTGGAATAGGTAGGCAAAAGATGAACAGTTGAATGTTGGAACGGGTTGAATCGGTTAAAAAATGTAGACGTGAGAGCAAATGTTGAATCTCCATAGAGAATGAATGGGAATTAAAAGAAAAAGCAATTGCGCCAAAATATTTTGAAATTTGGAACAAAACGTAAAAAAACAGCTTCAGGAGGTTCACTTTTGGGGTTAAAATGTTGAAACGGGTTCAATCGGACAAAAAATGCAAAAGTTAGCGCCTAATGTAGCTATTTATGGCAGTTAATGTTGAAATAAGTTCACTTCCGGGTTGATTTGGGTCACTTCCGGTCCATTTGGGTCACTTCCGGTCTGATTAGAGGCACTTCCGGTCCAGCTGAGGTCACTTCCGGTTTATTTGGGGTCACTTCCGGTTTAAAAAGGTCACTTCCGGTTTAAAAAGGTCACTTCCGGTTTGATTTGGGGTCACTTCCGGTTTACCTGAGGTCACTTCCTGTTTACCTAAGGTCACTTCCGGTTTGATTTGGGCCACTTCCGGTTCATTCTAGGTTCATTGGGAGCACTTCAGGGTCAATCCAAGATGGCCGCCACACTGGAAGTGGGGGTCAAGGGTTGAATTTTGTAAGCATAGTGGAAGTGGGGGTGAAGGGGGTGAATATGGTAAGGATGAGGTGACCAAAGTGAATAAAGTTGGAATGGGTTGAATCGGTTGAAAAATGTAGAAATTAGAGTAGAAAAACCAAATTTTGTAGAATTTGGTTGAATTTCAAAATTGAAAATTTGGAAATTTTGGTAAGTGGGAAGGTGTGGAATAGGTAGGCAAAAGATGAACAGTTGAAAGTTGGAATGGGTTGAATCGGTTGAAAAACGTAGAAGTTAGAGTAGAAAAACGAAATTTTGGAGAATTTGGTTGAATTTCAAATTTGAAATTTTGGAATTTTTGAAAGGTGAGAAGTTGTGGAATAGGCAGGCAAAAGATGAACAGTTGAAAGTTGGAATGGGTTGAATCGGTTGAAAAATGTAGAAATTAGAGTAGAAAAACGAAATTACGAAGAATTTGGTTGAATTTCAAATTTGAAAATTTGGAATTTTTTTGTAAGTGGGAAGTTGTGGAATAGGTAGGCAAAAGATGAACAGTTGGAAGTTGGAACGGGTTGAATCGGTCGAAAAATGTAGAAATTAGAGGTGAAAAACGAAATTTCGTGAAATTTTGTCGGAATTTTTAACGTGAAAACGTGAAATTTTTGAATTTGGGAATTTTGGGAATGTCGAGAATCATTCCGAATGTGGTTTGAATGTGCTGAATGAGGTGAATTTAAAAGGGGAATGACGTAAATGTGAAATGTCGAATCTGCCATTGAGAATGAATGGGGAAAAATTTGTCGTAAATTCGCGAATTTTGCGAAATCGGAAAATTTTCGGAACGAGAAAAATGGAAGCGCTCATCTCGTGAATATTTGGAATACATCAAAAGTGGAACGGAGTGAATCGGATGAACTATGTGGAAGAAGAAGCGGGACAAAAAAGTGTGGAGAATAAAATAGAAGAATAATAATAACTAGAAAATGCAATTTCTGGAGAAATTGCGTGTGAAGGCGAAGACTTTGAATCACTTCTTTGGGAATGATGCCGAATGATGTTGAAACGAGTTGAATTTCTTGAGAAATGTGGAAAATAGAAGTGTAATACTAAATTTTGGAGAATTTGGTTGAATTTCAAATTTGAAGTTTGGAATTTTTGGTAAGTGGGAGGTTGGGGAATAGGTAGGGAAAAGATGAACAGTTGAATGTTGGAATGGGTTGAATCGGTTGAAAAATGTAAAAAGTAGAGTCGAAAAAAGAAAATTTGCAGAATTTGGTTGAATTTCAAATTTGGAATTTTTGGTAAGTGGGAAGTTGTGAAATAGGTAAGCAAAAGATGAAAAGTTGAAAGTTGGAATGGATTGAATCGGTTGCACAATGTAAAGATTAGAGTAGAAAAACAAAATGTTTGAGAATTTGGTTGAATTTCAAATTTTTAATTTTTAAATTTTGGTAAGTGTGAAGTTGTGGAATAGGTAGGCAAAAGATGAAGAGTTGAAAGTTGGAATGGGTTGAATCGGTTGAACAATGTAGAAATTACAGTAGAAAAACGAAATTTTGGAGATTTTGGTTGAATTTCAAATTTGGAATTTTTGGTAAGTGGGAAGTTGTGGAATAGGTAGGCAAAAGATGAAGAGTTGAAAGTTGGAATGGGTTGAATTGGTTGAACAATGTAGAAATTAGAGTAGAAAAACAAAATGTTGGAGAATTTGGTTGAATTTCAAATATGGAATTTTTGGTAAGTGGGAAGTTATGGAATAGGTAGGCAAAAGATGAAGAGTTGAAAGTTGGAATGGGTTGAATCGGTTGAACAATGTAGAAATAAGATTAGAAAAATGAAATTTTGGAGAATTTGGTTGAATTTCAAATTTGGAATTTTTGGTAAACGGGAAGTTGTGGAATAGGTAGGCAAAACATGAACAGTTGAAAGTTGGAATGAGTTGAATCGGTTAAAAATGTAGAAATTAGAGTAGAAAAACAAATTTTTTTGAGAATTTGGTTGAATTCCAAATTTGGAATTTTTGGTAAGTCGGAAGTTGTGGAATAGGTAGGCAAAAGATGAAGAGTTGAAAGTTGGAATGGGTTGAATCGGTTGAACAATGTAGAAATTAGAGTAGAAAAACAAAATGTTGGAGAATTTGGTTGAATTTCAAATATGGAATTTTTGGTAAGTGGGAAGTTGTGGAATAGGTAGGCAAAAGATGAAGAGTTGAAAGTTGGAATGGGTTGAATCGGTTGAACAATGTAGAAATTAGAGTAGAAAAACACAATTTTTGAGAATTTGGTTGAATTCCAAATTTGGAATTTTTGGTAAGTGGGAAGTTGTGAAATAGGTAAGGAAAAGATGAAAAGTTGAAAGTTGGAATGGATTGAATCGGTTTCACAATGTAAAGATTAGAGAAGAAAAACAAAATGTTTGAGAATTTGGTTGAATTTCAAATTTGGAATTTTTTGTAAGTCGGAAGTTGTGGAATAGGTAGGCAAAAGATGAAGAGTTGAAAGTTGGAATGGGTTGAATCGGTTGAACAATGTAGAAATTAGAGTAGAAAAACAAAATGTTGGAGAATTTGGTTGAATTTCAAATATGAAATTTTTGGTAAGTGGGAAGTTGTGGAATAGATAAGCAAAAGATGAACAGTTGAAAGTTGGAATGAGTTGAATCGGTTGAACAATGTAGAAATTAGAGTAGAAAAACGAAATTTAGAAAGATTTGGTTGAATTTCAAATTTGGAATTTTTGGTAAACGGGAAGTTGTGGAATAGGTAGGAAAAAGATGAACAGTTGAAAGTTGGAATGAGTTGAATCGGTTGAACAATGTAGAAAAAAGTGGAATGATGTAAATGTGAAATGTCGAATCTGCCATTAAGAATGAATGGGGAAAAATTTGTCGTAAGTTCGCGAATTTTGCGAAATCGGAAAATTTTCGGAACGAGAAAAATGGAAGCGCTCATCTCGTGAATATTTGGAACACGTCAAAAGTGGAACGGAGTGAATCGGATGAACTATGTGGAAGAAGAAGCGGGACAAAAAAGTGTGGAGAATAAAATAGAAGAATAATAATAATAACTAGAAAATGCAATTTCTGGAGAAATTGCGTGTGAAGGCGAAGACTTTGAATCACTTCTTGGGGAATGATGTTGAAATGAGTTGAATTTCTTGAGAAAATAGAAGTGTAATACTAAATTTTGGAGAATTTGGTTGAATTTCAAATTTGAAAGTTTGGAATTTTTGGTAAGTGGAAAGTTGTGGAATAGGTAGAAAAATGCTGAACAGTTGAAAGTTGGAATGGGTAGAATCGGTTGAAAAATGTAGAAATTAGAGTAGAAAGACGAAATTTAGAAAAGTTTGGTTGAATTTCAAATTTGGAATTTTTGGCAAATGGGAAGTTGTGGAATAGGTTGGCAAAAGATGAACAGTTGAAAGTTGGAATGAGTTGAATAAGTTGAAAAATGTAGAAATTAGAGTAGAAAAACGAAAATTTGGAGAATTTGGTTGAATTTCAAATTTGGAATTTTTGATCAGTGGGAAGTTGTGGAATAGGTAGGCAAAAGATGAACAGTTGAAAGTTGGAATGGGTAGAATTGGTTGAAAAATGTAGAAATTAGAGTAGAAAAACGAAATTTTGAAAAATTTGGTTGAATTTCAAATTTGGAATTTTTGGTAAACGGGAAGTTGTGGAATAGGTAGGCAAAAGATGAACAGTTGAAAGTTGGAATGGGTTGAATCGGTTGAACAATGTAGAAATTAGAGTAGAAAAATGAAATTTTGGGTAATTTGGTTGAATTTCAAATTTTGAATTTTTGGTAGGTGGGACGTTGTGCAATAGGTAGGCAAAAGATGAACAGTTGAAAGTTGGAATGGGTAGAATCGGTTGAAAAATTTAGAAATTAGAGTAGAAAAACGAAATTTAGAAAAATTTGGTTGAATTTCAAATTTGGAATTTTTGGCAAATGGGAAGTTGTGGAATAGGTTGGCAAAAGATGAACAGTTGAAAGTTGGAATGAGTTGAATCGGTTGAAAAATGTAGAAGTTAGAGTAGAAGAACGACATTTTGGAGAATTTGGTTGAATTTCAAATTTAAAAATTTGGAGTTTTTGGTAGGTGAGAAGTTGTGGAATAGGCAGGCAAAAGATGAACAGTTGAAAGTTGGAATGGGTTGAATCGGTTGAAAAACGTAGAAGTTAGAGTAAAAAAACAAAATTTTGTAGAATTTGGTTGAATTTAAAATTTGAAAATTTTGAATATTTGGTATGTGAGAAGTTGTGGAATAGGCAGGCAAAAGATGAACAGTTGAAAGTTGGAATGGGTTGAATCGGTTGAAAAATGTAGAAATTAGAGTAGAAAAATGAAATTACGAAGAATTTGGTTGAATTTCAAATTTGAAAATTTGGAATTTTTTTGTAAGTGGGAAGTTGTGGAATAGGTAGGCAAAAGATGAACAGTTGGAAGTTGGAATGGGTTGAATCGGTCGAAAAATGTAGAAATTAGAGGTGAAAAACGAAATTTCGTGAAATTGTGTCGGAATTTCTAACGTGAAAACGTGAAATTTTTGAATTTGGGAATTTTGGGAATGTCGAGAATCATTCCGAATGTGGTTTGAATGTGCTGAATGAGGTGAATTTAAAAGGGGAATGACGTAAATGTGAAATGTCGAATCTGCCATTGAGAATGAATGGGGAAAAATTTGTCGTAAATTCGCGAATTTTGCGAAATCGGAAAATTTTCGGAACGAGAAAAATGGAAGCGCTCATCTCGTGAATATTTGGAATACGTCAAAAGTGGAACGGAGTGAATCGGATGAATTATGTGGAAGAAGAAGCGGGACAAAAAAGTGGCGGGAATAAAATAGAAGAATAATAATAACTAGAATTTGCAATTCCTGAAGAAATTGCGTGTGAAGGTGAAGAGGTTGAATAAATACTTGGGGAATGCTGCAGAATGATGTTGAAAAGAGTTGAATCGGTTGAAAAATGTAGAAATTACAAGGGAAAAAGGAAATTTGGGAAAATTGGGTGTGAATTTCAAAATTGAAAATTTGGAATTTTGGGTAAGTGGGAAGTTGTGGAATAGGTAGGAAAATGATGAACAGTTGAAAGGTGGAATGGGTTGAATAAGTTGAAAATGTAGAAATTAGAGTAGAAAAACAAAATTGTAGAGAATTTTTGGTAAGTGTGAAGTTGTGGAATAGGAAGGCAAAAGAGGAACAGTTGAAAGTTGGAACGAGTTGGATCGGTTAAAAAATGTAGAAGTTAGAGCAAATCTTGAATCCTAATAGAGAATGAATGGGAATTAAAAGAAAAAAAATTGCGCCAAAATTTTTTGAAATTTGGAACAAAAGGAAAAAAAACGGCTTCAGGAAGTTCACTTTTGGGGTTAAAATGTTGAAATGGGTTTAATCGGGCAAAATTTGCAAAAGTTAGCGCAAATGTAGGTATTTAGGGCACTTAATGTTGAAATATGGTCACTTCCGGTTTGATTTGGTCACTTCCGGTCTATTTGGGTCACTTCCGGTTTGATTAGAGGCACTTCCGGTCTAGCTGAGGTCACTTCCGGTTTATTTGGGGTCACTTCCGGTTGAAAAAGGTCACTTCCGGTTTGATTTGGGGTCACTTCCGGTTTGATTTGGGGTCACTTCCGGTTTACCTGAGGTCACTTCCGGTTCATTTGGGGTCAATTCCGGTTTGATTTGGGGCACTTCCAGTTCATTCCGGGTTCATTGGGGCACTTCAGGGTCAATCCAAGATGGCCGCCACTCTGGAAGTGGGGGTCAAGGGTTGAATTGTGGAAGTGGGGGTGAAGGGGGTGAATATGGTAAGCATAAGGTGAACAAAGTGAATAAAGTTGGAATGGGTTGAATCGGTTGAAAAATGTAGAAATTAGAAGGGAAAAACTAAATTTGGGGAAAATTTGGTGTCAATTTCAAAATTGAAAATTTGGAAATTTTGCTAAGTGGGAAGGTGTGGAATAGGTAGGCAAAAGATGAACAGTTGAAAGTTGGAACGAGTTGAATCGGTGGAAAAATGTAGAAACTAGAAGTGAAAAACTAAATTTTGTGAAATTTTGCAAAATTTTGTGCAAATTTTAAAAGTGAAAACGTGAAATTTTTGAATTTGGCAAGTTTGGGAATGTCCCCAATGTGATTTGAATGTGTTGAAATAAGTGAATTTCAAACTGGAACAACAAAAATGTGAAATGTTGAATCTGCCATTAAGAATGAATGGGGAAAAAAATGCCACAAAATCGTGAATTTTGTGAAAACGGAAAATTTTCCGAACAAAAAAAATGTAAGCAGCCGTGTCATGAATATTTGGAATAAGTGAAAAGTGGAACGGAGTGAATCGGTTGAAGTATGTGGAAGGAGTTAAGCGTCAAAAAAGTGAGCGGAATAAGTAGAATAATAATAATAATAATAATAATAATAATAATAAAGGACAGCAATAACAATAGTGTGAAGGTCTTCACCTTCACACTAATAATAGAGAATGGTGTAGAATAACATATGTGTGAAGGCCATCGCCTTCACACAATAATAATAATAGAGAATGGTGTAGAATAACATATGTGTGAAGGCCATCGCCTTCACACAATAATAATAATAATAGAGAATGGTGTAGAATAACATATGTGTGAAGGCCATCGCCTTCACACAACTAGAAAATGCAATTTCTGGAGAAATTGCGTGTGAAGGCGAAGACTTTGAATCACTTCTTTGGGAATGATGCCGAATGATGTTGAAACGAGTTGAATTTCTTGAGAAATGTGGAAAATAGAAGTGTAATACTAAATTTTGGAGAATTTGGTTGAATTTCAAATTTGAAGTTTGGAATTTTTGGTAAGTGGGAGGTTGGGGAATAGGTAGGGAAAAGATGAACAGTTGAATGTTGGAATGGGTTGAATCGGTTGAAAAATGTAAAAAGTAGAGTCGAAAAAAGAAAATTTGCAGAATTTGGTTGAATTTCAAATTTGGAATTTTTGGTAAGTGGGAAGTTGTGAAATAGGTAAGCAAAAGATGAAAAGTTGAAAGTTGGAATGGATTGAATCGGTTGCACAATGTAAAGATTAGAGTAGAAAAACAAAATGTTTGAGAATTTGGTTGAATTTCAAATTTTTAATTTTTAAATTTTGGTAAGTGTGAAGTTGTGGAATAGGTAGGCAAAAGATGAAGAGTTGAAAGTTGGAATGGGTTGAATCGGTTGAACAATGTAGAAATTACAGTAGAAAAACGAAATTTTGGAGATTTTGGTTGAATTTCAAATTTGGAATTTTTGGTAAGTGGGAAGTTGTGGAATAGGTAGGCAAAAGATGAAGAGTTGAAAGTTGGAATGGGTTGAATTGGTTGAACAATGTAGAAATTAGAGTAGAAAAACAAAATGTTGGAGAATTTGGTTGAATTTCAAATATGGAATTTTTGGTAAGTGGGAAGTTATGGAATAGGTAGGCAAAAGATGAAGAGTTGAAAGTTGGAATGGGTTGAATCGGTTGAACAATGTAGAAATAAGATTAGAAAAATGAAATTTTGGAGAATTTGGTTGAATTTCAAATTTGGAATTTTTGGTAAACGGGAAGTTGTGGAATAGGTAGGCAAAACATGAACAGTTGAAAGTTGGAATGAGTTGAATCGGTTAAAAATGTAGAAATTAGAGTAGAAAAACAAATTTTTTTGAGAATTTGGTTGAATTCCAAATTTGGAATTTTTGGTAAGTCGGAAGTTGTGGAATAGGTAGGCAAAAGATGAAGAGTTGAAAGTTGGAATGGGTTGAATCGGTTGAACAATGTAGAAATTAGAGTAGAAAAACAAAATGTTGGAGAATTTGGTTGAATTTCAAATATGGAATTTTTGGTAAGTGGGAAGTTGTGGAATAGGTAGGCAAAAGATGAAGAGTTGAAAGTTGGAATGGGTTGAATCGGTTGAACAATGTAGAAATTAGAGTAGAAAAACACAATTTTTGAGAATTTGGTTGAATTCCAAATTTGGAATTTTTGGTAAGTGGGAAGTTGTGAAATAGGTAAGGAAAAGATGAAAAGTTGAAAGTTGGAATGGATTGAATCGGTTTCACAATGTAAAGATTAGAGAAGAAAAACAAAATGTTTGAGAATTTGGTTGAATTTCAAATTTGGAATTTTTTGTAAGTCGGAAGTTGTGGAATAGGTAGGCAAAAGATGAAGAGTTGAAAGTTGGAATGGGTTGAATCGGTTGAACAATGTAGAAATTAGAGTAGAAAAACAAAATGTTGGAGAATTTGGTTGAATTTCAAATATGAAATTTTTGGTAAGTGGGAAGTTGTGGAATAGATAAGCAAAAGATGAACAGTTGAAAGTTGGAATGAGTTGAATCGGTTGAACAATGTAGAAATTAGAGTAGAAAAACGAAATTTAGAAAGATTTGGTTGAATTTCAAATTTGGAATTTTTGGTAAACGGGAAGTTGTGGAATAGGTAGGAAAAAGATGAACAGTTGAAAGTTGGAATGAGTTGAATCGGTTGAACAATGTAGAAAAAAGTGGAATGATGTAAATGTGAAATGTCGAATCTGCCATTAAGAATGAATGGGGAAAAATTTGTCGTAAGTTCGCGAATTTTGCGAAATCGGAAAATTTTCGGAACGAGAAAAATGGAAGCGCTCATCTCGTGAATATTTGGAACACGTCAAAAGTGGAACGGAGTGAATCGGATGAACTATGTGGAAGAAGAAGCGGGACAAAAAAGTGTGGAGAATAAAATAGAATAATAATAATAATAATAATAATAATAGAGAATGGTGTAGAATAACATATGTGTGAAGGCCATCGCCTTCACACAATAATAATAATAATAGAGAATGGTGTAGAATAACATATGTGTGAAGGCCATCGCCTTCACACAACTAGAAAATGCAATTTCTGGAGAAATTGCGTGTGAAGGCGAAGACTTTGAATCACTTCTTTGGGAATGATGCCGAATGATGTTGAAATGAGTTGAATTTCTTGAGAAATGTGGAAAATAGAAGTGTAATACTAAATTTTGGAGAATTTGGTTGAATTTCAAATTTGAAGTTTGGAATTTTTGGTAAGTGGGAGGTTGTGGAATAGGCAGGCAAAGGATGAACAGTTGAATGTTGGAACGGGTTGAATCGGTTAAAAAATGTAGAAGTGAGAGCAAATGTTGAATCCCCATAGAGAATGAATGGGAATCAAAAGAAAAAGCAATTGCGCCAAAATATTTTGAAATTTGGAACAAAACGTAAAAAAAAAGCTTCAGGAGGTTCACTTTTGGGGTTAAAATGTTGAAACGGGTTCAATCGGACAAAAAATGCAAAAGTTAGCGCCTAATGTAGCTATTTAGGGCAGTTAATTTTGAAATAAGTTCACTTCCGGGTTGATTTGGGTCACTTCCGGTCTATTTGGGTCACTTCCGGTTTGATTAGAGGCACTTCCGGTCTAGCTGAGGTCACTTCCGGTTTATTTGGGGTCACTTCCGGTTTAAAAAGGTCACTTCCGGTTTAAAAAGGTCACTTCCGGTTTGATTTGGGGTCACTTCCGGTTTACCTAAGGTCACTTCCTGTTTACCTAAGGTCACTTCCGGTTCGATTTGGGGCACTTCCGGTTCATTCTAGGGTCATTGGGAGCACTTCAGGGTCAATCCAAGATGGCCGCCACACTGGAAGTGGGGGTCAAGGGTTGAATTTTGTAAGCATAGTGGAAGTGGGGGTGAAGGTGGTGAATATGGTAAGGATGAGGTGACCAAAGTGAATAAAGTTGGAATGGGTTGAATCGGTTGAAAAATGTAGAAATTAGAGTAGAAAAACCAAATTTTGTAGAATTTGGTTGAATTTCAAAATTGAAAATTTGGAAATTTTGGTAAGTGGGAAGGTGTGGAATAGGTAGGCAAAAGATGAACAGTTGAAAGTTGGAATGGGTTGAATCGGTTGAAAAACGTAGAAGTTAGAGTAGAAAAACGAAATTTTGGAGAATTTGGTTGAATTTCAAATTTGAAATTTTGGAATTTTTGGTAGGTGAGAAGTTGTGGAATAGGCAGGCAAAAGATGAACAGTTGAAAGTTGGAATGGGTTGAATCGGTTGAAAAATGTAGAAGTTAGAGTAGAAAAACGAAATTACGAAGAATTTGGTTGAATTTCAAATTTGAAAATTTGGAATTTTTTTGTAAGTGGGAAGTTGTGGAATAGGTAGGCAAAAGATGAACAGTTGGAAGTTGGAACGGGTTGAATCGGTCGAAAAATGTAGAAATTAGAGGTGAAAAACGAAATTTCGTGAAATTTTGTCGGAATTTTTAACGAGAAAACGTGAAATTTTTGAATTTGGGAATTTTGGGAATGTCGAGAATCATTCCGAATGTGGTTTGAATGTGCTGAATGAGGTGAATGTAAAAGGGGAATGACGTAAATGTGAAATGTCGAATCTGCCATTGAGAATGAATGGGGAAAAATTTGTCGTAAATTCGCGAATTTTGCGAAATCGGAAAATTTTCGGAACGAGAAAAATGGAAGCGCTCATCTCGTGAATATTTGGAATACGTCAAAAGTGGAACGGAGTGAATCGGATGAATTATGTGGAAGAAGAAGCGGGACAAAAAAGTGGCGGGAATAAAATAGAAGAATAATAATAATAATAATAGAGAATGGTGTAGAATAACATATGTGTGAAGGCCATCGCCTTCACACAATAACTAGAAAATGCAATTTCTGGAGAAATTGCGTGTGAAGGCGAAGACTTTGAATCACTTCTTGGCGAATGCTGGCGAATTATGCTGAAACGAGTTGAATTACTTGAGAAATGTAGAAAATAGAGGTGAAAAACGGAATTTTGGAGAATTTGGTGGAATTTCAGAATTTTAGAGAATTTGGTTGAGTTTAAAATCTTAAAATGTGGAATTTATGGCAAGTGGAAATTTGGGGAATAGGTAGGAAAAAGATGAAGAGTTGAAAGTTGGAATGAGTTGAATCGGTTGAACAATGTGAAAATTAGAGTAGAAAAACACATTTTTGGAGAATTTGGTTGAATTTCAAAATTTGGAATTTTTTGTAAGGGGAAGTTGTGGAATAGGTAAGCAAAAGATGAAGAGTTGAAAGTTGGAATGGGTTGAATCGGTAGAGAAATGTAGAAATGAGAGTAGAAAAACGAAATTTTGGAGAATTTGGTTGAATTTCAAATTTGGGATTTTTGGTAAGTGGGAAGTTGTGTAATACGTAGGCAAAAGATGAAGAGTTGAAAGTTGGAATGGGTTGAATCGGTTGAAAAATGTACAAATTAGAGTCGAAAAACGAAATTTTGCAGAATTTGGTTGAATTTCAAATTTGGAATTTTTGGTAAGTGGGAAGTTGTGAAATAGGTAAGCAAAAGATGAAAAGTTGAAAGTTGGAATGGATTGAATCGGTTGCACAATGTAAAGATTAGAGTAGAAAAACAAAATGTTTGAGAATTTGGTTGAATTTCAAATTTTTAATTTTTAATTTTTGGTAAGTGGGAAATTGTGGAATAGGTAGGCAAAAGATGAAGAGTTGAAAGTTGGAATGGGTTGAATCGGTTGAACAATGTAGAAATTACAGTAGAAAAACGAAATTTTGGAGATTTTGGTTGAATTTCAAATTTGGAATTTTTGGTAAGTCGGAAGTTGTGGAATAGGTAGGCCAAAGATGAAGAGTTGAAAGTTGGAATGGGTTGAATCGGTTGAACAATGTAGAAATTAGAGTAGAAAAACAAAACGTTGGAGAATTTGGTTGAATTTCAAATATGGAATTTTTGGTAAGTGGGAAGTTGTGGAATAGGTAGGCAAAAGATGAAGAGTTGAAAGTTGGAATGGGTTGAATCGGTTGAACAATGTAGAAATTAGATTAGAAAAACGAAATTTTGGAGAATTTGGTTGAATTTCAAATTTGGAATTTTTGGTAAACGGGAAGTTGTGGAATAGGTAGGCAAAACATGAACAGTTGAAAGTTGGAATGAGTTGAATCGGTTAAAAAATGTAGAAATTAGAGTAGAAAAACAAAATTTTTGAGAATTTGGTTGAATTCCAAATTTGGAATTTTTGGTAAGTCGGAAGTTGTGGAATAGGTAGGCAAAAGATGAAGAGTTGAAAGTTGGAATGGGTTGAATCGGTTGAACAATGTAGAAATTAGAGTAGAAAAGCAAAATGTTGGAGAATTTGGTTGAATTTCAAATATGGAATTTTTGGTAAGTGGGAAGTTGTGGAATAGGTAGGCAAAAGATGAAGAGTTGAAAGTTGGAATGGGTTGAATCGGTTGAACAATGTAGAAATTAGATTAGAAAAACGAAATTTTGGAGAATTTGGATGAATTTCAAATTTGGAATTTTTGGTAAACGGGAAGTTGTGGAATAGGTAGGCAAAACATGAACAGTTGAAAGTTGGAATGAGTTGAATCGGTTAAAAAATGTAGAAATTAGAGTAGAAAAACAAAATGTTGGAGAATTTGGTTGAATTTCAAATATGGAATTTTTGGTAAGTGGGAAGTTGTGGAATAGGTTGGCAAAACATGAACAGTTGAAAGTTGGAATGAGTTGAATCGGTTGAAAAATGTAGAAATTAGAGTAGAAAAACAAAATTTTTGAGAATTTGGTTGAATTCCAAATTTGAAAATTTGGAATTTTTCATAAGTTGGAAGTTGTGGAATAGTTAGAAAAAGATGAACAGTTGAAAGTTGGAATGGGTTGAATCGGTTGAAAAACGTAAAAGTTAGAGTGGAAAAACGAAATTTTGGATAATTTGGTTGAATTTCAAATTTGGAATTTTTGGTAAGTGGGAAGTTGTGGAATAGGTAGGCAAAAGATGAACAGTTGAAAGTTGGAATGAGTTGAATCGGTTGAACAATGTAGAAAAAAGTGGAATGATGTAAATGTGAAATGTCGAATCTGCCATTAAGAATGAATGGGGAAAAATTTGTCGTAAGTTCGCGAATTTTGCGAAATCGGAAAATTTTCGGAACGAGAAAAATGGAAGCGCTCATCTCGTGAATATTTGGAACGCGTGAAAAGTGGAACGGAGTGAATCGGATGAACTATGTGGAAGAAGAAGCGGGACAAAAAAGTGGCGGGAATAAAATAGAATAATAATAATAATAATAATAATAATAATAGAGAATGGTGTAGAATAACATATGTGTGAAGGCCATCGCCTTCACACAATAATAATAATAGAGAATGGTGTAGAATAACATATGTGTGAAGGCCATCGCCTTCACACAACTAGAAAATGCAATTTCTGGAGAAATTGCGTGTGAAGGCGAAGACTTTGAATCACTTCTTGGGGAATGATGTTGAAATGAGTTGAATTTCTTGAGAAATGTGGAAAATAGAAGTGTAATACTAAATTTTGGAGAATGTGGTTGAATTTCAAATTTGAATTTTGGAATTTTTGGTAAGTAGGAGGTTGTGGAATAGGTAGGCAAAAGATGAACAGTTGAAAGTTGGAACGGGTTGAAACGGTTAAAAAATGTAGAAGTTAGAGCAAATCTTGAATCCCCATAGAGAATGACTGGGAATTAAAAGAAAAAGCAATTGCGCCAAAATATTTTGAAATTTGGAACAAAACGTAAAAAAACAGCTTCAGGAGGTTCACTTTTGGGGTTAAAATGTTGAAACGGGTTCAATCGGACAAAAAATGCAAAAGTTAGCGCCTAATGTAGCTATTTATGGCAGTTAATGTTGAAATAAGTTCACTTCCGGGTTGATTTGGGTCACTTCCGGTCTATTTGGGTCACTTCCGGTCTGATTAGAGGCACTTCCGGTCCAGCTGAGGTCACTTCCGGTTTATTTGGGGTCACTTCCGGTTTAAAAAGGTCACTTCCGGTTTAAAAAGGTCACTTCCGGTTTGATTTGGGGTCACTTCCGGTTTACCTGAGGTCACTTCCTGTTTACCTAAGGTCACTTCCGGTTCGATTTGGGGCACTTCCGGTTCATTCTAGGTTCATTGGGAGCACTTCAGGGTTAATCCAAGATGGCCGCCACACTGGAAGTGGGGGTCAAGGGTTGAATTTTGTAAGCATAGTGGAAGTGGGGGTGAAGGTGGTGAATATGGTAAGGATGAGGTGACCAAAGTGAATAAAGTTGGAATGGGTTGAATCGGTTGAAAAATGTAGAAATTAGAGTAGAAAAACCAAATTTTGTAGAATTTGGTTGAATTTCAAAATTGAAAATTTGGAAATTTTGGTAAGTGGGAAGGTGTGGAATAGGCAGGCAAAAGATGAACAGTTGAAAGTTGGAATGGGTTGAATCGGTTGAAAAATGTAGAAGTTAGAGTAGAAAAACGAAATTACGAAGAATTTGGTTGAATTTCAAATTTGAAAATTTGGAATTTTTTTGTAAGTGGGAAGTTGTGGAATAGGTAGGCAAAAGATGAACAGTTGGAAGTTGGAACGGGTTGAATCGGTCGAAAAATGTAGAAATTAGAGGTGAAAAACGAAATTTCGTGAAATTTTGTCGGAATTTTTAACGAGAAAACGTGAAATTTTTGAATTTGGGAATTTTGGGAATGTCGAGAATCATTCCGAATGTGGTTTGAATGTGCTGAATGAGGTGAATTTAAAAGGGGAATGACGTAAATGTGAAATGTCGAATCTGCCATTGAGAATGAATGGGGAAAAATTTGTCGTAAATTCGCGAATTTTGCGAAATCGGAAAATTTTCGGAACGAGAAAAATGGAAGCGCTCATCTCGTGAATATTTGGAATACGTCAAAAGTGGAACGGAGTGAATCGGATGAATTATGTGGAAGAAGAAGCGGGACAAAAAAGTGGCGGGAATAAAATAGAAGAATAATAATAACTAGAAAATGCAATTTCTGGAGAAATTGCGTGTGAAGGCGAAGACTTTGTTTCACTTCTTGGGGAATGATGCCGAATGATGTTGAAATTAGTTGAATTTCTTGAGAAATGTGGAAAATAGAAGTGTAAAACTAAATTTTGGAGAATTTGGTTGAATTTCAATTTGGAATTTTGGAATTTTTGGTAAGTGGGAGGTTGTGGAATAGGTAGGCAAAAGATGAACAGTTGAAAGTTGGAACGGGTTGAAACGGTTAAAAAATGTAGAAGTTAGAGCAAATGTTGAATCCCCATAGAGAATGAATGGGAATTAAAAGAAAAAGCAATTGCGCCAAAATATATTGAAATTTGGAACAAAAGGACAAAAAACGGCTTCAGGAGGTTCACTTTTGGGGTTAAAATGTTGAAACGGGTTCAATCGGAAGAAAAATGCAAAAGTTAGCGACTAATGTAGCTATTTAGGGCAGTTAATGTTGAAATAAGTTCACTTCCGGGTTGATTTGGGTCACTTCCGGTCTATTTGGGTCACTTCCGGTTTGAGTAGAGGCACTTCCGGTCTAGCTGAGGTCACTTCCGGTTTATTTGGGGTCACTTCCGGTTTAAAAAGGTCACTTCCGGTTTAAAAAGGTCACTTCCGGTTTGATTTGGGGTCACTTCCGGTTTACCTAAGGTCACTTCCTGTTTACCTAAGGTCACTTCCGGTTCGATTTGGGGCACTTCCGGTTCATTCTAGGGTCATTGGGAGCACTTCAGGGTCAATCCAAGATGGCCGCCACACTGGAAGTGGGGGTCAAGGGTTGAATTGTGTAAGCATAGTGGAAGTGGGGGTGAAGGGGGTGAATATGGTAAGGATGAGGTGACCAAAGTGAATAAAGTTGGAATGGGTTGAATCGGTTGAAAAATGTAGAATTTAGAGTAGAAAAACCAAATTTTGTAGAATTTGGTTGAATTTCAAAATTGAAAATTTGGAAATTTTGGTAAGTGGGAAGGTGTGGAATAGGTAGGCAAAAGATGAACAGTTGAAAGTTGGAATGGGTTGAATCGGTTGAAAAACGTAGAAGTTAGAGTAGAAAAACGAAATTTTGGAGAATTTGGTTGAATTTCAAATTTGAAATTTTGGAATTTTTGGTAGGTGAGAAGTTGTGGAATAGGCAGGCAAAAGATGAACAGTTGAAAATTGGAATGGGTTGAATCGGTTGAAAAATGTAGAAACTAGAGGTGAAAAACGAAATTTCGTGAAATTTTGTCGGAATTTTTAACGTGAAAACGTGAAATTTTTGAATTTGGGAATTTTGGGAATGTCGAGAATCATTCCGAATGTGGTTTGAATGTGCTGAATGAGGTGAATTTAAAAGGGGAATGACGTAAATGTGAAATGTAGAATCTGCCATTGAGAATGAATGGGGAAAAATTTGTCGTAAATTCGCGAATTTTGCGAAATCGGAAAATTTTCGGAACGAGAAAAATGGAAGCGCTCATCTCGTGAATATTTGGAATACGTCAAAAGTGGAACGGAGTGAATCGGATGAATTATGTGGAAGAAGAAGCGGGACAAAAAAGTGTGGAGAATAAAATATAATAATAATAATAATAACTAGAAAATGCAATTTCTGGAGAAATTGCGTGTGAAGGCGAAGACTTTGAATCACTTCTTTGGGAATGATGCCGAATGATGTTAAAACGAGTTGAATTTCTTGAGAAATGTGGAAAATAGAAGTGTATTACTAAATTTTGGAGAATTTGGTTGAATTTCAAATTTGAAGTTTGGAATTTTTGGTAAGTGGGAGGTTGTGGAATAGGTAGGGAAAAGATGAACAGTTGAATATTGGAACGGGTTGAATTGGTTTAAAAAATGTAGAAGTTAGAGAAAATGTTGAATCCCCATAGAGAATGAATGGGAATGAAAAGAAAAAATAATAATGAAAATTTGGAACAAAACGAAAAAAAACAGCTTCAGGAAGTTCACTTTTGGGGTTAAAATGTTGAAACGGGTTCAATCGGACAAAAAATGCAAAACTTAGTGACTAATGTAGCTATTTAGGGCAGTTAATGTTGAAATAAGGTCACTTCCGGGGTGATTTGGGTCACTTCCGGTCTATTTGGGTCACTTCCGGTTTGATTAGAGGCACTTCCGGTCTAGCTGAGGTCACTTCCGGTTTATTTGGGGTCACTTCCGGTTTAAAAAGGTCACTTCCGGTTTAAAAAGGTCACTTCCGGTTTGATTTGGGGTCACTTCCGGTTTACCTAAGGTCACTTCCTGTTTACCTAAGGTCACTTGCGGCTTGATATGGGGCACTTCCGGTACATTCTGGGTTCATTGGGGGCCCTTCCGGGTCAATCCAAGATGGCCGCCACACTGGAAGTGTGGGTGAAGGAGGTGAATATGGTAAGCATAAGGTAAACAAAGTGAATAAATTTGGAATGGGTCGAATCGGTTGAAAAATGTGGAATAAAGAGTAGAAGAACGAAATTGTAGAGAATTTTTGGTAAGTGGAAAGTTGTGGAATAGGCAGGCAAAGGATGAAGAGTTGAATGTTGGAACGGGTTGAATCGGTTAAAAAATGTAGAAGTGAGAGCAAATGTTGAATCCCCATAGAGAATGAATGGGAATTAAAAGAAATAGCAATTGCGCCAAAATATTTTGAAATTTGGAACAAAACGTAAAAAAACAGCTTCAGGAGGTTCACTTTTGGGGTTAAAATGTTGAAACGGGTTCAATCGGACAAAAAAAGCCAAAGTTAGCGCCTAATGTAGCTATTTAGGGCAGTTAATGTTGAAATAAGTTCACTTCCGGGTAGAAATGGGTCACTTCCGGTCTATTTGGGTCACTTCCGGTTTGAAAAGAGGCACTTCCGGTCTAGCTGAGGTCACTTCCGGTTTATTTAGGGTCACTTCCGGTTTAAAAAGGTCACTTCCGGTTTAAAAAGGTCACTTCCGGTTTGATTTGGGGTCACTTCCGGTTTACCTGAGGTCACTTCCTGTTTACCTAAGGTCACTTCCGGTTCGATTTGAGGCACTTCCGGTTCATTCTAGGGTCATTGGGAGCACTTCAGGGTCAATCCAAGATGGCCGCCACACTGGAAGTGGGGGTCAAGGGTTGAATTGTGTAAGCATAGTGGAAGTGGGGGTGAAGGGGGTGAATATGGTAAGGATGAGGTGACCAAAGTGAATAAAGTTGGAATGGGTTGAATCGGTTGAAAAATGTAGAAATTAGAGTAGAAAAACCAAATTTTGTAGAATTTGGTTGAATTTCAAAATTGAAAATTTGGAAATTTTGGTAAGTGGGAAGGTGTGGAATAGGTAGGCAAAAGATGAACAGTTGAAAGTTGGAATGGGTTGAATCGGTTGAAAAACGTAGAAGTTAGAGTAGAAAAACAAAATTTTGGAGAATTTGGTTGAATTTCAAATTTGAAATTTTGGAATTTTTGGTAGGTGAGAAGTTGTGGAATAGGCAGGCAAAAGATGAACAGTTGAAAATTGGAATGGGTTGAATCGGTTGAAAAATGTAGAAACTAGAGGTGAAAAACGAAATTTCGTGAAATTTTGTCGGAATTTTTAACGTGAAAACGTGAAATTTTTGAATTTGGGAATTTTGGGAATGTCGAGAATCATTCCGAATGTGGTTCGAATGTGCTGAATGAGGTGAATTTAAAAGGGGAATGACATAAATGTGAAATGTAGAATCTGCCAATGAGAATGAATGGGGAAAAATTTGTCGTAAATTCGCGAATTTTGCGAAATCGGAAAATTTTCGGAACGAGAAAAATGGAAGCGCTCATCTCGTGAATATTTGGAATACGTCAAAAGTGGAACGGAGTGAATCGGATGAATTATGTGGAAGAAGAAGCGGGACAAAAAAGTGTGGAGAATAAAATATAATAATAATAATAACTAGAAAATGCAATTTCTGGAGAAATTGCGTGTGAAGGCGAAGACTTTGAATCACTTCTTGGGGAATGCTGGCGAATTATGCTGAAACGAGTTGAATTACTTGAGAAATGTAGAAAATAGAGGTGAAAAACGGAATTTTGGAGAATTTGGTGGAATTTCAGAATTTTGGAGAATTTGGTTGAGTTTAAAATCTTAAAATGTGGAATTTATGGCAAGTGGAAATTTGGGGAATAGGTAGGAAAAAGATGAAGAGTTGAAAGTTGGAATGAGTTGAATCGGTTGAACAATGTGAAAATTAGAGTAGAAAAACACATTTTTGGAGAATTTGGTTGAATTTCAAATTTCAAAATTTGGAATTTTTTGTAAGGGGAAGTTGTGGAATAGGTAAGCACAAGATGAAGAGTTGAAAGTTGGAATGGGTTGAATCGGTAGAGAAATGTAGAAATGAGAGTAGAAAAACGAAATTTTGGAGAATTTGGTTGAATTTCAAATTTGGGATTTTTGGTAAGTGGCAAGTTGTGTAATACGTAGGCAAAAGATGAAGAGTTGAAAGTTGGAATGGGTTGAATCGGTTGAAAAATGTACAAATTAGAGTCGAAAAACGAAATTTTGCAGAATTTGGTTGAATTTCAAATTTGGAATTTTTGGTAAGTGGGAAGTTGTGAAATAGGTAAGCAAAATATGAAAAGTTGAAAGTTGGAATGGATTGAATCGGTTGCACAATGTAAAGATTAGAGTAGAAAAACAAAATGTTTGAGAATTTGTTTGAATTTCAAATTTTTAATTTTTGGTAAGTGGGAAATTGTGGAATAGGTAGGCAAAAGATGAAGAGTTGAAAGTTGGAATGGGTTGAATCGGTTGAACAATGTAGAAATTACAGTAGAAAAACGAAATTTTGGAGATTTTGGTTGAATTTCAAATTTGGAATTTTTGGTAAGTCGGAAGTTGTGGAATAGGTAGGCCAAAGATGAAGAGTTGAAAGTTGGAATGGGTTGAATCGGTTGAACAATGTAGAAATTAGAGTAGAAAAACAAAATGTTGGAGAATTTGGTTGAATTTCAAATATGGAATTTTTGGTAAGTGGGAAGTTGTGGAATAGGTAGGCAAAAGATGAAGAGTTGAAAGTTGGAATGGGTTGAATCGGTTGAACAATGTAGAAATTAGATTAGAAAAACGAAATTTTGGAGAATTTGGTTGAATTTCAAATTTGGAATTTTTGGTAAACGGGAAGTTGTGGAATAGGTAGGCAAAACATGAACAGTTGAAAGTTGGAATGAGTTGAATCGGTTAAAAAATGTAGAAATTAGAGTAGAAAAACAACATTTTTGAGAATTTGGTTGAATTCCAAATTTGGAATTTTTGGTAAGTCGGAAGTTGTGGAATAGGTAGGCAAAAGTTGAAGAGTTGAAAGTTGGAATGGGTTGAATCGGTTGAACAATGTAGAAATTAGAGTAGAAAAACAAAATGTTGGAGAATTTGGTTGAAATTCAAATATGGAATTTTTTGGTAAGTGGGAAGTTGTGGAATAGGTAGGCAAAAGATGAAGAGTTGAAAGTTGGAATGGGTTGAATCGGTTGAACAATGTAGAAATTAGATTAGAAAAACGAAATTTTGGAGAATTTGGTTGAATTTCAAATTTGGAATTTTTGGTAAACGGGAAGTTGTGGAATAGGTAGGCAAAACATGAACAGTTGAAAGTTGGAATGAGTTGAATCGGTTAAAAAATGTAGAAATTAGAGTAGAAAAACAAAATGTTGGAGAATTTGGTTGAATTTCAAATATGGAATTTTTGGTAAGTGGGAAGTTGTGGAATAGGTAGGCAAAACATGAACATTTGAAAGTTGGAATGAGTTGAATCGGTTGAAAAATGTAGAAATTAGAGTAGAAAAACAAAATTTTTGAGAATTTGGTTGAATTCCAAATTTGAAAATTTGGAATTTTTCATAAGTTGGAAGTTGTGGAATAGTTAGAAAAAGATGAACAGTTGAAAGTTGGAATGGGTTGAATCGGTTAAAAAACGTAAAAGTTAGAGTGGAAAAACGAAATTTTGGAGAATTTGGTTGAATTTCAAATTTGGAATTTTTGGTAAGTGGGAAGTTGTGGAATAGGTAGGCAAAAGATGAACAGTTGAAAGTTGGAATGAGTTGAATCGGTTGAACAATGTAGTAAAAAGTGGAATGATGTAAATGTGAAATGTCGAATCTGCCATTAAGAATGAATGGGGAAAAATTTGTCGTAAGTTCGCGAATTTTGCGAAATCGGAAAATTTTCGGAACGAGAAAAATGGAAGCGCTCATCTCGTGAATATTTGGAACACGTCAAAAGTGGAACGGAGTGAATCGGATGAATTATGTGGAAGAAGAAGCGGGACAAAAAAGTGTGGAGAATAAAATATAATAATAATAATAATAATAGAGAATGGTGTAGAATAACATATGTGTGAAGGCCATCGCCTTCACACAAATAATAGAGAATGGTGTAGAATAACATATGTGTGAAGGCCATCGCCTTCACACAATAATAATAACTAGAAAATGCAATTTCTGGAGAAATTGCGTGTGAAGGCGAAGACTTTGAATCACTTCTTGGGGAATGCTGGCGAATTATGCTGAAACGAGTTGAATTACTTGAGAAATGTAGAAAATAGAGGTGAAAAACGGAATTTTGGAGAATTTGGTGGAATTTCAGAATTTTGGAGAATTTGGTTGAGTTTAAAATCTTAAAATTTGGAATTTATGGCAAGTGGAAATTTGGGGAATAGGTAGGAAAAAGATGAAGAGTTGAAAGTTGGAATGAGTTGAATCGGTTGAACAATGTGAAAATTAGAGTAGAAAAACACATTTTTGGAGAATTTGGTTGAATTTCAAATTTCAAAATTTGGAATTTTTTGTAAGGGGAAGTTGTGGAATAGGTAAGCAAAAGATGAAGAGTTGAAAGTTGGAATGGGTTGAATCGGTAGAGAAATGTAGAAATGAGAGTAGAAAAACGAAATTTTGGAGAATTTGGTTGAATTTCAAATTTGGGATTTTTGGTAAGTGGGAAGTTGTGTAATACGTAGGCAAAAGATGAAGAGTTGAAAGTTGGAATGGGTTGAATCGGTTGAAAAATGTACAAATTAGAGTCAAAAAACGAAATTTTGCAGAATTTGGTTGAATTTCAAATTTGGAATTTTTGGTAAGTGGGAAGTTGTGAAATAGGTAAGCAAAAGATGAAAAGTTGAAAGTTGGAATGGATTGAATCGGTTGCACAATGTAAAGATTAGAGTAGAAAAACAAAATGTTTGAGAATTTGGTTGAATTTCAAATTTTTAATTTTTGGTAAGTGGGAAGTTGTGGAATAGGTAGGCAAAAGATGAAGAGTTGAAAGTTGGAATGGGTTGAATCGGTTGAACAATGTAGAAATTACAGTAGAAAAACGAAATTTTGGAGATTTTGGTTGAATTTCAAATTTGGAATTTTTGGTAAGTCGGAAGTTGTGGAATAGGTAGGCAAAAGGTGAAGAGTTGAAAGTTGGAATGGGTTGAATCGGTTGAACAATGTAGAAATTAGAGTAGAAAAACAAAATGTTGGAGAATTTGGTTGAATTTCAAATATGGAATTTTTGGTAAGTGGGAAGTTGTGGAATAGGTAGGCAAAAGATGAAGAGTTGAAAGTTGGAATGGGTTGAATCGGTTGAACAATGTAGAAATTAGATTAGAAAAACGAAATTTTGGAGAATTTGGTTGAATTTCAAATTTTTGGTAAACGGGAAGTTGTGGAATAGGTAGGCAAAACATGAACAGTTGAAAGTTGGAATGACTTGAATCGGTTAAAAAATGGAGAAATTAGAGTAGAAAAACAAAATTTTTGAGAATTTGGTTGAATTCCAAATTTGGAATTTTTGGTAAGTCGGAAGTTGTGGAATAGGTAGGCAAAAGATGAAGAGTTGAAAGTTGGAATGGGTTGAATCGGTTGAACAATGTAGAAATTAGAGTAGAAAAACAAAATGTTGGAGAATTTGGTTGAATTTCAAATATGGAATTTTTGGTAAGTGGGAAGTTGTGGAATAGGTAGGCAAAAGATGAAGAGTTGAAAGTTGGAATGGGTTGAATCGGTTGAACAATGTAGAAATTAGATTAGAAAAACGAAATTTTGGAGAATTTGGTTGAATTTCAAATTTGGAATTTTTGGTAAACGGGAAGTTGTGGAATAGGTAGGCAAAACATGAACAGTTGAAAGTTGGAATGAGTTGAATCGGTTAAAAAATGTAGAAATTAGAGTAGAAAAAAAATTTTTTGAAAATTTGGTTGAATTCCAAATTTGGAATTTTTGGTAAGTCGGAAGTTGTGGAATAGGTAGGCAAAAGATGAAGAGTTGAAAGTTGGAATGGGTTGAATCGGTTGAACAATGTAGAAATTAGATTAGAAAAACGAAATTTTGGAGAATTTGGTTGAATTTCAAATTTGGAATTTTTGGTAAACGGGAAGTTGTGGAATAGGTAGGCAAAACATGAACAGTTGAAAGTTGGAATGAGTTGAATCGGTTAAAAAATGTAGAAATTAGAGTAGAAAAACAAAATGTTGGAGAATTTGGTTGAATTTCAAATATGGAATTTTTGGTAAGTGGGAAGTTGTGGAATAGGTAGGCAAAACATGAACAGTTGAAAGTTGGAATGAGTTGAATCGGTTGAAAAATGTAGAAATTAGAGTAGAAAAACAAAATTTTTGAGAATTTGGTTGAATTCCAAATTTGAAAATTTGGAATTTTTCATAAGTTGGAGGTTGTGGAATAGTTAGAAAAAGATGAACAGTTGAAAGTTGGAATGGGTTGAATCGGTTGAAAAACGTAAAAGTTAGAGTGGAAAAACGAAATTTTGGAGAATTTGGTTGAATTTCAAATTTGGAATTTTTGGTAAGTGGGAAGTTGTGGAATAGGTAGGCAAAAGATGAACAGTTGAAAGTTGGAATGAGTTGAATCGGTTGAACAATGTAGAAAAAAGTGGAATGATGTAAATGTGAAATGTCGAATCTGCCATTAAGAATGAATGGGGAAAAATTTGTCGTAAGTTCGCGAATTTTGCGAAATCGGAAAATTTTCGGAACGAGAAAAATGGAAGCGCTCATCTCGTGAATATTTGGAACACGTCAAAAGTGGAACGGAGTGAATCGGATGAATTATGTGGAAGAAGAAGCGGGACAAAAAAGTGTGGAGAATAAAATATAATAATAATAATAATAATAATAATAATAATAGAGAATGGTGTAGAATAACATATGTGTGAAGGCCATCGCCTTCACACAATAATAGAGAATGGTGTAGAATAACATATGTGTGAAGGCCATCGCCTTCACACAACTAGAAAATGCAATTTCTGGAGAAATTGCGTGTGAAGGCGAAGACTTTGAATCACTTCTTGGGGAATGCTGGCGAATTATGCTGAAACGAGTTGAATTACTTGAGAAATGTAGAAAATAGAGGTGAAAAACGGAATTTTGGAGAATTTGGTGGAATTTCAGAATTTTGGAGAATTTGGTTGAGTTTAAAATCTTAAAATGTGGAATTTATGGCAAGTGGAAATTTGGGGAATAGGTAGGAAAAAGATGAAGAGTTGAAAGTTGGAATGAGTTGAATCGGTTGAACAATGTGAAAATTAGAGTAGAAAAACACATTTTTGGAGAATTTGGTTGAATTTCAAATTTCAAAATTTGGAATTTGTTGTAAGGGGAAGTTGTGGAATAGGTAAGCAAAAGATGAAGAGTTGAAAGTTGGAATGGGTTGAATCGGTAGAGAAATGTAGAAATGAGAGTAGAAAAACGAAATTTTGGAGAATTTGGTTGAATTTCAAATTTGGGATTTTTGGTAAGTGGGAAGTTGTGTAATACGTAGGCAAAAGATGAAGAGTTACAAGTTTGAATGGGTTGAATCGGTTGAAAAATGTACAAATTAGAGTCGAAAAACGAAATTTTGCAGAATTTGGTTGAATTTCAAATTTGGAATTTTTGGTAAGTGGGAAGTTGTGAAATAGGTAAGCAAAAGATTAAAAGTTGAAAGTTGGAATGGATTGAATCGGTTGCACAATGTAAAGATTAGAGTAGAAAAACAAAATGTTTGAGAATTTGGTTGAATTTCAAATTTTTAATTTTTGGTAAGTGGGAAGTTGTGGAATAGGTAGGCAAAAGATGAAGAGTTGAAAGTTGGAATGGGTTGAATCGGTTGAACAATGTAGAAATTACAGTAGAAAAACGAAATTTTGGAGATTTTGGTTGAATTTCAAATTTGGAATTTTTGGTAAATCGGAAGGTGTGGAATAGGTAGGCAAAAGATGAAGAGTTGAAAGTTGGAATGGGTTGAATCGGTTGAACAATGTAGAAATTAGAGTAGAAAAACAAAATGTTGGAGAATTTGGTTGAATTTCAAATATGGAATTTTTGGTAAGTGGGAAGTTGTGGAATAGGTAGGCAAAAGATGAAGAGTTGAAAGTTGGAATGGGTTGAATCGGTTGAACAATGTAGAAATTAGATTAGAAAAACGAAATTTTGGAGAATTTGGTTGAATTTCAAATTTGGAATTTTTGGTAAACGGGAAGTTGTGGAATAGGTAGGCAAAACATGAACAGTTGAAAGTTGGAATGAGTTGAATCGGTTAAAAAATGTAGAAATTAGAGTAGAAAAACAAAATTTTTGAGAATTTGGTTGAATTCCAAATTTGGAATTTTTGGTAAGTCGGAAGTTGTGGAATAGGTAGGCAAAAGATGAAGAGTTGAAAGTTGGAATGGGTTGAATCAGTTGAACAATGTAGAAATTAGAGTAGAAAAACAAAATGTTGGAGAATTTGGTTGAATTTCAAATATGGAATTTTTGGTAAGTGGGAAGTTGTGGAATAGGTAGGCAAAAGATGAAGAGTTGAAAGTTGGAATGGGTTGAATCGGTTGAACAATGTAGAAATTAGATTTGAAAAACGAAATTTTGGAGAATTTGGTTGAATTTCAAATTTGGAATTTTTGGTAAACGGGAAGTTGTGGAATAGGTAGGCAAAACATGAACAGTTGAAAGTTGGAATGAGTTGAATCGGTTAAAAAATGTAGAAATTAGAGTAGAAAAACAAAATGTTGGAGAATTTGGTTGAATTTCAAATATGGAATTTTTGGTAAGTGGGAAGTTGTGGAATAGGTAGGCAAAACATGAACAGTTGAAAGTTGGAATGAGTTGAATCGGTTGAAAAATGTAGAAATTAGAGTAGAAAAACAAAATTTTTGAGAATTTGGTTGAATTCCAAATTTGAAAATTTGGAATTTTTCATAAGTTGGAAGTTGTGGAATAGTTAGAAAAAGATGAACAGTTGAAAGTTGGAATGGGTTGAATCGGTTGAAAAACGTAAAAGTTAGAGTGGAAAAACGAAATTTTGGAGAATTTGGTTGAATTTCAAATTTGGAATTTTTGGTAAGTGGGAAGTTGTGGAATAGGTAGGCAAAAGATGAACAGTTGAAAGTTGGAATGAGTTGAATCGGTTGAACAATGTAGAAAAAAGTGGAATGATGTAAATGTGAAATGTCGAATCTGCCATTAAGAATGAATGGGGAAAAATTTGTCGTAAGTTCGCGAATTTTGCGAAATCGGAAAATTTTCGGAACGAGAAAAATGGAAGCGCTCATCTCGTGAATATTTGGAACACGTCAAAAGTGGAACGGAGTGAATCGGATGAACTATGTGGAAGAAGAAGCGGGACAAAAAAGTGTGGAGAATAAAATATAATAACTAGAAAATGCAATTTCTGGAGAAATTGCGTGTGAAGGCGAAGACTTTGTTTCACTTCTTGGGGAATGATGCCGAATGATGTTGAAATTAGTTGAATTTCTTGAGAAATGTGGAAAATAGAAGTGTAAAACTAAATTTTGGAGAATTTGGTTGAATTTCAATTTGGAATTTTGGAATTTTTGGTAAGTGGGAGGTTGTGGAATAGGTAGGCAAAAGATGAACAGTTGAAAGTTGGAACGGGTTGAAACGGTTAAAAAATGTAGAAGTTAGAGCAAATGTTGAATCCCCATAGAGAATGAATGGGAATTAAAAGAAAAAGCAATTGCGCCAAAATATATTGAAATTTGGAACAAAAGGACAAAAAACGGCTTCAGGAGGTTCACTT
This sequence comes from Syngnathus scovelli, assembly GCF_024217435.2. Classification (NCBI taxonomy): domain Eukaryota; kingdom Metazoa; phylum Chordata; class Actinopteri; order Syngnathiformes; family Syngnathidae; genus Syngnathus; species Syngnathus scovelli. Next base: position 16,909,364 of record NC_090855.1, read on the forward strand.
TTGGGGTTAAAATGTTGAAACGGGTTCAATCGGAAGAAAAATGCAAAAGTTAGCGACTAATGTAGCTATTTAGGGCAGTTAATGTTGAAATAAGTTCACTTCCGGGTTGATTTGGGTCACTTCCGGTCTATTTGGGTCACTTCCGGTTTGAGTAGAGGCACTTCCGGTCTAGCTGAGGTCACTTCCGGTTTATTTGGGGTCACTTCCGGTTTAGAAAGGTCACTTCCGGTTTAAAAAGGTCACTTCCGGTTTGATTTGGGGTCACTTCCGGTTTACCTAAGGTCACTTCCTGTTTACCTAAGGTCACTTCCGGTTCGATTTGGGGCACTTCCGGTTCATTCTAGGGTCATTGGGAGCACTTCAGGGTCAATCCAAGATGGCCGCCACACTGGAAGTGGGGGTCAAGGGTTGAATTGTGTAAGCATAGTGGAAGTGGGGGTGAAGGGGGTGAATATGGTAAGGATGAGGTGACCAAAGTGAATAAAGTTGGAATGGGTTGAATCGGTTGAAAAATGTAGAAATTAGAGTAGAAAAACCAAATTTTGTAGAATTTGGTTGAATTTCAAAATTGAAAATTTGGAAATTTTGGTAAGTGGGAAGGTGTGGAATAGGTAGGCAAAAGATGAACAGTTGAAAGTTGGAATGGGTTGAATCGGTTGAAAAACGTAGAAGTTAGAGTAGAAAAACGAAATTTTGGAGAATTTGGTTGAATTCCAAATTTTGAATTTTTTGTAAGTGGGAAGTTGTGAAATAGGTAAGCAAAAGATGAAAAGTTGAAAGTTGGAATGGATTGAATCGGTTTCACAATGTAAAGATTAGAGAAGAAAAAATGTTTGAGAATTTGGTTGAATTTCAAATTTTGAATTTTTGGTAAGTGGGAAGTTGTGGAATAGGTAGGCAAAAGATGAAGAGTTGAAAGTTGGAACGGGTTGAATCGGTTGAACAATGTAGAAATTAGAGTAGAAAAACGAAATTTTGGAGATTTTGGTTGAATTTCAAATTTGGAATTTTTGGTAAGTCGGAAGTTGTGGAATAGGTAGGCAAAAGATGAAGAGTTGAAAGTTGGAATGGGTTGAATCGGTTGAACAATGTAGAAATTAGAGTAGAAAAACAAAATGTTGGAGAATTTGGTTGAATTTCAAATATGGAATTTTTGGTAAGTGGGAAGTTGTGGAATAGATAGGCAAAAGATGAACAGTTGAAAGTTGGAATGAGTTGAATCGGTTAAACAATGTAGAAATTAGAGTAGAAAAACGAAATTTAGAAAGATTTGGTTGAATTTCAAATTTGGAAATTTTGGTAAACAGGAAGTTGTGGAATAGGTAGGCAAAACATGAACAGTTGAAAGTTGGAATCAGTTGAATCGGTTGAAAAATGTAGAAATTAGAGTAGAAAAACAAAATTTTTGAGAATTTGGTTGAATTCCAAATTTGAAAATTTGGAATTTTTCATAAGTTGGAAGTTGTGGAATAGTTAGAAAAAGATGAACAGTTGAAAGTTGGAATGGGTTGAATCGGTTGAAAAACGTAAAAGTTAGAGTGGAAAAACGAAATTTTGGAGAATTTGGTTGAATTTCAAATTTGGAATTTTTGGTAAGTGGGAAGTTGTGGAATAGGTAGGCAAAAGATGAACAGTTGAAAGTTGGAATGAGTTGAATCGGTTGAAAAATGTAGAAAAAAGTGGAATGATGTAAATGTGAAATGTCGAATCTGCCATTAAGAATGAATGGGGAAAAATTTGTCGTAAGTTCGCGAATTTTGCGAAATCGGAAAATTTTCGGAACGAGAAAAATGGAAGCGCTCATCTCGTGAATATTTGGAACACGTCAAAAGTGGAACGGAGTGAATCGGATGAATTATGTGGAAGAAGAAGCGGGACAAAAAAGTGTGGAGAATAAAATATAATAATAATAATAACTAGAAAATGCAATTTCTGGAGAAATTGCGTGTGAAGGCGAAGACTTTGAATCACTTCTTGGGGAATGCTGGCGAATTATGCTGAAACGAGTTGAATTACTTGAGAAATGTAGAAAATAGAGGTGAAAAACGGAATTTTGGAGAATTTGGTGGAATTTCAGAATTTTGGAGAATTTGGTTGAGTTTAAAATCTTAAAATGTGGAATTTATGGCAAGTGGAAATTTGGGGAATAGGTAGGAAAAAGATGAAGAGTTGAAAGTTGGAATGAGTTGAATCGGTTGAACAATGTGAAAATTAGAGTAGAAAAACACATTTTTGGAGAATTTGGTTGAATTTCAAATTTCAAAATTTGGAATTTTTTGTAAGGGGAAGTTGTGGAATAGGTAAGCAAAAGATGAAGAGTTGAAAGTTGGAATGGGTTGAATCGGTAGAGAAATGTAGAAATAAGAGTAGAAAAACGAAATTTTGGAGAATTTGGTTGAATTTCAAATTTGGGATTTTTGGTAAGTGGGAAGTTGTGTAATACGTAGGCAAAAGATGAAGAGTTGAAAGTTGGAATGGGTTGAATCGGTTGAAAAATGTACAAATTAGAGTCGAAAAACGAAATTTTGCAGAATTTGGTTGAATTTCAAATTTGGAATTTTTGGTAAGTGGGAAGTTGTGAAATAGGTAAGCAAAAGATGAAAAGTTGAAAATTGGAATGGATTGAATCGGTTGCACAATGTAAAGATTAGAGTAGAAAAACAAAATGTTTGAGAATTTGGTTGAATTTCAAATTTTTAATTTTTAATTTTTGGTAAGTGGGAAGTTGTGGAATAGGTAGGCAAAAGATGAAGAGTTGAAAGTTGGAATGGGTTGAATCGGTTGAACAATGTAGAAATTACAGTAGAAAAACGAAATTTTTGAGATTTTGGTTGAATTTCAAATTTGGAATTTTTGGTAAGTCGGAAGTTGTGGAATAGGTAGGCAAAAGATGAAGAGTTGAAAGTTGGAATGGGTTGAATCGGTTGAACAATGTAGAAATTAGAGTAGAAAAACAAAATGTTGGAGAATTTGGTTGAATTTCAAATATGGAATTTTTGGTAAGTGGGAAGTTGTGGAATAGGTAGGCAAAAGATGAAGAGTTGAAAGTTGGAATGGGTTGAATCGGTTGAACAATGTAGAAATTAGATTAGAAAAACGAAATTTTGGAGAATTTGGTTGAATTTCAAATTTGGAATTTTTGGTAAACGGGAAGTTGTGGAATAGGTAGGCAAAACATGAACAGTTGAAAGTTGGAATGAGTTGAATCGGTTAAAAAATGTAGAAATTAGAGTAGAAAAACAAAATTTTTGAGAATTTGGTTGAATTCCAAATTTGGAATTTTTGGTAAGTCGGAAGTTGTGGAATAGGTAGGCAAAAGATGAAGAGTTGAAAGTTGGAATGGGTTGAATCGGTTGAACAATGTAGAATTTAGAGTAGAAAAACCAAATGTTGGAGAATTTGGTTGAATTTCAAATATGGAATTTTTGGTAAGTGGGAAGTTGTGGAATAGGTAGGCAAAAGATGAAGAGTTGAAAGTTGGAATGGGTTGAATCGGTTGAACAATGTAGAAATTAGATTAGAAAAACGAAATTTTGGAGAATTTGGTTGAATTTCAAATTTGGAATTTTTGGTAAACGGGAAGTTGTGGAATAGGTAGGCAAAACATGAACAGTTGAAAGTTGGAATGAGTTGAATCGGTTAAAAAATGTAGAAATTAGAGTAGAAAAACAAAATGTTGGAGAATTTGGTTGAATTTCAAATATGGAATTTTTGGTAAGTGGGAAGTTGTGGAATAGGTAGGCAAAACATGAACAGTTGAAAGTTGGAATGAGTTGAATCGGTTGAAAAATGTAGAAATTAGATTAGAAAAACAAAATTTTTGAGAATTTGGTTGAATTCCAAATTTGAAAATTTGGAATTTTTCATAAGTTGGAAGTTGTGGAATAGTTAGAAAAAGATGAACAGTTGAAAGTTGGAATGGGTTGAATCGGTTGAAAAACGTAAAAGTTAGAGTGGAAAAACGAAATTTTGGAGAATTTGGTTGAATTTCAAATTTGGAATTTTTGGTAAGTGGGAAGTTGTGGAATAGGTAGGCAAAAGATGAACAGTTGAAAGTTGGAATGAGTTGAATCGGTTGAACAATGTAGAAAAAAGTGGAATGATGTAAATGTGAAATGTCGAATCTGCCATTAAGAATGAATGGGGAAAAATTTGTCGTAAGTTCGCGAATTTTGCGAAATCGGAAAATTTTCGGAACGAGAAAAATGGAAGCGCTCATCTCGTGAATATTTGGAACGCGTCAAAAGTGGAACGGAGTGAATCGGATGAACTATGTGGAAGAAGAAGCGGGACAAAAAAGTGTGGAGAATAAAATAGAATAATAATAATAATAATAATAATAATAATAGAGAATGGTGTAGAATAACATATGTGTGAAGGCCATCGCCTTCACACAATAATAGAGAATGGTGTAGAATAACATATGTGTGAAGGCCATCGCCTTCACACAATAATAATAACTAGAAAATGCAATTTCTGGAGAAATTGCGTGTGAAGGCGAAGACTTTGAATCACTTCTTGGGGAATGATGGCGAATGATGTTGAAATGAGTTGAATTTCTTGAGAATGTGGAAAATAGAAGTGTAATACTAAATTTTGGAGAATTTGGTTGAATCTCAAATTTGAAAGTTTGGGATTTTTGGTAAGTGGGAGGTTGTGGAATAGGTAGGCAAAAGATGAACAGTTGAAAGTTGGAACAGGTTGAAACGGTTAAAAAATGTAGAAGTTAGAGCAAATCTTGAATCCCCATAGAGAATGAATGGGAATTAAAAGAAAAAGCAATTGCGCCAAAATTTTTTGAAATTTGGAACAAAAGGAAGAAAACGGCTTCAGGAGGTTCACTTTTGGGGTTAAAATGTTGAAATGGGTTCAATCGGACAAAAAATGCAAAAGTTAGCGACTAATGTAGCTATTTAGGGCAGTTAATGTTGAAATAAGGTCGCTTCCGGGGTGATTTGGGTCACTTCCGGTCTATTTAGGTCACTTCCGGTTTGAGTAGAGGCACTTCCGGTCTAGCCGAGGTCACTTCCGGTTTATTTGGGGTCACTTCCGGTTTAAGAAGGTCACTTCCGGTTTAAAAAGGTCACTTCCGGTTTGATTTGGGGTCACTTCCGGTTTACTTGAGGTCACTTCCGGTTCATTTGGGGTCACTTCCGGTTTGATTTGGGTCACTTCCGGTCTATTTGGGTCACTTCCGGTTTGACTAGAGGCACTTCCGGTCTAGCTGAGGTCACTTCCGGTTAATTTGGGGTCACTTACGGTTTAAAAAGGTCACTTCCGGTTTAAAAAGGTCACTTCCGGTTTGATTTGGGGTCACTTCCGGTTTACCTGAGGTGACTTCCTGTTTAACCAAAGGTCACTTCCGGTTCGATTTGGGGCACTTCCGGTTCATTCTAGGTTCATTGGGAGCACTTCAGGGTCAATCCAAGATGGCCACCACACTTGAAGTGGGGGTCAAGGGTTGAATTGTGTAAGCATAGTGGAAGTGGGGGTGAAGGGGGTGAATATGGTAAGGATGAGGTGACCAAAGTGAATAAAGTTGGAATGGGTTGAATCGGTTGAAAAATGTAGAAATTAGAGTAGAAAAACCAAATTTTGTAGAATTTGGTTGAATTTCAAAATTGAAAATTTGGAAATTTTGGTAAGTGGGAAGGTGTGGAATAGGTAGGCAAAAGATGAACAGTTGAAAGTTGGAATGGGTTGAATCGGTTGAAAAACGTAGAAGTTAGAGTAGAAAAATGAAATTTTGGGGAATTTGGTTGAATTTCAAATTTGAAATTTTGGAATTTTTGATAGGTGAGAAGTTGTGGAATAGGCAGGCAAAAGATGAACAGTTGAATGTTGGAATGGGTTGAATCGGTTGAAAAATGTAGAAATTAGAGTAGAAAAACGAAATTACGAAGAATTTGGTTGAATTTCAAATTTGAAAATATGGAATTTTTTTGTAAGTGGGAAGTTGTGGAATAGGTAGGCAAAAGATGAACAGTTGGAAGTTGGAACGGGTTGAATCGGTCGAAAAATGTAGAAATTAGAGGTGAAAAACGAAATTTCGTGAAATTTTGTCGGAATTTTTAACGTGAAAACGTGAAATTTTTGAATTTGGGAATTTTGGGAATGTCGAGAATCATTCCGAATGTGGTTTGAATGTGCTGAATGAGGTGAATTTAAAAGGGGAATGACGTAAATGTGAAATGTCGAATCTGCCATTGAGAATGAATGGGGAAAAATTTGTCGTAAATTCGCGAATTTTGCGAAATCGGAAAATTTTCGGAACGAGAAAAATGGAAGCGCTCATCTCGTGAATATTTGGAATACGTCAAAAGTGGAACGGAGTGAATCGGATGAATTATGTGGAAGAAGAAGCGGGACAAAAAAGTGGCGGGAATAAAATAGAATAATAATAATAACTAGAAAATGCAATTTCTGGAGAAATTGCGTGTGAAGGCGAAGACTTTGAATCACTTCTTGGCGAATGCTGGCGAATTATGCTGAAACGAGTTGAATTACTTGAGAAATGTAGAAAATAGAGGTGAAAAACGGAATTTTGGAGAATTTGGTGGCATTTCAGAATTTTGGAGAATTTGGTTGAGTTTAAAATCTTAAAATGTGGAATTTATGGCAAGTGGAAATTTGGGGAATAGGTAGGAAAAAGATGAAGAGTTGAAAGTTGGAATGAGTTGAATCGGTTGAACAATGTGAAAATTAGAGTAGAAAAACACATTTTTGGAGAATTTGGTTGAATTTCAAATTTCAAAATTTGGAATTTTTTGTAAGGGGAAGTTGTGGAATAGGTAAGCAAAAGATGAAGAGTTGAAAGTTGGAATGGGTTGAATCGGTAGAGAAATGTAGAAATGAGAGTAGAAAAACGAAATTTTGGAGAATTTGGTTGAATTTCAAATTTGGGATTTTTGGTAAGTGGGAAGTTGTGTAATACGTAGGCAAAAGATGAAGAGTTGAAAGTTGGAATGGGTTGAATCGGTTGAAAAATGTACAAATTAGAGTCGAAAAACGAAATTTTGCAGAATTTGGTTGAATTTCAAATTTGGAATTTTTGGTAAGTGGGAAGTTGTGAAATAGGTAAGCAAAAGATGAAAAGTTGAAAGTTGGAATGGATTGAATCGGTTGCACAATGTAAAGATTAGAGTAGAAAAACAAAATGTTTGAGAATTTGGTTGAATTTCAAATTTTTAATTTTTAATTTTTGGTAAGTGGGAAATTGTGGAATAGGTAGGCAAAAGATGAAGAGTTGAAAGTTGGAATGGGTTGAATCGGTTGAACAATGTAGAAATTACAGTAGAAAAACGAAATTTTGGAGATTTTGGTTGAATTTCAAATTTGGAATTTTTGGTAAGTCGGAAGTTGTGGAATAGGTAGGCCAAAGATGAAGAGTTGAAAGTTGGAATGGGTTGAATCGGTTGAACAATGTAGAAATTAGAGTAGAAAAACAAAATGTTGGAGAATTTGGTTGAATTTCAAATATGGAATTTTTGGTAAGTGGGAAGTTGTGGAATAGGTAGGCAAAAGATGAAGAGTTGGAAGTTGGAATGGGTTGAATCGGTTGAACAATGTAGAAATTAGATTCGAAAAACGAAATTTTGGAGAATTTGGTTGAATTTCAAATTTGGAATTTTTGGTAAACGGGAAGTTGTGGAATAGGTAGGCAAAACATGAACAGTTGAAAGTTGGAATGAGTTGAATCGGTTAAAAAATGTAGAAATTAGAGTAGAAAAACAAAATTTTTGAGAATTTGGTTGAATTCCAAATTTGGAATTTTTGGTAAGTCGGAAGTTGTGGAATAGGTAGGCAAAAGATGAAGAGTTGAAAGTTGGAATGGGTTGAATCGGTTGAACAATGTAGAAATTAGAGTAGAAAAACAAAATGTTGGAGAATTTGGTTGAATTTCAAATATGGAATTTTTGGTAAGTGGGAAGTTGTGGAATAGGTAGGCAAAAGATGAAGAGTTGAAAGTTGGAATGGGTTGAATCGGTTGAACAATGTAGAAATTAGATTAGAAAAACGAAATTTTGGAGAATTTGGTTGAATTTCAAATTTGGAATTTTTGGTAAACGGGAAGTTGTGGAATAGGTAGGCAAAACATGAACAGTTGAAAGTTGGAATGAGTTGAATCGGTTAAAAAATGTAGAAATTAGAGTAGAAAAACAAAATTTTTGAGAATTTGGTTGAATTCCAAATTTGGAAATTTTGGTAAGTGGGAAGTTGTGAAATAGGTAAGCAAAAGATGTAAAGTTGAAAGTTGGAATGGATTGAATCGGTTTCACAATGTAAAGATTAGAGAAGAAAAACCAAATGTTTGAGAATTTGGTTGAATTTCAAATTTGGAATTTTTGGTAAGTGGGAAGTTGTGGAATAGGTAGGCAAAAGATGAAGAGTTGAAAGTTGGAACGGGTTGAATCGGTTGAACAATGTAGAAATTAGAGTAGAAAAACGAAATTTTGGAGATTTTGGTTGAATTTCAAATTTGGAATTTTTGGTAAGTCGGAAGTTGTGGAATAGGTAGGCAAAAGATGAAGAGTTGAAAGTTGGAATGGGTTGAATCGGTTGAACAATGTAGAAATTAGAGTAGAAAAACAAAATGTTGGAGAATTTGGTTGAATTTCAAATATGGAATTTTTGGTAAGTGGGAAGTTGTGGGATAGATAGGCAAAAGATGAACAGTTGAAAGTTGGAATGAGTTGAATCGGTTGAACAATGTAGAAATTAGAGTAGAAAAACGAAATTTAGAAAGATTTGGTTGAATTTCAAATTTGGAATTTTTGGTAAACGGGAAGTTGTGGAATAGGTAGGCAAAACATGAACAGTTGAAAGTTGGAATGAGTTAAATCGGTTGAAAAATGTAGAAATTAGAGTAGAAAAACAAAATTTTTGAGAATTTGGTTGAATTCCAAATTTGAAAATTTGGAATTTTTCATAAGTTGGAAGTTGTGGAATAGTTAGAAAAAGATGAACAGTTGAAAGTTGGAATGGGTTGAATCGGTTGAAAAACGTAAAAGTTAGAGTGGAAAAACGAAATTTTGGAGAATTTGGTTGAATTTCAAATTTGGAATTTTTGGTAAGTGGGAAGTTGTGGAATAGGTAGGCAAAAGATGAACAGTTGAAAGTTGGAATGAGTTGAATCGGTTGAACAATGTAGAAAAAAGTGGAATGATGTAAATGTGAAATGTCGAATCTGCCATTAAGAATGAATGGGGAAAAATTTGTCGTAAGTTCGCGAATTTTGCGAAATCGGAAAATTTTCGGAACGAGAAAAATGGAAGCGCTCATCTCGTGAATATTTGGAACCCGTGAAAAGTGGAACGGAGTGAATCGGATGAACTATGTGGAAGAAGAAGCGGGACAAAAAAGTGTGGAGAATAAAATATAATAATAATAATAATAATAATAGAGAATGGTGTAGAATAACATATGTGTGAAGGCCATCGCCTTCACACAATAATAATAGAGAATGGTGTAGAATAACATATGTGTGAAGGGCATCGCCTTCACACAATAATAATACTTAATAACTAGAAAATGCAATTTCTGGAGAAATTGCGTGTGAAGGCGAAGACTTTGAATCACTTCTTGGGGAATGCTGGCGAATTATGCTGAAACGAGTTGAATTACTTGAGAAATGCCGAAAATAGAGGTGAAAAACGGAATTTTGGAGAATTTGGTGGAATTTCAGAATTTTGGAGAATTTGGTTGAGTTTAAAATCTTAAAATGTGGAATTTATGGCAAGTGGAAATTTGGGGAATAGGTAGGAAAAAGATGAAGAGTTGAAAGTTGGAATGGGTTGAATCGGTTGAACAATGTGAAAATTAGAGTAGAAAAACGAAATTTTGGAGAATTTGGTTGAATTTCAAATTTGGGATTTTTGGTAAGTGGGAAGTTGTGTAATACGTAGGCAAAAGATGAAGAGTCGAAAGTTGGAATGGGTTGAATCGGTTGAAAAACGTACAAATTAGAGTCGAAAAACGAAATTTTGCAGAATTTGGTTGAATTTCAAATTTGGAATTTTTGGTAAGTGGGAAGTTGTGAAATAGGTAAGCAAAAGATGAAAAGTTGGAATGGATTGAATCGGTTGCACAATGTAAAGATTAGAGTAGAAAAACAAAATGTTTGAGAATTTGGTTGAATTTCAAATTTTTAATTTTTAATTTTTGGTAAGTGGGAAATTGTGGAATAGGTAGGCAAAAGATGAAGAGTTGAAAGTTGGAATGGGTTGAATCGGTTGAACAATGTAGAAATTACAGTAGAAAAACGAAATTTTGGAGATTTTGGTTGAATTTCAAATTTTGAATTTTTGGTAAGTCGGAAGTTGTGGAATAGGTAGGCCAAAGATGAAGAGTTGAAAGTTGGAATGGGTTGAATCGGTTGAACAATGTAGAAATTAGAGTAGAAAAACAAAATGTTGGAGAATTTGGTTGAATTTCAAATATGGAATTTTTGGTAAGTGGGAAGTTGTGGAATAGGTAGGCAAAAGATGAAGAGTTGAAAGTTGGAATGGGTTGAATCGGTTGAACAATGTAGAAATTAGATTAGAAAAACGAAATTTTGGAGAATTTGGTTGAATTTCAAATTTGGAATTTTTGGTAAACGGGAAGTTGTGGAATAGGTAGGCAAAACATGAACAGTTGAAAGTTGGAATGAGTTGAATCGGTTAAAAAATGTAGAAATTAGAGTAGAAAAACAAAATTTTTGAGAATTTGGTTGAATTCCAAATTTGGAATTTTTGGTAAGTCTGAAGTTGTGGAATAGGTAGGCAAAAGATGAAGAGTTGAAAGTTGGAATGGGTTGAATCGGTTGAACAATGTAGAAATTAGAGTAGAAAAACAAAATGTTGGAGAATTTGGTTGAATTTCAAATATGGAATTTTTGGTAAGTGGGAAGTTGTGGAATAGGTAGGCAAAAGATGAAGAGTTGAAAGTTGGAATGGGTTGAATCGGTTGAACAATGTAGAAATTAGATTAGAAAAACGAAATTTTGGAGAATTTGGTTGAATTTCAAATTTGGAATTTTTGGTAAACGGGAAGTTGTGGAATAGGTAGGCAAAAGATGAAGAGTTGAAAGTTGGAATGGGTTGAATCGGTTGAACAATGTAGAAATTAGATTAGAAAAACGAAATTTTGGAGAACTTGGTTGAATTTCAAATTTGGAATTTTTGGTAAACGTGAAGTTGTGGAATAGGTAGGCAAAACATGAACAGTTGAAAGTTGGAATGAGTTGAATCGGTTAAAAAATGTAGAAATTAGAGAAGAAAAACAAAATGTTGGAGAATTTGGTTGAATTTCAAATATGGAATTTTTGGTAAGTGGGAAGTTGCGGAATAGGTAGGCAAAACATGAACAGTTGAAAGTTGGAATGAGTTGAATCGGTTAAAAAATGTAGAAATTAGAGTAGAAAAACAAATTTTTTGAGAATTTGGTTGAATTCCAAATTTGAAAATTTGGAATTTTTCATAAGTTGGAAGTTGTGGAATAGTTAGAAAAAGATGAACAGTTGAAAGTTGGAATGGGTTGAATCGGTTGAAAAACGTAAAAGTTAGAGTGGAAAAACGAAATTTTGGAGAATTTGGTTGAATTTCAAATTTGGAATTTTTGGTAAGTGGGAAGTTGTGGAATAGGTAGGCAAAAGATGAACAGTTGAAAGTTGGAATGAGTTGAATCGGTTGAACAATGTAGAAAAAAGTGGAATGATGTAAATGTGAAATGTCGAATCTGCCATTAAGAATGAATGGGGAAAAATTTGTCGTAAGTTCGCGAATTTTGCGAAATCGGAAAATTTTCGGAACGAGAAAAATGGAAGCGCTCATCTCGTGAATATTTGGAACACGTCAAAAGTGGAACGGAGTGAATCGGATGAACTATGTGGAAGAAGAAGCGGGACAAAAAAGTGTGGAGAATAAAATAGAAGAATAATAATAATAACTAGAAAATGCAATTTCTGGAGAAATTGCGTGTGAAGGCGAAGACTTTGAATCACTTCTTGGGGAATGATGGCGAATGATGTTGAAATGAGTTGAATTTCTTGAGAAATGTGGAAAATAGAAGTGTAATACTAAATTTTGGAGAATTTGGTTGAATTTCAAATTTGAAGTTTGGAATTTGTGGTAAGTGGGAGGTTGTGGAATAGGTAGGCAAAAGATGAACAGTTGAATATTGGAACGGGTTGAATCGGTTAAAAAATGTAGACGTGAGAGCAAATGTTGAATCTCCATAGAGAATGAATGGGAATTAAAAGAAAAAGCAATTGCGCCAAAATATTTTGAAATTTGGAACAAAACGAAAATAAATAGCTTCAGGAGGTTCACTTTTGGAGTTAAAATGTTGAAATGGGTTCAATCGGACAAAAAATGCAAAAGTTAGCGACTAATGTAGCTATTTAGGGCAGTTAATGTTGAAATAAGGTCACTTCCGGGGTGATTTGGGTCACTTCCGGTCTATTTGGGTCACTTCCGGTTTGAGTAGAGGCACTTCCGGTCTAGCTGAGGTCACTTCCGGTTTATTTGGGGTCACTTCCGGTTTAAAAAGGTCACTTCCGGTTTGATTTGGGGTCACTTCCGGTTTACCTAAGGTCACTTCCTGTTTACCTAAGGTCACGTGCGGTTTGATATGGGGCACTTCCGGTACATTCTGGGTTCATTGGGGGCACTTCCGGGTCAATCCAAGATGGCTGCCACACTGGAAGTGTGGGTGAAGGAGGTGAATATGGTAAGCATAAGGTAAACAAAGTGAATAAAGTTGGAATGGGTTGAATCGGTTGAAAAATGTGGAAAAAAGAGTAGAAAAACGAAATTGTAGAGAATTTTTGGTAAGTGGAAAGTTGTGGAATAGGCAGGCAAAGGATGAACAGTTGAATGTTGGAACGGGTTGAATCGGTTAAAAAATGTAGAAGTGAGAGCAAATGTTGAATCCCCATAGAGAATGAATGGGAATTAAAAGAAAAAGCAATTGCGCCAAAATATTTTGAAATTTGGAACAAAACGTAAAAAAACAGCTTCAGGAGGTTCACTTTTGGGGTTAAAATGTTGAAACGGGTTCAATCGGACAAAAAAAGCAAATGTTAGCGCCTAATGTAGCTATTTAGGGCAGTTAATGTTGAAATAAGTTCACTTCCGGGTTGATTTGGGTCACTTCCGGTCTATTTGGGTCACTTCCGGTCTGAATAGAGGCACTTCCGGTCTAGCTGAGGTCACTTCCGGTTTATTTGGGGTCACTTCCGGTTTAAAAAGGTCACTTCCGGTTTAAAAAGGTCACTTCCGGTTTGATTTGGGGTCACTTCCGGTTTACCTGAGGTCACTTCCTGTTTACCTAAGGTCACTTCCGGTTCGATTTGGGGCACTTCCGGTTCATTCTAGGGTCATTGGGAGCACTTCAGGGTCAATCCAAGATGGCCGCCACACTGGAAGTGGGGGTCAAGGGTTGAATTGTGTAAGCATAGTGGAAGTGGGGGTGAAGGGGGTGAATATGGTAAGGATGAGGTGACCAAAGTGAATAAAGTTGGAATGGGTTGAATCGGTTGAAAAATGTAGAAATTAGAGTAGAAAAACCAAATTTTGTAGAATTTGGTTGAATTTCAAAATTGAAAATTTGGAAATTTTGGTAAGTGGGAAGGTGTGGAATAGGTAGGCAAAAGATGAACAGTTGAAAGTTGGAATGGGTTGAATCGGTTGAAAAACGTAGAAGTTAGAGTAGAAAAACGAAATTTTGGAGAATTTGGTTGAATTTCAAATTTGAAATTTTGGAATTTTTGGTAGGTGAGAAGTTGTGGAATAGGCAGGCAAAAGATGAACAGTTGAAAATTGGAATGGGTTGAATCGGTTGAAAAATGTAGAAACTAGAGGTGAAAAACGAAATTTCGTGAAATTTTGTCGGAATTTTTAACGTGAAAACGTGAAATTTTTGAATTTGGGAATTTTGGGAATGTCGAGAATCATTCCGAATGTGGTTTGAATGTGCTGAATGAGGTGAATTTAAAAGGGGAATGACGTAAATGTGAAATGTAGAATCTGCCATTGAGAATGAATGGGGAAAAATTTGTCGTAAATTCGCGAATTTTGCGAAATCGGAAAATTTTCGGAACGAGAAAAATGGAAGCGCTCATCTCGTGAATATTTGGAATACGTCAAAAGTGGAACGGAGTGAATCGGATGAATTATGTGGAAGAAGAAGCGGGACAAAAAAGTGTGGAGAATAAAATATAATAACTAGAAAATGCAATTTCTGGAGAAATTGCGTGTGAAGGCGAAGACTTTGAATCACTTCTTGGGGAATGCTGGCGAATTATGCTGAAACGAGTTGAATTACTTGAGAAATGTAGAAAATAGAGGTGAAAAACGGAATTTTGGAGAATTTGGTGGAATTTCAGAATTTTGGAGAATTTGGTTGAGTTTAAAATCTTAAAATGTGGAATTTATGGCAAGTGGAAATTTGGGGAATAGGTAGGAAAAAGATGAAGAGTTGAAAGTTGGAATGGGTTGAATCGGTTCAACAATGTGAAAATTAGAGTAGAAAAACACATTTTTGGAGAATTTGGTTGAATTTCAAAATTCAAAATTTGGAATTTTTTGTAAGGGAAAGTTGTGGAATAGGTAAGAAAAGATGAAGAGTTGAAAGTTGGAATGGGTTGAATCGGTAGAGAAATGTAGAAATGAGAGTAGAAAAACAAAATTTTGGAGAATTTGGTTGAATTTCAAATTTGGGATTTTTGGTAAGTGGGAAGTTGTGTAATACGTAGGCAAAAGATGAGTTGAAAGTTGGAATGGGTTGAATCGGTTGAAAAATGTACAAATTAGAGTCGAAAAATGAAATTTCGCAGAATTTGGTTGAATTTCAAATTTGGAATTTTTGGTAAGTGGGAAGTTGTGAAATAGGTAAGCAAAAGATGAAAAGTTGAAAGTTGGAATGGATTGAATCGGTTGCACAATGTAAAGATTAGAGAAGAAAAACAAAATGTTTGAGAATTTGGTTGAATTTCAAATTTTGAATTTTTTGTAAGTGGGAAGTTGTGGAATAGGTAGGCAAAAGATGAAGAGTTGAAAGTTGAAACGGGTTGAATCGGTTGAACAATGTAGAAATTAGAGTAGAAAAACGAAGTTTTGGAGATTTTGGTTGAATTTCAAATTTGGAATTTTTGGTAAGTCGGAAGTTGTGGAATAGGTAGGCAAAACATGAACAGTTGAAAGTTGGAATGAGTTGAATCGGTTAAAAAATGTGGAAATTAGAGTAGAAAAACAAAATTTTTGAGAATTTGGTTGAATTTCAAATTTGGAATTTTTGGTAAGTCGGAAGTTGTGGAATAGGTAGGCAAAAGATGAAGAGTTGAAAGTTGGAATGGGTTGAATCGGTTGAACAATGTAGAAATTAGAGTAGAAAAACAAAATGTTGGAGAATTTGGTTGAATTTCAAATATGGAATTTTTGGTAAGTGGGAAGTTGTGGAATAGGTAGGCAAAAGATGAAGAGTTGAAAGTTGGAATGGGTTGAATCGGTTGAACAATGTAGAAATTAGATTAGAAAAACGAAATTTTGGAGAATTTGGTTGAATTTCAAATTTGGAATTTTTGGTAAACGGGAAGTTGTGGAATAGGTAGGCAAAACATGAACAGTTGAAAGTTGGAATGAGAATAATCGGTTAAAAAATGTAGAAATTAGAGTAGAAAAACAAAATTTTTGAGAATTTGGTTGAATTCCAAATTTGGAATTTTTGATAAGTGGGAAGTAAGCAAAAGATGAAAAGTTGAAAGTTGGAATGGATTGAATCGGTTGCACAATGTAAAGATTAGAGAAGAAAAACAAAATGTTTGAGAATTTGGTTGAATTTCAAATTTTGAATTTTTGGTAAGTGGGAAGTTGTGGAATAGGTAGGCAAAAGATGAAGAGTTGAAAGTTGGAACGGGTTGAATCGGTTGAACAATGTAGAAATTAGAGTAGAAAAACGAAATTTTGGAGATTTTGGTTGAATTTCAAATTTGGAATTTTTGGTAAGTCGGAAGTTGTGGAATAGGTAGGCAAAAGATGAAGAGTTGAAAGTTCGAATGAGTTGAATCGGTTGAAAAATGTAGAAATTAGAGTAGAAAAACAAAATTTTTGAGAATTTGGTTGAATTCCAAATTTGAAAATTTGGAATTTTTCATAAGTTGGAAGTTGTGGAATAGTTAGAAAAAGATGAACAGTTGAAAGTTGGAATGGGTTGAATCGGTTGAAAAACGTAAAAGTTAGAGTGGAAAAACGAAATTTTGGAGAATTTGGTTGAATTTCAAATTTGGAATTTTTGGTAAGTGGGAAGTTGTGGAATAGGTAGGCAAAAGATGAACAGTTGAAAGTTGGAATGAGTTGAATCGGTTGAACAATGTAGAAAAAGTGGAATGATGTAAATGTGAAATGTCGAATCTGCCATTAAGAATGAATGGGGAAAAATTTGTCGTAAGTTCGCGAATTTTGCGAAATCGGAAAATTTTCGGAACGAGAAAAATGGAAGCGCTCATCTCGTGAATATTTGGAACACGTCAAAAGTGGAACGGAGTGAATCGGATGAACTATGTGGAAGAAGAAGCGGGACAAAAAAGTGTGGAGAATAAAATAGAAGAATAATAATAATAACTAGAAAATGCAATTTCTGGAGAAATTGCGTGTGAAGGCGAAGACTTTGAATCACTTCTTGGGGAATGCTGGCGAATTATGCTGAAACGAGTTGAATTACTTGAGAAATGTAGAAAATAGAGGTGAAAAACGGAATTTTGGAGAATTTGGTGGAATTTAAGAATTTTGGAGAATTTGGTTGAGTTTAAAATCTTAAAATGTGGAATTTATGGCAAGTGGAAATTTGGGGAATAGGTAGGAAAAAGATGAAGAGTTGAAAGTTGGAATGAGTTGAATCGGTTGAACAATGTGAAAATTAGAGTAGAAAAACACATTTTTGGAGAATTTGGTTGAATTTCAAATTTCAAAATTTGGAATTTTTTGTAAGGGGAAGTTGTGGAATAGGTAAGCAAAAGATGAAGAGTTGAAAGTTGGAATGGGTTGAATCGGTAGAGAAATGTAGAAATGAGAGTAGAAAAACGAAATTTTGGAGAATTTGGTTGAATTTCAAATTTGGGATTTTTGGTAAGTGGGAAGTTGTGTAATACGTAGGCAAAAGATGAAGAGTTGAAAGTTGGAATGGGTTGAATCGGTTGAAAAATGTACAAATTAGAGTCGAAAAACGAAATTTTGCAGAATTTGGTTGAATTTCAAATTTGGAATTTTTGGTAAGTGGGAAGTTGTGAAATAGGTAAGCAAAAGATGAAAAGTTGAAAGTTGGAATGGATTGAATCGGTTGCACAATGTAAAGATTAGAGTAGAAAAACAAAATGTTTGAGAATTTGGTTGAATTTCACATTTTTAATTTTTGGGAAGTGGGAAATTGTGGAATAGGTAGGCAAAAGATGAAGAGTTGAAAGTTGGAATGGGTTGAATCGGTTGAACAATGTAGAAATAACAGTAGAAAAACGAAATTTTGGAGATTTTGGTTGAATTTCAAATTTGGAATTTTTGGTAAGTCGGAAGTTGTGGAATAGGTAGGCCAAAGATGAAGAGTTGAAAGTTGGAATGGGTTGAATCGGTTGAACAATGTAGAAATTAGAGTAGAAAAACAAAATGTTGGAGAATTTGGTTGAATTTCAAATATGGAATTTTTGGTAAGTGGGAAGTTGTGGAATAGGTAGGCAAAAGATGAAGAGTTGAAAGTTGGAATGGGTTGAATCGGTTGAACAATGTAGAAATTAGATTAGAAAAACGAAATTTTGGAGAATTTGGTTGAATTTCAAATTTGGAATTTTTGGTAAACGGGAAGTTGTGGAATAGGTAGGCAAAACATGAACAGTTGAAAGTTGGAATGAGTTGAATCGGTTAAAAAATGTAGAAATTAGAGTAGAAAAACAAAATTTTTGAGAATTTGGTTGAATTCCAAATTTGGAATTTTTGGTAAGTCGGAAGTTGTGGAATAGGTAGGCAAAAGTTGAAGAGTTGAAAGTTGGAATGGGTTGAATCGGTTGAACAATGTAGAAATTAGAGTAGAAAAACAAAATGTTGGAGAATTTGGTTGAATTTCAAATATGGAATTTTTGGTAAGTGGGAAGTTGTGGAATAGGTAGGCAAAAGATGAAGAGTTGAAAGTTGGAATGGGTTGAATCGGTTGAACAATGTAGAAATTAGATTAGAAAAACGAAATTTTGGAGAATTTGGTTGAATTTCAAATTTGGAATTTTTGGTAAACGGGAAGTTGTGGAATAGGTAGGCAAAACATGAACAGTTGAAAGTTGGAATGAGTTGAATCGGTTAAAAAATGTAGAAATTAGAGTAGAAAAACAAAATGTTGGAGAATTTGGTTGAATTTCAAATATGGAATTTTTGGTAAGTGGGAAGTTGTGGAATAGGTAGGCAAAACATGAACATTTGAAAGTTGGAATGAGTTGAATCGGTTGAAAAATGTAGAAATTAGAGTAGAAAAACAAAATTTTTGAGAATTTGGTTGAATTCCAAATTTGAAAATTTGGAATTTTTCATAAGTTGGAAGTTGTGGAATAGTTAGAAAAAGATGAACAGTTGAAAGTTGGAATGGGTTGAATCGGTTGAAAAACGTAAAAGTTAGAGTGGAAAAACGAAATTTTGGAGAATTTGGTTGAATTTCAAATTTGGAATTTTTGGTAAGTGGGAAGTTGTGGAATAGGTAGGCAAAAGATGAACAGTTGAAAGTTGGAATGAGTTGAATCGGTTGAACAATGTAGAAAAAAGTGGAATGATGTAAATGTGAAATGTCGAATCTGCCATTAAGAATGAATGGGGAAAAATTTGTCGTAAGTTCGCGAATTTTGCGAAATCGGAAAATTTTCGGAACGAGAAAAATGGAAGCGCTCATCTCGTGAATATTTGGAACACGTCAAAAGTGGAACGGAGTGAATCGGATGAATTATGTGGAAGAAGAAGCGGGACAAAAAAGTGTGGAGAATAAAATATAATAATAATAATAATAACTAGAAAATGCAATTTCTGGAGAAATTGCGTGTGAAGGCGAAGACTTTGAATCACTTCTTGGGGAATGATGGCGAATGATGTTGAAATGAGTTGAATTTCTTGAGAAATGTGGAAAATAGAAGTGTAATACTAAATTTTGGAGAATTTGGTTGAATTTCAAATTTGAAGTTTGGAATTTGTGGTAAGTGGGAGGTTGTGGAATAGGTAGGCAAAAGATGAACAGTTGAATGTTGGAACGGGTTGAATCGGTTAAAAAATGTAGACGTGAGAGCAAATGTTGAATCTCCATAGAGAATGAATGGGAATTAAAAGAAAAAGCAATTGCGCCAAAATATTTTGAAATTTGGAACAAAACGTAAAAAAACAGCTTCAGGAG
Source organism: Syngnathus scovelli (assembly GCF_024217435.2). Lineage (NCBI taxonomy): Eukaryota > Metazoa > Chordata > Actinopteri > Syngnathiformes > Syngnathidae > Syngnathus > Syngnathus scovelli. Next base: position 16,928,753 of record NC_090855.1, read on the forward strand.
GTTCACTTTTGGGGTTAAAATGTTGAAACGGGTTCAATCGGACAAAAAATGCAAAAGTTAGCGCCTAATGTAGCTATTTATGGCAGTTAATGTTGAAATAAGTTCACTTCCGGGTTGATTTGGGTCACTTCCGGTCCATTTGGGTCACTTCCGGTCTGATTAGAGGCACTTCCGGTCCAGCTGAGGTCACTTCCGGTTTATTTGGGGTCACTTCCGGTTTAAAAAGGTCACTTCCGGTTTAAAAAGGTCACTTCCGGTTTGATTTGGGGTCACTTCCGGTTTACCTGAGGTCACTTCCTGTTTACCTAAGGTCACTTCCGGTTTGATTTGGGCCACTTCCGGTTCATTCTAGGTTCATTGGGAGCACTTCAGGGTCAATCCAAGATGGCCGCCACACTGGAAGTGGGGGTCAAGGGTTGAATTTTGTAAGCATAGTGGAAGTGGGGGTGAAGGGGGTGAATATGGTAAGGATGAGGTGACCAAAGTGAATAAAGTTGGAATGGGTTGAATCGGTTGAAAAATGTAGAAATTAGAGTAGAAAAACCAAATTTTGTAGAATTTGGTTGAATTTCAAAATTGAAAATTTGGAAATTTTGGTAAGTGGGAAGGTGTGGAATAGGTAGGCAAAAGATGAACAGTTGAAAGTTGGAATGGGTTGAATCGGTTGAAAAACGTAGAAGTTAGAGTAGAAAAACGAAATTTTGGAGAATTTGGTTGAATTTCAAATTTGAAATTTTGGAATTTTTGAAAGGTGAGAAGTTGTGGAATAGGCAGGCAAAAGATGAACAGTTGAAAGTTGGAATGGGTTGAATCGGTTGAAAAATGTAGAAATTAGAGTAGAAAAACGAAATTACGAAGAATTTGGTTGAATTTCAAATTTGAAAATTTGGAATTTTTTTGTAAGTGGGAAGTTGTGGAATAGGTAGGCAAAAGATGAACAGTTGGAAGTTGGAACGGGTTGAATCGGTCGAAAAATGTAGAAATTAGAGGTGAAAAACGAAATTTCGTGAAATTTTGTCGGAATTTTTAACGTGAAAACGTGAAATTTTTGAATTTGGGAATTTTGGGAATGTCGAGAATCATTCCGAATGTGGTTTGAATGTGCTGAATGAGGTGAATTTAAAAGGGGAATGACGTAAATGTGAAATGTCGAATCTGCCATTGAGAATGAATGGGGAAAAATTTGTCGTAAATTCGCGAATTTTGCGAAATCGGAAAATTTTCGGAACGAGAAAAATGGAAGCGCTCATCTCGTGAATATTTGGAATACATCAAAAGTGGAACGGAGTGAATCGGATGAACTATGTGGAAGAAGAAGCGGGACAAAAAAGTGTGGAGAATAAAATAGAAGAATAATAATAATAATAATAATAATAGAGAATGGTGTAGAATAACATATGTGTGAAGGCCATCGCCTTCACACAACTAGAAAATGCAATTTCTGGAGAAATTGCGTGTGAAGGCGAAGACTTTGTTTCACTTCTTGGGGAATGATGCCGAATGATGTTGAAATTAGTTGAATTTCTTGAGAAATGTGGAAAATAGAAGTGTAAAACTAAATTTTGGAGAATTTGGTTGAATTTCAATTTGGAATTTTGGAATTTTTGGTAAGTGGGAGGTTGTGGAATAGGTAGGCAAAAGATGAACAGTTGAAAGTTGGAACGGGTTGAAACGGTTAAAAAATGTAGAAGTTAGAGCAAATGTTGAATCCCCATAGAGAATGAATGGGAATTAAAAGAAAAAGCAATTGCGCCAAAATATATTGAAATTTGGAACAAAAGGACAAAAAACGGCTTCAGGAGGTTCACTTTTGGGGTTAAAATGTTGAAACGGGTTCAATCGGAAGAAAAATGCAAAAGTTAGCGACTAATGTAGCTATTTAGGGCAGTTAATGTTGAAATAAGTTCACTTCCGGGTTGATTTGGGTCACGTCCGGTCTATTTGGGTCACTTCCGGTTTGAGTAGAGGCACTTCCGGTCTAGCTGAGGTCACTTCCGGTTTATTTGGGGTCACTTCCGGTTTAAAAAGGTCACTTCCGGTTTAAAAAGGTCACTTCCGGTTTGATTTGGGGTCACTTCCGGTTTACCTAAGGTCACTTCCTGTTTACCTAAGGTCACTTCCGGTTCGATTTGGGGCACTTCCGGTTCATTCTAGGGTCATTGGGAGCACTTCAGGGTCAATCCAAGATGGCCGCCACACTGGAAGTGGGGGTCAAGGGTTGAATTGTGTAAGCATAGTGGAAGTGGGGGTGAAGGGGGTGAATATGGTAAGGATGAGGTGACCAAAGTGAATAAAGTTGGAATGGGTTGAATCGGTTGAAAAATGTAGAAATTAGAGTAGAAAAACCAAATTTTGTAGAATTTGGTTGAATTTCAAAATTGAAAATTTGGAAATTTTGGTAAGTGGGAAGGTGTGGAATAGGTAGGCAAAAGATGAACAGTTGAAAGTTGGAATGGGTTGAATCGGTTGAAAAACGTAGAAGTTAGAGTAGAAAAACGAAATTTTGGAGAATTTGGTTGAATTTCAAATTTGAAATTTTGGAATTTTTGGTAGGTGAGAAGTTGTGGAATAGGCAGGCAAAAGATGAACAGTTGAAAGTTGGAATGGGTTGAATCGGTTGAAAAACGTAGAAGTTAGAGTAGAAAAACGAAATTTTGGAGAATTTGGTTGAATTTCAAATTTGAAATTTTGGAATTTTTGGTAGGTGAGAAGTTGTGGAATAGGCAGGCAAAAGATGAACAGTTGAAAATTGGAATGGGTTGAATCGGTTGAAAAATGTAGAAACTAGAGGTGAAAAACGAAATTTCGTGAAATTTTGTCGGAATTTTTAACGTGAAAACGTGAAATTTTTGAATTTGGGAATTTTGGGAATGTCGAGAATCATTCCGAATGTGGTTTGAATGTGCTGAATGAGGTGAATTTAAAAGGGGAATGACGTAAATGTGAAATGTAGAATCTGCCATTGAGAATGAATGGGGAAAAATTTGTCGTAAATTCGCGAATTTTGCGAAATCGGAAAATTTTCGGAACGAGAAAAATGGAAGCGCTCATCTCGTGAATATTTGGAATACGTCAAAAGTGGAACGGAGTGAATCGGATGAATTATGTGGAAGAAGAAGCGGGACAAAAAAGTGTGGAGAATAAAATATAATAATAATAATAATAATAATAATAATAGAGAATGGTGTAGAATAACATATGTGTGAAGGCCATCGCCTTCACACAACTAGAAAATGCAATTTCTGGAGAAATTGCGTGTGAAGGCGAAGACTTTGAATCACTTCTTGGGGAATGATGCCGAATGATGTTGAAATGAGTTGAATTTCTTGAGAAATGTGGAAAATAGAAGTGTAATACTAAATTTTTGAGAATATGGTTGAATTTCAAATTTGATTTTTGGAATTTTTGGTAAGTGGAAAGTTGTGGAATAGGCAGGCAAAGGATGAACAGTTGAATGTTGGAACGGGTTGAATTGGTTAAAAAATGTAGAAGTGAGAGCAAATGTTGAATCCCCATAGAGAATGAATGGGAATTAAAAGAAAAAGCAATTGCGCCAAAATATTTTGAAATTTGGAACAAAACGTAAAAAAACAGCTTCAGGAGGTTCACTTTTGGGGTTAAAATGTTGAAACGGGTTCAATCGGACAAAAAATGCAAAAGTTAGCGACTAATGTAGCTATTTATGGCAGTTAATGTTGAAATAAGGTCACTTCCGGGTGATTTGGGTCACTTCCGGTCCATTTGGGTCACTTCCGGTCTGATTAGAGGCACTTCCGGTCCAGCTGAGGTCACTTCCGGTTTATTTGGGGTCACTTCCGGTTTAAAAAGGTCACTTCCGGTTTAAAAAGGTCACTTCCGGTGTGATTTGGGGTCACTTCCGGTTTACCTGAGGTCACTTCCTGTTTACCTAAGGTCACTTCCGGTTTGATTTGGGCCACTTCCGGTTCATTCTAGGTTCATTGGGAGCACTTCAGGGTCAATCCAAGATGGCCGCCACACTGGAAGTGGGGGTCAAGGGTTGAATTTTGTAAGCATAGTGGAAGTGGGGGTGAAGGGGGTGAATATGGTAAGGATGAGGTGACCAAAGTGAATAAAGTTGGAATGGGTTGAACCGGTTGAAAAATGTAGAAATTAGAGTAGAAAAACCAAATTTTGTAGCATTTGGTTGAATTTCAAAATTGAAAATTTGGAAATTTTGGTAAGTGGGAAGGTGTGGAATAGGTAGGCAAAAGATGAACAGTTGAAAGTTGGAATGGGTTGAATCGGTTGAAAAACGTAGAAGTTAGAGTAGAAAAACGAAATTTTGGAGAATTTGGTTGAATTTCAAATTTGAAATTTTGGAATTTTTGATAGGTGAGAAGTTGTGGAATAGGCAGGCAAAAGATGAACAGTTGAAAGTTGGAATGGGTTGAATCGGTTGAAAAATGTAGAAACTAGAGGTGAAAAACGAAATTTCGTGAAATTTTGTCGGAATTTTTAACGTGAAAACGTGAAATTTTTGAATTTGGGAATTTTGGGAATGTCGAGAATCATTCCGAATGTGGTTTGAATGTGCTGAATGAGGTGAATTTAAAAGGGGAATGACGTAAATGTGAAATGTAGAATCTGCCATTGAGAATGAATGGGGAAAAATTTGTCGTAAATTCGCGAATTTTGCGAAATCGGAAAATTTTCGGAACGAGAAAAATGGAAGCGCTCATCTCGTGAATATTTGGAATACGTCAAAAGTGGAACGGAGTGAATCGGATGAATTATGTGGAAGAAGAAGCGGGACAAAAAAGTGTGGAGAATAAAATATAATAATAATAATAATAATAATAATAGAGAATGGTGTAGAATAACATATGTGTGAAGGCCATCGCCTTCACACAATAATAATAGAGAATGGTGTAGAATAACATATGTGTGAAGGCCATCGCCTTCACACAATAATAATAATAGAGAATGGTGTAGAATAACATATGTGTGAAGGCCATCGCCTTCACACAATAATAATAACTAGAAAATGCAATTTCTGGAGAAATTGCGTGTGAAGGCGAAGACTTTGATTCACTTCTTGGGGAATGATGGCGAATGATGTTGAAATGAGTTGAATTACTTGAGAAATGTAGAAAATAGAGGTGAAAAACGGAATTTTGGAGAATTTGGTGGAATTTCAGAATTTTGGAGAATTTGGTTGAGTTTAAAATCTTAAAATGTGGAATTTATGGCAAGTGGAAATTTGGGGAATAGGTAGGAAAAAGATGAAGAGTTGAAAGTTGGAATGAGTTGAATCGGTTGAACAATGTGAAAATTAGAGTAGAAAAACACATTTTTGGAGAATTTGGTTGAATTTCAAATTTCAAAATTTGGAATTTTTTGTAAGGGGAAGTTGTGGAATAGGTAAGCAAAAGATGAAGAGTTGAAAGTTGGAATGGGTTGAATCGGTAGAGAAATGTAGAAATGAGAGTAGAAAAACGAAATTTTGGAGAATTTGGTTGAATTTCAAATTTGGGATTTTTGGTAAGTGGGAAGTTGTGTAATACGTAGGCAAAAGATGAAGAGTTGAAAGTTGGAATGGGTTGAATCGGTTGAAAAATGTACAAATTAGAGTCGAAAAACGACATTTTGCAGAATTTGGTTGAATTTCAAATTTGGAATTTTTGGTAAGTGGGATTTGTGAAATAGGTAAGCAAAAGATGAAAAGTTGAAAGTTGGAATGGATTGAATCGGTTGCACAATGTAAAGATTAGAGTAGAAAAACAAAATGTTTGAGAATTTGGTTGAATTTCAAATTTTTAATTTTTAATTTTTGGTAAGTGGGAAATTGTGGAATAGGTAGGCAAAAGATGAAGAGTTGAAAGTTGGAATGGGTTGAATCGGTTGAACAATGTAGAAATTACAGTAGAAAAACGAAATTTTGGAGATTTTGGTTGAATTTCAAATTTGAAATTTTTGGTAAGTCGGTAGTTGTGGAATAGGTAGGCCAAAGATGAAGATTTGAAAGTTGGAATGGGTTGAATCGGTTGAACAATGTAGAAATTAGAGTAGAAAAAATAAATGTTGGAGAATTTGGTTGAATTTCAAATATGGAATTTTTGGTAAGTGGGAAGTTGTGGAATAGGTAGGCAAAAGATGAAGAGTTGAAAGTTGGAATGGGTTGAATCGGTTGAACAATGTAGAAATTAGATTAGAAAAACGAAATTTTGGAGAATTTGGTTGAATTTCAAATTTGGAATTTTTGGTAAACGGGAAGTTGTGGAATAGGTAGGCAAAACATGAACAGTTGAAAGTTGGAATGAGTTGAATCGGTTAAAAAATGTAGAAATTAGAGTAGAAAAACAAAATTTTTGAGAATTTGGTTGAATTCCAAATTTGGAATTTTTGGTAAGTCGGAAGTTGTGGAATAGGTAGGCAAAAGATGAAGAGTTGAAAGTTGGAATGGGTTGAATCGGTTGAACAATGTAGAAATTAGAGTAGAAAAACAAAATGTTGGAGAATTTGGTTGAATTTCAAATATGGAATTTTTGGTAAGTGGGAAGTTGTGGAATAGGTAAGCAAAAGATGAAGAGTTGAAAGTTGGAATGGGTTGAATCGGTAGAGAAATGTAGAAATAAGAGTAGAAAAACGAAATTTTGGAGAATTTGGTTGAATTTCAAATTTGGGATTTTTGGTAAGTGGGAAGTTGTGTAATACGTAGGCAAAAGATGAAGAGTTGAAAGTTGGAATGGGTTGAATCGGTTGAAAAATGTACAAATTAGAGTCGAAAAACGAAATTTTGCAGAATTTGGTTGAATTTCAAATTTGGAATTTTTGGTAAGTGGGAAGTTGTGAAATAGGTAAGCAAAAGATGAAAAGTTGAAAATTGGAATGGATTGAATCGGTTGCACAATGTAAAGATTAGAGTAGAAAAACAAAATGTTTGAGAATTTGGTTGAATTTCAAATTTTGAATTTTTGGTAAGTGGGAAGTTGTGGAATAGGTAGGCAAAAGATGAAGAGTTGAAAGTTGGAACGGGTTGAATCGGTTGAACAATGTTGAAATTAGAGTAGAAAAACGAAATTTTGGAGATTTTGGTTGAATTTCAAATTTGGAATTTTTGGTAAGTCGGAAGTTGTGGAATAGGTAGGCAAAAGATGAAGAGTTGAAAGTTGGAATGGGTTGAATCGGTTGAACAATGTAGAAATTAGAGTAGAAAAACAAAATGTTGGAGAATTTGGTTGAATTTCAAATATGGAATTTTTGGTAAGTGGGAAGTTGTGGAATAGGTAGGCAAAAGATGAAGAGTTGAAAGTTGGAATGGGTTGAATCGGTTGAACAATGTAGAAATTAGATTAGAAAAACGAAATTTTGGAGAATTTGGTTGAATTTCAAATTTGGAATTTTTGGTAAACGGGAAGTTGTGGAATAGGTAGGCAAAACATGAACAGTTGAAAGTTGGAATGAGTTGAATCGGTTAAAAAATTTAGAAATTAGAGTAGAAAACAAAATATTTGAGAATTTGGTTGAATTCCAAATTTGGAATTTTTGGTAAGTCGGAAGTTGTGGAATAGGTAGGCAAAAGATGAAGAGTTGAAAGTTGGAATGGGTTGAATCGGTTGAACAATGTAGAAATTAGAGTAGAAAAACAAAATGTTGGAGAATTTGGTTGAATTTCAAATATGGAATTTTTGGTAAGTGGGAAGTTGTGGAATAGGTAGGCAAAAGATGAAGAGTTGAAAGTTGGAATGGGTTGAATCGGTTGAACAATGTAGAAATTAGATTAGAAAAACGAAATTTTGGAGAATTTGGTTGAATTTCAAATTTGGAATTTTTGGTAAACGGGAAGTTGTGGAATAGGTAGGCAAAACATGAACAGTTGAAAGTTGGAATGAGTTGAATCGGTTAAAAAATGTAGAAATTAGAGTAGAAAAACAAAATGTTGGAGAATTTGGTTGAATTTCAAATTTGGAATTTTTGGTAAGTGGGAAGTTGTGGAATAGGTAGGCAAAACATGAACAGTTGAAAGTTGGAATGAGTTGAATCGGTTGAAAAATGTAGAAATTAGAGTAGTAAAACAAAATTTTTGAGAATTTGGTTGAATTCCAAATTTGAAAATTTGGAATTTTTCATAAGTTGGAAGTTGTGGAATAGTTAGAAAAAGATGAACAGTTGAAAGTTGGAATGGGTTGAATCGGTTGAAAAACGTAAAAGTTAGAGTGGAAAAACGAAATTTTTGAGAATTTGGTTGAATTTCAAATTTGGAATTTTTGGTAAGTGGGAAGTTGTGGAATAGGTAGGCAAAAGATGAACAGTTGAAAGTTGGAATGAGTTGAATCGGTTGAAGAATGTAGAAAAAAGTGGAATGATGTAAATGTGAAATGTCGAATCTGCCATTAAGAATGAATGGGGAAAAATTTGTCGTAAGTTCGCGAATTTTGCGAAATCGGAAAATTTTCGGAACGAGAAAAATGGAAGCGCTCATCTCGTGAATATTTGGAACACGTCAAAAGTGGAACGGAGTGAATCGGATGAACTATGTGGAAGAAGAAGCGGGACAAAAAAGTGTGGAGAATAAAATAGAATAATAATAATAACTAGAAAATGCAATTTCTGGAGAAATTGCGTGTGAAGGCGAAGACTTTGAATCACTTCTTTGGGAATGATGCCGAATGATGTTGAAACGAGTTGAATTTCTTGAGAAATGTGGAAAATAGAAGTGTAATACTAAATTTTGGAGAATTTGGTTGAATTTCAAATTTGAAGTTTGGAATTTTTGGTAAGTGGGAGGTTGTGGAATAGGTAGGGAAAAGATTAACAGTTGAATGTTGGAATGGGTTGAATCGGTTGAAAAATGTACAAAGTAGAGTCGAAAAACGAAATTTTGCAGAATTTGGTTGAATTGCAAATTTGGAATTTTTGGTAAGTGGGAAGTTGTGAAATAGGTAAGCAAAAGATGAAAAGTTGAAAGTTGGAATGGATTGAATCGGTTGCACAATGTAAAGATTAGAGTAGAAAAACAAAATGTTTGAGAATTTGGTTGAATTTCAAATTTTTAATTTTTAATTTTTGGTAAGTGGGAAGTTGTGGAATAGGTAGGCAAAAGATGAAGAGTTGAAAGTTGGAATGGGTTGAATCGGTTGAACAATGTAGAAATTACAGTAGAAAAACGAAATTTTGGAGATTTTGGTTGAATTTCAAATTTGGAATTTTTGGTAAGTCGGAAGTTGTGGAATAGGTAGGCAAAAGATGAAGAGTTGAAAGTTGGAATGGGTTGAATCGGTTGAACAATGTAGAAATTAGAGTAGAAAAACAAAATGTTGGAGAATTTGGTTGAATTTCAAATATGGAATTTTTGGTAAGTGGGAAGTTGTGGAATAGGTAGGCAAAAGATGAAGAGTTGAAAGTTGGAATGGGTTGAATCGGTTGAACAATGTAGAAATTAGATTAGAAAAACGAAATTTTGGAGAATTTGGTTGAATTTCAAATTTGGAATTTTTGGTAAACGGGAAGTTGTGGAATAGGTAGGCAAAACATGAACAGTTGAAAGTTGGAATGAGTTGAATCGGTTAAAAAATGTCGAAATTAGAGTAGAAAAACACAATTTTTGAGAATTTGGTTGAATTCCAAATTTGGAATTTTTGGTAAGTGGGAAGTTGTGAAATAGGTAAGCAAAAGATGAAAAGTTGAAAGTTGGAATGGATTGAATCGGTTTCACAATGTAAAGATTAGAGAAGAAAAACCAAATGTTTGAGAATTTGGTTGAATTTCAAATTTGGAATTTTTGGTAAGTGGGAAGTTGTGGAATAGGTAGGCAAAAGATGAAGAGTTGAAAGTTGGAATGGGTTGAATCGGTTGAACAATGTAGAAATTAGAGTAGAAAAACGAAATTTTGGAGATTTTGGTTGAATTTCAAATTTGGAATTTTTGGTAAGTCGGAAGTTGTGGAATAGGTAGGCAAAAGATGAAGAGTTGAAAGTTGGAATGGGTTGAATCGGTTGAACAATGTAGAAATTAGAGTAGAAAAACAAAATGTTTGAGAATTTGGTTGAATTTCAAATATGGAATTTTTGGTAAGTGGGAAGTTGTGGAATAGATAGGCAAAAGATGAACAGTTGAAAGTTGGAATGAGTTGAATCGGTTGAACAATGTAGAAATTAGAGTAGAAAAACGAAATTTAGAAAGATTTGGTTGAATTTCAAATTTGGAATTTTTGGTAAACGGGAAGTTGTGGAATAGGTAGGCAAAACATGAACAGTTGAAAGTTGGAATGAGTTGAATCGGTTGAAAAATGTAGAAATTAGAGTAGAAAAACAAAATTTTTGAGAATTTGGTTGAATTCCAAATTTGAAAATTTGGAATTTTTCATAAGTTGGAAGTTGTGGAATAGTTAGAAAAAGATGAACAGTTGAAAGTTGGAATGGGTTGAATCGGTTGAAAAACGTAAAAGTTAGAGTGGAAAAACGAAATTTTGGAGAATTTGGTTGAATTTCAAATTTGGAATTTTTGGTAAGTGGGAAGTTGTGGAATAGGTAGGCAAAAGATGAACAGTTGAAAGTTGGAATGAGTTGAATCGGTTGAACAATGTAGAAAAAAGTGGAATGATGTAAATGTGAAATGTCGAATCTGCCATTAAGAATGAATGGGGAAAAATTTGTCGTAAGTTCGCGAATTTTGCGAAATCGGAAAATTTTCGGAACGAGAAAAATGGAAGCGCTCATCTCGTGAATATTTGGAACGCGTCAAAAGTGGAACGGAGTGAATCGGATGAACTATGTGGAAGAAGAAGCGGGACAAAAAAGTGTGGAGAATAAAATAGAATAATAATAATAATAATAACTAGAAAATGCAATTTCTGGAGAAATTGCGTGTGAAGGCGAAGACTTTGAATCACTTCTTGGGGAATGATGCCGAATGAAAAGATGAACAGTTGAAAGTTGGAATGGGTTGAATCGGTCAAAAAATGTAGAAATTAGAAGTGAAAAACGGAATTTTGTGAAATTTTGTCGAAATTTTTAACGTGAAAACGTGAAATTTTTGAATTTGGGAATTTTGGGAATGTCGAGAATCATTCCGAATGTGGTTTGAATGTGCTGAATGAGGTGAATTTAAAAGGGGAATGACGTAAATGTGAAATGTCGAATCTGCCATTGAGAATGAATGGGGAAAAATTTGTCGTAAATTCGCGAATTTTGCGAAATCGGAAAAGTAGAAAAACGAAATTTTGGAGAATTCGGTTGAATTTCAAATTTGAAATTTTGGAATTTTTGATAGGTGAGAAGTTGTGGAATAGGCAGGCAAAAGATGAACAGTTGAAAGTTGGAATGGGTTGAATCGGTTGAAAAATGTAGAAATTAGAGTAGAAAAACGAAATTACGAAGAATTTGGTTGAATTTCAAATTTGAAAATTTGGAATTTTTTTGTAAGTGGGAAGTTGTGGAATAGGTAGGCAAAAGATGAACAGTTGGAAGTTGGAACGGGTTGAATCGGTCGAAAAATGTAGAAATTAGAGGTGAAAAACGAAATTTCGTGAAATTTTGTCGGAATTTTTAACGTGAAAACGTGAAATTTTTGAATTTGGGAATTTTGGGAATGTCGAGAATCATTCCGAATGTGGTTTGAATGTGCTGAATGAGGTGAATTTAAAAGGGGAATGACGTAAATGTGAAATGTCGAATCTGCCATTGAGAATGAATGGGGAAAAATTTGTCGTAAATTCGCGAATTTTGCGAAATCGGAAAATTTTCGGAACGAGAAAAATGGAAGCGCTCATCTCGTGAATATTTGGAATACATCAAAAGTGGAACGGAGTGAATCGGATGAACTATGTGGAAGAAGAAGCGGGACAAAAAAGTGTGGAGAATAAAATAGAAGAATAATAATAATAATAATACTAGAAAATGCAATTTCTGGAGAAATTGCGTGTGAAGGCGAAGACTTTGAATCACTTCTTGGGGAATGATGGCGAATGATGTTGAAATGAGTTGAATTTCTTGAGAAATGTGGAAAATAGAAGTGTAATACTAAATTTTGGAGAATTTGGTTGAATCTCAAATTTGAAAGTTTGGGATTTTTGGTAAGTGGGAGGTTGTGGAATAGGTAGGCAAAAGATGAACAGTTGAAAGTTGGAACAGGTTGAAACGGTTAAAAAATGTAGAAGTTAGAGCAAATCTTGAATCCCCATAGAGAATGAATGGGAATTAAAAGAAAAAGCAATTGCACCAAAAGTTTCTGAAATTTGGAACAAAAGGAAAGAAACGGCTTCAGGAGGTTCACTTTTGGGGTTAAAATGTTGAAATGGGTTCAATCGGACAAAAAATGCAAAAGTTAGCGCCTAATGTAGCTATTTAGGGCAGTTAATGTTGGAATAAGGTCACTTCCGGGTTGATTTGGGTCATTTCCGGTCTATTTGGGTCACTTCCGGTTTGAATAGACAATGAATGGGAAATAAAACATTGCGCCAAAACTTTTTGAAATTTGGAAAAAAACGAAAAAAAAACCCGGCTTCAGGAAATTCACTTTTGGGGTTAAAATGTTGAAACGGGCTTAATCGGACAAAAATGGCAAAAGTTAGCGCAAATGTAGGTATTAGGGGCACGTAATGTTGAAATAAGGTGACTTCCGGTTTGACTTGGGTCACTTCCGGTCTATTTGGGTCACTTCCGGTTTGATTAGAGGCACTTCGGGTCTAGCTGAGGTCACTTCCGGTTTATTTGGGGTCACTTCCGGTTTAAAAAGGTCACTTCCGGTTTAAAAAGGTCACTTCCGGTTTGATTTGGGGTCACTTTCGGTTTACCTAAGGTCACTTCCTGTTTACCTAAGGTCACTTCCGGTTCGATTTGGGGCACTTCCGGTTCATTCTAGGGTCATTGGGAGCACTTCAGGGTCAATCCAAGATGGCCGCCACACTGGAAGTGGGGGTCAAGGGTTGAATTGTGTAAGCATAGTGGAAGTGGGGGTGAAGGGGGTGAATATGGTAAGGATGAGGTGACCAAAGTGAATAAAGTTGGAATGGGTTGAATCGGTTGAAAAATGTAGAAATTAGAGTAGAAAAACCAAATTTTGTAGAATTTGGTTGAATTTCAAAATTGAAAATTTGGAAATTTTGGTAAGTGGGAAGGTGTGGAATAGGTAGGCAAAAGATGAACAGTTGAAAGTTGGAATGGGTTGAATTGGTTGAAAAACGTAGAAGTTAGAGTAGAAAAACGAAAATTTGGAGAATTTGGTTGAATTTCAAATTTGAAATTTTGGAATTTTTGGTAGGTGACAAGTTGTGGAATAGGCAGGCAAAAGATGAACAGTTGAAAATTGGAATGGGTTGAATCGGTTGAAAAATGTAGAAACTAGAGGTGAAAAACGAAATTTCGTGAAATTTTGTCGGAATTTTTAACGTGAAAACGTGAAATTTTTGAATTTGGGAATTTTGGGAATGTCGAGAATCATTCCGAATGTGGTTTAAATGTGCTGAATGAGGTGAATTTAAAAGGGGAATGACGTAAATGTGAAATGTAGAATCTGCCATTGAGAATGAATGGGGAAAAATTTGTCGTAAATTCGCGAATTTTGCGAAATCGGAAAATTTTCGGAACGAGAAAAATGGAAGCGCTCATCTCGTGAATATTTGGAATACGTCAAAAGTGGAACGGAGTGAATCGGATGAATTATGTGGAAGAAGAAGCGGGACAAAAAAGTGTGGAGAATAAAATATAATAATAATAATAATAATAGAGAATGGTGTAGAATAACATATGTGTGAAGGCCATCGCCTTCACACAAATAATAATAGAGAATGGTGTAGAATAACATATGTGTGAAGGCCATCGCCTTCACACAATAATAATAATAATAGAGAATGGTGTAGAATAACATATGTGTGAAGGCCATCGCCTTCACACAATAATAATAATAATAGAGAATGGTGTAGAATAACATATGTGTGAAGGCCATCGCCTTCACACAATAATAGAGAATGGTGTAGAATAACATATGTGTGAAGGCCATCACCTTCACACAATAATAGAGAATGGTGTAGAATAACATATGTGTGAAGGCCATCGCCTTCACACAATAATAATAATAATAATAGAGAATGGTGTAGAATAACATATGTGTGAAGGCCATCGCCTTCACACAATAATAATAATAGAGAATGGTGTAGAATAACATATGTGTGAAGGCCATCGCCTTCACACAATAATAATAATAATAGAGAATGGTGTAGAATAACATATGTGTGAAGGCCATCGCCTTCACACAACTAGAATTTGCAATTCCTGAAGAAATTGCGTGTGAAGGTGAAGAGGTTGAATAAAGACTTGGGGAATGCTGCAGAATGATGTTGAAAAGACTTGAATCGGTTGAAAAATGTAGAAATTACAAGGGAAAAAGGAAATTTGGGAAAATTGTGTGTGAATTTCAAAATTGAAAATTTGGAATTTTGGATAAGTGTGAAGTTGTGGAATAGGTAGGAAAATGATGAACAGTTGAAAGGTGGAATGGCTTGAATAATTTGAAAAATGTAGAAATTAGAGTAGAAAAACAGAATTGCAGAGAATTTTTGGTAAGTGGGAAGTTGTGGAATAGGAAGGCAAAATTTGAACAGTTGAAAGTTGGAACAAATTGAATCGGTTAAAAATTGTAGAAGTTAGAGCAAATCTTGAATCCTAATAGAGAATGAATGGGAATTAAAAGAAAAAAAATTGCAACAAAATGTTTTGAAATTTGGGACAAAAGGAAAAAAAAAGGCTTCAGGAGGTTCACTTTTGGGGTTAAAATGTTGAAACGGGTTTAATCGGCCAAACTTTGTAAAAGTTAGCCCAAATGTAGGTATTTAAGGCACCTAATGTTGAAATATGGTCACTTCCGGTTTGATTTGGGTCACTTCCGGTCTATTTGGGTCACTTCCGGTTTGATTAGAGGCACTTCCGGTCTAGCTGAGGTCACTTCCGGTTTATTTGGGGTCACTTCCGGTTTAAAAAGGTCACTTCCGGTTTAAAAAGGTCACTTCCGGTTTGATTTGGGGTCACTTCCGGTTTACCTAAGGTCACTTCCTGTTTACCTAAGGTCACTTGCGGTTTGATATGGGGCACTTCCGGTACATTCTGGGTTCATTGGGGGCACGTCCGGGTCAATCCAAGATGGCCGCCACACTGGAAGTGTGGGTGAAGCAGGTGAATATGGTAAGCATAAGGTAAACAAAGTGAATAAAGTTGGAATGGGTTGAATCGGTTGAAAAATGTGGAAAAAAGAGTAGAAAAACGAAATTGTAGAGAATTTTTGGTAAGTGGAAAGTTGTGGAATAGGCAGGCAAAGGATGAACAGTTGAATGTTGGAACGGGTTGAATCAGTTAAAAAATGTAGAAGCGAGAGCAAATGTTGAATCCCCATAGAGAATGAATTGGAATTAAAAGAAAAAGCAATTGCGCCAAAATATTTTGAAATTTGGAACAAAACGTAAAAAAACAGCTTCAGGAGGTTCACTTTTGGGGTTAAAATGTTGAAACGGGTTCTATCGGACAAAAAATGCAAAGGTTAGCGCCTAATGTAGCTATTTAGGGCAGTTAATGTTGAAATAAGTTCACTTCCGGGTTGATTTGGGTCACTTCCGGTCTATTTGGGTCACTTCCGGTTTGAATAGAGGCACTTCCGGTCTAGCTGAGGTCACTTCCGGTTTATTTGGGGTCACTTCCGGTTTAAAAAGGTCACTTCCGGTTTAAACAGGTCACTTCCGGTTTGATTTGGGGTCACTTCCGGTTTACCTGAGGTCACTTCCTGTTTACCTAAGGTCACTTCCGGTTCGATTTGGGGCACTTCCGGTTCATTCTAGGTTCATTGGGAGCACTTCAGGGTCAATCCAAGATGGCCGCCACACTGGAAGTGGGGGTCAAGGGTTGAATTGTGTAAGCATAGTGGAAGTGGGGGTGAATATGGTAAGGATGAGGTGACCAAAGTGAATAGAGTTGGAATGGGTTGAATCGGTTGAAAAATGTAGAAATTAGAGTAGAAAAAACAAATTTTGTAGAATTTGGTTGAATTTCAAAATTGAAAATTTGGAAATTTTGGTAAGTGGGAAGGTGTGGAATAGGTAGGCAAAAGATGAACAGTTGAAAGTTGGAATGGGTTGAATCGGTTGAAAAACGTAGAAGTTAGAGTAGAAAAACGAAATTTTGGAGAATTTGGTTGAATTTCAAATTTGAAATTTTGGAATTTTTGATAGGTGAGAAGTTGTGGAATAGGCAGGCAAAAGATGAACAGTTGAAAGTTGGAATGGGTTGAATCGGTTGAAAAATGTAGAAATTAGAGTAGAAAAACGAAATTACGAAGAATTTGGTTGAATTTCAAATTTGAAAATTTGGAATTTTTTTGTAAGTGGGAAGTTGTGGAATAGGTAGGCAAAAGATGAACAGTTGGAAGTTGGAACGGGTTGAATCGGTCGAAAAATGTAGAAATTAGAGGTGAAAAACGAAATTTCGTGAAATTTTGTCGGAATTTTTAACGTGAAAACGTGAAATTTTTGAATTTGGGAATTTTGGGAATGTCGAGAATCATTCCGAATGTGGTTTGAATGTGCTGAATGAGGTGAATTTAAAAGGGGAATGACGTAAAAGTGAAATGTCGAATCTGCCATTGAGAATGAATGGGGAAAAATGTGTCGTAAATTCGCGAATTTTGCGAAATCGGAAAATTTTCGGAACGAGAAAAATGGAAGCGCTCATCTCGTGAATATTTGGAATACGTCAAAAGTGGAACGGAGTGAATCGGATGAATTATGTGGAAGAAGAAGCGGGACAAAAAAGTGTGGAGAATAAAATATAATAATAACTAGAAAATGCAATTTCTGGAGAAATTGCGTGTGAAGGCGAAGACTTTGAATCACTTCTTGGGGAATGATGCCGAATGATGTTGAAATGAGTTGAATTTCTTGAGAAATGTGGAAAATAGAAGTGTAATACTAAATTTTTGAGAATATGGTTGAATTTCAAATTTGATTTTTGGAATTTTTGGTAAGTGGAAAGTTGTGGAATAGGCAGGCAAAGGATGAACAGTTGAATGTTGGAACGGGTTGAATCGGTTAAAAAATGTAGAAGTGAGAGCAAATGTTGAATCCCCATAGAGAATGAATGGGAATTAAAAGAAAAAGCAATTGCGCCAAAATTTTTTGAAATTTGGAACAAAACGTAAAAAAACAGCTTCAGGAGGTTCACTTTTGGGGTTAAAATGTTGAAACGGGTTCAATCGGACAAAAAATGCAAAAGTTAGCGCCTAATGTAGCTATTTATGGCAGTTAATGTTGAAATAAGTTCACTTCCGGGTTGATTTGGGTCACTTCCGGTCCATTTGGGTCACTTCCGGTCTGATTAGAGGCACTTCCGGTCCAGCTGAGGTCACTTCCGGTTTATTTGGGGTCACTTCCGGTTTAAAAATGTCACTTCCGGTTGAAAAAGGTCACTTCCGGTTTGATTTGGGGTCACTTCCGGTTTACCTGAGGTCACTTCCTGTTTACCTAAGGTCACTTCCGGTTTGATTTGGGCCACTTCCGGTTCATTCTAGGTTCATTGGGAGCACTTCAGGGTCAATCCAAGATGGCCGCCACACTGGAAGTGGGGGTCAAGGGTTGAATTTTGTAAGCATAGTGGAAGTGGGGGTGAAGGGGGTGAATATGGTAAGGATGAGGTGACCAAAGTGAATAAAGTTGGAATGGGTTGAATCGGTTGAAAAATGTAGAAATTAGAGTAGAAAAACCAAATTTTGTAGAATTTGGTTGAATTTCAAAATTGAAAATTTGGAAATTTTGGTAAGTGGGAAGGTGTGGAATAGGTAGGCAAAAGATGAACAGTTGAAAGTTGGAATGGGTTGAATCGGTTGAAAAACGTAGAAGTTAGAGTAGAAAAACGAAATTTTGGAGAATTCGGTTGAATTTCAAATTTGAAATTTTGGAATTTTTGATAGGTGAGAAGTTGTGGAATAGGCAGGCAAAAGATGAACAGTTGAAAGTTGGAATGGGTTGAATCGGTTGAAAAATGTAGAAATTAGAGTAGAAAAACGAAATTACGAAGAATTTGGTTGAATTTCAAATTTGAAAATTTGGAATTTTTTTGTAAGTGGGAAGTTGTGGAATAGGTAGGCAAAAGATGAACAGTTGGAAGTTGGAACGGGTTGAATCGGTCGAAAAATGTAGAAATTAGAGGTGAAAAACGAAATTTCGTGAAATTTTGTCGGAATTTTTAACGTGAAAACGTGAAATTTTTGAATTTGGGAATTTTGGGAATGTCGAGAATCATTCCGAATGTGGTTTGAATGTGCTGAATGAGGTGAATTTAAAAGGGGAATGACGTAAATGTGAAATGTCGAATCTGCCATTGAGAATGAATGGGGAAAAATTTGTCGTAAATTCGCGAATTTTGCGAAATCGGAAAATTTTCGGAACGAGAAAAATGGAAGCGCTCATCTCGTGAATATTTGGAATACATCAAAAGTGGAACGGAGTGAATCGGATGAACTATGTGGAAGAAGAAGCGGGACAAAAAAGTGTGGAGAATAAAATAGAATAACTAGAAAATGCAATTTCTGGAGAAATTGCGTGTGAAGGCGAAGACTTTGAATCACTTCTTGGGGAATGATGGCGAATGATGTTGAAATGAGTTGAATTTCTTGAGAAATGTGGAAAGTAGAAGTGTAATACTAAATTTTTGAGAATATGGTTGAATTTCAAATTTGATTTTTGGAATTTTTGGTAAGTGGAAAGTTGTGGAATAGGCAGGCAAAGGATGAACAGTTGAATGTTGGAACGGGTTGAATCGGTTAAAAAATGTAGAAGTGAGAGCAAATGTTGAATCCCCATAGAGAATGAATGGGAATTAAAAGAAAAAGCAATTGCGCCAAAATATTTTGAAATTTGGAACAAAACGTAAAAAAACAGCTTCAGGAGGTTCACTTTTGGGGTTAAAATGTTGAAACGGGTTCAATCGGACAAAAAATGCAAAAGTTAGCGCCTAATGTAGCTATTTATGGCAGTTAATGTTGAAATAAGTTCACTTCCGGGTTGATTTGGGTCACTTCCGGTCTATTTGGGTCACTTCCGGTCTGATTAGAGGCACTTCCGGTCCAGCTGAGGTCACTTCCGGTTTATTTGGGGTCACTTCAGGTTTAAAAAGGTCACTTCCGGTTTAAAAAGGTCACTTCCGGTTTGATTTGGGGTCACTTCCGGTTTACCTGAGGTCACTTCCTGTTTACCTAAGGTCACTTCCGGTTTGATTTGGGCCACTTCCGGTTCATTCTAGGTTCATTGGGAGCACTTCAGGGTCAATCCAAGATGGCCGCCACACTGGAAGTGGGGGTCAAGGGTTGAATTTTGTAAGCATAGTGGAAGTGGGGGTGAAGGGGGTGAATATGGTAAGGATGAGGTGACCAAAGTGAATAAAGTTGGAATGGGTTGAATCGGTTGAAAAATGTAGAAATTAGAGTAGAAAAACCAAATTTTGTAGAATTTGGTTGAATTTCAAAATTGAAAATTTGGAAATTTTGGTAAGTGGGAAGGTGTGGAATAGGTAGGCAAAAGATGAACAGTTGAAAGTTGGAATGGGTTGAATCGGTTGAAAAACGTAGAAGTTAGAGTAGAAAAACGAAATTTTGGAGAATTTGGTTGAATTTCAAATTTGAAATTTTGGAATTTTTGGTAGGTGAGAAGTTGTGGAATAGGCAGGCAAAAGATGAACAGTTGAAAGTTGGAATGGGTTGAATCGGTTGAAAAATGTAGAAGTTAGAGTAGAAAAACGAAATTACGAAGAATTTGGTTGAATTTCAAATTTGAAAATTTGGAATTTTTTTGTAAGTGGGAAGTTGTGGAATAGGTAGGCAAAAGATGAACAGTTGGAAGTTGGAACGGGTTGAATCGGTCGAAAAATGTAGAAATTAGAGGTGAAAAACGAAATTTCGTGAAATTTTGTCGGAATTTTTAACGAGAAAACGTGAAATTTTTGAATTTGGGAATTTTGGGAATGTCGAGAATCATTCCGAATGTGGTTTGAATGTGCTGAATGAGGTGAATGTAAAAGGGGAATGACGTAAATGTGAAATGTCGAATCTGCCATTGAGAATGAATGGGGAAAAATTTGTCATAAATTCGCGAATTTTGCGAAATCGGAAAATTTTCGGAACGAGAAAAATGGAAGCGCTCATCTCGTGAATATTTGGAATACGTCAAAAGTGGAACGGAGTGAATCGGATGAATTATGTGGAAGAAGAAGCGGGACAAAAAAGTGGCGGGAATAAAATAGAAGAATAATAATAACTAGAAAATGCAATTTCTGGAGAAATTGCGTGTGAAGGCGAAGACTTTGAATCACTTCTTGGGGAATGATGGCGAATGATGTTGAAATGAGTTGAATTTCTTGAGAAATGTGGAAAATAGAAGTGTAATACTAAATTTTGGGGAATTTGGTTGAATCTCAAATTTGAAAGTTTGGGATTTTTGGTAAGTGGGAGGTTGTGGAATAGGTAGGCAAAAGATGAACAGTTGAAAGTTGGAACAGGTTGAAACGGTTAAAAAATGTAGAAGTTAGAGCAAATCTTGAATCCCCATAGAGAATGAATGGGAATTAAAAGAAAAAGCAATTGCGCCAAAATTTTTTGAAATTTGGAACAAAAGGAAGAAAACGGCTTCAGGAGGTTCACTTTTGGGGTTAAAATGTTGAAATGGGTTCAATCGGACAAAAAATGCAAAAGTTAGCGCCGAATGTAGCTATTTAGGGCAGTTAATTTTGAAATAAGGTCACTTCCGGGTTGATTTGGGTCACTTCCGGTCTATTTGGGTCACTTCCGGTTTGATTAGAGGCACTTCCGGTCTAGCTGAGGTCACTTCCGGTTTATTTGGGGTCACTTCCGGTTTAAAAAGGTCACTTCCGGTTTAAAAAGGTCACTTCCGGTTTGATTTGGGGTCACTTCCGGTTTACCTAAGGTCACTTCCTGTTTACCTAAGGTCACTTCCGGTTCGATTTGGGGCACTTCCGGTTCATTCTAGGGTCATTGGGAGCACTTCAGGGTCAATCCAAGATGGCCGCCACACTGGAAGTGGGGGTCAAGGGTTGAATTGTGTAAGCATAGTGGAAGTGGGGGTGAAGGGGGTGAATATGGTAAGGATGAGGTGACCAAAGTGAATAAAGTTGGAATGGGTTGAATCGGTTGAAAAATGTAGAAATTAGAGTAGAAAAACCAAATTTTGTAGAATTTGGTTGAATTTCAAAATTGAAAATTTGGAAATTTTGGTAAGTGGGAAGGTGTGGAATAGGTAGGCAAAAGATGAACAGTTGAAAGTTGGAATGGGTTGAATCGGTTGAAAAACGTAGAAGTTAGAGTAGAAAAACGAAATTTTGGAGAATTTGGTTGAATTTCAAATTTGAAATTTTGGAATTTTTGGTAGGTGAGAAGTTGTGGAATAGGCAGGCAAAAGATGAAAAGTTGAAAATTGGAATGGGTTGAATCGGTTGAAAAATGTAGAAACTAGAGGTGAAAAACGAAATTTCGTGAAATTTTGTCGGAATTTTTAACGAGAAAACGTGAAATTTTTGAATTTGGGAATTTTGGGAATGTCGAGAATCATTCCGAATGTGGTTTGAATGTGCTGAATGAGGTGAATGTAAAAGGGGAATGACGTAAATGTGAAATGTCGAATCTGCCATTGAGAATGAATGGGGAAAAATTTGTCGTAAATTCGCGAATTTTGCGAAATCGGAAAATTTTCGGAACGAGAAAAATGGAAGCGCTCATCTCGTGAATATTTGGAATACGTCAAAAGTGGAACGGAGTGAATCGGATGAATTATGTGGAAGAAGAAGCGGGACAAAAAAGTGGCGGGAATAAAATAGAAGAATAATAATAATAATAATAATAATAATAATAGAGAATGGTGTAGAATAACATATGTGTGAAGGCCATCGCCTTCACACAATAACTAGAAAATGCAATTTCTGGAGAAATTGCGTGTGAAGGCGAAGACTTTGAATCACTTCTTGGCGAATGCTGGCGAATTATGCTGAAACGAGTTGAATTACTTGAGAAATGTAGAAAATAGAGGTGAAAAACGGAATTTTGGAGAATTTGGTGGAATTTCAGAATTTTGGAGAATTTGGTTGAGTTTAAAATCTTAAAATGTGGAATTTATGGCAAGTGGAAATTTGGGGAATAGGTAGGAAAAAGATGAAGAGTTGAAAGTTGGAATGAGTTGAATCAGTTGAACAATGTGAAAATTAGAGTAGAAAAACACATTTTTGGAGAATTTGGTTGAATTTCAAATTTCAAAATTTGGAATTTTTTGTAAGGGGAAGTTGTGGAATAGGTAAGCAAAAGATGAAGAGTTGAAAGTTGGAATGGGTTGAATCGGTAGAGAAATGTAGAAATGAGAGTAGAAAAACGAAATTTTGGAGAATTTGGTTGAATTTCAAATTTGGGATTTTTGGTAAATGGGAAGTTGTGTAATACGTAGGCAAAAGATGAAGAGTTGAAAGTTGGAATGGGTTGAATCGGTTGAAAAAATGTACAAATTAGAGTCGAAAAACGGAATTTTGCAGAATTTGGTTGAATTTCAAATTTGGAATTTTTGGTAAGTGGGAAGTTGTGAAATAGGTAAGCAAAAGATGAAAAGTTGAAAGTTGGAATGGATTGAATCGGTTGCACAATGTAAAGATTAGAGTAGAAAAACAAAATGTTTGAGAATTTGGTTGAATTTCAAATTTTTAATTTTTAATTTTTGGTAAGTGGGAAGTTGTGGAATAGGTAGGCAAAAGATGAAGAGTTGAAAGTTGGAATGGGTTGAATCGGTTGAACAATGTAGAAATTACAGTAGAAAAACGAAATTTTGGAGATTTTGGTTGAATTTCAAATTTGGAATTTTTGGTAAGTCGGAAGTTGTGGAATAGGTAGGCCAAAGATGAAGAGTTGAAAGTTGGAATGGGTTGAATCGGTTGAACAATGTAGAAATTAGAGTAGAAAAACAAAATGTTGGAGAATTTGGTTGAATTTCAAATTTGGAATTTTTGGTAAGTGGGAAGTTGTGGAATAGGTAGGCAAAAGATGAAGAGTTGAAAGTTGGAATGGGTTGAATCGGTTGAACAATGTAGAAATTAGATTAGAAAAACGAAATTTTGGAGAATTTGGTTGAATTTCAAATTTGGAATTTTTGGTAAACGGGAAGTTGTGGAATAGGTAGGCAAAACATGAACAGTTGAAAGTTGGAATGAGTTGAATCGGTTAAAAAATGTAGAAATTAGAGTAGAAAAACAAAATTTTTGAGAATTTGGTTGAATTCCAAATTTGGAATTTTTGGTAAGTCGGAAGTTGTGGAATAGGTAGGCAAAAGATGAAGAGTTGAAAGTTGGAATGGGTTGAATCGGTTGAACAATGTAGAAATTAGAGTAGAAAAACAAAATGTTGGAGAATTTGGTTGAATTTCAAATATGGAATTTTTGGTAAGTGGGAAGTTGTGGAATAGGTAGGCAAAAGATGAAGAGTTCAAAGTTGGAATGGGTTGAATCGGTTGAACAATGTAGAAATTAGATTAGAAAAACGAAATTTTGGAGAATTTGGTTGAATTTCAAATTTGGAATTTTTGGTAAACGGGAAGTTGTGGAATAGGTAGGCAAAACATGAACAGTTGAAAGTTGGAATGAGTTGAATCGGTTAAAAAATGTAGAAATTAGAGTAGAAAAACAAAATGTTGGAGAATTTGGTTGAATTTCAAATATGGAATTTTTGGTAAGTGGGAAGTTGTGGAATAGGTAGGCAAAACATGAACAGTTGAAAGTTGGAATGAGTTGAATCGGTTGAAAAATGTAGAAATTAGAGTAGAAAAACAAAATTTTTGAGAATTTGGTTGAATTCCAAATTTGAAAATTTGGAATTTTTCATAAGTTGGAAGTTGTGGAATAGTTAGAAAAAGATGAACAGTTGAAAGTTGGAATGGGTTGAATCGGTTGAAAAACGTAAAAGTTAGAGTGGAAAAACGAAATTTTGGAGAATTTGGTTGAATTTCAAATTTGGAATTTTTGGTAAGTGGGAAGTTGTGGAATAGGTAGGCAAAAGATGAACAGTTGAAAGTTGGAATGAGTTGAATCGGTTGAACAATGTAGAACAAAGTGGAATGATGTAAATGTGAAATGTCGAATCTGCCATTAAGAATGAATGGGGAAAAATTTGTCGTAAGTTCGCGAATTTTGCGAAATCGGAAAATTTTCGGAACGAGAAAAATGGAAGCGCTCATCTCGTGAATATTTGGAACACGTCAAAAGTGGAACGGAGTGAATCGGATGAACTATGTGGAAGAAGAAGCGGGACAAAAAAGTGTGGAGAATAAAATATAATAATAATAATAATAATAATAATAGAGAATGGTGTAGAATAACATATGTGTGAAGGCCATCGCCTTCACACAATAATAATAATAATAATAGAGAATGGTGTAGAATAACATATGTGTGAAGGCCATCGCCTTCACACAACTAGAAAATGCAATTTCTGGAGAAATTGCGTGTGAAGGCGAAGACTTTGAATCACTTCTTTGGGAATGATGCCGAATGATGTTGAAACGAGTTGAATTTCTTGAGAAATGTGGAAAATAGAAGTGTAATACTAAATTTTGGAGAATTTGGTTGAATTTCAAATTTGAAGTTTGGAATTTTTGGTAAGTGGGAGGTTGTGGAATAGGTAGGGAAAAGATGAACAGTTGAATATTGGAACGGGTTGAATTGGTTTAAAAAATGTAGAAGTTAGAGAAAATGTTGAATCCCCATAGAGAATGAATGGGAATGAAAAGAAAAAATAATAATTAAAATTTGGAACAAAACGAAAAAAAAAGGCTTCAGGAAGTTCACTTTTGGGGTTAAAATGTTGAAACGGGTTCAATCGGACAAAAAATGCAAAAGTTAGTGACTAATGTAGCTATTTAGGGCAGTTAATGTTGAAATAAGGTCACTTCCGGGGTGATTTGGGTCACTTCCGGTCTATTTGGGTCACTTCCGGTTTGATTAGAGGCACTTCCGGTCTAGCTGAGGTCACTTCCGGTTTATTTGGGGTCACTTCCGGTTTAAAAAGGTCACTTCCGGTTTAAAAAGGTCACTTCCGGTTTGATTTGGGGTCACTTCCGGTTTACCTAAGGTCACTTCCTGTTTACCTAAGGTCACTTCCGGTTCGATTTGGGGCACTTCCGGTTCATTCTAGGGTCATTGGGAGCACTTCAGGGTCAATCCAAGATGGCCGCCACACTGGAAGTGGGGGTCAAGGGTTGAATTGTGTAAGCATAGTGGAAGTGGGGGTGAAGGGGGTGAATATGGTAAGGATGAGGTGACCAAAGTGAATAAAGTTGGAATGGGTTGAATCGGTTGAAAAATGTAGAAATTAGAGTAGAAAAAACAAATTTTGTAGAATTTGGTTGAATTTCAAAATTGAAAATTTGGAAATTTTGGTAAGTGGGAAGGTGTGGAATAGGTAGGCAAAAGATGAACAGTTGAAAGTTGGAATGGGTTGAATCGGTTGAAAAACGTTGAAGTTAGAGTAGAAAAACGAAATTTTGGAGAATTTGGTTGAATTTCAAATTTGAAATTTTGGAATTTTTGGTAGGTGAGAAGTTGTGGAATAGGCAGGCAAAAGATGAACAGTTGAAAATTGGAATGGGTTGAATCGGTTGAAAAATGTAGAAACTAGAGGTGAAAAACGAAATTTCGTGAAATTTTGTCGGAATTTTTAACGTGAAAACGTGAAATTTTTGAATTTGGGAATTTTGGGAATGTCGAGAATCATTCCGAATGTGGTTTGAATGTGCTGAATGAGGTGAATTTAAAAGGGGAATGACGTAAATGTGAAATGTAGAATCTGCCATTGAGAATGAATGGGGAAAAATTTGTCGTAAATTCGCGAATTTTGCGAAATCGGAAAATTTTCGGAACGAGAAAAATGGAAGCGCTCATCTCGTGAATATTTGGAATACGTCAAAAGTGGAACGGAGTGAATCGGATGAATTATGTGGAAGAAGAAGCGGGACAAAAAAGTGTGGAGAATAAAATATAATAATAATAATAACTAGAAAATGCAATTTCTGGAGAAATTGCGTGTGAAGGCGAAGACTTTGAATCACTTCTTTGGGAATGATGCCGAATGATGTTGAAACGAGTTGAATTTCTTGAGAAATGTGGAAAATAGAAGTGTAATACTAAATTTTGGAGAATTTGGTTGAATTTCAAATTTGAAGTTTGGAATTTTTGGTAAGTGGGAGGTTGTGGAATAGGTAGGGAAAAGATGAACAGTTGAATATTGGAACGGGTTGAATTGGTTTAAAAAATGTAGAAGTTAGAGAAAATGTTGAATCCCCATAGAGAATGAATGGGAATGAAAAGAAAAAATAATAATTAAAATTTGGAACAAAACGAAAAAAAAAGGCTTCAGGAAGTTCACTTTTGGGGTTAAAATGTTGAAACGGGTTCAATCGGACAAAAAATGCAAAAGTTAGTGACTAATGTAGCTATTTAGGGCAGTTAATGTTGAAATAAGGTCACTTCCGGGGTGATTTGGGTCACTTCCGGTCTATTTGGGTCACTTCCGGTTTGACTAGAGGCACTTCCGGTCTAGCTGAGGTCACTTCCGGTTAATTTGGGGTCACTTCCGGTTTAAAAAGGTCACATCCGGTTTAAAAAGGTCACTTCCGGTTTGATTTGGGGTCACTTCCGGTTTACCTGAGGTCACTTCCTGTTTACCTAAGGTCACTTCCGGTTCGATTTGGGGCACTTCCGGTTCATTCTAGGTTCATTGGGAGCACTTCAGGGTCAATCCAAGATGGCCGCCACACTGGAAGTGGGGGTCAAGGGTTGAATTTTGTAAGCATAGTGGAAGTGGGGGTGAAGGTGGTGAATATGGTAAGGATGAGGTGACCAAAGTGAATAAAGTTGGAATGGGTTGAATCGGTTGAAAAATGTAGAAATTAGAGTAGAAAAACCAAATTTTGTAGAATTTGGTTGAATTTCAAAATTGAAAATTTGGAAATTTTGGTAAGTGGGAAGGTGTGGAATAGGTAGGCAAAAGATGAACAGTTGAAAGTTGGAATGGGTTGAATCGGTTGAAAAACGTAGAAGTTAGAGTAGAAAAACGAAATTTTGGAGAATTTGGTTGAATTTCAAATTTGAAATTTTGGAATTTTTGGTAGGTGAGAAGTTGTGGAATAGGCAGGCAAAAGATGAACAGTTGAAAGTTGGAATGGGTTGAATCGGTTGAAAAATGTAGAAGTTAGAGTAGAAAAACGAAATTACGAAGAGTTTGGTTGAATTTCAAATTTGAAAATTTGGAATTTTTTTGTAAGTGGGAAGTTGTGGAATAGGTAGGCAAAAGATGAACAGTTGGAAGTTGGAACGGGTTGAATCGGTCGAAAAATGTAGAAATTAGAGGTGAAAAACGAAATTTCGTGAAATTTTGTCGGAATTTTTAACGAGAAAACGTGAAATTTTTGAATTTGGGAATTTTGGGAATGTCGAGAATCATTCCGAATGTGGTTTGAATGTGCTGAATGAGGTGAATGTAAAAGGGGAATGACGTAAATGTGAAATGTCGAATCTGCCATTGAGAATGAATGGGGAAAAATTTGTCGTAAATTCGTGAATTTTGCGAAATCGGAAAATTTTCGGAACGAGAAAAATGGAAGCGCTCATCTCGTGAATATTTGGAATACGTCAAAAGTGGAACGGAGTGAATCGGATGAATTATGTGGAAGAAGAAGCGGGACAAAAAAGTGGCGGGAATAAAATAGAAGAATAATAATAATAATAATAACTAGAAAATGCAATTTCTGGAGAAATTGCGTGTGAAGGCGAAGACTTTGAATCACTTCTTGGCGAATGCTGGCGAATTATGCTGAAACGAGTTGAATTACTTGAGAAATGTAGAAAATAGAGGTGAAAAACGGAATTTTGGAGAATTTGGTGGAATTTCAGAATTTTGGAGAATTTGGTTGAGTTTAAAATCTTAAAATGTGGAATTTATGGCAAGTGGAAATTTGGGGAATAGGTAGGAAAAAGATGAAGAGTTGAAAGTTGGAATGGGTTGAATCGGTTGCAAAATGTACAAATTAGAGTCGAAAAACGAAATTTTTCCGAATTTGGTTGAATTTCAAATTTGGAATTTTTGGTAAGTGGGAAGTTGTGAAATAGGTAAGCAAAAGATGAAAAGTTGAAAGTTGGAATGGATTGAATCGGTTGCACAATGTAAAGATTAGAGTAGAAAAACAAAATGTTTGAGAATTTGGTTGAATTTCAAATTTTTAATTTTTAATTTTTGGTAAATGGGAAGTTGTGGAATAGGTAGGCAAAAGATGAAGAGTTGAAAGTTGGAATGGGTTGAATCGGTTGAACAATGTAGAAATTACAGTAGAAAAACGAAATTTTGGAGATTTTGGTTGAATTTCAAATTTGGAATTTTTGGTAAGTCGGAAGTTGTGGAATAGGTAGGCAAAAGATGAAGAGTTGAAAGTTGGAATGGGTTGAATCGGTTGAACAATGTAGAAATTAGAGTAGAAAAACAAAATGTTGGAGAATTTGGTTGAATTTCAAATATGGAATTTTTGGTAAGTGGGAAGTTGTCGAATAGGTAGGCAAAAGATGAAGAGTTGAAAGTTGGAATGGGTTGAATCGGTTGAACAATGTAGAAATTAGATTAGAAAAACGAAATTTTGGAGAATTTGGTTGAATTTCAAATTTGGAATTTTTGGTAAACGGGAAGTTGTGGAATAGGTAGGCAAAACATGAACAGTTGAAAGTTGGAATGAGTTAAATCGGTTAAAAAATGTCGAAATTAGAGTAGAAAAACAAAATTTTTGAGAATTTGGTTGAATTCCAAATTTGGAATTTTTTGTAAGTGGGAAGTTGTGAAATAGGTAAGCAAAAGATGAAAAGTTGAAAGTTGGAATGGATTGAATCGGTTTCACAATGTAAAGATTAGAGAAGAAAAACAAAATGTTTGAGAATTTGGTTGAATTTCAAATTTTGAATTTTTGGTAAGTGGGAAGTTGTGGAATAGGTAGGCAAAAGATGAAGAGTTGAAAGTTGGAACGGGTTGAATCGGTTGAACAATGTAGAAATTAGAGTAGAAAAACGAAATTTTGGAGATTTTGGTTGAATTTCAAATTTGGAATTTTTGGTAAGTCGGAAGTTGTGGAATAGGTAGGCAAAAGATGAAGAGTTGAAAGTTGGAATGGGTTGAATCGGTTGAACAATGTAGAAATTAGAGTAGAAAAACGAAATTTTGGAAATTTTGGTTGAATTTCAAATTTGGAATTTTTGGTAAGTCGGAAGTTGTGGAATAGGTAGGCAAAAGATGAAGAGTTGAAAGTTGGAATGGGTTGAATCGGTTGAACAATGTAGAAATTAGAGTAGAAAAACAAAATGTTGGAGAATTTGGTTGAATTTCAAATATGGAATTTTTGGTAAGTGGGAAGTTGTGGAATAGATAGGCAAAAGATGAACAGTTGAAAGTTGGAATGAGTTGAATCGGTTGAACAATGTAGAAATTAGAGTAGAAAAACGAAATTTAGAAAGATTTGGTTGAATTTCAAATTTGGAATTTTTGGTAAACGGGAAGTTGTGGAATAGGTAGGCAAAACATGAACAGTTGAAAGTTGGAATGAGTTGAATCGGTTGAAAAATGTAGAAATTAGAGTAGAAAAACAAAATTTTTGAGAATTTGGTTGAATTCCAAATTTGAAAATTTGGAATTTTTCATAAGTTGGAAGTTGTGGAATAGTTAGAAAAAGATGAACAGTTGAAAGTTGGAATGGGTTGAATCGGTTGAAAAACGTAAAAGTTAGAGTGGAAAAACGAAATTTTGGAGAATTTGGTTGAATTTCAAATTTGGAATTTTTGGTAAGTGGGAAGTTGTGGAATAGGTAGGCAAAAGATGAACAGTTGAAAGTTGGAATGAGTTGAATCGGTTGAACAATGTAGAAAAAAGTGGAATGATGTAAATGTGAAATGTCGAATCTGCCATTATGAATGAATGGGGAAAAATTTGTCGTAAGTTCGCGAATTTTGCGAAATCGGAAAATTTTCGGAACGAGAAAAATGGAAGCGCTCATCTCGTGAATATTTGGAACGCGTCAAAAGTGGAACGGAGTGAATCGGATGAACTATGTGGAAGAAGAAGCGGGACAAAAAAGTGTGGAGAATAAAATAGAAGAATAATAATAACTAGAAAATGCAATTTCTGGAGAAATTGCGTGTGAAGGCGAAGACTTTGAATCACTTCTTGGGGAATGATGCCGAATGATGTTGAAATGAGTTGAATTTCTTGAGAAATGTGGAAAATAGAAGTGTAATACTAAATTTTTGAGAATATGGTTGAATTTCAAATTTGATTTTTGGAATTTTTGGTAAGTGGAAAGTTGTGGAATAGGCAGGCAAAGGATGAACAGTTGAATGTTGGAACGGGTTGAATCGGTTAAAAAATGTAGAAGTGAGAGCAAATGTTGAATCCCCATAGAGAATGAATGGGAATTAAAAGAAAAAGCAATTGCGCCAAAATATTTTGAAATTTGGAACAAAACGTAAAAAAACAGCTTCAGGAGGTTCACTTTTGGGGTTAAAATGTTGAAACGGGTTCAATCGGACAAAAAATGCAAAAGTTAGCGCCTAATGTAGCTATTTATGGCAGTTAATGTTGAAATAAGTTCACTTCCGGGTTGATTTGGGTCACTTCCGGTCCATTTGGGTCACTTCCGGTCTGATTAGAGGCACTTCCGGTCCAGCTGAGGTCACTTCCGGTTTATTTGGGGTCACTTCCGGTTTAAAAAGGTCACTTCCGGTTTAAAAAGGTCACTTCCGGTTTGATTTGGGGTCACTTCCGGTTTACCTGAGGTCACTTCCTGTTTACCTAAGGTCACTTCCGGTTTGATTTGGGCCACTTCCGGTTCATTCTAGGTTCATTGGGAGCACTTCAGGGTCAATCCAAGATGGCCGCCACACTGGAAGTGGGGGTCAAGGGTTGAATTTTGTAAGCATAGTGGAAGTGGGGGTGAAGGGGGTGAATATGGTAAGGATGAGGTGACCAAAGTGAATAAAGTTGGAATGGGTTGAATCGGTTGAAAAATGTAGAAATTAGAGTAGAAAAACCAAATTTTGTAGAATTTGGTTGAATTTCAAAATAGAAAATTTGGAAATTTTGGTAAGTGGGAAGGTGTGGAATAGGTAGGCAAAAGATGAACAGTTGAAAGTTGGAATGGGTTGAATCGGTTGAAAAACGTAGAAGTTAGAGTAGAAAAACGAAATTTTGGAGAATTTGGTTGAATTTCAAATTTGAAATTTTGGAATTTTTGATAGGTGAGAAGTTGTGGAATAGGCAGGCAAAAGATGAACAGTTGGAAGTTGGAATGGGTTGAATCGGTTGAAAAATGTAGAAATTAGAGTAGAAAAACGAAATTACGAAGAATTTGGTTGAATTTCAAATTTGAAAATTTGGAATTTTTTTGTAAGTGGGAAGTTGTGGAATAGGTAGGCAAAAGATGAACAGTTGGAAGTTGGAACGGGTTGAATCGGTCGAAAAATGTAGAAATTAGAGGTGAAAAACGAAATTTCGTGAAATTTTGTCGGAATGTTTAACGTGAAAACGTGAAATTTTTGAATTTGGGAATTTTGGGAATGTCGAGAATCATTCCGAATGTGGTTTGAATGTGCTGAATGAGGTGAATTTAAAAGGGGAATGACGTAAATGTGAAATGTCGAATCTGCCATTGAGAATGAATGGGGAAAAATTTGTCGTAAATTCGCGAATTTTGCGAAATCGGAAAATTTTCGGAACGAGAAAAATGGAAGCGCTCATCTCGTGAATATTTGGAATACATCAAAAGTGGAACGGAGTGAATCGGATGAACTATGTGGAAGAAGAAGCGGGACAAAAAAGTGTGGAGAATAAAATAGAAGAATAATAATAATAATAATAATAATAATAGAGAATGGTGTAGAATAACATATGTGTGAAGGCCATCGCCTTCACACAATAATAATAATAATAGAGAATGGTGTAGAATAACATATGTGTGAAGGCCATCGCCTTCACACAACTAGAAAATGCAATTTCTGGAGAAATTGCGTGTGAAGGCGAAGACTTTGAATCACTTCTTGGGGAATGATGCCGAATGATGTTGAAATGAGTTGAATTTCTTGAGAAATGTGGAAAATAGAAGTGTAATACTAAATTTTTGAGAATATGGTTGAATTTCAAATTTGATTTTTGGAATTTTTGGGAAGTGGAAAGTTGTGGAATAGGCAGGCAAAGGATGAACAGTTGAATGTTGGAACGGGTTGAATCGGTTAAAAAATGTAGAAGTGAGAGCAAATGTTGAATCCCCATAGAGAATGAATGGGAATTAAAAGAAAAAGCAATTGCGCCAAAATATTTTGAAATTTGGAACAAAACGTAAAAAAACAGCTTCAGGAGGTTCACTTTTGGGGTTAAAATGTTGAAACGGGTTCAATCGGACAAAAAATGCAAAAGTTAGCGCCTAATGTAGCTATTTATGGCAGTTAATGTTGAAATAAGTTCACTTCCGGGTTGATTTGGGTCACTTCCGGTCCATTTGGGTCACTTCCGGTCTGATTAGAGGCACTTCCGGTCCAGCTGAGGTCACTTCCGGTTTATTTGGGGTCACTTCCGGTTTAAAAAGGTCACTTCCGGTTTAAAAAGGTCACTTCCGGTTTGATTTGGGGTCACTTCCGGTTTACCTGAGGTCACTTCCTGTTTACCTAAGGTCACTTCCGGTTTGATTTGGGCCACTTCCGGTTCATTCTAGGTTCATTGGGAGCACTTCAGGGTCAATCCAAGATGGCCGCCACACTGGAAGTGGGGGTCAAGGGTTGAATTTTGTAAGCATAGTGGAAGTGGGGGTGAAGGGGGTGAATATGGTAAGGATGAGGTGACCAAAGTGAATAAAGTTGGAATGGGTTGAATCGGTTGAAAAATGTAGAAATTAGAGTAGAAAAACCAAATTTTGTAGCATTTGGTTGAATTTCAAAATTGAAAATTTGGAAATTTTGGTAAGTGGGAAGGTGTGGAATAGGTAGGCAAAAGATGAACAGTTGAAAGTTGGAATGGGTTGAATCGGTTGAAAAACGTAGAAGTTAGAGTAGAAAAACGAAATTTTGGAGAATTTGGTTGAATTTCAAATTTGAAATTTTGGAATTTTTGATAGGTGAGAAGTTGTGGAATAGGCAGGCAAAAGATGAACAGTTGAAAGTTGGAATGGGTTGAATCGGTTGAAAAATGTAGAAATTAGAGTAGAAAAACGAAATTACGAAAAATTTGGTTGAATTTCAAATTTGAAAATTTGGAATTTTTTTGTAAGTGGGAAGTTGTGGAATAGGTAGGCAAAAGATGAACAGTTGGAAGTTGGAACGGGTTGAATCGGTCGAAAAATGTAGAAATTAGAGGTGAAAAACGAAATTTCGTGAAATTTTGTCGGAATTTTTAACGTGAAAACGTGAAATTTTTGAATTTGGGAATTTTGGGAATGTCGAGAATCATTCCGAATGTGGTTTGAATGTGCTGAATGAGGTGAATTTAAAAGGGGAATGACGTAAATGTGAAATGTCGAATCTGCCATTGAGAATGAATGGGGAAAAATTTGTCGTAAATTCGCGAATTTTGCGAAATCGGAAAATTTTCTGAACGAGAAAAATGGAAGCGCTCATCTCGTGAATATTTGGAATACATCAAAAGTGGAACGGAGTGAATCGGATGAACTATGTGGAAGAAGAAGCGGGACAAAAAAGTGTGGAGAATAAAATAGAAGAATAATAATAATAATAATAATAGAGAATGGTGTAGAATAACATATGTGTGAAGGCCATCGCCTTCACACAATAATAATAATAGAGAATGGTGTAGAATAACATATGTGTGAAGGCCATCGCCTTCACACAATAATAATAATAATAGAGAATGGTGTAGAATAACATATGTGTGAAGGCCATCGCCTTCACACAATAATAATAGAGAATGGTGTAGAATAACATATGTGTGAAGGCCATCGCCTTCACACAACTAGAAAATGCAATTTCTGGAGAAATTGCATGTGAAGGCGAAGACTTTGAATCACTTCTTGGGGAATGATGTTGAAATGAGTTGAATTTCTTGAGAAATGTGGAAAATAGAAGTGTAATACTAAATTTTGGAGAATGTGGTTGAATTTCAAATTTGAATTTTGGAATTTTTGGTAAGTAGGAGGTTGTGGAATAGGTAGGCAAAAGATGAACAGTTGAAAGTTGGAACGGGTTGAAACGGTTAAAAAATGTAGAAGTTAGAGCAAATCTTGAATCCCCATAGAGAATGACTGGGAATTAAAAGAAAAAGCAATTGCGCCAAAATATTTTGAAATTTGGAACAAAAGGACAAAAAACGGCTTAAGGAGGTTCCCTTTTCCCTTTAAAATGTTGAAACGGGTTTAATCGGACAAAAAATGCAAAAGTTAGCGACTAATGTAGCTATTTAGGGCAGTTAATGTTGAAATAAGGTCACTTCCGGGGTGATTTGGGTCACTTCCGGTCTATTTGGGTCACTTCCGGTTTGAGTAGAGGCACTTCCGGTCTAGCCGAGGTCACTTCCGGTTTATTTGGGGTCACTTCCGGTTTAAAAAGGTCACTTCCGGTTTAAAAAGGTCACTTCCGGTTTGATTTGGGGTCACTTCCGGTTTACTTGAGGTCACTTCCGGTTCATTTGGGGTCACTTCCGGTTTGATTTGGGTCACTTCCGGTCTATATGGGTCACTTCCGGTTTGACTAGAGGCACTTCCGGTCTAGCTGAGGTCACTTCCGGTTAATTTGGGGTCACTTCCGGTTTAAAAAGGTCACTTCCGGTTTAAAAAGGTCACTTCCGGTTTGATTTGGGGTCACTTCCGGTTTACCTGAGGTCACTTCCTGTTTACCTAAGGTCACGTCCGGTTCGATTTGGGGCACTTCCGGTTCATTCTAGGTTCATTGGGAGCACTTCAGGGTCAATCCAAGATGGCCGCCACACTGGAAGTGGGGGTCAAGGGTTGAATTTTGTAAGCATAGTGGAAGTGGGGGTGAAGGTGGTGAATATGGTAAGGATGAGGTGACCAAAGTGAATAAAGTTGGAATGGGTTGAATCGGTTGAAAAATGTAGAAATTAGAATAGAAAAACCAAATTTTGTAGAATTTGGTTGAATTTCAAAATTGAAATTTGGAAATTTTGGTAAGTGGGAAGGTGTGGAATAGGTAGGCAAAAGATGAACAGTTGAAAGTTGGAATGGGTTGAATCGGTTGAAAAACGTAGAAGTTAGAGTAGAAAAACGAAATTTTGGAGAATTTGGTTGAATTTCAAATTTGAAATTTTGGAATTTTTGGTAGGTGAGAAGTTGTGGAATAGGCAGGCAAAAGATGAACAGTTGAAAGTTGGAATGGGTTGAATCGGTTGAAAAATGTAGAAGTTAGAGTAGAAAAACGAAATTACGAAGAATTTGGTTGAATTTGAAAATTTGGAATTTTTTTGTAAGTGGGAAGTTGTGGAATAGGTAGGCAAAAGATGAACAGTTGGAAGTTGGAACGGGTTGAATCGGTCGAAAAATGTAGAAATTAGAGGTGAAAAACGAAATTTCGTGAAATTTTGTCGGAATTTTTAACGAGAAAACGTGAAATTTTTGAATTTGGGAATTTTGGGAATGTCGAGAATCATTCCGAATGTGGTTTGAATGTGCTGAATGAGGTGAATTTAAAAGGGGAATGACGTAAATGTGAAATGTCGAATCTGCCATTGAGAATGAATGGGGAAAAATTTGTCGTAAATTCGCGAATTTTGCGAAATCGGAAAATTTTCGGAACGAGAAAAATGGAAGCGCTCATCTCGTGAATATTTGGAATACGTCAAAAGTGGAACGGAGTGAATCGGATGAATTATGTGGAAGAAGAAGCGGGACAAAAAAGTGGCGGGAATAAAATAGAAGAATAATAATAACTAGAAAATGCAATTTCTGGAGAAATTGCGTGTGAAGGCGAAGACTTTGAATCACTTCTTGGCGAATGCTGGCGTATTATGCTGAAACGAGTTGAATTACTTGAGAAATGTAGAAAATAGAGGTGAAAAACGGAATTTTGGAGAATTTGGTGGAATTTCAGAATTTTGGAGAATTTGGTTGAGTTTAAAATCTTAAAATGTGGAATTTATGGCAAGTGGAAATTTGGGGAATAGGTAAGAAAAAGATGAAGAGTTGAAAGTTGGAATGAGTTGAATCGGTTGAACAACGTGAAAATTAGAGTAGAAAAACACATTTTTGGAGAATTTGGTTGAATTTCAAATTTCAAAATTTGGAATTTTTTGTAAGGGGAAGTTGTGGAATAGGTAAGCAAAAGATGAAGAGTGTAAAGTTGGAATGGGTTGAATCGGTAGAGAAATGTAGAAATGAGAGTAGAAAAACGAAATTTTGGAGAATTTGGTTGAATTTCAAATTTGGGATTTTTGGTAAGTGGGAAGTTGTGTAATACGTAGGCAAAAGATGAAGAGTTGAAAGTTGGAATGGGTTGAATCGGTTGAAAAATGTACAAATTAGAGTCGAAAAACGAAATTTTGCAGAATTTGGTTGAATTTCAAATTTGGAATTTTTGGTAAGTGGGAAGTTGTGAAATAGGTAAGCAAAAGATGAAAAGTTGAAAGTTGGAATGGATTGAATCGGTTGCACAATGTAAAGATTAGAGTAGAAAAACAAAATGTTTGAGAATTTGGTTGAATTTCAAATTTTTAATTTTTGGTAAGTGGGAAATTGTGGAATAGGTAGGCGAAAGATGAAGAGTTGAAAGTTGGAATGGGTTGAATCGGTTGAACAATGTAGAAATTACAGTAGAAAAACGAAATTTTGGAGATTTTGGTTGAATTTCAAATTTGGAATTTTTGGTAAGTCGGAAGTTGTGGAATAGGTAGGCCAAAGATGAAGAGTTGAAAGTTGGAATGGGTTGAATCGGTTGA
Source organism: Syngnathus scovelli (assembly GCF_024217435.2). Taxonomy (NCBI): domain Eukaryota; kingdom Metazoa; phylum Chordata; class Actinopteri; order Syngnathiformes; family Syngnathidae; genus Syngnathus; species Syngnathus scovelli. The sequence continues at coordinate 16,965,704 of NC_090855.1, forward strand.
ACAATGTAGAAATTAGAGTAGAAAAACAAAATGTTGGAGAATTTGGTTGAATTTCAAATATGGAATTTTTGGTAAGTGGGAAGTTGTGGAATAGGTAGGCAAAAGATGAAGAGTTGAAAGTTGGAATGGGTTGAATCGGTTGAACAATGTAGAAATTAGATTAGAAAAACGAAATTTTTGGAGAATTTGGTTGAATTTCAAATTTGGAATTTTTGGTAAACGGGAAGTTGTGGAATAGGTAGGCAAAACATGAACAGTTGAAAGTTGGAATGAGTTGAATCGGTTAAAAAATGTAGAAATTAGAGTAGAAAAACAAAATTTTTGAGAATTTGGTTGAATTCCAAATTTGGAATTTTTGGTAAGTCGGAAGTTGTGGAATAGGTAGGCAAAAGATGAAGAGTTGAAAGTTGGAATGGGTTGAATCGGTTGAACAATGTAGAAATTAGAGTAGAAAAACAAAATGTTGGAGAATTTGGTTGAATTTCAAATATGGAATTTTTGGTAAGTGGGAAGTTGTGGAATAGGTAGGCAAAAGATGAAGAGTTGAAAGTTGGAATGAGTTGAATCGGTTGAAAAATGTAGAAATTAGAGTAGAAAAACAAAATTTTTGAGAATTTGGTTGAATTCCAAATTTGAAAATTTGGAATTTTTCATAAGTTGGAAGTTGTGGAATAGTTAGAAAAAGATGAACAGTTGAAAGTTGGAATGGGTTGAATCGGTTGAAAAACGTAAAAGTTAGAGTGGAAAAACGAATTTTTGGAGAATTTGGTTGAATTTCAAATTTGGAATTTTTGGTAAGTGGGAAGTTGTGGAATAGGTAGGCAAAAGATGAACAGTTGAAAGTTGGAATGAGTTGAATCGGTTGAACAATGTAGAAAAAAGTGGAATGATGTAAATGTGAAATGTCGAATCTGCCATTAAGAATGAATGGGGAAAAAATTGTCGTAAGTTCGCGAATTTTGCGAAATCGGAAAATTTTCGGAACGAGAAAAATGGAAGCGCTCATCTCGTGAATATTTGGAACACGTCAAAAGTGGAACGGAGTGAATCGGATGAACTATGTGGAAGAAGAAGCGGGACAAAAAAGTGTGGAGAATAAAATAGAAGAATAATAATAATAACTAGAAAATGCAATTTCTGGAGAAATTGCGTGTGAAGGCGAAGACTTTGTTTCACTTCTTGGGGAATGATGCCGAATGATGTTGAAATTAGTTGAATTTCTTGAGAAATGTGGAAAATAGAAGTGTAAAACTAAATTTTGGAGAATTTGGTTGAATTTCAATTTGGAATTTTGGAATTTTTGGTAAGTGGGAGGTTGTGGAATAGGTAGGCAAAAGATGAACAGTTGAAAGTTGGAACGGGTTGAAACGGTTAAAAAATGTAGAAGTTAGAGCAAATGTTGAATCCCCATAGAGAATGAATGGGAATTAAAAGAAAAAGCAATTGCGCCAAAATATATTGAAATTTGGAACAAAAGGACAAAAAACGGCTTCAGGAGGTTCACTTTTGGGGTTAAAATGTTGAAACGGGTTCAATCGGAAGAAAAATGCAAAAGTTAGCGACTAATGTAGCTATTTAGGGCAGTTAATGTTGAAATAAGTTCACTTCCGGGTTGATTTGGGTCACGTCCGGTCTATTTGGGTCACTTCCGGTTTGAGTAGAGGCACTTCCGGTCTAGCTGAGGTCACTTCCGGTTTATTTGGGGTCACTTCCGGTTTAAAAAGGTCACTTCCGGTTTAAAAAGGTCACTTCCGGTTTGATTTGGGGTCACTTCCGGTTTACCTAAGGTCACTTCCTGTTTACCTAAGGTCACTTCCGGTTCGATTTGGGGCACTTCCGGTTCATTCTAGGGTCATTGGGAGCACTTCAGGGTCAATCCAAGATGGCCGCCACACTGGAAGTGGGGGTCAAGGGTTGAATTGTGTAAGCATAGTGGAAGTGGGGGTGAAGGGGGTGAATATGGTAAGGATGAGGTGACCAAAGTGAATAAAGTTGGAATGGGTTGAATCGGTTGAAAAATGTAGAAATTAGAGTAGAAAAACCAAATTTTGTAGAATTTGGTTGAATTTCAAAATTGAAAATTTGGAAATTTTGGTAAGTGGGAAGGTGTGGAATAGGTAGGCAAAAGATGAACAGTTGAAAGTTGGAATGGGTTGAATCGGTTGAAAAACGTAGAAGTTAGAGTAGAAAAACGAAATTTTGGAGAATTTGGTTGAATTTCAAATTTGAAATTTTGGAATTTTTGGTAGGTGAGAAGTTGTGGAATAGGCAGGCAAAAGATGAACAGTTGAAAGTTGGAATGGGTTGAATCGGTTGAAAAACGTAGAAGTTAGAGTAGAAAAACGAAATTTTGGAGAATTTGGTTGAATTTCAAATTTGAAATTTTGGAATTTTTGGTAGGTGAGAAGTTGTGGAATAGGCAGGCAAAAGATGAACAGTTGAAAATTGGAATGGGTTGAATCGGTTGAAAAATGTAGAAACTAGAGGTGAAAAACGAAATTTCGTGAAATTTTGTCGGAATTTTTAACGTGAAAACGTGAAATTTTTGAATTTGGGAATTTTGGGAATGTCGAGAATCATTCCGAATGTGGTTTGAATGTGCTGAATGAGGTGAATTTAAAAGGGGAATGACGTAAATGTGAAATGTAGAATCTGCCATTGAGAATGAATGGGGAAAAATTTGTCGTAAATTCGCGAATTTTGCGAAATCGGAAAATTTTCGGAACGAGAAAAATGGAAGCGCTCATCTCGTGAATATTTGGAATACGTCAAAAGTGGAACGGAGTGAATCGGATGAATTATGTGGAAGAAGAAGCGGGACAAAAAAGTGTGGAGAATAAAATATAATAATAATAATAATAATAATAATAATAGAGAATGGTGTAGAATAACATATGTGTGAAGGCCATCGCCTTCACACAATAATAATAATAATAGAGAATGGTGTAGAATAACATATGTGTGAAGGCCATCGCCTTCACACAACTAGAAAATGCAATTTCTGGAGAAATTGCGTGTGAAGGCGAAGACTTTGAATCACTTCTTGGGGAATGATGCCGAATGATGTTGAAATGAGTTGAATTTCTTGAGAAATGTGGAAAATAGAAGTGTAATACTAAATTTTTGAGAATATGGTTGAATTTCAAATTTGATTTTTGGAATTTTTGGTAAGTGGAAAGTTGTGGAATAGGCAGGCAAAGGATGAACAGTTGAATGTTGGAACGGGTTGAATCGGTTAAAAAATGTAGAAGTGAGAGCAAATGTTGAATCCCCATAGAGAATGAATGGGAATTAAAAGAAAAAGCAATTGCGCCAAAATATTTTGAAATTTGGAACAAAACGTAAAAAAACAGCTTCAGGAGGTTCACTTTTGGGGTTAAAATGTTGAAACGGGTTCAATCGGACAAAAAATGCAAAAGTTAGCGCCTAATGTAGCTATTTATGGCAGTTAATGTTGAAATAAGTTCACTTCCGGGTTGATTTGGGTCACTTCCGGTCCATTTGGGTCACTTCCGGTCTGATTAGAGGCACTTCCGGTCCAGCTGAGGTCACTTCCGGTTTATTTGGGGTCACTTCCGGTTTAAAAATGTCACTTCCGGTTGAAAAAGGTCACTTCCGGTTTGATTTGGGGTCACTTCCGGTTTACCTGAGGTCACTTCCTGTTTACCTAAGGTCACTTCCGGTTTGATTTGGGCCACTTCCGGTTCATTCTAGGTTCATTGGGAGCACTTCAGGGTCAATCCAAGATGGCCGCCACACTGGAAGTGGGGGTCAAGGGTTGAATTTTGTAAGCATAGTGGAAGTGGGGGTGAAGGGGGTGAATATGGTAAGGATGAGGTGACCAAAGTGAATAAAGTTGGAATGGGTTGAATCGGTTGAAAAATGTAGAAATTAGAGTAGAAAAACCAAATTTTGTAGAATTTGGTTGAATTTCAAAATTGAAAATTTGGAAATTTTGGTAAGTGGGAAGGTGTGGAATAGGTAGGCAAAAGATGAACAGTTGAAAGTTGGAATGGGTTGAATCGGTTGAAAAACGTAGAAGTTAGAGTAGAAAAACGAAATTTTGGAGAATTCGGTTGAATTTCAAATTTGAAATTTTGGAATTTTTGATAGGTGAGAAGTTGTGTAATAGGCAGGCAAAAGATGAACAGTTGAAAGTTGGAATGGGTTGAATCGGTTGAAAAATGTAGAAATTAGAGTAGAAAAACGAAATTACGAAGAATTTGGTTGAATTTCAAATTTGAAAATTTGGAATTTTTTTGTAAGTGGGAAGTTGTGGAATAGGTAGGCAAAAGATGAACAGTTGGAAGTTGGAACGGGTTGAATCGGTCGAAAAATGTAGAAATTAGAGGTGAAAAACGAAATTTCGTGAAATTTTGTCGGAATTTTTAACGTGAAAACGTGAAATTTTTGAATTTGGGAATTTTGGGAATGTCGAGAATCATTCCGAATGTGGTTTGAATGTGCTGAATGAGGTGAATTTAAAAGGGGAATGACGTAAATGTGAAATGTCGAATCTGCCATTGAGAATGAATGGGGAAAAATTTGTCGTAAATTCGCGAATTTTGCGAAATCGGAAAATTTTCGGAACGAGAAAAATGGAAGCGCTCATCTCGTGAATATTTGGAATACATCAAAAGTGGAACGGAGTGAATCGGATGAACTATGTGGAAGAAGAAGCGGGACAAAAAAGTGTGGAGAATAAAATAGAATAATAATAATAATAATAATAATAATAGAGAATGGTGTAGAATAACATATGTGTGAAGGCCATCGCCTTCACACAACTAGAAAATGCAATTTCTGGAGAAATTGCGTGTGAAGGCGAAGACTTTGAATCACTTCTTGGGGAATGATGCCGAATGATGTTGAAATGAGTTGAATTTCTTGAGAAATGTGGAAAATAGAAGTGTAATACTAAATTTTGGAGAATTTGGTTGAATTTCAAATTTGAAGTTTGGAATTTGTGGTAAGTGGGAGGTTGTGGAATAGGTAGGCAAAATGAACAGTTGAATGTTGGAACGGGTTGAATCGGTTAAAAAATGTAGACGTGAGAGCAAATGTTGAATCTCCATAGAGAATGAATGGGAATTAAAAGAAAAAGCAATTGCGCCAAAATATTTTGAAATTTGGAACAAAACGAAAATAAATAGCTTCAGGAGGTTCACTTTTGGAGTTAAAATGTTGAAATGGGTTCAATCGGACAAAAAATGCAAAAGTTAGCGACTAATGTAGCTATTTAGGGCAGTTAATGTTGAAATAAGGTCACTTCCGGGGTGATTTGGGTCACTTCCGGTCTATTTGAGTCACTTCCGGTTTGAATAGAGGCACTTCCGGTCTAGCTGAGGTCACTTCCGGTTTATTTGGGGTCACTTCCGGTTTAAAAAGGTCACTTCCGGTTTAAAAAGGTCACTTCCGGTTTGATTTGAGGTCACTTCCGGTTTACCTAAGGTCACTTCCTGTTTACCTAAGGTCACTTCCGGTTCGATTTGGGGCACTTCCGGTTCATTCTAGGGTCATTGGGAGCACTTCAGGGTCAATCCAAGATGGCCGCCACACTGGAAGTGGGGGTCAAGGGTTGAATTGTGTAAGCATAGTGGAAGTGGGGGTGAAGGGGGTGAATATGGTAAGGATGAGGTGACCAAAGTGAATAAAGTTGGAATGGGTTGAATCGGTTGAAAAATGTAGAAATTAGAGTAGAAAAACCAAATTTTGTAGAATTTGGTTGAATTTCAAATTTGAAATTTTGGAATTTTTGGTAGGTGAGAAGTTGTGGAATAGGCAGGCAAAAGATGAACAGTTGAAAATTGGAATGGGTTGAATCGGTTGAAAAATGTAGAAACTAGAGGTGAAAAACGAAATTTCGTGAAATTTTGTCGGAATTTTTAACGTGAAAACGTGAAATTTTTGAATTTGGGAATTTTGGGAATGTCGAGAATCATTCCGAATGTGGTTTGAATGTGCTGAATGAGGTGAATTTAAAAGGGGAATGACGTAAATGTGAAATGTAGAATCTGCCATTGAGAATGAATGGGGAAAAATTTGTCGTAAATTCGCGAATTTTGCGAAATCGGAAAATTTTCGGAACGAGAAAAATGGAAGCGCTCATCTCGTGAATATTTGGAATACGTCAAAAGTGGAACGGAGTGAATCGGATGAATTATGTGGAAGAAGAAGCGGGACAAAAAAGTGTGGAGAATAAAATAGAAGAAGAATAATAATAACTAGAAAATGCAATTTCTGGAGAAATTGCGTGTGAAGGCGAAGACTTTGAATCACTTCTTGGGGAATGATGGCGAATGATGTTGAAATGAGTTGAATTTCTTGAGAAATGTGGAAAATAGAAGTGTAATACTAAATTTTGGAGAATTTGGTTGAATTTCAAATTTGAAGTTTGGAATTTGTGGTAAGTGGGAGGTTGTGGAATAGGTAGGCAAAAGATGAACAGTTGAATGTTGGAACGGGTTGAATCGGTTAAAAAATGTAGACGTGAGAGCAAATGTTGAATCTCCATAGAGAATGAATGGGAATTAAAAGAAAAAGCAATTGCGCCAAAATATTTTGAAATTTGGAACAAAACGTAAAAAAACAGCTTCAGGAGGTTCACTTTTGGGGTTAAAATGTTGAAACGGGTTCAATCGGACAAAAAATGCAAAAGTTAGCGCCTAATGTAGCTATTTATGGCAGTTAATGTTGAAATAAGTTCACTTCCGGGTTGATTTGGGTCACTTCCGGTCCATTTGGGTCACTTCCGGTCTGATTAGAGGCACTTCCGGTCCAGCTGAGGTCACTTCCGGTTTATTTGGGGTCACTTCCGGTTTAAAAAGGTCACTTCCGGTTTGATTTGGGGTCACTTCCGGTTTACCTGAGGTCACTTCCTGTTTACCTAAGGTCACTTCCGGTTTGATTTGGGCCACTTCCGGTTCATTCTAGGTTCATTGGGAGCACTTCAGGGTCAATCCAAGATGGCCGCCACACTGGAAGTGGGGGTCAAGGGTTGAATTTTGTAAGCATAGTGGAAGTGGGGGTGAAGGGGGTGAATATGGTAAGGATGAGGTGACCAAAGTGAATAAAGTTGGAATGGGTTGAATCGGTTGAAAAATGTAGAAATTAGAGTAGAAAAACCAAATTTTGTAGAATTTGGTTGAATTTCAAAATTGAAAATTTGGAAATTTTGGTAAGTGGGAAGGTGTGGAATAGGTAGGCAAAAGATGAACAGTTGAAAGTTGGAATGGGTTGAATCGGTTGAAAAACGTAGAAGTTAGAGTAGAAAAACGAAATTTTGGAGAATTTGGTTGAATTTCAAATTTGAAATTTTGGAATTTTTGAAAGGTGAGAAGTTGTGGAATAGGCAGGCAAAAGATGAACAGTTGAAAGTTGGAATGGGTTGAATCGGTTGAAAAATGTAGAAATTAGAGTAGAAAAACGAAATTACGAAGAATTTGGTTGAATTTCAAATTTGAAAATTTGGAATTTTTTTGTAAGTGGGAAGTTGTGGAATAGGTAGGCAAAAGATGAACAGTTGGAAGTTGGAACGGGTTGAATCGGTCGAAAAATGTAGAAATTAGAGGTGAAAAACGAAATTTCGTGAAATTTTGTCGGAATTTTTAACGTGAAAACGTGAAATTTTTGAATTTGGGAATTTTGGGAATGTCGAGAATCATTCCGAATGTGGTTTGAATGTGCTGAATGAGGTGAATTTAAAAGGGGAATGACGTAAATGTGAAATGTCGAATCTGCCATTGAGAATGAATGGGGAAAAATTTGTCGTAAATTCGCGAATTTTGCGAAATCGGAAAATTTTCGGAACGAGAAAAATGGAAGCGCTCATCTCGTGAATATTTGGAATACATCAAAAGTGGAACGGAGTGAATCGGATGAACTATGTGGAAGAAGAAGCGGGACAAAAAAGTGTGGAGAATAAAATAGAATAATAATAATAATAATAATAATAATAGAGAATGGTGTAGAATAACATATGTGTGAAGGCCATCGCCTTCACACAACTAGAAAATGCAATTTCTGGAGAAATTGCGTGTGAAGGCGAAGACTTTGAATCACTTCTCGGGGAATGATGCCGAATGATGTTGAAATGAGTTGAATTTCTTGAGAAATGTGGAAAATAGAAGTGTAATACAAAATTTTGGAGAATTTGGTTGAATTTCCAATTTGAAGTTTGGAATTTTTGGTAAGTGGGAGGTCGTGGAATAGGCAGGCAAAAGATGAACAGTTGAAAGTTGGAACGGGTTGAAACGGTTAAAAAATGTAGAAGTTAGAGCAAATCTTGAATCCCCATAGAGAATGAATGGGAATTAAAAGAAAAAGCAATTGCGCCAAAATATATTGAAATTTGGAACAAAAGGACAAAAAACGGCTTCAGGAGGTTCACTTTTGGGGTTAAAATGTTGAAACGGGTTCAATCGGAAGAAAAATGCAAAAGTTAGCGACTAATGTAGCTATTTAGGGCAGTTAATGTTGAAATAAGTTCACTTCCGGGTTGATTTGGGTCACTTCCGGTCTATTTGGGTCACTTCCGGTTTGATTAGAGGCACTTCCGGTCTAGCTGAGGTCACTTTCGTTTTTTGGGGGGTCACTTCCGGTTTAAAAAGGTCACTTCCGGTTTAAAAAGGTCACTTCCGGTTTGATTTGGGGTGACTTCCGGTTTACCTAAGGTCACTTCCTGTTTACCTAAGGTCACTTGCGGTTTGATATGGGGCACTTCCGGTACATTCTGGGTTCATTGGGGGCACTTCCGGGTCAATCCAAGATGGCCGCCACACTGGAAGTGTGGGTGAAGGAGGTGAATATGGTAAGCATAAGGTAAACAAAGTGAATAAAGTTGGAATGGGTTGAATCAGTTGAAAAATGTGGAAAAGAGTAGAAAAACGAAATTGTAGAGAATTTTTGGTAAGTGGAAAGTTGTGGAATAGGCAGGCAAAGGATGAACAGTTGAATGTTGGAACGGGTTGAATCGGTTAAAAAATGTAGAAGTGAGAGCAAATGTTGAATCCCCATAGAGAATGAATGGGAATTAAAAGAAAAAGCAATTGCGCCAAAATATTTTGAAATTTGGAACAAAACGTAAAAAAACAGCTTCAGGAGGTTCACTTTTGGGGTTAAAATGTTGAAACCGGTTCAATCGGACAAAAAGAGCAAATGTTAGCGACTAATGTAGCTATTTAGGGCAGTTAATGTTGAAATAAGTTCACTTCCGGGTTGATTTGGGTCACCTCCGGTCTATTTGGGACACTTCCGGTTTGAATAGAGGCACTTCCGGTCTAGCTGAGGTCACTTCCGGTTTATTTGGGGTCACTTCCGGTTTAAAAAGGTCACTTCCGGTTTAAAAAGGTCACTTCCGGTTTGATTTGGGGTCACTTCCGGTTTACCTGAGGTCACTTCCTGTTTACCTAAGGTCACTTCCGGATTGATTTGGGGCACTTCCGGGTCATTCTAGGTTCATTGGGAGCACTTCAGGGTCAATCCAAGATGGCCGCCACACTGGAAGTGGGGGTCAAGGGTTGAATTGTGAAAGCATAGTGGAAGTGGGGGTGAAGGGGTGAATATGGTAAGGATGAGGTGACCAAACTGAATAGAGTTGGAATGGGTTGAATCGGTTGAAAAATGTAGAAATTAGAGTGGAAAAACGAAATTTTGTAGAATTTGGTGTGAATTTCAAAATTGAAAATTTGGAAATTTTGGTAAGTGGGAAGGTGTGGAATAGGTAGGAAAAAGATGAACAGTTGAAAGTTGGAATGGGTTGAATCGGTCAAAAAATGTAGAAATTAGAGGTGAAAAACGGAATTTTGTGAAATTTTGTCGAAATTTTTAACGTGAAAACGTGAAATTTTTGAATTTGGGAATTTTGGGAATGTCGAGAATCATTCCGAATGTGGTTTGAATGTGCTGAATGAGGTGAATTTAAAAGGGGAATGACGTAAAAGTGAAATGTCGAATCTGCCATTGAGAATGAATGGGGAAAAATTTGTCGTAAATTCGCGAATTTTGCGAAATCGGAAAATTTTCGGAACGAGAAAAATGGAAGCGCTCATCTCGTGAATATTTGGAATACGTCAAAAGTGGAACGGAGTGAATCGGATGAATTATGTGGAAGAAGAAGCGGGACAAAAAAGTGTGGAGAATAAAATATAATAATAATAATAATAATAGAGAATGGTGTAGAATAACATATGTGTGAAGGCCATCGCCTTCACACAACTAGAAAATGCAATTTCTGGAGAAATTGCGTGTGAAGGCGAAGACTTTGAATCACTTCTTGGGGAATGCTGGCGAATTATGCTGAAACGAGTTGAATTACTTGAGAAATGTAGAAAATAGAGGTGAAAAACGGAATTTTGGAGAATTTGGTGGAATTTCAGAATTTTGGAGAATTTGGTTGAGTTTAAAATCTTAAAATGTGGAATTTATGGCAAGTGGAAATTTGGGGAATAGGTAGGAAAAAGATGAAGAGTTGAAAGTTGGAATGGGTTGAATCGGTTGAACAATGTGAAAATTAGAGTAGAAAAACACATTTTTGGAGAATTTGGTTGAATTTCAAATTTCAAAATTTGGAATTTTTCGTAAGGGGAAGTTGTGGAATAGGTAAGCAAAAGATGAAGAGTTGAAAGTTGGAATGGGTTGAATCGGTAGAGAAATGTAGAAATGAGAGTAGAAAAACGAAATTTTGGAAAATTTGGTTGAATTTCAAATTTGGGATTTTTGGTAAGTGGGAGGTTGTGTAATACGTAGGCAAAAGATGAAGAGTTGAAAGTTGGAATGGGTTGAATCGGTTGAAAAATGTACAAATTAGAGTCGAAAAACGAAATTTTGCAGAATTTGGTTGAATTTCAAATTTGGAATTTTTGGTAAGTGGGAAGTTGTGAAATAGGTAAGCAAAAGATGAAAAGTTGAAAGTTGGAATGGATTGAATCGGTTGCACAATGTAAAGATTAGAGTAGAAAAACAAAATGTTTGAGAATTTGGTTGAATTTCAAATTTTTAATTTTTAATTTTTGGTAAGTGGGAAGTTGTGGAATAGGTAGGCAAAAGATGAAGAGTTGAAAGTTGGAATGGGTTGAATCGGTTGAACAATGTAGAAATTACAGTAGAAAAACGAAATTTTGGAGATTTTGGTTGAATTTCAAATTTGGAATTTTTGGTAAATCGGAAGTTGTGGAATAGGTAGGCAAAAGATGAAGAGTTGAAAGTTGGAATGGGTTGAATCGGTTGAACAATGTAGAAATTAGAGTAGAAAAACAAAATGTTGGAGAATTTGGTTGAATTTCAAATATGGAATTTTTGGTAAGTGGGAAGTTGTGGAATAGGTTGGCAAAAGATGAAGAGTTGAAAGTTGGAATTGGTTGAATCGGTTGAACAATGTAGAAATTAGATTAGAAAAACGAAATTTTGGAGAATTTGGTTGAATTTCAAATTTGGAATTTTTGGTAAACGGGAAGTTGTGGAATAGGTAGGCAAAACATGAACAGTTGAAAGTTGGAATGAGTTGAATCGGTTAAAAAATGTAGAAATTAGAGTAGAAAAACAAATTTTTTGAGAATTTGGTTGAATTTCAAATTTGGAATTTTTGGTAAGTCGGAAGTTGTGGAATAGGTAGGCAAAAGATGAAGAGTTGAAAGTTGGAATGGGTTTAATCAGTTGAACAATGTAGAAATTAGAGTAGAAAAACAAAATGTTGGAGAATTTGGTTGAATTTCAAATATGGAATTTTTGGTAAGTGGGAAGTTGTGGAATAGGTAGGCAAAAGATGAAGAGTTGAAAGTTGGAATGGGTTGAATCGGTTGAACAATGTAGAAATTAGATTAGAAAAACGAAATTTTGGAGAATTTGGTTGAATTTCAAATTTGGAATTTTTGGTAAACGGGAAGTTGTGGAATAGGTAGGCAAAACATGAACAGTTGAAAGTTGGAATGAGATGAATCGGTTAAAAAATGTAGAAATTAGAGTAGAAAAACAAAATTTTGGAGAATTTGGTTGAATTCCAAATTTGGAATTTTTGGTAAGTGGGAAGTTGTGAAATAGGTAAGCAAAAGATGAAAAGTTGAAAGTTGGAATGGATTGAATCGGTTGCACAATGTAAAGATTAGAGAAGAAAAACAAAATGTTTGAGAATTTGGTTGAATTTCAAATTTTGAATTTTCGGTAAGTGGGAAGTTGTGGAATAGGTAGGCAAAAGATGAAGAGTTGAAAGTTGGAATGGGTTGAATCGGTTGAACAATGTAGAAATTAGAGTAGAAAAACAAAATGTTGGAGAATTTGGTTGAATTTCAAATAGGGAATTTTTGGTAAGTGGGAAGTTGCTGAATAGATAAGCAAAAGATGAACAGTTGAAAGTTGGAATGAGTTGAATCGGTTGAACAATGTAGAAATTAGAGTAGAAAAACGAAATTTAGAAAGATTTGGTTGAATTTCAAATTTGGAATTTTTGGTAAACGGGAAGTTGTGGAATAGGTAGGCAAAACATGAACAGTTGAAAGTTGGAATGAGTTGAATCGGTTGAAAAATGTAGAAATTAGAGTAGAAAAACAACATTTTTGAGAATTTGGTTGAATTCCAAATTTGAAAATTTGGAATTTTTTATAAGTTGGAAGTTGTGGAATAGTTAGAAAAAGATGAACAGTTGAAAGTTGGAATGGGTTGAATCGGTTGAAAAACGTAAAAGTTAGAGTGGAAAAACGAAATTTTGGAGAATTTGGTTGAATTTCAAATTTGGAATTTTTGGTAAGTGGGAAGTTGTGGAATAGGTAGGCAAAAGATGAACAGTTGAAAGTTGGAATGAGTTGAATCGGTTGAACAATGTAGAAAAAAGTGGAATGATGTAAATGTGAAATGTCGAATCTGCCATTAAGAATGAATGGGAAAAAATTTGTCGTAAGTTCGCGAATTTTGCAAAATCTGAAAATTTTCGGAACGAGAAAAATGGAAGCGCTCATCTCGTGAATATTTGGAACACGTCAAAAGTGGAACGGAGTGAATCGGATGAATTATGTGGAAGAAGAAGCGGGACAAAAAAGTGCCGGGAATAAAATAGAATAATAATAATAACTAGAAAATGCAATTTCTGGAGAAATTGCGTGTGAAGGCGAAGACTTTGAATCACTTCTTGGCGAATGCTGGCGAATTATGCTGAAACGAGTTGAATTACTTGAGAAATGTAGAAAATAGAGGTGAAAAACGGAATTTTGGAGAATTTGGTGGAATTTCAGAATTTTGGAGAATTTGGTTGAGTTTAAAATCTTAAAATGTGGAATTTATGGCAAGTGGAAATTTGGGGAATAGGTAGAAAAAAGATGAAGAGTTGAAAGTTGGAATGAGTTGAATCGGTTGAACAATGTGAAAATTAGAGTAGAAAAACACATTTTTGGAGAATTTGGTTGAATTTCAAATTTCAAAATTTGGAATTTTTTGTAAGGGGAAGTTGTGGAATAGGTAAGCAAAAGATGAAGAGTTGAAAGTTGGAATGGGTTGAATCGGTAGAGAAATGTAGAAATGAGAGTAGAAAAACGAAATTTTGGAGAATTTGGTTGAATTTCAAATTTGGGATTTTTGGTAAGTGGGAAGTTGTGTAATACGTAGGCAAAAGATGAAGAGTTGAAAGTTGGAATGGGTTGAATCGGTTGAAAAATGTACAAATTAGAGTCGAAAAACGACATTTTGCAGAATTTGGTTGAATTTCAAATTTGGAATTTTTGGTAAGTGGGAAGTTGTGAAATAGGTAAGCAAAAGATGAAAAGTTGAAAGTTGGAATGGATTGAATCGGTTGCACAATGTAAAGATTAGAGTAGAAAAACAAAATGTTTGAGAATTTGGTTGAATTTCAAATTTTTAATTTTTAATTTTTGGTAAGTGGGAAATTGTGGAATAGGTAGGCAAAAGATGAAGAGTTGAAAGTTGGAATGGGTTGAATCGGTTGAACAATGTAGAAATTACAGTAGAAAAACGAAATTTTGGAGATTTTGGTTGAATTTCAAATTTGGAATTTTTGGTAAGTCGGAAGTTGTGGAATAGGTAGGCCAAAGATGAAGAGTTGAAAGTTGGAATGGGTTGAATCGGTTGAACAATGTAGAAATTAGAGTAGAAAAACAAAATGTTGGAGAATTTGGTTGAATTTCAAATATGGAATTTTTGGTAAGTGGGAAGTTGTGGAATAGGTAGGCAAAAGATGAAGAGTTGAAAGTTGGAATGGGTTGAATCGGTTGAACAATGTAGAAATTAGATTAGAAAAACGAAATTTTGGAGAATTTGGTTGAATTTCAAATTTGGAATTTTTGGTAAACGGGAAGTTGTGGAATAGGTAGGCAAAACATGAACAGTTGAAAGTTGGAATGAGTTGAATCGGTTAAAAAATGTAGAAATTAGAGTAGAAAAACAAAATTTTTGAGAATTTGGTTGAATTCCAAATTTGGAATTTTTGGTAAGTCGGAAGTTGTGGAATAGGTAGGCAAAAGATGAAGAGTTGAAAGTTGGAATGGGTTGAATCGGTTGAACAATGTAGAAATTAGAGTAGAAAAACAAAATGTTGGAGAATTTGGTTGAATTTCAAATATGGAATTTTTGGTAAGTGGGAAGTTGTGGAATAGGTAGGCAAAAGATGAAGAGTTGAAAGTTGGAATGGGTTGAATCGGTTGAACAATGTAGAAATTAGATTAGAAAAACGAAATTTTGGAGAATTTGGTTGAATTTCAAATTTGGAATTTTTGGTAAACGGGAAGTTGTGGAATAGGTAGGCAAAACATGAACAGTTGAAAGTTGGAATGAGTTGAATCGGTTAAAAAATGTAGAAATTAGAGTAGAAAAACAAAATGTTGGAGAATTTGGTTGAATTTCAAATATGGAATTTTTGGTAAGTGGGAAGTTGTGGAATAGGTAGGCAAAACATGAACAGTTGAAAGTTGGAATGAGTTGAATCGGTTGAAAAATGTAGAAATTAGAGTAGAAAAACAAAATTTTTGAGAATTTGGTTGAATTCCAAATTTGAAAATTTGGAATTTTTCATAAGTTGGAGGTTGTGGAATAGTTAGAAAAAGATGAACAGTTGAAAGTTGGAATGGGTTGAATCGGTTGAAAAACGTAAAAGTTAGAGTGGAAAAACGAAATTTTGGAGAATTTGGTTGAATTTCAAATTTGGAATTTTTGGTAAGTGGGAAGTTGTGGAATAGGTAGGCAAAAGATGAACAGTTGAAAGTTGGAATGAGTTGAATCGGTTGAACAATGTAGAAAAAAGTGGAATGATGTAAATGTGAAATGTCGAATCTGCCATTAAGAATGAATGGGGAAAAATTTGTCGTAAGTTCGCGAATTTTGCGAAATCGGAAAATTTTCGGAACGAGAAAAATGGAAGCGCTCATCTCGTGAATATTTGGAACACGTCAAAAGTGGAACGGAGTGAATCGGATGAACTATGTGGAAGAAGAAGCGGGACAAAAAAGTGTGGAGAATAAAATATAATAATAATAATAATAACTAGAAAATGCAATTTCTGGAGAAATTGCGTGTGAAGGCGAAGACTTTGTTTCACTTCTTGGGGAATGATGCCGAATGATGTTGAAATTAGTTGAATTTCTTGAGAAATGTGGAAAATAGAAGTGTAAAACTAAATTTTGGAGAATTTGGTTGAATTTCAATTTGGAATTTTGGAATTTTTGGTAAGTGGGAGGTTGTGGAATAGGTAGGCAAAAGATGAACAGTTGAAAGTTGGAACGGGTTGAAACGGTTAAAAAATGTAGAAGTTAGAGCAAATGTTGAATCCCCATAGAGAATGAATGGGAATTAAAAGAAAAAGCAATTGCGCCAAAATATATTGAAATTTGGAACAAAAGGACAAAAAACGGCTTCAGGAGGTTCACTTTTGGGGTTAAAATGTTGAAACGGGTTCAATCGGAAGAAAAATGCAAAAGTTAGCGACTAATGTAGCTATTTAGGGCAGTTAATGTTGAAATAAGTTCACTTCCGGGTTGATTTGGGTCACTTCCGGTCTATTTGGGTCACTTCCGGTTTGAGTAGAGGCACTTCCGGTCTAGCTGAGGTCACTTCCGGTTTATTTGGGGTCACTTCCGGTTTAGAAAGGTCACTTCCGGTTTAAAAAGGTCACTTCTGGTTTGATTTGGGGTCACTTCCGGTTTACCTAAGGTCACTTCCTGTTTACCTAAGGTCACTTCCGGTTCGATTTGGGGCACTTCCGGTTCATTCTAGGGTCATTGGGAGCACTTCAGGGTCAATCCAAGATGGCCGCCACACTGGAAGTGGGGGTCAAGGGTTGAATTGTGTAAGCATAGTGGAAGTGGGGGTGAAGGGGGTGAATATGGTAAGGATGAGGTGACCAAAGTGAATAAAGTTGGAATGGGTTGAATCGGTTGAAAAATGTAGAAATTAGAGTAGAAAAACCAAATTTTGTAGAATTTGGTTGAATTTCAAAATTGAAAATTTGGAAATTTTGGTAAGTGGGAAGGTGTGGAATAGGTAGGCAAAAGATGAACAGTTGAAAGTTGGAATGGGTTGAATCGGTTGAAAAACGTAGAAGTTAGAGTAGAAAAACGAAATTTTGGAGAATTTGGTTGAATTCCAAATTTTGAATTTTTTGTAAGTGGGAAGTTGTGAAATAGGTAAGCAAAAGATGAAAAGTTGAAAGTTGGAATGGATTGAATCGGTTTCACAATGTAAAGATTAGAGAAGAAAAAATGTTTGAGAATTTGGTTGAATTTCAAATTTTGAATTTTTGGTAAGTGGGAAGTTGTGGAATAGGTAGGCAAAAGATGAAGAGTTGAAAGTTGGAACGGGTTGAATCGGTTGAACAATGTAGAAATTAGAGTAGAAAAACGAAATTTTGGAGATTTTGGTTGAATTTCAAATTTGGAATTTTTGGTAAGTCGGAAGTTGTGGAATAGGTAGGCAAAAGATGAAGAGTTGAAAGTTGGAATGGGTTGAATCGGTTGAACAATGTAGAAATTAGAGTAGAAAAACAAAATGTTGGAGAATTTGGTTGAATTTCAAATATGGAATTTTTGGTAAGTGGGAAGTTGTGGAATAGATAGGCAAAAGATGAACAGTTGAAAGTTGGAATGAGTTGAATCGGTTAAACAATGTAGAAATTAGAGTAGAAAAACGAAATTTAGAAAGATTTGGTTGAATTTCAAATTTGGAAATTTTGGTAAACAGGAAGTTGTGGAATAGGTAGGCAAAACATGAACAGTTGAAAGTTGGAATCAGTTGAATCGGTTGAAAAATGTAGAAATTAGAGTAGAAAAACAAAATTTTTGAGAATTTGGTTGAATTCCAAATTTGAAAATTTGGAATTTTTCATAAGTTGGAAGTTGTGGAATAGTTAGAAAAAGATGAACAGTTGAAAGTTGGAATGGGTTGAATCGGTTGAAAAACGTAAAAGTTAGAGTGGAAAAACGAAATTTTGGAGAATTTGGTTGAATTTCAAATTTGGAATTTTTGGTAAGTGGGAAGTTGTGGAATAGGTAGGCAAAAGATGAACAGTTGAAAGTTGGAATGAGTTGAATCGGTTGAAAAATGTAGAAAAAAGTGGAATGATGTAAATGTGAAATGTCGAATCTGCCATTAAGAATGAATGGGGAAAAATTTGTCGTAAGTTCGCGAATTTTGCGAAATCGGAAAATTTTCGGAACGAGAAAAATGGAAGCGCTCATCTCGTGAATATTTGGAACACGTCAAAAGTGGAACGGAGTGAATCGGATGAATTATGTGGAAGAAGAAGCGGGACAAAAAAGTGTGGAGAATAAAATATAATAATAATAATAACTAGAAAATGCAATTTCTGGAGAAATTGCGTGTGAAGGCGAAGACTTTGAATCACTTCTTGGCGAATGCTGGCGAATTATGCTGAAACGAGTTGAATTACTTGAGAAATGTAGAAAATAGAGGTGAAAAACGGAATTTTGGAGAATTTGGTGGAATTTCAGAATTTTGGAGAATTTGGTTGAGTTTAAAATCTTAAAATGTGGAATTTATGGCAAGTGGAAATTTGGGGAATAGGTAGGAAAAAGATGAAGAGTTGAAAGTTGGAATGAGTTGAATCGGTTGAACAATGTGAAAATTAGAGTAGAAAAACACATTTTAGGAGAATTTGGTTGAATTTCAAATTTCAAAATTTGGAATTTTTTGTAAGGGGAAGTTGTGGAATAGGTAAGCAAAAGATGAAGAGTTGAAAGTTGGAATGGGTTGAATCGGTAGAGAAATGTAGAAATGAGAGTAGAAAAACGAAATTTTGGAGAATTTGGTTGAATTTCAAATTTGGGATTTTTGGTAAGTGGGAAGTTGTGTAATACGTAGGCAAAAGATGAAGAGTTGAAAGTTGGAATGGGTTGAATCGGTTGAAAAATCTACAAATTAGAGTCGAAAAACGAAATCTTGCAGAATTTGGTTGAATTTCAAATTTGGAATTTTTGGTAAGTGGGAAGTTGTGGAATAGGTAGGCAAAAGATGAAGAGTTGAAAGTTGGAATGGGTTGAATCGGTTGAACAATGTAGAAATTACAGTAGAAAAACGAAATTTTGGAGATTTTGGTTGAATTTCAAATTTGGAATTTTTGGTAAGTCGGAAGTTGTGGAATAGGTAGGCCAAAGATGAAGAGTTGAAAGTTGGAATGGGTTGAATCGGTTGAACAATGTAGAAATTAGAGTAGAAAAACAAAATGTTGGAGAATTTGGTTGAATTTCAAATATGGAATTTTTGGTAAGTGGGAAGTTGTGGAATAGGTAGGCAAAAGATGAAGAGTTGAAAGTTGGAATGGGTTGAATCGGTTGAACAATGTAGAAATTAGATTAGAAAAACGAAATTTTGGAGAATTTGGTTGAATTTCAAATTTGGAATTTTTGGTAAACGGGAAGTTGTGGAATAGGTAGGCAAAACATGAACAGTTGAAAGTTGGAATGAGTTGAATCGGTTAAAAAATGTAGAAATTAGAGTAGAAAAACAAAATTTTTGAGAATTTGGTTGAATTCCAAATTTGGAATTTTTGGTAAGTCGGAAGTTGTGGAATAGGTAGGCAAAAGTTGAAGAGTTGAAAGTTGGAATGGGTTGAATCGGTTGAACAATGTAGAAATTAGATTAGAAAAACGAAATTTTGGAGAATTTGGTTGAATTTCAAATTTGGAATTTTTGGTAAACGGGAAGTTGTGGAATAGGTAGGCAAAACATGAACAGTTGAAAGTTGGAATGGGTTGAATCGGTTGAACAATGTAGAAATTAGATTAGAAAAACGAAATTTTGGAGAATTTGGTTGAATTTCAAATTTTGAATTTTTGGTAAACGGGAAGTTGTGGAATAGGTAGGCAAAACATGAACAGTTGAAAGTTGGAATGAGTTGAATCGGTTAAAAAATGTAGAAATTAGAGTAGAAAAACACAATTTTTGAGAATTTGGTTGAAATCCAAATTTGGAATTTTTGGTAAGTCGGAAGTTGTGGAATAGGTAGGCAAAAGTTGAAGAGTTGAAAGTTGGAATGGGTTGAATCGGTTGAACAATGTAGAAATTAGAGTAGAAAAACAAAATGTTGGAGAATTTGATTGAATTTCAAATATGGAATTTTTGGTAAGTGGGAAGTTGTGGAATAGGTAGGCAAAAGATGAAGAGTTGAAAGTTGGAATGGGTTGAATCGGTTGAACAATGTAGAAATTAGATTAGAAAAACGAAATTTTGGAGAATTTGGTTGAATTTCAAATTTGGAATTTTTGGTAAACGGGAAGTTGTGGAATAGGTAGGCAAAACATGAACAGTTGAAAGTTGGAATGAGTTGAATCGGTTAAAAATTGTAGAAATTAGAGTAGAAAAACAAAATGTTGGAGAATTTGGTTGAATTTCAAATATGGAATTTTTGGTAAGTGGGAAGTTGTGGAATAGGTAGGCAAAACATGAACAGTTGAAAGTTGGAATGAGTTGAATCGGTTTAAAAATGTAGAAATTAGAGTAGAAAAACAAAATTTTTGAGAATTTGGTTGAATTCCAAATTTGAAAATTTGGAATTTTTCATAAGTTGGAAGTTGTGGAATAGTTAGAAAAAGATGAACAGTTGAAAGTTGGAATGGGTTGAATCGGTTGAAAAACGTAAAAGTTAGAGTGGAAAAACGAAATTTTGGAGAATTTGGTTGAATTTAAAATTTGGAATTTTTGGTAAGTGGGAAGTTGTGGAATAGGTAGGCAAAAGATGAACAGTTGAAAGTTGGAATGAGTTGAATCGGTTGAACAATGTAGAAAAAAGTGGAATGATGTAAATGTGAAATGTCGAATCTGCCATTAAGAATGAATGGGGAAAAATTTGTCGTAAGTTCGCGAATTTTGCGAAATCGGAAAATTTTCGGAACGAGAAAAATGGAAGCGCTCATCTCGTGAATATTTGGAACACGTCAAAAGTGGAACGGAGTGAATCGGATGAATTATGTGGAAGAAGAAGCGGGACAAAAAAGTGTGGAGAATAAAATATAATAATAATAATAACTAGAAAATGCAATTTCTGGAGAAATTGCGTGTGAAGGCGAAGACTTTGAATCACTTCTTGGGGAATGATGGCGAATGATGTTGAAATGAGTTGAATTTCTTGAGAAATGTGGAAAATAGAAGTGTAATACTAAATTTTGGAGAATTTGGTTGAATTTCAAATTTGAAGTTTGGAATTTGTGGTAAGTGGGAGGTTGTGGAATAGGTAGGCAAAAGATGAACAGTTGAATGTTGGAACGGGTTGAATCGGTTAAAAAATGAGAGTGAGAGCAAATGTTGAATCTCCATAGACAATGAATGGGAATTAAAAGAAAAAGCAATTGCGCCAAAATATTTTGAAATTTGGAACAAAACGAAAATAAATAGCTTCAGGAGGTTCACTTTTGGAGTTAAAATGTTGAAATGGGTTCAATCGGACAAAAAAATGCAAAAGTTAGCGACTAATGTAGCTATTTAGGGCAGTTAATGTTGAAATAAGGTCACTTCCGGGGTGATTAGGGTCACTTCCGGTCTATTTGGGTCACTTCCGGTTTGAGTAGAGGCACTTCCGGTCTAGCCGAGGTCACTTCCGGTTTATTTGGGGTCACTTCCGGTTTAAAAAAGTCACTTCCGGTTTAAAAAGGTCACTTCCGGTTTGATTTGGGATCACTTCCGGTTTACCTAAGGTCACTTCCTGTTTACCTAAGGTCACTTGCGGTTTGATATGGGGCACTTCCGGTACATTCTGGGTTCATTGGGGGCACTTCCGGGTCAATCCAAGATGGCCGCCACACTGGAAGTGTGGGTGAAGGAGGTGAATATGGTAAGCATAAGATAAACAAAGTGAATAAAGTTGGAATGGGTTGAATCGGTTGAAAAATGTGGAAAAAAGAGTAGAAAAACGAAATTGTAGAGAATTTTTGGTAAGTGGAAAGTTGTGGAATAGGCAGGCAAAGGATGAACAGTTGAATGTTGGAACGGGTTGAATCGGTTAAAAAATGTAGAAGTGAGAGCAAATGTTGAATCCCCATAGAGAATGAATGGGAATTAAAAGAAAAAGCAATTGCGCCGAAATATTTTGAAATTTGGAACAAAACGTAAAAAAACAGCTTCAGGAGGTTCACTTTTGGGGTTAAAATGTTGAAACGGGTTCAATCGGACAAAAAAAGCAACTGTTAGCGCCTAATGTAGCTATTTAGGGCAGTTAATGTTGAAATAAGTTCACTTCCGGGTTGATTTGGGTCACTTCCGGTCTATTTGGGTCACTTCCGGTTTGAATAGAGGCACTTCCGGTCTAGCTGAGGTCACTTCCGGTTTATTTGGGGTCACTTCCGGTTTAAAAAGGTCACTTCCGGTTTAAAAAGGTCACTTCCGGTTTGATTTGGGGTCACTTCCGGTTTACCTAAGGTCACTTCCTGTTTACCTAAGGTCACTTCCGGTTCGATTTGGGGCACTTCCGGTTCATTCTAGGGTCATTGGGAGCACTTCAGGGTCAATCCAAGATGGCCGCCACACTGGAAGTGGGGGTCAAGGGTTGAATTGTGTAAGCATAGTGGAAGTGGGGGTGAAGGGGGTGAATATGGTAAGGATGAGGTGACCAAAGTGAATAAAGTTGGAATGGGTTGAATCGGTTGAAAAATGTAGAAATTAGAGTAGAAAAACCACATTTTGTAGAATTTGGTTGAATTCCAAAATTGAAAATTTGGAAATTTTGGTAAGTGGGAAGGTGTGGAATAGGTAGGCAAAAGATGAACAGTTGAAAGTTGGAATGGGTTGAATCGGTTGAAAAACGTAGAAGTTAGAGTAGAAAAACGAAATTTTGGAGAATTTGGTTGAATTTCAAATTTGAAATTTTGGAATTTTTGGTAGGTGAGAAGTTGTGGAATAGGCAGGCAAAAGATGAACAGTTGAAAATTGGAATGGGTTGAATCGGTTGAAAAATGTAGAAACTAGAGGTGAAAAACGAAATTTCGTGAAATTTTGTCGGAATTTTTAACGTGAAAACGTGAAATTTTTGAATTTGGGAATTTTGGGAATGTCGAGAATCATTCCGAATGTGGATTGAATGTGCTGAATGAGGTGAATTTAAACGGGGAATGACGTAAATGTGAAATGTAGAATCTGCCATTGAGAATGAATGGGGAAAAATTTGTCGTAAGTTCGCGAATTTTGCGAAATCGGAAAATTTTCGGAACGAGAAAAATGGAAGCGCTCATCTCGTGAATATTTGGAATACGTCAAAAGTGGAACGGAGTGAATCGGATGAATTATGTGGAAGAAGAAGCGGGACAAAAAAGTGTGGAGAATAAAATAGAATAATAATAATAATAATAATAATAATAATAGAGAATGGTGTAGAATAACATATGTGTGAAGGCCATCGCCTTCACACAATAATAGAGAATGGTGTAGAATAACATATGTGTGAAGGCCATCGCCTTCACACAATAATAGAGAATGGTGTAGAATAACATATGTGTGAAGGCCATCGCCTTCACACAACTAGAAAATGCAATTTCTGAAGAAATTGCGTGTGAAGGCGAAGACTTTGAATCACTTCTTGGCGAATGCTGGCGAATTATGCTGAAACGAGTTGAATTACTTGAGAAATGTAGAAAATAGAGGTGAAAAACGGAATTTTGGAGAATTTGGTGGAATTTCAGA
Source organism: Syngnathus scovelli (assembly GCF_024217435.2). NCBI lineage: Eukaryota > Metazoa > Chordata > Actinopteri > Syngnathiformes > Syngnathidae > Syngnathus > Syngnathus scovelli. The sequence goes on from NC_090855.1 coordinate 16,988,819, forward strand.
ATTTTGGAGAATTTGGTTGAGTTTAAAATCTTAAAATGTGGAATTTATGGCAAGTGGAAATTTGGGGAATAGGTAGGAAAAAGATGAAGAGTTGAAAGTTGGAATGAGTTGAATCGGTTGAACAATGTGAAAATTAGAGTAGAAAAACACATTTTTGGAGAATTTGGTTGAATTTCAAAATTTGGAATTTTTTGTAAGGGGAAGTTGTGGAATAGGTAAGCAAAAGATGAAGAGTTGAAAGTTGGAATGGGTTGAATCGGTAGAGAAATGTAGAAATGAGAGTAGAAAAACGAAATTTTGGAGAATTTGGTTGAATTTCAAATTTGGGATTTTTGGTAAGTGGGAAGTTGTGTAATACGTAGGCAAAAGATGAAGAGTTGAAAGTTGGAATGGGTTGAATCGGTTGAAAAATGTACAAATTAGAGTCGAAAAACGAAATTTTGCAGAATTTGGTTGAATTTCAAATTTGGAATTTTTGGTAAGTGGGAAGTTGTGAAATAGGTAAGCAAAAGATGAAAAGTTGAAAGTTGGAATGGATTGAATCGGTTGCACAATGTAAAGATTAGAGTAGAAAAACAAAATGTTTGAGAATTTGGTTGAATTTCAAATTTTTAATTTTTAATTTTTGGTAAGTGGGAAATTGTGGAATAGGTAGGCAAAAGATGAAGAGTTGAAAGTTGGAATGGGTTGAATCGGTTGAACAATGTAGAAATTACAGTAGAAAAACGAAATTTTGGAGATTTTGGTTGAATTTCAAATTTGGAATTTTTGGTAAGTCGGAAGTTGTGGAATAGGTAGGCCAAAGATGAAGAGTTGAAAGTTGGAATGGGTTGAATCGGTTGAACAATGTAGAAATTAGAGTAGAAAAAAAAAATGTTGGAGAATTTGGTTGAATTTCAAATATGGAATTTTTGGTAAGTGGGAAGTTGTGGAATAGGTAGGCAAAAGATGAAGAGTTGAAAGTTGGAATGGGTTGAATCGGTTGAACAATGTAGAAATTAGATTAGAAAAACGAAATTTTGGAGAATTTGGTTGAATTTCAAATTTGGAATTTTTGGTAAACGGGAAGTTGTGGAATAGGTAGGCAAAACATGAACAGTTGAAAGTTGGAATGAGTTGAATCGGTTAAAAAATGTAGAAATTAGAGTAGAAAAACAAAATTTTTGAGAATTTGGTTGAATTCCAAATTTGGAATTTTTGGTAAGTCGGAAGTTGTGGAATAGGTAGGCAAAAGATGAAGAGTTGAAAGTTGGAATGGGTTGAATCGGTTGAACAATGTAGAAATTAGAGTAGAAAAACAAAATGTTGGAGAATTTGGTTGAATTTCAAATATGGAATTTTTGGTAAGTGGGAAGTTGTGGAATATGTAGGCAAAAGATGAAGAGTTGAAAGTTGGAATGGGTTGAATCGGTTGAACAATGTAGAAATTAGATTAGAAAAACGAAATTTTGGAGAATTTGGTTGAATTTCAAATTTGGAATTTTTGGTAAACGGGAAGTTGTGGAATAGGTAGGCAAAACATGAACAGTTGAAAGTTGGAATGAGTTGAATCGGTTAAAAAATGTAGAAATTAGAGTAGAAAAACAAAATGTTGGAGAATTTGGTTGAATTTCAAATATGGAATTTTTGGTAAGTGGGAAGTTGTGGAATAGGTAGGCAAAACATGAACAGTTGAAAGTTGGAATGAGTTGAATCGGTTGAAAAATGTAGAAATTAGAGTAGAAAAACAAAATTTTTGAGAATTTGGTTGAATTCCAAATTTGAAAATTTGGAATTTTTCATAAGTTGGAAGTTGTGGAATAGTTAGAAAAAGATGAATAGTTGAAAGTTGGAATGGGTCGAATCGGTTGAAAAACGTAAAAGTTAGAGTGGAAAAACGAAATTTTGGAGAATTTGGTTGAATTTCAAATTTGGAATTTTTGGTAAGTGGGAAGTTGTGGAATAGGTAGGCAAAAGATGAACAGTTGAAAGTTGGAATGAGTTGAATCGGTTGAACAATGTAGAAAAAAGTGGAATGATGTAAATGTGAAATGTCGAATCTGCCACTAAGAATGAATGGGGAAAAATTTGTCGTAAGTTCGCGAATTTTGCGAAATCGGAAAATTTTCGGAACGAGTAAAATGGAAGCGCTCATCTCGTGAATATTTGGAACACGTCAAAAGTGGAACGGAGTGAATCGGATGAACTATGTGGAAGAAGAAGCGGGACAAAAAAGTGTGGAGAATAAAATAGAAGAATAATAATAACTAGAAAATGCAATTTCTGGAGAAATTGCGTGTGAAGGCGAAGACTTTGAATCACTTCTTGGGGAATCCTGGCGAATTATGCTGAAACGAGTTGAATTACTTGAGAAATGTAGAAAATAGAGGTGAAAAACGGAATTTTGGAGAATTTGGTGGAATTTCAGAATTTTGGAGAATTTGTTTGTTTAAAATCTTAAAATGTAGAATTTATGGCAAGTGGAAATTTAGGGAATAGGTAGGAAAAAGATGAAGAGTTGAAAGTTGGAATGGGTTGAATCGGTTGAACAATGTGAAAATTAGAGTAGAAAAACACATTTTTGGAGAATTTGGTTGAATTTCAAATTTCAAAATTTGGAATTTTTTGTAAGGGGAAGTTGTGGAATAGGTAAGCAAAAGATGAAGAGTTGAAAGTTGGAATGGGTTGAATCGGTAGAGAAATGTAGAAATGAGAGTAGAAAAACGAAATTTTGGAGAATTTGGCTGAATTTCAAATTTGGGATTTTTGGTAAGTGGGAAGTTGTGTAATACGTAGGCAAAAGATGAAGAGTTGAAAGTTGGAATGGGTTGAATCGGTTGAAAAATGTACAAATTAGAGTCGAAAAACGACATTTTGCAGAATTTGGTTGAATTTCAAATTTGGAATTTTTGGTAAGTGGGAAGTTGTGAAATAGGTAAGCAAAAGATGAAAAGTTGAAAGTTGGAATGGATTGAATCGGTTGCACAATGTAAAGATTAGAGTAGAAAAACAAAATGTTTGAGAATTTGGTTGAATTTCAAATTTTTAATTTTTGGTAAGTGGGAAGTTGTGGAATAGGTAGGCAAAAGATGAAGAGTTGAAAGTTGGAATGGGTTGAATCGGTTGAACAATGTAGAAATTACAGTAGAAAAACAAAATTTTTGAGAATTTGGTTGAATTTCAAATTTGGAATTTTTGGTAAGTCGGAAGTTGTGGAATAGGTAGGCAAAAGATGAAAAGTTGAAAGTTAGAATGGGTTGAATCGGTTGAACAATGTAGAAATTAGAGTAGAAAAACAAAATGTTGGAGAATTTGGTTGAATTTCAAATATGGAATTTTTGGTAAGTGGGAAGTTGTGGAATAGGTAGGCAAAAGATGAAGAGTTGAAAGTTGGAATGGGTTGAATCGGTTGAACAATGTAGAAATTAGATTAGAAAAACGAAATTTTGGAGAATTTGGTTGAATTTCAAATTTGGAATTTTTGGTAAACGGGAGGTTGTGGAATAGGTAGGCAAAACATGAACAGTTGAAAGTTGGAATGAGATGAATCGGTTAAAAAATGTAGAAATTAGAGTAGAAAAACAAAATTTTTGAGAATTTGGTTGAATTCCAAATTTGGAATTTTTGGTAAGTGGGAAGTTGTGAAATAGGTAAGCAAAAGATGAAAAGTTGAAAGTTGGAATGGATTGAATCGGTTGCACAATGTAAAGATTAGAGAAGAAAAACAAAATGTTTGAGAATTTGGTTGAATTTCAAATTTTGAATTTTTGGTAAGTGGGAAGTTGTGGAATAGGTAGGCAAAAGATGAAGAGTTGAAAGTTGGAACGGGTTGAATCGGTTGAACAATGTAGAAATTAGAGTAGAAAAACGAAATTTTGGAGATTTTGGTTGAATTTCAAATTAGGAATTTTTGGTAAGTCGGAAGTTGTGGAATAGGTAGGCAAAAGATGAAGAGTTGAAAGTTGGAATGGGTTGAATCGGTTGAACAATGTAGAAATTAGAGTAGAAAAACAAAATGTTGGAGAATTTGGTTGAATTTCAAATATGGAATTTTTGGTAAGTGGGAAGTTGTGGAATAGATAGGCAAAAGATGAACAGTTGAAAGTTGGAATGAGTTGAATCGGTTGAACAATGTAGAAATTAGAGTAGAAAAACGAAATTTAGAAAGATTTGGTTGAATTTCAAATTTGGAATTTTTGGTAAACGGGAAGTTGTGGAATAGGTAGGCAAAACATGAACAGTTGAAAGTTGGAATGAGTTGAATCGGTTGAAAAATGTAGAAATTAGAGTAGAAAAACAAGATTTTTGAGAATTTGGTTGAATTCCAAATTTGAAAATTTGGAATTTTTCATAAGTTGGAAGTTGTGGAATAGTTAGAAAAAGATGAACAGTTGAAAGTTGGAATGGGTTGAATCGGTTGAAAAATGTAAAAGTTAGAGTGGAAAAACGAAATTTTGGAGAATTTGGTTGAATTTCAAATTTGGAATTTTTGGTAAGTGGGAAGTTGTGGAATAGGTAGGCAAAAGATGAACAGTTGAAAGTTGGAATGAGTTGAATCGGTTGAAGAATGTAGAAAAAAGTGGAATGATGTAAATGTGAAATGTCGAATCTGCCATTAAGAATGAATGGGGAAAAATTTGTCGTAAGTTCGCGAATTTTGCGAAATCGGAAAATTTTCGGAACGAGAAAAATGGAAGCGCTCATCTCGTGAATATTTGGAACACGTCAAAAGTGGAACGGAGTGAATCGGATGAACTATGTGGAAGAAGAAGCGGGACAAAAAAGTGTGGAGAATAAAATATAATAATAATAATAATAATAATAATAATAGAGAATGGTGTAGAATAACATATGTGTGAAGGCCATCGCCTTCACACAATAACTAGAAAATGCAATTTCTGGAGAAATTGCGTGTGAAGGCGAAGACTTTGAATCACTTCTTGGGGAATGATGGCGAATGATGTTGAAATGAGTTGAATTTCTTGAGAAATGTGGAAAATAGAAGTGTAATACTAAATTTTGGAGAATTTGGTTGAATTTCAAATTTGAAGTTTGGAATTTGTGGTAAGTGGGAGGTTGTGGAATAGGTAGGCAAAAGATGAACAGTTGAATGTTGGAACGGGTTGAATCGGTTAAAAAATGTAGACGTGAGAGCAAATGTTGAATCTCCATAGAGAATGAATGGGAATTAAAAGAAAAAGCAATTGCGCCAAAATATTTTGAAATTTGGAACAAAACGAAAATAAATAGCTTCAGGAGGTTCACTTTTGGAGTTAAAATGTTGAAATGGGTTCAATCGGACAAAAAATGCAAAAGTTAGCGACTAATGTAGCTATTTAGGGCAGTTAATGTTGAAATAAGGTCACTTCCGGGGTGATTTGGGTCACTTCCGGTCTATTTGGGTCACTTCCGGTTTGAGTAGAGGCACTTCCGGTCTAGCCGAGGTCACTTCCGGTTTATTTGGGGTCACTTCCGGTTTAAAAAGGTCACTTCCGGTTCAAAAAGGTCACTTCCGGTTTGATTTGGGGTCACTTCCGGTTTACCTAAGGTTACTTCCTGTTTACCTAAGGTCACTTGCGGTTTGATATGGGGCACTTCCGGTATATTCTGGGTTCATTGGGGGCACTTCCGGGTCAATCCAAGATGGCCGCCACACTGGAAGTGTGGGTGAAGGAGGTGAATATGGTAAGCATAAGGTAAACAAAGTGAATAAAGTTGGAATGGGTTGAATCGGTTGAAAAATGTGGAAAAAAGAGTAGAAAAACGAAATTGTAGAGAATATTTGGTAAGTGGAAAGTTGTGGAATAGGCAGGCAAAGGATGAACAGTTGAATGTTGGAACGGGTTGAATCGGTTAAAAAATGTAGAAGTGAGAGCAAATGTTGAATCCCCATAGAGAATGAATGGGAATTAAAATAAAAAGCAATGGCGCCAAAATATTTTGAAATTTGGAACAAAACGTAAAAAAACAGCTTCAGGAGGTTCACTTTTGGGGTTAAAATGTTGAAACGGGTTCAATCGGACAAAAAAAGCAAATGTTAGCGCCTAATGTAGCTATTTAGGGCAGTTAATGTTGAAATAAGTTCACTTCCGGGTTGATTTGGGTCACTTCCGGTCTATTTGGGTCACTTCCGGTTTGATTAGAGGCACTTCCGGTCTAGCTGAGGTCACTTCCGGTTTATTTGGGGTCACTTCCGGTTTAAAAAGGGCACTTCCGGTTTAAAAAGGTCACTTCCGGTTTGATTCGGGGTCACTTCCGGTTTACCTAAGGTCACTTCCTGTTTACCTAAGGTCACTTCCGGTTCGATTTGGGGCACTTCCGGTTCATTCTAGGGTCATTGGGAGCACTTCAGGGTTAATCCAAGATGGCCGCCACACTGGAAGTGGGGGTCAAGGGTTGAATTGTGCAAGCATAGTGGAAGTGGGGGTGAAGGGGGTGAATATGGTAAGGATGAGGTGACCAAAGTGAATAAAGTTGGAATGGGTTGAATCGGTTGAAAAATGTAGAAATTAGAGTAGAAAAACCAAATTTTGTAGAATTTGGTTGAATTCCAAAATTGAAAATTTGGAAATTTTGGTAAGTGGGAAGGTGTGGAATAGGTAGGCAAAAGATGAACAGTTGAAAGTTGGAATGGGTTGAATCGGTTGAAAAACGTAGAAGTTAGAGTAGAAAAACGAAATTTTGGAGAATTTGGTTGAATTTCAAATTTGAAATTTTGGAATTTTTGGTAGGTGAGAAGTTGTGGAATAGGCAGGCAAAAGATGAACAGTTGAAAATTGGAATGGGTTGAATCGGTTGAAAAATGTAGAAACTAGAGGTGAAAAACGAAATTTCGTGAAATTTTGTCGGAATTTTTAACGTGAAAACGTGAAATTTTTGAATTTGGGAATTTTGGGAATGTCGAGAATCATTCCGAATGTGGATTGAATGTGCTGAATGAGGTGAATTTAAACGGGGAATGACGTAAATGTGAAATGTAGAATCTGCCATTGAGAATGAATGGGGAAAAATTTGTCGTAAATTCGCGAATTTTGCGAAATCGGAAAATTTTCGGAACGAGAAAAATGGAAGCGCTCATCTCGTGAATATTTGGAATACGTGAAAAGTGGAACGGAGTGAATCGGATGAATTATGTGGAAGAAGAAGCGGGACAAAAAAGTGTGGAGAATAAAATAGAAGAATAATAATAACTAGAAAATGCAATTTCTGGAGAAATTGCGTGTGAAGGCGAAGACTTTGAATCACTTCTTGGGGAATGATGCCGAATGATGTTGAAATGAGTTGAATTTCTTGAGAAATGTGGAAAATAGAAGTGTAATACTAAATTTTTGAGAATATGGTTGAATTTCAAATTTGATTTTTGGAATTTTTGGTAAGTGGAAAGTTGTGGAATAGGCAGGCAAAGGATGAACAGTTGAATGTTGGAACGGGTTGAATCGGTTAAAAAATGTAGAAGTGAGAGCAAATGTTGAATCCCCATAGAGAATGAATGGGAATTAAAAGAAAAAGCAATTGCGCCAAAATATTTTGAAATTTGGAACAAAACGTAAAAAAACAGCTTCAGGAGGTTCACTTTTGGGGTTAAAATGTTGAAACGGGTTCAATCGGACAAAAAATGCAAAAGTTAGCGCCTAATGTAGCTATTTATGACAGTTAATGTTGAAATAATTTCACTTCCGGGTTGATTTGGGTCACTTCCGGTCTATTTGGGTCACTTCCGGTCTGATTAGAGGCACTTCCGGTCCAGCTGAGGTCACTTCCGGTTTATTTGGGGTCACTTCCGGTTTAAAAAGGTCACTTCCGGTTTAAAAAGGTCACTTCCGGTTTGATTTGGGGTCACTTACGGTTTACCTAAGGTCACTTCCTGTTTACCTAAGGTCACTTCCGGTTCGATTCGGGGCACTTCCGGTTCATTCTAGGGTCATTGGGAGCACTTCAGGGTCAATCCAAGATGGCCGCCACACTGGGAGTGGGGGTCAAGGGTTGAATTGTGTAAGCATAGTGGAAGTGGGGGTGAAGGGGGTGAATATGGTAAGGATGAGGTGACCAAAGTGAATAAAGTTGGAATGGGTTGAATCGGTTGAAAAATGTAGAAATTAGAGTAGAAAAACCAAATTTTGTAGAATTTGGTTGAATTTCAAAATTGAAAATTTGGAAATTTTGGTAAGTGGGAAGGTGTGGAATAGGTAGGCAAAAGATGAACAGTTGAAAGTTGGAATGGGTTGAATCGGTTGAAAAACGTAGAAGTTAGAGTAGAAAAACGAAATTTTGGAGAATTTGGTTGAATTTCAAATTTGAAATTTTGGAATTTTTGGTAGGTGAGAAGTTGTGGAATAGGCAGGCAAAAGATGAACAGTTGAAAATTGGAATGGGTTGAATCGGTTGAAAAATGTAGAAACTAGAGGTGAAAAACGAAATTTCGTGAAATTTTGTCGGAATTTTTAACGTGAAAACGTGAAATTTTTGAATTTGGGAATTTTGGGAATGTCGAGAATCATTCCGAATGTGGTTTGAATGTGCTGAATGAGGTGAATTTAAAAGGGGAATGACGTAAATGTGAAATGTCGAATCTGCCATTGAGAATGAATGGGGAAAAATTTGTCGTAAATTCGCGAATTTTGCGAAATCGGAAAATTTTCGGAACGAGAAAAATGGAAGCGCTCATCTCGTGAATATTTGGAATACGTCAAAAGTGGAACGGAGTGAATCGGATGAATTATGTGGAAGAAGAAGCGGGACAAAAAAGTGTGGAGAATAAAATATAATAATAATAATAACTAGAAAATGCAATTTCTGGAGAAATTGCGTGTGAAGGCGAAGACTTTGAATCACTTCTTGGGGAATGATGCCGAATGATGTTGAAATGAGTTGAATTTCTTGAGAAATGTGGAAAATAGAAGTGTAATACTAAATTTTTGAGAATATGGTTGAATTTCAAATTTGATTTTTGGAATTTTTGGTAAGTGGAAAGTTGTGGAATAGGCAGGCAAAGGATGAACAGTTGAATGTTGGAACGGGTTGAATCGGTTAAAAAATGTAGAAGTGAGAGCAAATGTTGAATCCCCATAGAGAATGAATGGGAATTAAAAGAAAAAGCAATTGCGCCAAAATATTTTGAAATTTGGAACAAAACGTAAAAAAACAGCTTCAGGAGGTTCACTTTTGGGGTTAAAATGTTGAAACGGGTTCAATCGGACAAAAAATGCAAAAGTTAGCGCCTAATGTAGCTATTTATGGCAGTTAATGTTGAAATAAGTTCACTTCCGGGTTGATTTGGGTCACTTCCGGTCCATTTGGGTCACTTCCGGTCTGATTAGAGGCACTTCCGGTCCAGCTGAGGTCACTTCCGGTTTATTTGGGGTCACTTCCGGTTTAAAAAGGTCACTTCCGGTTTAAAAAGGTCACTTCCGGTTTGATTTGGGGTCACTTCCGGTTTACCTGAGGTCACTTCCTGTTTACCTAAGGTCACTTCCGGTTTGATTTGGGCCACTTCCGGTTCATTCTAGGTTCATTGGGAGCACTTCAGGGTCAATCCAAGATGGCCGCCACACTGGAAGTGGGGGTCAAGGGTTGAATTTTGTAAGCATAGTGGAAGTGGGGGTGAAGGGGGTGAATATGGTAAGGATGAGGTGACCAAAGTGAATAAAGTTGGAATGGGTTGAATCGGTTGAAAAATGTAGAAATTAGAGTAGAAAAACCAAATTTTGTAGAATTTGGTTGTATTTCAAAATTGAAAATTTGGAAATTTTGGTAAGTGGGAAGGTGTGGAATAGGTAGGCAAAAGATGAACAGTTGAAAGTTGGAATGGGTTGAATCGGTTGAAAAATGTAGAAATTAGAGTAGAAAAACGAAATTACGAAAAATTTGGTTGAATTTCAAATTTGAAAATTTGGAATTTTTTTGTAAGTGGGAAGTTGTGGAATAGGTAGGCAAAAGATGAACAGTTGGAAGTTGGAACGGGTTGAATCGGTCGAAAAATGTAGAAATTAGAGGTGAAAAACGAAATTTCGTGAAATTTTGTCGGAATTTTTAACGTGAAAACGTGAAATTTTTGAATTTGGGAATTTTGGGAATGTCGAGAATCATTCCGAATGTGGTTTGAATGTGCTGAATGAGGTGAATTTAAAAGGGGAATGACGTAAATGTGAAATGTCGAATCTGCCATTGAGAATGAATGGGGAAAAATTTGTCGTAAATTCGCGAATTTTGCGAAATCGGAAAATTTTCGGAACGAGAAAAATGGAAGCGCTCATCTCGTGAATATTTGGAATACATCAAAAGTGGAACGGAGTGAATCGGATGAACTATGTGGAAGAAGAAGCGGGACAAAAAAGTGTGGAGAATAAAATAGAAGAATAATAATAATAACTAGAAAATGCAATTTCTGGAGAAATTGCGTGTGAAGGCGAAGACTTTGAATCACTTCTTGGGGAATGATGTTGAAATGAGTTGAATTTCTTGAGAAATGTGGAAAATAGAAGTGTAATACTAAATTTTGGAGAATGTGGTTGAATTTCAAATTTGAATTTTGGAATTTTTGGTAAGTAGGAGGTTGTGGAATAGGTAGGCAAAAGATGAACAGTTGAAAGTTGGAACGGGTTGAAACGGTTAAAAAATGTAGAAGTTAGAGCAAATCTTGAATCCCCATAGAGAATGACTGGGAATTAAAAGAAAAAGCAATTGCGCCAAAATATTTTGAAATTTGGAACAAAAGGACAAAAAACGGCTTAAGGAGGTTCCCTTTTCCCTTTAAAATGTTGAAACGGGTTTAATCGGACAAAAAATGCAAAAGTTAGCGACTAATGTAGCTATTTAGGGCAGTTAATGTTGAAATAAGGTCACTTCCGGGGTGATTTGGGTCACTTCCGGTCTATTTGGGTCACTTCCGGTTTGAGTAGAGGCACTTCCGGTCTAGCCGAGGTCACTTCCGGTTTATTTGGGGTCACTTCCGGTTTAAAAAGGTCACTTCCGGTTTGATTTGGGGTCACTTCCGGTTTACTTGAGGTCACTTCCGGTTCATTTGGGGTCACTTCCGGTTTGATTTGGGTCACTTCCGGTCTATTTGGGTCACTTCCGGTTTGACTAGAGGCACTTCCGGTCTAGCTGAGGTCACTTCCGGTTAATTTGGGGTCACTTCCGGTTTAAAAAGGTCACTTCCGGTTTAAAAAGGTCACTTCCGGTTTGATTTGGGGTCACTTCCGGTTTACCTGAGGTCACTTCCTGTTTACCTAAGGTCACTTCCGGTTCGATTTGGGGCACTTCCGGTTCATTCTAGGTTAATTGGGAGCACTTCAGGGTCAATCCAAGATGGCCGCCACACTGGAAGTGGGGGTCAAGGGTTGAATTTTGTAAGCATAGTGGAAGTGGGGGTGAAGGTGGTGAATATGGTAAGGATGAGGTGAGCAAAGTGAATAAAGTTGGAATGGGTTGAATCGGTTGAAAAATGTAGAAATTAGAGTAGAAAAACCAAATTTTGTAGAATTTGGTTGAATTTCAAAATTGAAAATTTGGAAATTTTGGTAAGTGGGAAGGTGTGGAATAGGTAGGCAAAAGATGAACAGTTGAAAGTTGGAATGGGTTGAATCGGTTGAAAAACGTAGAAGTTAGAGTAGAAAAACGAAATTGTGGAGAATTTGGTTGAATTTCAAATTTGAAATTTTGGAATTTTTGGTAGGTGAGAAGTTGTGGAATAGGCAGGCAAAAGATGAACAGTTGAAAGTTGGAATGGGTTGAATCGGTTGAAAAATGTAGAAGTTAGAGTAGAAAAACGAAATTACGAAGAATTTGGTTGAATTTCAAATTTGAAAATTTGGAATTTTTTTGTAAGTGGGAAGTTGTGGAATAGGTAGGCAAAAGATGAACAGTTGGAAGTTGGAACGGGTTGAATCGGTCGAAAAATGTAGAAATTAGAGGTGAAAAACGAAATTTCGTGAAATTTTGTCGGAATTTTTAACGAGAAAACGTGAAATTTTTGAATTTGGGAATTTTGGGAATGTCGAGAATCATTCCGAATGTGGTTTGAATGTGCTGAATGAGGTGAATTTAAAAGGGGAATGACGTAAATGTGAAATGTCGAATCTGCCATTGAGAATGAATGGGGAAAAATTTGTCGTAAATTCGCGAATTTTGCGAAATCGGAAAATTTTCGGAACGAGAAAAATGGAAGCGCCCATCTCGTGAATATTTGGAATACGTCAAAAGTGGAACGGAGTGAATCGGATGAATTATGTGGAAGAAGAAGCGGGACAAAAAAGTGGCGGGAATAAAATAGAAGAATAATAATAATAACTAGAAAATGCAATTTCTGGAGAAATTGCGTGTGAAGGCGAAGACTTTGAATCACTTCTTGGGGAATGATGCCGAATGATGTTGAAATGAGTTGAATTTCTTGAGAAATGTGGAAAATAGAAGTGTAATACTAAATTTTTGAGAATATGGTTGAATTTCAAATTTGATTTTTGGAATTTTTGGTAAGTGGAAAGTTGTGGAATAGGCAGGCAAAGGATGAACAGTTGAATGTTGGAACGGGTTGAATCGGTTAAAAAATGTAGAAGTGAGAGCAAATGTTGAATCCCCATAGAGAATGAATGGGAATTAAAAGAAAAAGCAATTGCGCCAAAATATTTTGAAATTTGGAACAAAACGTAAAAAAACAGCTTCAGGAGGTTCACTTTTGGGGTTAAAATGTTGAAACGGGTTCAATCGGACAAAAAATGCAAAAGTTAGCGCCTAATGTAGCTATTTATGGCAGTTAATGTTGAAATAAGTTCACTTCCGGGTTGATTTGGGTCACTTCCGGTCTATTTGGGTCACTTCCGGTTTGATTTGGGTCACTTCCGGTCCAGCTGAGGTCACTTCCGGTTTATTTGGGGTTACTTCCGGTTTAAAAAGGTCACTTCCGGTTTAAAAAGGTCACTTCCGGTTTGATTAGGGGTCACTTCCGGTTTACCTGAGGTCACTTCCTGTTTACCTAAGGTCACTTCCGGTTCGATTTGGGCCACTTCCGGTTCATTCTAGGTTCATTGGGAGCACTTCAGGGTCAATCCAAGATGGCCGCCACACTGGAAGTGGGGGTCAAGGGTTGAATTTTGTAAGCATAGTGGAAGTGGGGGTGAAGGGGGTGAATATGGTAAGGATGAGGTGACCAAAGTGAATAAAGTTGGAATGGGTTGAATCGGTTGAAAAATGTAGAAATTAGAGTAGAAAAACCAAATTTTGTAGAATTTGGTTGAATTTCAAAATTGAAAATTTGGAAATTTTGGTAAGTGGGAAGGTGTGGAATAGGTAGGCAAAAGATGAACAGTTGAAAGTTGGAATGGGTTGAATCGGTTGAAAAACGTAGAAGTTAGAGTAGAAAAACGAAATTTTGGAGAATTTGGTTGAATTTCAAATTTGAAATTTTGGAATTTTTGATAGGTGAGAAGTTGTGGAATAGGCAGGCAAAAGATGAACAGTTGAAAGTTGGAATGGGTTGAATCGGTCGAAAAATGTAGAAATTAGAGTAGAAAAACGAAATTACGAAGAATTTGGTTGAATTTCAAATTTGAAAATTTGGAATTTTTTTGTAAGTGGGAAGTTGTGGAATAGGTAGGCAAAAGATGAACAGTTGGAAGTTGGAACGGGTTGAATCGGTCGAAAAATGTAGAAATTAGAGGTGAAAAACGAAATTTCGTGAAATTTTGTCGGAATTTTTAACGTGAAAACGTGAAATTTTTGAATTTGAGAATTTTGGGAATGTCGAGAATCATTCCGAATGTGGTTTGAATGTGCTGAATGAGGTGAATTTAAAAGGGGAATGACGTAAATGTGAAATGTCGAATCTGCCATTGAGAATGAATGGGGAAAAATTTGTCGTAAATTCGCGAATTTTGCGAAATCGGAAAATTTTCGGAACGAGAAAAATGGAAGCCCTCATCTCGTGAATATTTGGAATACGTCAAAAGAGGAACGGAGTGAATCGGATGAATTATGTGGAAGAAGAAGCGGGACAAAAAAGTGGCGGGAATAAAATAGAAGAATAATAATAATAACTAGAAAATGCAATTTCTGGAGAAATTGCGTGTGAAGGCGAAGACTTTGAATCACTTCTTGGGGAATGATGCCGAATGATGTTGAAATGAGTTGAATTTCTTGAGAAATGTGGAAAATAGAAGTGTAATACTAAATTTTTGAGAATATGGTTGAATTTCAAATTTGATTTTTGGAATTTTTGGTAAGTGGAAAGTTGTGGAATAGGCAGGCAAAGGATGAACAGTTGAATGTTGGAACGGGTTGAATCGGTTAAAAAATGTAGAAGTGAGAGCAAATGTTGAATCCCCATAGAGAATGAATGGGAATTAAAAGAAAAAGCAATTGCGCCAAAATATTTTGAAATTTGGAACAAAACGTAAAAAAACAGCTTCAGGAGGTTCACTTTTGGGGTTAAAATGTTGAAACGGGTTCAATCGGACAAAAAATGCAAAAGTTAGCGCCTAATGTAGCTATTTATGGCAGTTAATGTTGAAATAAGTTCACTTCCGGGTTGATTTGGGTCACTTCCGGTCCATTTGGGTCACTTCCGGTCTGATTAGAGGCACTTCCGGTCCAGCTGAGGTCACTTCCGGTTTATTTGGGGTCACTTCCGGTTTAAAAAGGTCACTTCCGGTTTAAAAAGGTCACTTCCGGTTTGATTTGGGGTCACTTCCGGTTTACCTGAGGTCACTTCCTGTTTACCTAAGGTCACTTCCGGTTTGATTTGGGCCACTTCCGGTTCATTCTAGGTTCATTGGGAGCACTTCAGGGTCAATCCAAGATGGCCGCCACACTGGAAGTGGGGGTCAAGGGTTGAATTTTGTAAGCATAGTGGAAGTGGGGGTGAAGGGGGTGAATATGGTAAGGATGAGGTGACCAAAGTGAATAAAGTTGGAATGGGTTGAATCGGTTGAAAAATGTAGAAATTAGAGTAGAAAAACCAAATTTTGTAGAATTTGGTTGTATTTCAAAATTGAAAATTTGGAAATTTTGGTAAGTGGGAAGGTGTGGAATAGGTAGGCAAAAGATGAACAGTTGAAAGTTGGAATGGGTTGAATCGGTTGAAAAATGTAGAAATTAGAGTAGAAAAACGAAATTACGAAAAAATTGGTTGAATTTCAAATTTGAAAATTTGGAATTTTTTTGTAAGTGGGAAGTTGTGGAATAGGTAGGCAAAAGATGAACAGTTGGAAGTTGGAACGGGTTGAATCGGTCGAAAAATGTAGAAATTAGAGGTGAAAAACGAAATTTCGTGAAATTTTGTCGGAATTTTTAACGTGAAAACGTGAAATTTTTGAATTTGGGAATTTTGGGAATGTCGAGAATCATTCCGAATGTGGTTTGAATGTGCTGAATGAGGTGAATTTAAAAGGGGAATGACGTAAATGTGAAATGTCGAATCTGCCATTGAGAATGAATGGGGAAAAATTTGTCGTAAATTCGCGAATTTTGCGAAATCGGAAAATTTTCGGAACGAGAAAAATGGAAGCGCTCATCTCGTGAATATTTGGAATACATCAAAAGTGGAACGGAGTGAATCGGATGAACTATGTGGAAGAAGAAGCGGGACAAAAAAGTGTGGAGAATAAAATAGAAGAATAATAATAATAATAATAATAGAGAATGGTGTAGAATAACATATGTGTGAAGGCCATCGCCTTCACACAATAATAGAGAATGGTGTAGAATAACATATGTGTGAAGGCCATCGCCTTCACACAATAATAATAATAATAATAGAGAATGGTGTAGAATAACATATGTGTGAAGGCCATCGCCTTCACACAATAATAATAGAGAATGGTGTAGAATAACATATGTGTGAAGGCCATCGCCTTCACACAATAATAATAATAATAGAGAATGGTGTAGAATAACATATGTGTGAAGGCCATCGCCTTCACACAATAACTAGAAAATGCAATTTCTGGAGAAATTGCGTGTGAAGGCGAAGACTTTGAATCACTTCTTGGGGAATGCTGGCGAATTATGCTGAAACGAGTTGAATTACTTGAGAAATGTAGAAAATAGAGGTGAAAAACGGAATTTTGGAGAATTTGGTGGAATTTCAGAATTTTGGAGAATTTGGTTGAGTTTAAAATCTTAAAATTTGGAATTTATGGCAAGTGGAAATTTGGGGAATAGGTAGGAAAAAGATGAAGAGTTGAAAGTTGGAATGAGTTGAATCGGTTGAACAATGTGAAAATTAGAGTAGAAAAACACATTTTTGGAGAATTTGGTTGAATTTCAAATTTCAAAATTTGGAATTTTTTGTAAGGGGAAGTTGTGGAATAGGGAAGCAAAAGATGAAGAGTTGAAAGTTGGAATGGGTTGAATCGGTAGAGAAATGTAGAAATGAGAGTAGAAAAACGAAATTTTGGAGAATTTGGTTGAATTTCAAATTTGGGATTTTTGGTAAGTGGGAAGTTGTGTAATACGTAGGCAAAAGATGAAGAGTTGAAAGTTGGAATGGGTTGAATCGGTTGAAAAATGTACAAATTAGAGTCAAAAAACGAAATTTTGCAGAATTTGGTTGAATTTCAAATTTGGAATTTTTGGTAAGTGGGAAGTTGTGAAATAGGTAAGCAAAAGATGAAAAGTTGAAAGTTGGAATGGATTGAATCGGTTGCACAATGTAAAGATTAGAGTAGAAAAACAAAATGTTTGAGAATTTGGTTGAATTTCAAATTTTTA
Source organism: Syngnathus scovelli (assembly GCF_024217435.2). Lineage (NCBI taxonomy): Eukaryota > Metazoa > Chordata > Actinopteri > Syngnathiformes > Syngnathidae > Syngnathus > Syngnathus scovelli. The sequence goes on from NC_090855.1 coordinate 17,005,502, forward strand.
ATTTTTGGTAAGTGGGAAGTTGTGGAATAGGTAGGCAAAAGATGAAGAGTTGAAAGTTGGAATGGGTTGAATCGGTTGAACAATGTAGAAATTACAGTAGAAAAACGAAATTTTGGAGATTTTGGTTGAATTTCAAATTTGGAATTTTTGGTAAGTCGGAAGTTGTGGAATAGGTAGGCAAAAGGTGAAGAGTTGAAAGTTGGAATGGGTTGAATCGGTTGAACAATGTAGAAATTAGAGTAGAAAAACAAAATGTTGGAGAATTTGGTTGAATTTCAAATATGGAATTTTTGGTAAGTGGGAAGTTGTGGAATAGGTAGGCAAAAGATGAAGAGTTGAAAGTTGGAATGGGTTGAATCGGTTGAACAATGTAGAAATTAGATTAGAAAAACGAAATTTTGGAGAATTTGGTTGAATTTCAAATTTTTGGTAAACGGGAAGTTGTGGAATAGGTAGGCAAAACATGAACAGTTGAAAGTTGGAATGACTTGAATCGGTTAAAAAATGGAGAAATTAGAGTAGAAAAACAAAATTTTTGAGAATTTGGTTGAATTCCAAATTTGGAATTTTTGGTAAGTCGGAAGTTGTGGAATAGGTAGGCAAAAGATGAAGAGTTGAAAGTTGGAATGGGTTGAATCGGTTGAACAATGTAGAAATTAGAGTAGAAAAACAAACTGTTGGAGAATTTGGTTGAATTTCAAATATGGAATTTTTGGTAAGTGGGAAGTTGTGGAATAGGTAGGCAAAAGATGAAGAGTTGAAAGTTGGAATGGGTTGAATCGGTTGAACAATGTAGAAATTAGATTAGAAAAACGACATTTTGGAGAATTTGGTTGAATTTCAAATTTGGAATTTTTGGTAAACGGGAAGTTGTGGAATAGGTAGGCAAAACATGAACAGTTGAAAGTTGGAATGAGTTGAATCGGTTAAAAAATGTAGAAATTAGAGTAGAAAAACAAAATTTTTGATAATTTGGTTGAATTCCAAATTTGGAATTTTTGGTAAGTCGGAAGTTGTCGAATAGGTAGGCAAAAGATGAAGAGTTGAAAGTTGGAATGGGTTGAATCGGTTGAACAATGTAGAAATTAGATTAGAAAAACGAAATTTTGGAGAATTTGATTGAATTTCAAATTTGGAATTTTTGGTAAACGGGAACTTGTGGAATAGGTAGGCAAAACATGAACAGTTGAAAGTTGGAATGAGTTGAATCGGTTAAAAAATGTAGAAATTAGAGTAGAAAAACAAAATGTTGGAGAATTTGGTTGAATTTCAAATATGGAATTTTTGGTAAGTGGGAAGTTGTGGAATAGGTAGGCAAAACATGAACAGTTGAAAGTTGGAATGAGTTGAATCGGTTGAAAAATGTAGAAATTAGAGTAGAAAAACAAAATTTTTGAGAATTTGGTTGAATTCCAAATTTGAAAATTTGGAATTTTTCATAAGTTGGAGGTTGTGGAATAGTTAGAAAAAGATGAACAGTTGAAAGTTGGAATGGGTTGAATCGGTTGAAAAACGTAAAAGTTAGAGTGGAAAAACGAAATTTTGGAGAATTTGGTTGAATTTCAAATTTGGAATTTTTGGTAAGTGGGAAGTTGTGGAATAGGTAGGCAAAAGATGAACAGTTGAAAGTTGGAATGAGTTGAATCGGTTGAACAATGTAGAAAAAAGTGGAATGATGTAAATGTGAAATGTCGAATCTGCCATTAAGAATGAATGGGGAAAAATTTGTCGTAAGTTCGCGAATTTTGCGAAATCGGAAAATTTTCGGAACGAGAAAAATGGAAGCGCTCATCTCGTGAATATTTGGAACACGTCAAAAGTGGAACGGAGTGAATCGGATGAATTATGTGGAAGAAGAAGCGGGACAAAAAAGTGTGGAGAATAAAATATAATAATAATAATAATAATAATAATAATAATAATAGAGAATGGTGTAGAATAACATATGTGTGAAGGCCATCGCCTTCACACAACTAGAAAATGCAATTTCTGGAGAAATTGCGTGTGAAGGCGAAGACTTTGATTCACTTCTTGGGGAATGATGCTGAATGAAAAGATGAACAGTTGAAAGTTGGAATGGGTTGAATCGGTCAAAAAATGTAGAAATTAGAGGTGAAAAACGGAATTTTGTGAAATTTTGTCGAAATTTTTAACGTGAAAACGTGAAATTTTTGAATTTGGGAATTTTGGGAATGTCGAGAATCATTCCGAATGTGGTTTGAATGTGCTGAATGAGGTGAATTTAAAAGGGGAATGACGTATATGTGAATTGTCGAATCTGCCATTGAGAATGAATGGGGAAAAATTTGTCGTAAATTCGCGAATTTTGCGAAATCGGAAAATTTTCGGAACGAGAAAAATGGAAGCGCTCATCTCGTGAATATTTGGAATACATCAAAAGTGGAACGGAGTGAATCGGATGAATTATGTGGAAGAAGAAGCGGGACAAAAAAGTGGCGGGAATAAAATAGAAGAATAATAATAACTAGAATTGCAATTTCTGGAGAAATTGCGTGTGAAGGCGAAGACCTTCGCACTATTGTTATTCTACTTTAAGCGGGAAGAATAAAAAGGAAATTAAATTATTATGAAATAAATGGGAAAATGACAAAAGTTACAAATGATAAATGATAAAAATGATAAGCGGGAAGAATAAAAAGAAAATTAAATTATTATAAAATAAATGGGAAAATGACAAAAGTTACAAATGATAAATGATAAAAATGATAAGCGGGAAGAATATAAAGGAAATAAAATTATTTACACAATAAATGGGAAAATGACGAGAGTTACAAATGATAAGCGGGAAGAATAAAAAGGTTATTATTAAAATAAATGGTAAAATGACAAGTTACAAATCATAAGCGTAAAAAATAAGAAGCAGTGAATAAAAAGGAAAAAAAACAGTACCAACAGTTGGAATCGAACTCACACGGGGACATGGCTAGAGTTAAGAAGTGCCCACGTTACCACCTGAGCTAATTGGTTTTCTTTTTTAGAGTGGTGGAATTCGCTTAATGTGATGAATGTTCATGTTGAATGCGGCATTAAGAATGAATGCGTAATTTTACACCACAAATGTACTACTTATGCAAAAACGATAAATGTTTATGACGAAAAAAAACTGCAGCCAGTGTCGTGTGAGTTTGTGTAATGGTGAGACGCCCAATGTGACACATGTAAAATTCGAACCCACGCAGGGAAATGGCTCGTGTTGAAACTGCCATTAAGAATGAATGGGGATTTAAAAGTCACAAATTTGCTAATTACACAAAAACGGTAAATGTTATCAACAAAAAAAATGGTAGCAAGCATGACATGAATATTTGGAATGTGTGAAAGTTTGAACGGGGTGAATCGGTTGAAGCATGTAGGACTAGTTAGGTGCCAAAAAAGTGGGCGGAATAAGTTGTTTAATAATAATAATAACTAGAATTTGCAATTCCTGAAGAAATTGCGTGTGAAGGTGAAGAGGTTGAATAAATACTTGGGGAATGTTGCAGAATGATGTTGAAAAGAGTTGAATCGGTTGAAAAATGTAGAAATTACAAGGGAAAAAGGAAATTTGGGAAAATTGGGTGTGAGTAACAAAATTGAAAATTTGGAATTTTGGGTAAGTGGGAAGTTGTGGAATAGGTAGGAAAATGATGAACAGTTGAAAGGTCGAATGGGTTGAATAAGTTGAAAAATGTAGAAATTAGATTAGAAAAACAAAATTGTAGAGAATTTTTGGTAAGTGGGTAGTTGTGGAATAGGAAGGCAAAAGAAGAACAGTTCAAAGTTGGAAACAGTTGAATCGGTTAAAAAATGTAGAAGCAAATCTTGAATCCTAATAGAGAATGAATGGGAATTAAAAGAAAAAAAATTGCACCAAAATTTTTTGAAATTTGGAACAAAAGGAAAAAAACAGCTTTAGGAGGTTCACTTTTGGGGTTAAAATGTTGAAATGGGTTTAAATGGGCAAAATTTGCAAAAGTTAGCGCAAATGTAGGTATTTAGGGCACTTAATGTTGAAATATGGTCACTTCCGGTTTGATTTGGGTCACTTCCGGTCTATTTGGGTCACTTCCGGTTTGATTAGAGGCACTTCCGGTCTAGCTGAGGTCACTTCCGGTTTATTTTGGGTCACTTCCGGTTTAAAAGGTCACTTCCGGTTTGATTTGGGGTCACTTCCGGTTTGATTTGGGGTCACTTCCGGTTTACCTGAGGTCACTTCCGGTTCATTTGGGGTCAATTCCGGTTTGATTTGGGGCACTTCCAGTTCATTCCGGGTTCATTGGGGCACTTCAGGGTCAATCCAAGATGGCCGCCACTCTGGAAGTGGGGGTCAAGGGTTGAATTGTGAAAGCATAGTGGAAGTGGGGGTGAAGGGGGTGAAGATGGTAAGCATAAGTTGAACAAAGTGAATAAAGTTGGAATGGGTTGAATCGGTTGAAAAATGTAGAAATTAGAAGGGCAAAACTAAATTTTTGGAAAATTTGGTGTGAATTTCAAAATTGAAAATTTGGAAATTTTGGTAAGTGGGAAGGTGTGGAATAGGTAGGCAAAAGATGAACAGTTGAAAGTTGGAACGAGTTGAATCGGTGAAAAAATGTAGAAATTAGAAGTGAAAAATTAAATTTTGTGAAATTTTGCAAAATTTTGTGCAAATTTTAAAAGTGAAAACGTGAAATTTTTGAATTTGGCAAGTTTGGGAATGTCCCCAATGTGATTTGAATGTGTTGAATTAAGTGAATTTCAAACTGGAGCAACGTAAATGTGAAATGTTGAATCTGCCATTAAGAATGAATGGGGAAGAATTTGCCGGAATTTTGTGAATTTTGCGAAAACGGAAAATTTTTCGAACGAAAAAAATGTAAGCACCCGTGTCATGAATATTTGGAATCAGTGAAAAGTGGAATGGAGTGAATCGGTTGAAGTATGTGGAAGTAGTTAACGGACAAAAAAGTGAGCGGAATAAGTAGAATAATAATAATAACTAGAAAATGCAATTTCTGGAGAAATTGCGTGTGAAGGCGAAGACTTTGAATCACTTCTTGGGGAATGATGGCGAATGATGTTGAAATGAGTTGAATTTCTTGAGAAATGTGGAAAATAGAAGTGTAATACTAAATTTTGGGGAATTTGGTTGAATCTCAAATTTGAAAGTTTGGGATTTTTGGTAAGTGGGAGGTTGTGGAATAGGTAGGCAAAAGATGAACAGTTGAAAGTTGGAACAGGTTGAAACGGTTAAAAAATGTAGAAGTTAGAGCAAATCTTGAATCCCCATAGAGAATGAATGGGAATTAAAAGAAAAAGCAATTGCGCCAAAATTTTTTGAAATTTGGAACAAAAGGAAGAAAACGGCTTCAGGAGGTTCACTTTTGGGGTTAAAATGTTGAAATGGGTTCAATCGGACAAAAAATGCAAAAGTTAGCGCCTAATGTAGCTATTTAGGGCAGTTAATTTTGAAATAAGGTCACTTCCGGGTTGATTTGGGTCACTTCCGGTCTATTTGGGTCACTTCCGGTTTGATTAGAGGCACTTCCGGTCTAGCTGAGGTCACTTCCGGTTTATTTGGGGTCACTTCCGGTTTAAAAAGGTCACTTCCGGTTTAAAAAGGTCACTTCCGGTTTGATTTGGGGTCACTTCCGGTTTACCTAAGGTCACTTCCTGTTTACCTAAGGTCACTTCCGGTTCGATTTGGGGCACTTCCGGTTCATTCTAGGGTCATTGGGAGCACTTCAGGGTCAATCCAAGATGGCCGCCACACTGGAAGTGGGGGTCAAGGGTTGAATTGTGTAAGCATAGTGGAAGTGGGGGTGAAGGGGGTGAATATGGTAAGGATGAGGTGACCAAAGTGAATAAAGTTGGAATGGGTTGAATCGGTTGAAAAATGTAGAAATTAGAGTAGAAAAACCAAATTTTGTAGAATTTGGTTGAATTTCAAAATTGAAAATTTGGAAATTTTGGTAAGTGGGAAGGTGTGGAATAGGTAGGCAAAAGATGAACAGTTGAAAGTTGGAATGGGTTGAATCGGTTGAAAAACGTAGAAGTTAGAGTAGAAAAACGAAATTTTGGAGAATTTGGTTGAATTTCAAATTTGAAATTTTGGAATTTTTGGTAGGTGAGAAGTTGTGGAATAGGCAGGCAAAAGATGAAAAGTTGAAAATTGGAATGGGTTGAATCGGTTGAAAAATGTAGAAACTAGAGGTGAAAAACGAAATTTCGTGAAATTTTGTCGGAATTTTTAACGAGAAAACGTGAAATTTTTGAATTTGGGAATTTTGGGAATGTCGAGAATCATTCCGAATGTGGTTTGAATGTGCTGAATGAGGTGAATGTAAAAGGGGAATGACGTAAATGTGAAATGTCGAATCTGCCATTGAGAATGAATGGGGAAAAATTTGTCGTAAATTCGCGAATTTTGCGAAATCGGAAAATTTTCGGAACGAGAAAAATGGAAGCGCTCATCTCGTGAATATTTGGAATACGTCAAAAGTGGAACGGAGTGAATCGGATGAATTATGTGGAAGAAGAAGCGGGACAAAAAAGTGGCGGGAATAAAATAGAATAATAATAATAACTAGAAAATGCAATTTCTGGAGAAATTGCGTGTGAAGGCGAAGACTTTGAATCACTTCTTGGGGAATGCTGGCGAATTATGCTGAAACGAGTTGAATTACTTGAGAAATGTAGAAAATAGAGGTGAAAAACGGAATTTTGGAGAATTTGGTGGAATTTCAGAATTTTGGAGAATTTGGTTGCGTTTAAAATCTTAAAATGTGGAATTTATGGCAAGTGGAAATTTGGGGAATAGGTAGGAAAAAGATGAAGAGTTGAAAGTTGGAATGAGTTGAATCGGTTGAACAATGTGAAAATTAGAGTAGAAAAACACATTTTTGGAGAATTTGGTTGAATTTCAAATTTCAAAATTTGGAATTTTTTGTAAGGGGAAGTTGTGGAATAGGTAAGCAAAAGATGAAGAGTTGAAAGTTGGAATGGGTTGAATCTGTAGAGAAATGTAGAAATGAGAGTAGAAAAACGAAATTTTGGAGAATTTGGTTGAATTTGAAATTTGGGATTTTTGGTAAGTGGGAAGTTGTGTAATACGTAGGCAAAAGATGAAGAGTTGAAAGTTGGAATGGGTTGAATCGGTTGAAAAATGTACAAATTAGAGTCGAAAAACGAAATTTTGCAGAATTTGGTTGAATTTCAAATTTGGAATTTTTGGTAAGTGGGAAGTTGTGAAATAGGTAAGCAAAAGATGAAAAGTTGAAAGTTGGAATGGATTGAATCGGTTGCACAATGTAAAGATTAGAGTAGAAAAACAAAATGTTTGAGAATTTGGTTGAATTTCAAATTTTTAATTTTTAATTTTTGGTAAGTGGGAAGTTGTGGAATAGGTAGGCAAAAGATGAAGAGTTGAAAGTTGGAATGGGTTGAATCGGTTGAACAATGTAGAAATTACAGTAGAAAAACGAAATTTTGGAGATTTTGGTTGAATTTCAAATTTGGAATTTTTGGTAAGTCGGAAGTTGTGGAATAGGTAGGCAAAAGATGAAGAGTTGAAAGTTGGAATGGGTTGAATCGGTTGAACAATGTAGAAATTAGAGTAGAAAAACAAAATGTTGGAGAATTTCAAATATAAAATTTTTGGTAAGTGGGAAGTTGTGGAATAGGTAGGCAAAAGATGAAGAGTTGAAAGTTGGAATGGGTTGAATCGGTTGAACAATGTAGAAATTAGATTAGAAAAACGAAATTTTGGAGAATTTGGTTGAATTTCAAATTTGGAATTTTTGGTAAACGGGAAGTTGTGGAATAGGTAGGCAAAAGATGAAGAGTTGAAAGTTGGAATGGGTTGAATCGGTTGAACAATGTAGAAATTAGATTAGAAAAACGAAATTTTGGAGAACTTGGTTGAATTTCAAATTTGGAATTTTTGGTAAACGTGAAGTTGTGGAATAGGTAGGCAAAACATGAACAGTTGAAAGTTGGAATGAGTTGAATCGGTTAAAAAATGTAGAAATTAGAGAAGAAAAACAAAATGTTGGAGAATTTGGTTGAATTTCAAATATGGAATTTTTGGTAAGTGGGAAGTTGTGGAATAGGTAGGCAAAACATGAACAGTTGAAAGTTGGAATGAGTTGAATCGGTTAAAAAATGTAGAAATTAGAGTAGAAAAACAAAATTTTTGAGAATTTGGTTGAATTCCAAATTTGAAAATTTGGAATTTTTCCTAAGTTGGAAGTTGTGGAATAGTTAGAAAAAGATGAACAGTTGAAAGTTGGAATGGGTTGAATCGGTTGAAAAACGTAAAAGTTAGAGTGGAAAAACGAAATTTTTTTGAGAATTTGGTTGAATTTCAAATTTGGAATTTTTGGTAAGTGGGAAGTTGTGGAATAGGTAGGCAAAAGATGAACAGTTGAAAGTTGGAATGAGTTGAATCGGTTGAACAATGTAGAAAAAAGTGGAATGATGTAAATGTGAAATGTCGAATCTGCCATTAAGAATGAATGGGGAAAAATTTGTCGTAAGTTCGCGAATTTTGCGAAATCGGAAAATTTTCGGAACGAGAAAAATGGAAGCGCTCATCTCGTGAATATTTGGAACACGTCAAAAGTGGAACGGAGTGAATCGGATGAACTATGTGGAAGAAGAAGCGGGACAAAAAAGTGTGGAGAATAAAATATAATAATAACTAGAAAATGCAATTTCTGGAGAAATTGCGTGTGAAGGCGAAGACTTTGAATCACTTCTTTGGGAATGATGCCGAATGATGTTGAAATGAGTTGAATTTCTTGAGAAATGTGGAAAATAGAAGTGTAATACTAAATTTTGGAGAATTTGGTTGAATTTCAAATTTGAAGTTTGGAATTTTTGGTAAGTGGGAGGTTGTGGAATAGGTAGGCAAAAGATGAACAGTCAAATGTTGGAACGGGTTGAATTGGTTAAAAAATGTAGAAGTTAGAGCAAATATTGAATCCCCATAGAGAATGAATGGGAATTAAAAGAAAAAATAATTGCGCCAAAATATTGTAAAATTTGGAACAAAACGAAAAAAAACAGCTTCAGGAGGTTCACCTTTGGGGTTAAAATGTTGAAACGGGTTCAATCGGACAAAAAATGCAAAAGTTAGCGACTAATGTAGCTATTTAGGGCAGTTAATGTTGAAATAAGGTCACTTCCGGTTTGATTTGGGTCACTTCCGGTTTGATTAGAGGCACTTCCGGTCCAGCTGAGGTCACTTCCGGTTTATTTGGGGTCACTTCCGGTTTTAAAAGGTCACTTCCGGTTTAAAAAGGTCACTTCCGGTTTGATTTGGGGTCACTTCCGGTTTACCTAAGGTCACTTCCTGTTTACCTAAGGTCACTTGCGGCTTGATATGGGGCACTTCCGGTACATTCTGGGTTCATTGGGGGCACTTCAGGGTCAATCCAAGATGGCCGCCACACTGGAAGTGTGGGTGAAGGAGGTGAATATGGTAAGCATAAGGTAAACAAAGTGAATAAAGTTGGAATGGGTTGAATCGGTTGAAAAATGTGGAAAAAAGAGCAGAAAAACGAAATTGTAGAGAATTTTGGTAAGTGGAAAGTTGTGGAATAGGCAGGCAAAGGATGAAGAGTTGAATGTTGGAACGGGTTGAATCGGTTAAAAAATGTAGAAGTGAGAGCAAATGTTGAATCCCCATAGAGAATGAATGGGAATCAAAAGAAAAAGCAATTGCGCCAAAATATTTTGAAATTTGGAACAAAACGTAAAAAAAAAGCTTCAGGAGGTTCACTTTTGGGGTTAAAATGTTGAAACGGGTTCAATCGGACAAAAAATGCAAAAGTTAGCGCCTAATGTAGCTATTTAGGGCAGTTAATTTTGAAATAAGTTCACTTCCGGGTTGATTTGGGTCACTTCCGGTCTATTTGGGTCACTTCCGGTTTGATTAGAGGCACTTCCGGTCTAGCTGAGGTCACTTCCGGTTTATTTGGGGTCACTTCCGGTTTAAAAAGGTCACTTCCGGTTTAAAAAGGTCACTTCCGGTTTGATTTGGGGTCACTTCCGGTTTACCTAAGGTCACTTCCTGTTTACCTAAGGTCACTTCCGGTTCGATTTGGGGCACTTCCGGTTCATTCTAGGGTCATTGGGAGCACTTCAGGGTCAATCCAAGATGGCCGCCACACTGGAAGTGGGGGTCAAGGGTTGAATTGTGTAAGCATAGTGGAAGTGGGGGTGAAGGGGGTGAATATGGTAAGGATGAGGTGACCAAAGTGAATAAAGTTGGAATGGGTTGAATCGGTTGAAAAATGTAGAAATTAGAGTAGAAAAACCAAATTTTGTAGAATTTGGTTGAATTTCAAAATTGAAAATTTGGAAATTTTGGTAAGTGGGAAGGTGTGGAATAGGTAGGCAAAAGATGAACAGTTGAAAGTTGGAATGGGTTGAATCGGTTGAAAAACGTAGAAGTTAGAGTAGAAAAACGAAATTTTGGAGAATTTGGTTGAATTTCAAATTTGAAATTTTGGAATTTTTGGTAGGTGAGAAGTTGTGGAATAGGCAGGCAAAAGATGAACAGTTGAAAATTGGAATGGGTTGAATCGGTTGAAAAATGTAGAAACTAGAGGTGAAAAACGAAATTTCGTGAAATTTTGTCGGAATTTTTAACGTGAAAACGTGAAATTTTTGAATTTGGGAATTTTGGGAATGTCGAGAATCATTCCGAATGTGGTTTGAATGTGCTGAATGAGGTGAATTTAAAAGGGGAATGACGTAAATGTGAAATGTAGAATCTGCCATTGAGAATGAATGGGGAAAAATTTGTCGTAAATTCGCGAATTTTGCGAAATCGGAAAATTTTCGGAACGAGAAAAATGGAAGCGCTCATCTCGTGAATATTTGGAATACGTCAAAAGTGGAACGGAGTGAATCGGATGAATTATGTGGAAGAAGAAGCGGGACAAAAAAGTGTGGAGAATAAAATATAATAATAATAATAATAATAATAATAATAGAGAATGGTGTAGAATAACATATGTGTGAAGGCCATCGCCTTCACACAACTAGAAAATGCAATTTCTGGAGAAATTGCGTGTGAAGGCGAAGACTTTGAATCACTTCTTGGGGAATGATGTTGAAATGAGTTGAATTTCTTGAGAAAATAGAAGTGTAATACTAAATTTTGGAGAATTTGGTTGAATTTCAAATTTGAAAGTTTGGAATTTTTGGTAAGTGGAAAGTTGTGGAATAGGTAGAAAAATGATGAACAGTTGAAAGTTGGAATGGGTAGAATCGGTTGAAAAATGTAGAAATTAGAGTAGAAAGACGAAATTTAGAAAAATTTGGTTGAATTTCAAATTTGGAATTTTTGGCAAATGGGAAGTTGTGGAATAGGTTGGCAAAAGATGAACAGTTGAAAGTTGGAATGAGTTGAATAAGTTGAAAAATGTAGAAATTAGAGTAGAAAAACGAAAATTTGGAGAATTTGGTTGAATTTCAAATTTGGAATTTTTGATCAGTGGGAAGTTGTGGAATAGGTAGGCAAAAGATGAACAGTTGAAAGTTGGAATGGGTAGAATTGGTTGAAAAATGTAGAAATTAGAGTAGAAAAACGAAATTTTGAAAAATTTGGTTGAATTTCAAATTTGGAATTTTTGGTAAACGGGAAGTTGTGGAATAGGTAGGCAAAAGATGAACAGTTGAAAGTTGGAATGGGTTGAATCGGTTGAACAATGTAGAAATTAGAGTAGAAAAATGAAATTTTGGGTAATTTGGTTGAATTTCAAATTTGGAATTTTTGGTAGGTGGGACGTTGTGCAATAGGTAGGCAAAAGATGAACAGTTGAAAGTTGGAATGGGTAGAATCGGTTGAGAAATGTAGAAATTAGAGTAGAAAAACGAAATTTAGAAAAATTTGGTTGAATTTCAAATTTGGAATTTTTGGCAAATGGGAAGTTGTGGAATAGGTTGGCAAAAGATGAACAGTTGAAAGTTGGAATGAGTTGAATCGGTTGAAAAATGTAGAAGTTAGAGTAGAAGAACGAAATTTTGGAGAATTTGGTTGAATTTCAAATTTAAAAATTTGGAGTTTTTGGTAGGTGAGAAGTTGTGGAATAGGCAGGCAAAAGATGAACAGTTGAAAGTTGGAATGGGTTGAATCGGTTGAAAAACGTAGAAGTTAGAGTAAAAAAACAAAATTTTGTAGAATTTGGTTGAATTTCAAATTTGAAAATTTTGAATATTTGGTATGTGAGAAGTTGTGGAATAGGCAGGCAAAAGATGAACAGTTGAAAGTTGGAATGGGTTGAATCGGTTGAAAAATGTAGAAATTAGAGTAGAAAAATGAAATTACGAAGAATTTGGTTGAATTTCAAATTTGAAAATTTGGAATTTTTTTGTAAGTGGGAAGTTGTGGAATAGGTAGGCAAAAGATGAACAGTTGGAAGTTGGAATGGGTTGAATCGGTCGAAAAATGTAGAAATTAGAGGTGAAAAACGAAATTTCGTGAAATTTTGTCGGAATTTCTAACGTGAAAACGTGAAATTTTTGAATTTGGGAATTTTGGGAATGTCGAGAATCATTCCGAATGTGGTTTGAATGTGCTGAATGAGGTGAATTTAAAAGGGGAATGACGTAAATGTGAAATGTCGAATCTGCCATTGAGAATGAATGGGGAAAAATTTGTCGTAAATTCGCGAATTTTACGAAATCGGAAAATTTTCGGAACGAGAAAAATGGAAGCGCTCATCTCGTGAATATTTGGAATACGTCAAAAGTGGAACGGAGTGAATCGGATGAATTATGTGGAAGAAGAAGCGGGACAAAAAAGTGGCGGGAATAAAATAGAAGAATAATAATAATAATAGAGAATGGTGTAGAATAACATATGTGTGAAGGCCATCGCCTTCACACAACTAGAAAATGCAATTTCTGGAGAAATTGCGTGTGAAGGCGAAGACTTTGAATCACTTCTTTGGGAATGATGCCGAATGATGTTGAAACGAGTTGAATTTCTTGAGAAATGTGGAAAATAGAAGTGTAATACTAAATTTTGGAGAATTTGGTTGAATTTCAAATTTGAAGTTTGGAATTTTTGGTAAGTGGGAGGTTGGGGAATAGGTAGGGAAAAGATGAACAGTTGAATGTTGGAATGGGTTGAATCGGTTGAAAAATGTAAAAAGTAGAGTCGAAAAAAGAAAATTTGCAGAATTTGGTTGAATTTCAAATTTGGAATTTTTGGTAAGTGGGAAGTTGTGAAATAGGTAAGCAAAAGATGAAAAGTTGAAAGTTGGAATGGATTGAATCGGTTGCACAATGTAAAGATTAGAGTAGAAAAACAAAATGTTTGAGAATTTGGTTGAATTTCAAATTTTTAATTTTTAAATTTTGGTAAGTGTGAAGTTGTGGAATAGGTAGGCAAAAGATGAAGAGTTGAAAGTTGGAATGGGTTGAATCGGTTGAACAATGTAGAAATTACAGTAGAAAAACGAAATTTTGGAGATTTTGGTTGAATTTCAAATTTGGAATTTTTGGTAAGTGGGAAGTTGTGGAATAGGTAGGCAAAAGATGAAGAGTTGAAAGTTGGAATGGGTTGAATTGGTTGAACAATGTAGAAATTAGAGTAGAAAAACAAAATGTTGGAGAATTTGGTTGAATTTCAAATATGGAATTTTTGGTAAGTGGGAAGTTATGGAATAGGTAGGCAAAAGATGAAGAGTTGAAAGTTGGAATGGGTTGAATCGGTTGAACAATGTAGAAATAAGATTAGAAAAATGAAATTTTGGAGAATTTGGTTGAATTTCAAATTTGGAATTTTTGGTAAACGGGAAGTTGTGGAATAGGTAGGCAAAACATGAACAGTTGAAAGTTGGAATGAGTTGAATCGGTTAAAAATGTAGAAATTAGAGTAGAAAAACAAATTTTTTTGAGAATTTGGTTGAATTCCAAATTTGGAATTTTTGGTAAGTCGGAAGTTGTGGAATAGGTAGGCAAAAGATGAAGAGTTGAAAGTTGGAATGGGTTGAATCGGTTGAACAATGTAGAAATTAGAGTAGAAAAACAAAATGTTGGAGAATTTGGTTGAATTTCAAATATGGAATTTTTGGTAAGTGGGAAGTTGTGGAATAGGTAGGCAAAAGATGAAGAGTTGAAAGTTGGAATGGGTTGAATCGGTTGAACAATGTAGAAATTAGAGTAGAAAAACACAATTTTTGAGAATTTGGTTGAATTCCAAATTTGGAATTTTTGGTAAGTGGGAAGTTGTGAAATAGGTAAGGAAAAGATGAAAAGTTGAAAGTTGGAATGGATTGAATCGGTTTCACAATGTAAAGATTAGAGAAGAAAAACAAAATGTTTGAGAATTTGGTTGAATTTCAAATTTGGAATTTTTTGTAAGTCGGAAGTTGTGGAATAGGTAGGCAAAAGATGAAGAGTTGAAAGTTGGAATGGGTTGAATCGGTTGAACAATGTAGAAATTAGAGTAGAAAAACAAAATGTTGGAGAATTTGGTTGAATTTCAAATATGAAATTTTTGGTAAGTGGGAAGTTGTGGAATAGATAAGCAAAAGATGAACAGTTGAAAGTTGGAATGAGTTGAATCGGTTGAACAATGTAGAAATTAGAGTAGAAAAACGAAATTTAGAAAGATTTGGTTGAATTTCAAATTTGGAATTTTTGGTAAACGGGAAGTTGTGGAATAGGTAGGAAAAAGATGAACAGTTGAAAGTTGGAATGAGTTGAATCGGTTGAACAATGTAGAAAAAAGTGGAATGATGTAAATGTGAAATGTCGAATCTGCCATTAAGAATGAATGGGGAAAAATTTGTCGTAAGTTCGCGAATTTTGCGAAATCGGAAAATTTTCGGAACGAGAAAAATGGAAGCGCTCATCTCGTGAATATTTGGAACACGTCAAAAGTGGAACGGAGTGAATCGGATGAACTATGTGGAAGAAGAAGCGGGACAAAAAAGTGTGGAGAATAAAATAGAATAATAATAATAATAATAATAATAATAGAGAATGGTGTAGAATAACATATGTGTGAAGGCCATCGCCTTCACACAATAATAATAATAATAGAGAATGGTGTAGAATAACATATGTGTGAAGGCCATCGCCTTCACACAACTAGAAAATGCAATTTCTGGAGAAATTGCGTGTGAAGGCGAAGACTTTGAATCACTTCTTTGGGAATGATGCCGAATGATGTTGAAATGAGTTGAATTTCTTGAGAAATGTGGAAAATAGAAGTGTAATACTAAATTTTGGAGAATTTGGTTGAATTTCAAATTTGAAGTTTGGAATTTTTGGTAAGTGGGAGGTTGTGGAATAGGCAGGCAAAGGATGAACAGTTGAATGTTGGAACGGGTTGAATCGGTTAAAAAATGTAGAAGTGAGAGCAAATGTTGAATCCCCATAGAGAATGAATGGGAATCAAAAGAAAAAGCAATTGCGCCAAAATATTTTGAAATTTGGAACAAAACGTAAAAAAAAAGCTTCAGGAGGTTCACTTTTGGGGTTAAAATGTTGAAACGGGTTCAATCGGACAAAAAATGCAAAAGTTAGCGCCTAATGTAGCTATTTAGGGCAGTTAATTTTGAAATAAGTTCACTTCCGGGTTGATTTGGGTCACGTCCGGTCTATTTGGGTCACTTCCGGTTTGATTAGAGGCACTTCCGGTCTAGCTGAGGTCACTTCCGGTTTATTTGGGGTCACTTCCGGTTTAAAAAGGTCACTTCCGGTTTAAAAAGGTCACTTCCGGTTTGATTTGGGGTCACTTCCGGTTTACCTAAGGTCACTTCCTGTTTACCTAAGGTCACTTCCGGTTCGATTTGGGGCACTTCCGGTTCATTCTAGGGTCATTGGGAGCACTTCAGGGTCAATCCAAGATGGCCGCCACACTGGAAGTGGGGGTCAAGGGTTGAATTTTGTAAGCATAGTGGAAGTGGGGGTGAAGGTGGTGAATATGGTAAGGATGAGGTGACCAAAGTGAATAAAGTTGGAATGGGTTGAATCGGTTGAAAAATGTAGAAATTAGAGTAGAAAAACCAAATTTTGTAGAATTTGGTTGAATTTCAAAATTGAAAATTTGGAAATTTTGGTAAGTGGGAAGGTGTGGAATAGGTAGGCAAAAGATGAACAGTTGAAAGTTGGAATGGGTTGAATCGGTTGAAAAACGTAGAAGTTAGAGTAGAAAAACGAAATTTTGGAGAATTTGGTTGAATTTCAAATTTGAAATTTTGGAATTTTTGGTAGGTGAGAAGTTGTGGAATAGGCAGGCAAAAGATGAACAGTTGAAAGTTGGAATGGGTTGAATCGGTTGAAAAATGTAGAAGTTAGAGTAGAAAAACGAAATTACGAAGAATTTGGTTGAATTTCAAATTTGAAAATTTGGAATTTTTTTGTAAGTGGGAAGTTGTGGAATAGGTAGGCAAAAGATGAACAGTTGGAAGTTGGAACGGGTTGAATCGGTCGAAAAATGTAGAAATTAGAGGTGAAAAACGAAATTTCGTGAAATTTTGTCGGAATTTTTAACGAGAAAACGTGAAATTTTTGAATTTGGGAATTTTGGGAATGTCGAGAATCATTCCGAATGTGGTTTGAATGTGCTGAATGAGGTGAATGTAAAAGGGGAATGACGTAAATGTGAAATGTCGAATCTGCCATTGAGAATGAATGGGGAAAAATTTGTCGTAAATTCGCGAATTTTGCGAAATCGGAAAATTTTCGGAACGAGAAAAATGGAAGCGCTCATCTCGTGAATATTTGGAATACGTCAAAAGTGGAACGGAGTGAATCGGATGAATTATGTGGAAGAAGAAGCGGGACAAAAAAGTGGCGGGAATAAAATAGAAGAATAATAATAATAATAATAGAGAATGGTGTAGAATAACATATGTGTGAAGGCCATCGCCTTCACACAATAACTAGAAAATGCAATTTCTGGAGAAATTGCGTGTGAAGGCGAAGACTTTGAATCACTTCTTGGGGAATGATGGCGAATGATGTTGAAATGAGTTGAATTTCTTGAGAAATGTGGAAAATAGAAGTGTAATACTAAATTTTGGAGAATTTGGTTGAATTTCAAATTTGAAGTTTGGAATTTGTGGTAAGTGGGAGGTTGTGGAATAGGTAGGCAAAAGATGAACAGTTGAATGTTGGAACGGGTTGAATCGGTTAAAAAATGTAGACGTGAGAGCAAATGTTGAATCTCCATAGAGAATGAATGGGAATTAAAAGAAAAAGCAATTGCGCCAAAATATTTTGAAATTTGGAACAAAACGAAAATAAATAGCTTCAGGAGGTTCACTTTTGGAGTTAAAATGTTGAAATGGGTTCAATTGGACAAAAAATGCAAAAGTTAGCGACTAATGTAGCTATTTAGGGCAGTTAATGTTGAAATAAGGTCACTTCCGGGGTGATTTGGGTCACTTCCGGTCTATTTGGGTCACTTCCGGTTTGATTAGAGGCACTTCCGGTCTAGCTGAGGTCACTTCCGGTTTATTTGGGGTCACTTCCGGTTTAAGAAGGTCACTTCCGGTTTAAAAAGGTCACTTCCGGTTTGATTTGGGGTCACTTCCGGTTTACTTGAGGTCACTTCCGGTTCATTTGGGGTCACTTCCGGTTTGATTTGGGTCACTTCCGGTCTATTTGGGTCACTTCCGGTTTGATTAGAGGCACTTCCGGTCTAGCTGAGGTCACTTCCGGTTTATTTGGGGTCACTTCCGGTTTAAAAAGGTCACTTCCGGTTTAAAAAGGTCACTTCCGGTTTGATTTGGGGTCACTTCCGGTTTACCTGGGGTCACTTCCGGTTCATTTGGGGTCACTTCCGGTTTGATTTGGGTCACTTCCGGTCTATTTGAGTCACTTCCGGTTTGAATAGAGGCACTTCCGGTCTAGCTGAGGTCACTTCCGGTTTATTTGGGGTCACTTCCGGTTTAAAAAGGTCACTTCCGGTTTAAACAGGTCACTTCCGGTTTACTTGAGGTCACTTCCGGTTCATTTGGGGTCACTTCCGGTTTGATTTGGGTCACTTCCGGTCTATTTGGGTCACTTCCGGTTTGATTAGAGGCACTTCCGGTCTAGCTGAGGTCACTTCCGGTTTATTTGGGGTCACTTCCGGTTTAAAAAGGTCACTTCCGGTTTAAAAAGGTCACTTCCGGTTTGATTTGGGGTCACTTCCGGTTTACCTGAGGTCACTTCCTGTTTACCTAAGGTCACTTCCGGTTTGATTTGGGCCACTTCCGGTTCATTCTAGGGTCATTGGGAGCACTTCAGGGTCAATCCAAGATGGCCGCCACACTGGAAGTGGGGGTCAAGGGTTGAATTTTGTAAGCATAGTGGAAGTGGGGGTGAAGGGGGTGAATATGGTAAGGATGAGGTGACCAAAGTGAATAAAGTTGGAATGGGTTGAATCGGTTGAAAAATGTAGAAATTAGAGTAGAAAAACCAAATTTTGTAGAATTTGGTTGAATTTCAAAATTGAAAATTTGGAAATTTTGGTAAGTGGGAAGGTGTGGAATAGGTAGGCAAAAGATGAACAGTTGAAAGTTGGAATGGGTTGAATCGGTTGAAAAACGTAGAAGTTAGAGTAGAAAAACGAAATTTTGGAGAATTCGGTTGAATTTCAAATTTGAAATTTTGGAATTTTTGATAGGTGAGAAGTTGTGGAATAGGCAGGCAAAAGATGAACAGTTGAAAGTTGGAATGGGTTGAATCGGTTGAAAAATGTAGAAATTAGAGTAGAAAAACGAAATTACGAAGAATTTGGTTGAATTTCAAATTTGAAAATTTGGAATTTTTTTGTAAGTGGGAAGTTGTGGAATAGGTAGGCAAAAGATGAACAGTTGGAAGTTGGAACGGGTTGAATCGGTCGAAAAATGTAGAAATTAGAGGTGAAAAACGAAATTTCGTGAAATTTTGTCGGAATTTTTAACGTGAAAACGTGAAATTTTTGAATTTGGGAATTTTGGGAATGTCGAGAATCATTCCGAATGTGGTTTGAATGTGCTGAATGAGGTGAATTTAAAAGGGGAATGACGTAAATGTGAAATGTCGAATCTGCCATTGAGAATGAATGGGGAAAAATTTGTCGTAAATTCGCGAATTTTGCGAAATCGGAAAATTTTCGGAACGAGAAAAATGGAAGCGCTCATCTCGTGAATATTTGGAATACATCAAAAGTGGAACGGAGTGAATCGGATGAACTATGTGGAAGAAGAAGCGGGACAAAAAAGTGTGGAGAATAAAATAGAAGAATAATAATAATAACTAGAAAATGCAATTTCTGGAGAAATTGCGTGTGAAGGCGAAGACTTTGAATCACTTCTTGGGGAATGATGGCGAATGATGTTGAAATGAGTTGAATTTCTTGAGAAATGTGGAAAATAGAAGTGTAATGCTAAATTTTGGAGAATTTGGTTGAATTTCAAATTTGAAGTTTGGAATTTGTGGTAAGTGGGAGGTTGTGGAATAGGTAGGCAAAAGATGAACAGTTGAATGTTGGAACGGGTTGAATCGGTTAAAAAATGTAGACGTGAGAGCAAATGTTGAATCTCCATAGAGAATGAATGGGAATTAAAAGAAAAAGCAATTGCGCCAAAATATTTTGAAATTTGGAACAAATTGAAAATAAATAGCTTCAGGAGGTTCACTTTTGGAGTTAAAATGTTGAAACGGGTTCAATCGGACAAAAAATGCAAAAGTTAGCGACTAATGTAGCTATTTAGGGCAGTTAATGTTGAAATAAGGTCACTTCCGGGGTGATTTGGGTCACTTCCGGTCTATTTGGGTCACTTCCGGTCTGATTAGAGGCACTTCCGGTCTAGCTGAGGTCACTTCCGGTTTATTTGGGGTCACTTCCGGTTTAAGAAGGTCACTTCCGGTTTGATTTGGGGTCACTTCCGGTTTACCTGGGGTCACTTCCGGTTCATTTGGGGTCACTTCCGGTTTGATTTGGGTCACTTCCGGTCTATTTGAGTCACTTCCGGTTTGATTAGAGGCACTTCCGGTCTAGCTGAGGTCACTTCCGGTTTATTTGGGGTCACTTCCGGTTTAAAAAGGTCACTTCCGGTTTAAAAAGGTCACTTCCGGTTTGATTTGGGGTCACTTCCGGTTTACCTAAGGTCACTTCCTGTTTACCTAAGGTCACTTCCGGTTCGATTTGGGGCACTTCCGGTTCATTCTAGGGTCATTGGGAGCACTTCAGGGTCAATCCAAGATGGCCGCCACACTGGAAGTGGTGGTCAAGGGTTGAATTGTGTAAGCATAGTGGAAGTGGGGGTGAAGGGGGTGAATATGGTAAGGATGAGGTGACCAAAGTGAATAAAGTTGGAATGGGTTGAATCGGTTGAAAAATGTAGAAATTAGAGTAGAAAAACCAAATTTTGTAGAATTTGGTTGAATTTCAAAATTGAAAATTTGAAATTTTGGTAAGTGGGAAGGTGTGGAATAGGTAGGCAAAAGATGAACAGTTGAAAGTTGGAATGGGTTGAATCGGTTGAAAAACGTAGAAGTTAGAGTAGAAAAACGAAATTTTGGAGAATTTGGTTGAATTTCAAATTTGAAATTTTGGAATTTTTGGTAGGTGAGAAGTTGTGGAATAGGCAGGCAAAAGATGAACAGTTGAAAATTGGAATGGGTTGAATCGGTTGAAAAATGTAGAAACTAGAGGTGAAAAACGAAATTTCGTGAAATTTTGTCGGAATTTTTAACGTGAAAACGTGAAATTTTTGAATTTGGGAATTTTGGGAATGTCGAGAATCATTCCGAATGTGGTTTGAATGTGCTGAATGGGGTGAATTTAAAAGGGGAATGACGTAAATGTGAAATGTAGAATCTGCCATTGAGAATGAATGGGGAAAAAGTTGTCGTAAATTCGCGAATTTTGCGAAATCGGAAAATTTTCGGAACGAGAAAAATGGAAGCGCTCATCTCGTGAATATTTGGAATACGTCAAAAGTGGAACGGAGTGAATCGGATGAATTATGTGGAAGAAGAAGCGGGACAAAAAAGTGTGGAGAATAAAATATAATAATAATAATAATAACTAGAAAATGCAATTTCTGGAGAAATTGCGTGTGAAGGCGAAGACTTTGAATCACTTCTTGGGGAATGCTGGCGAATTATGCTGAAACGAGTTGAATTACTTGAGAAATGTAGAAAATAGAGGTGAAAAACGGAATTTTGGAGAATTTGGTGGAATTTCAGAATTTTGGAGAATTTGGTTGAGTTTAAAATCTTAAAATGTGGAATTTATGGCAAGTGGAAATTTGGGGAATAGGTAGGAAAAAGATGAAGAGTTGAAAGTTGGAATGGGTTGAATCGGTTGAACAATGTGAAAATTAGAGTAGAAAAACACATTTTTGGAGAATTTGGTTGAATTTCAAATTTCAAATTTAGAATTTTTTGTAAGGGGAAGTTGTGGAATAGGTAAGCAAAAGATGAAGAGTTGAAAGTTAGAATGGGTTGAATCGGTAGAGAAATGTAGAAATGAGAGTAGAAAAACGAAATTTTGGAGAATTTGGTTGAATTTCAAATTTGGGATTTTTGGTAAGTGGGAAGTTGTGTAATACGTAGGCAAAAGATGAAGAGTTGAAAGTTGGAATGGGTTGAATCGGTTGAAAAATGTACAAATTAGAGTCGAAAAACGAAATTTTGCAGAATTTGGTTGAATTTCAAATTTGGAATTTTTGGTAAGTGGGAAGTTGTGAAATAGGTAAGCAAAAGATGAAAAGTTGAAAGTTGGAATGGATTGAATCGGTTGCACAATGTAAAGATTAGAGTAGAAAAACAAAATGTTTGAGAATTTGGTTGAATTTCAAATTTTTAATTTTTAATTTTTGGTAAGTGGGAAGTTGTGGAATAGGTAGGCAAAAGATGAAGAGTTGAAAGTTGGAATGGGTTGAATCGGTTGAACAATGTAGAAATTACAGTAGAAAAACGAAATTTTGGAGATTTTGGTTGAATTTCAAATTTGGAATTTTTGGTAAGTCGGAAGTTGTGGAATAGGTAGGCAAAAGATGAAGAGTTGAAAGTTGGAATGGGTTGAATCGGTTGAACAATGTAGAAATTAGAGTAGAAAAACAAAATGTTGGAGAATTTGGTTGAATTTCAAATATGGAATTTTTGGTAAGTGGGAAGTTGTGGAATAGGTAGGCAAAAGATGAAGAGTTGAAAGTTGGAATGGGTTGAATCGGTTGAACAATGTAGAAATTAGATTAGAAAAACGAAATTTTGGAGAATTTGGTTGAATTTCAAATTTGGAATTTTTGGTAAACGGGAAGTTGTGGAATAGATAGGCAAAACATGAACAGTTGAAAGTTGGAATGAGTTGAATCGGTTAAAAAATGTAGAAATTAGAGTAGAAAAACAAAATTTTTGAGAATTTGGTTGAATTCCAAATTTGGAATTTTTGGTAAGCGGGAAGTTGTGAAATAGGTAAGCAAAAGATGAAAAGTTGAAAGTTGGAATGGATTGAATCGGTTTCACAATGTAAAGATTAGAGAAGAAAAACAAAATGTTTGAGAATTTGGTTGAATTTCAAATTTTGAATTTTTGGTAAGTGGGAAGTTGTGGAATAGGTAGACAAAAGATGAAGAGTTGAAAGTTGGAACGGGTTGAATCGGTTGAACAATGTAGAAATTAGAGTAGAAAAACGAAATTTTGGAGATTTTGGTTGAATTTCAAATTTGGAATTTTTGGTAAGTCGGAAGTTGTGGAATAGGTAGGCAAAAGATGAAGAGTTGAAAGTTGGAATGGGTTGAATCGGTTGAACAATGTAGAAATTAGAGTAGAAAAACAAAATGTTGGAGAATTTGGTTGAATTTCAAATATGGAATTTTTGGTAAGTGGGAAGTTGAGGAATAGATAGGCAAAAGATGAACAGTTGAAAGTTGGAATGAGTTGAATCGGTTGAACAATGTAGAAATTAGAGTAGAAAAACGAAATTTAGAAAGATTTGGTTGAATTTCAAATTTGGAATTTTTGGTAAACGGGAAGTTGTGGAATAGGTAGGCAAAACATGAACAGTTGAAAGTTGGAATGAGTTGAATCGGTTGAAAAATGTAGAAATTAGAGTAGAAAAACAAAATTTTTGAGAATTTGGTTGAATTCCAAATTTGAAAATTTGGAATTTTTCGTAAGTTGGAAGTTGTGGAATAGTTAGAAAAAGATGAACAGTTGAAAGTTGGAATGGGTTGAATCGGTTGAAAAACGTAAAAGTTAGAGTGGAAAAACGAAATTTTGGAGAATTTGGTTGAATTTCAAATTTGGAATTTTTGGTAAGTGGGAAGTTGTGGAATAGGTAGGCAAAAGATGAACAGTTGAAAGTTGGAATGAGTTGAATCGGTTGAACAATGTAGAAAAAAGTGGAATGATGTAAATGTGAAATGTCGAAACTGCCATTAAGAATGAATGGGGAAAAATTTGTCGTAAGTTCGCGAATTTTGCGAAATCGGAAAATTTTCGGAACGAGAAAAATGGAAGCGCTCATCTCGTGAATATTTGGAACACGTCAAAAGTGGAACGGAGTGAATCGGATGAACTATGTGGAAGAAGAAGCGGGACAAAAAAGTGTGGAGAATAAAATAGAAGAATAATAATAATAATAATAATAGAGAATGGTGTAGAATAACATATGTGTGAAGGCCATCGCCTTCACACAATAATAGAGAATGGTGTAGAATAACATATGTGTGAAGGCCATCGCCTTCACACAATAATAATAATAATAGAGAATGGTGTAGAATAACATATGTGTGAAGGCCATCGCCTTCACACAATAATAGAGAATGGTGTAGAATAACATATGTGTGAAGGCCATCGCCTTCACACAACTAGAAAATGCAATTTCTGGAGAAATTGCGTGTGAAGGCGAAGACTTTGAATCACTTCTTGGGGAATGATGCCGAATGAAAAGATGAACAGTTGAAAGTTGGAATGGGTTGAATCGGTCAAAAAATGTAGAAATTAGAAGTGAAAAACGGAATTTTGTGAAATTTTGTCGAAATTTTTAACGTGAAAACGTGAAATTTTTGAATTTGGGAATTTTGGGAATGTCGAGAATCATTCCGAATGTGGTTTGAATGTGCTGAATGAGGTGAATTTAAAAGGGGAATGACGTAAATGTGAAATGTCGAACCTGCCATTGACAATGAATGGGGAAAAATTTGTCGTAAATTCGCGAATTTTGCGAAATCGGAAAATTTTCGGAACGAGAAAAATGGAAGCGCTCATCTCGTGAATATTTGGAATACGTCAAAAGTGGAACGGAGTGAATCGGATGAATTATGTGGAAGAAGAAGCGGGACAAAAAAGTGGCGGGAATAAAATAGAAGAATAATAATAACTAGAAAATGCAATTTCTGGAGAAATTGCGTGTGAAGGCGAAGACTTTGAATCACTTCTTTGGGAATGATGCCGAATGATGTTGAAACGAGTTGAATTTCTTGAGAAATGTGGAAAATAGAAGTGTAATACTAAATTTTGGAGAATTTGGTTGAATTTCAAATTTGAAGTTTGGAATTTTTGGTAAGTGGGAGGTTGTGGAATAGGTAGGGAAAAGATGAACAGTTGAATATTGGAACGGGTTGAATTGGTTTAAAAAATGTAGAAGTTAGAGAAAATGTTGAATCCCCATAGAGAATGAATGGGAATGAAAAGAAAAAATAATAATTAAAATTTGGAACAAAACGAAAACAAACCAGCTTCAGGAAGTTCACTTTTGGGGTTAAAATGTTGAAACGGGTTCAATCGGACAAAAAATGCAAAAGTTAGTGACTAATGTAGCTATTTAGGGCAGTTAATGTTGAAATAAGGTCACTTCCGGGGTGATTTGGGTCACTTCCGGTCTATTTGGGTCACTTCCGGTTTGATTAGAGGCACTTCCGGTCTAGCTGAGGTCACTTCCGGTGTATTTGGGGTCACTTCCGGTTTAAAAAGGTCACTTCCGGTTTAAAAAGGTCACTTCCGGTTTGATTTGGGGTCACTTCCGGTTTACCTAAGGTCACTTCCTGTTTACCTAAGGTCACTTGCGGCTTGATATGGGGCACTTCCGGTACATTCTGGGTTCATTGGGGGCACTTCCGGGTCAATCCAAGATGGCCGCCACACTGGAAGTGTGGGTGAAGGAGGTGAATATGGTAAGCATAAGGTAAACAAAGTGAATAAAGTCGGAATGGGTTGAATCGGTTGAAAAATGTGGAAAAAAGAGTAGAAAAACGAAATTGTAGAGAATTTTTGGTAAGTGGAAAGTTGTGGAATAGGCAGGCAAAGGATGAACAGTTGAATGTTGGAACGGGTTGAATCGGTTAAAAAATGTAGAAGTGAGAGCAAATGTTGAATCCCCATAGAGAATGAATGGGAATTAAAAGAAAAAGCAATTGCGCCAAAATATTTTGAAATTTGGAACAAAACGTAAAAAAACAGCTTCAGGAGGTTAACTTTTGGGGTTAAAATGTTGAAACGGGTTCAATCGGACAAAAAATGCAAAAGTTAGCGCCTAATGTAGCTATTTATGGCAGTTAATGTTGAAATAAGTTCACTTCCGGGTTGATTTGGGTCACTTCCGGTCTATTTGGGTCACTTCCGGTCTGATTAGAGGCACTTCCGGTCCAACTGAGGTCACTTCCGGTTTATTTGGGGCCACTTCCGGTTTAAAAAGGTCACTTCCGGTTTGATTTGGGGTCACTTCCGGTTTACCTGAGGTCACTTCCTGTTTACCTAAGGTCACTTCCGGTTCGATTTGGGGCACTTCCGGTTCATTCTAGGTTCATTGGGAGCACTTCAGGGTCAATCCAAGATGGCCGCCACACTGGAAGTGGGGGTCAAGGGTTGAATTGTGTAAGCATAGTGGAAGTGGGGGTGAAGGGGGTGAATATGGTAAGGATGAGGTGACCAAAGTGAATAAAGTTGGAATGGGTTGAATCGGTTGAAAAATGTAGAAATTAGAGTAGAAAAACCAAATTTTGTAGAATTTGGTTGAATTTCAAATTTGAAAATTTGGAAATTTTGGTAAGTGGGAAGGTGTGGAATAGGTAGGCAAAAGATGAACAGTTGAAAGTTGGAATGGGTTGAATCGGTTGAAAAACGTAGAAGTTAGAGTAGAAAAACGAAATTTTGGAGAATTTGGTTGAATTTCAAATTTGAAATTTTGGAATTTTTGGTAGGTGAGAAGTTGTGGAATAGGCAGGCAAAAGATGAACAGTTGAAAATTGGAATGGGTTGAATCGGTTGAAAAATGTAGAAACTAGAGGTGAAAAACGAAATTCCGTGAAATTTTGTCGGAATTTTTAACGTGAAAACGTGAAATTTTTGAATTTGGGAATTTTGGGAATGTCGAGAATCATTCCGAATGTGGTTTGAATGTGCTGAATGAGGTGAATTTAAAAGGGGAATGACGTAAATGTGAAATGTAGAATCTGCCATTGAGAATGAATGGGGAAAAATTTGTCGTAAATTCGCGAATTTTGCGAAATCGAAAAATTTTCGGAACGAGAAAAATGGAAGCGCTCATCTCGTGAATATTTGGAATACGTCAAAAGTGGAACGGAGTGAATCGGATGAATTATGTGGAAGAAGAAGCGGGACAAAAAAGTGTGGAGAATAAAATATAATAATAATAATAATAATAGAGAATGGTGTAGAATAACATATGTGTGAAGGCCATCGCCTTCACACAATAATAATAGAGAATGGTGTAGAATAACATATGTGTGAAGGCCATCGCCTTCACACAACTAGAAAATGCAATTTCTGGAGAAATTGCGTGTGAAGGCGAAGACTTTGAATCACTTCTTTGGGAATGATGCCGAATGATGTTGAAACGAGTTGAATTTCTTGAGAAATGTGGAAAATAGAAGTGTAATACTAAATTTTGGAGAATTTGGTTGAATTTCAAATTTGAAGTTTGGAATTTTTGGTAAGTGGGAGGTTGTGGAATAGGTAGGGAAAAGATGAACAGTTGAATGTTGGAATGGGTTGAATCGGTTGAAAAATGTAAAAAGTAGAGTCGAAAAACGAAATTTTGCAGAATTTGGTTGAATTTCAAATTTGGAATTTTTGGTAAGTGGGAAGTTGTGAAATAGGTAAGCAAAAGATGAAAAGTTGGAATGGATTGAATCGGTTGCACAATGTAAAGATTAGAGTAGAAAAACAAAATGTTTGAGAATTTGGTTGAATTTCAAATTTTTAATTTTTAAATTTTGGTAAGTGTGAAGTTGTGGAATAGGTAGGCAAAAGATGAAGAGTTGAAAGTTGGAATGGGTTGAATCGGTTGAACAATGTAGAAATTACAGTAGAAAAACGAAATTTTGGAGATTTTGGTTGAATTTCAAATTTGGAATTTTTGGTAAGTCGGAAGTTGTGGAATAGGTAGGCAAAAGATGAAGAGTTGAAAGTTGGAATGGGTTGAATCGGTTGAACAATGTAGAAATTAGAGTAGAAAAACAAAATGTTGGAGAATTTGGTTGAATTTCAAATATGGAATTTTTGGTAAGTGGGAAGTTGTGGAATAGGTAGGCAAAAGATGAAGAGTTGAAAGTTGGAATGGGTTGAATCGGTTGAACAATGTAGAAATTAGAGTAGAAAAACACAATTTTTGAGAATTTGGTTGAATTCCAAATTTGGAATTTTTGGTAAGTGGGAAGTTGTGAAATAGGTAAGCAAAAGATGAAAAGTTGAAAGTTGGAATGGATTGAATCGGTTTCACAATGTAAAGATTAGAGAAGAAAAACAAAATGTTTGAGAATTTGGTTGAATTTCAAATTTTGAATTTTTGGTAAGTGGGAAGTTGTGGAATAGGTAGGCAAAAGATGAAGAGTTGAAAGTTGGAACGGATTGAATCGGTTGAACAATGTAGAAATTAGAGTAGAAAAACGAAATTTTGGAGATTTTGGTTGAATTTCAAATTTGGAATTTTTTGTAAGTCGGAAGTTGTGGAATAGGTAGGCAAAAGATGAAGAGTTGAAAGTTGGAATGGGTTGAATCGGTTGAACAATGTAGAAATTAGAGTAGAAAAACAAAATGTTGGAGAATTTGGTTGAATTTCAAATATGGAATTTTTGGTAAGTGGGAAGTTGTGGAATAGGTAGGCAAAAGATGAAGAGTTGAAAGTTGGAATGGGTTGAATCGGTTGAACAATGTAGAAATTAGATTAGAAAAACGAAATTTTGGAGAATTTGGTTGAATTTCAAATTTGGAATTTTTGGTAAACGGGAAGTTGTGGAATAGGTAGGCAAAACATGAACAGTTGAAAGTTGGAATGAGTTGAATCGGTTAAAAAATGTAGAAATTAGAGTAGAAAAACAAAATGTTGGAGAATTTGGTTGAATTTCAAATATGGAATTTTTGGTAAGTGGGAAGTTGTGGAATAGGTAGGCAAAACATGAACAGTTGAAAGTTGGAATGAGTTGAATCGGTTGAAAAATGTAGAAATTAGATTAGAAAAACAAAATTTTTGAGAATTTGGTTGAATTCCAAATTTGAAAATTTGGAATTTTTCATAAGTTGGAAGTTGTGGAATAGTTAGAAAAAGATGAACAGTTGAAAGTTGGAATGGGTTGAATCGGTTGAAAAACGTAAAAGTTAGAGTGGAAAAACGAAATTTTGGAGAATTTGGTTGAATTTCAAATTTGGAATTTTTGGTAAGTGGGAAGTTGTGGAATAGGTAGGCAAAAGATGAACAGTTGAAAGTTGGAATGAGTTGAATCGGTTGAACAATGTAGAAAAAAAGTGGAATGATGTAAATGTGAAATGTCGAATCTGCCATTAAGAATGAATGGGGAAAAATTTGTCGTAAGTTCGCGAATTTTGCGAAATCGGAAAATTTTCGGAACGAGAAAAATGGAAGCGCTCATCTCGTGAATATTTGGAACGCGTCAAAAGTGGAACGGAGTGAATCGGATGAACTATGTGGAAGAAGAAGCGGGACAAAAAAGTGTGGAGAATAAAATAGAAGAATAATAATAACTGGAGAAATTGCGTGTGAAGGCGAAGACTTTGAATCACTTCTTGGGGAATGCTGGCGAATTATGCTGAAACGAGTTGAATTACTTGAGAAATGTAGAAAATAGAGGTGAAAAACGGAATTTTGGAGAATTTGGTGGAATTTCAGAATTTTGGAGAATTTGGTTGAGTTTAAAATCTTAAAATGTGGAATTTATGGCAAGTGGAAATTTGGGGAATAGGTAGGAAAAAGATGAAGAGTTGAAAGTTGGAATGAGTTGAATCGGTTGAACAATGTGAAAATTAGAGTAGAAAAACACATTTTTGGAGAATTTGGTTGAATTTCAAATTTCAAAATTTGGAATTTTTTGTAAGGGGAAGTTGTGGAATAGGTAAGCAAAAGATGAAGAGTTGAAAGTTGGAATGGGTTGAATCGGTAGAGAAATGTAGAAATGAGAGTAGAAAAACGAAATTTTGGAGAATTTGGTTGAATTTCAAATTTGGGATTTTTGGTAAGTGGGAAGTTGTGTAATACGTAGGCAAAAGATGAAGAGTTGAAAGTTGGAATGGGTTGGATTGGTTGAAAAATGTACAAATTAGAGTCGAAAAACGAAATTTTGCAGAATTTGGTTGAATTTCAAATTTGGAATTTTTGGAAAGTGGGAAGTTGTGAAATAGGTAAGCAAAAGATAAAAAGTTGAAAGTTGGAATGGATTGAATCGGTTGCACAATGTAAAGATTAGAGTAGAAAAACAAAATGTTTGAGAATTTGGTTGAATTTCAAATTTTTAATTTTTAATTTTTGGTAAGTGGGAAGTTGTGGAATAGGTAGGCAAAAGATGAAGAGTTGAAAGTTGGAATGGGTTGAATCGGTTGAACAATGTAGAAATTACAGTAGAAAAACGAAATTTTGGAGATTTTGGTTGAATTTCAAATTTGGAATTTTTGGTAAGTCGGAAGTTGTGGAATAGGTAGGCAAAAGATGAAGAGTTGAAAGTTGGAATGGGTTGAATCGGTTGAACAATGTAGAAATTAGAGTAGAAAAACAAAATGTTGGAGAATTTGGTTGAATTTCAAATATGGAATTTTTGGTAAGTGGGAAGTTGTGGAATAGGTAGGCAAAAGATGAAGAGTTGAAAGTTGGAATGGGTTGAATCGGTTGAACAATGTAGAAATTAGATTAGAAAAACGAAATTTTGGAGAATTTGGTTGAATTTCAAATTTGGAATTTTTGGTAAACGGGAAGTTGTGGAATAGGTAGGCAAAACATGAACAGTTGAAAGTTGGAATGAGTTGAATCGGTTAAAAAATGTAGAAATTAGAGTAGAAAAACAAAATTTTTGAGAATTTGGTTGAATTCCAAATTTGGAATTTTTGGTAAGTCGGAAGTTGTGGAATAGGTAGGCAAAAGATGAAGAGTTGAAAGTTGGAATGGGTTGAATCGGTTGAACAATGTAGAATTTAGAGTAGAAAAACCAAATGTTGGAGAATTTGGTTGAATTTCAAATATGGAATTTTTGGTAAGTGGGAAGTTGTGGAATAGGTAGGCAAAAGATGAAGAGTTGAAAGTTGGAATGGGTTGAATCGGTTGAACAATGTAGAAATTAGATTAGAAAAACGAAATTTTGGAGAATTTGGTTGAATTTCAAATTTGGAATTTTTGGTAAACGGGAAGTTGTGGAATAGGTAGGCAAAACATGAACAGTTGAAAGTTGGAATGAGTTGAATCGGTTAAAAAATGTAGAAATTAGAGTAGAAAAACAAAATGTTGGAGAATTTGGTTGAATTTCAAATATGGAATTTTTGGTAAGTGGGAAGTTGTGGAATAGGTAGGCAAAACATGAACAGTTGAAAGTTGGAATGAGTTGAATCGGTTGAAAAATGTAGAAATTAGATTAGAAAAACAAAATTTTTGAGAATTTGGTTGAATTCCAAATTTGAAAATTTGGAATTTTTCATAAGTTGGAAGTTGTGGAATAGTTAGAAAAAGATGAACAGTTGAAAGTTGGAATGGGTTGAATCGGTTGAAAAACGTAAAAGTTAGAGTGGAAAAACGAAATTTTGGAGAATTTGGTTGAATTTCAAATTTGGAATTTTTGGTAAGTGGGAAGTTGTGGAATAGGTAGGCAAAAGATGAACAGTTGAAAGTTGGAATGAGTTGAATCGGTTGAACAATGTAGAAAAAAGTGGAATGATGTAAATGTGAAATGTCGAATCTGCCATTAAGAATGAATGGGGAAAAATTTGTCGTAAGTTCGCGAATTTTGCGAAATCGGAAAATTTTCGGAACGAGAAAAATGGAAGCGCTCATCTCGTGAATATTTGGAACGCGTCAAAAGTGGAACGGAGTGAATCGGATGAACTATGTGGAAGAAGAAGCGGGACAAAAAAGTGTGGAGAATAAAATAGAAGAATAATAATAACTAGAAAATGCAATTTCTGGAGAAATTGCGTGTGAAGGCGAAGACTTTGAATCACTTCTTTGGGAATGATGCCGAATGATGTTGAAATGAGTTGAATTTCTTGAGAAATGTGGAAAATAGAAGTGTAATACTAAATTTTGGAGAATGTGGTTCAATTTCAAATTTGAATTTTTGAATTTTTTGGTAAGTGGGAGGTTGTGGAATAGGTAGGCAAAAGATGAACAGTTGAAAGTTGGAACGGGTTGAAACGGTTAAAAAATGTAGAAGTTAGAGCAAATCTTGAATCCCCATAGAGAATGACTGGGAATTAAAAGACAAAGCAATTGCGCCAAAATATTTTGAAATTTGGAACAAAACGTAAAAAAACGGCTTCAGGAGGTTCCCTTTTGGGGTTAAAATGTTGAAACGGGTTCAATCGGACAAAAAATGCAAAAGTTAGCGACTAATGTAGCTATTTATGGCAGTTAATGTTGAAATAAGTTCACTTCTGGGTTGATTTGGGTCACTTCCGGTCTATTTGGGTCACTTCCGGTTTGAGTAGAGGCACTTCCGGTCTAGCTGAGGTCACTTCCGGTTTATTTGGGGTCACTTCCGGTTTAAAAAGGTCACTTCCGGTTTAAAAAGGTCACTTCCGGTTTGATTTGGGGTCACTTCCGGTTTACCTAAGGTCACTTCCTGTTTACCTAAGGTCACTTCCGGTTCGATTTGGGGCACTTCCGGTTCATTCTAGAGTCATTGGGGGCACTTCCGGGTCAATCCAAGATGGCCGCCACACTGGAAGTGGGGGTGAAGGAGGTGAATATGGTAAGCATAAGGTAAACAAAGTGAATAAAGTTGGAATGGGTTGAATCGGTTGAAAAATGTGGAAAAAAGAGTAGAAAAACGAAATTGTAGAGAATTTTTGGTAAGTGGAAAGTTGTGGAATAGGCAGGCAAAGGATGAACATTTGAATGTTGGAACGGGTTGAATCGGTTAAAAAATGTAGAAGTGAGAGCAAATGTTGAATCCCCATAGAGAATGAATGGGAATTAAAAGAAAAAGCAATTGCGCCAAAATATTTTGAAATTTGGAACAAAACGTAAAAAAACAACTTCAGGAGGTTCACTTTTGGGGTTAAAATGTTGAAACGGGTTCAATCGGACAAAAAATGCAAAAGTTAGCGCCTAATATAGCTATTTATGGCAGTTAATGTTGAAATAAGTTCACTTCCGGTTTGATTTGGGTCACTTCCGGTCTATTTGGGTCACTTCCGGTCTGATTAGAGGCACTTCCGGTCCAGCTGAGGTCACTTCCGGTTTATTTAGGGTCACTTCCGGTGTAAAAAGGTCACTTCCGGTTTGATTTGGGGTCACTTCCGGTTTACCTAAGGTCACTTCCTGTTTACCTAAGGTCACTTCCGGTTCGATTTGGGGAACTTCCGGTTCATTCTAGGGTCATTGGGAGCACTTCAGGGTCAATCCAAGATGGCCGCCACACTGGAAGTGGGGGTCAAGGGTTGAATTGTGAAAGCATAGTGGAAGTGGAGGTGAAGAGGTGAATATGGGAAGGGATGAGGTGACCAAAGTGAATAGAGTTGGAATGGGTTGAATCGGTTGAAAAATGTAGAAATTAGAGTAGAAAAACCAAATTTTGTAGAATTTGGTTGAATTTCAAAATTGAAAATTTGGAAATTTTGGTAAGTGGGAAGGTGTGGAATAGGTAGGCAAAAGATGAACAGTTGAAAGTTGGAATGGGTTGAATCGGTTGAAAAACGTAGAAGTTAGAGTAAAAAAACGAAATTTTGGAGAATTTGGTTGAATTTCAAATTTGAAATTTTGGAATTTTTGGTAGGTGAGAAGTTGTGGAATAGGCAGGCAAAAGATGAACAGTTGAAAATTGGAATGGGTTGAATCGGTTGAAAAATGTAGAAACTAGAGGTGAAAAACGAAATTTCGTGAAATTTTGTCGGAATTTTTAACGTGAAAACGTGAAATTTTTGAATTTGGGAATTTTGGGAATGTCGAGAATCATTCCGAATGTGGTTTGAATGTGCTGAATGAGGTGAATTTAAAAGGGGAATGACGTAAATGTGAAATGTAGAATCTGCCATTGAGAATGAATGGGGAAAAATTTGTCGTAAATTCGCGAATTTTGCGAAATCGGAAAATTTTCGGAACGAGAAAAATGGAAGCGCTCATCTCGTGAATATTTGGAATACGTCAAAAGTGGAACGGAGTGAATCGGATGAATTATGTGGAAGAAGAAGCGGGACAAAAAAGTGTGGAGAATAAAATATAATAATAATAATAATAACTAGAAAATGCAATTTCTGGAGAAATTGCGTGTGAAGGCGAAGACTTTGAATCACTTCTTGGGGAATGATGGCGAATGATGTTGAAATGAGTTGAATTTCTTGAGAAATGTGGAAAATAGAAGTGTAATACTAAATTTTGGGGAATTTGGTTGAATCTCAAATTTGAAAGTTTGGGATTTTTGGTAAGTGGGAGGTTGTGGAATAGGTAGGCAAAAGATGAACAGTTGAAAGTTGGAACAGGTTGAAACGGTTAAAAAATGTAGAAGTTAGAGCAAATCTTGAATCCCCATAGAGAATGAATGGGAATTAAAAGAAAAAGCAATTGCGCCAAAATTTTTTGAAATTTGGAACAAAAGGAAGAAAACGGCTTCAGGAGGTTCACTTTTGGGGTTAAAATGTTGAAATGGGTTCAATCGGACAAAAAATGCAAAAGTTAGCGCCTAATGTAGCTATTTAGGGCAGTTAATTTTGAAATAAGGTCACTTCCGGGTTGATTTGGGTCACTTCCGGTCTATTTGGGTCACTTCCGGTTTGATTAGAGGCACTTCCGGTCTAGCTGAGGTCACTTCCGGTTTATTTGGGGTCACTTCCGGTTTAAAAAGGTCACTTCCGGTTTAAAAAGGTCACTTCCGGTTTGATTTGGGGTCACTTCCGGTTTACCTAAGGTCACTTCCTGTTTACCTAAGGTCACTTCCGGTTCGATTTGGGGCACTTCCGGTTCATTCTAGGGTCATTGGGAGCACTTCAGGGTCAATCCAAGATGGCCGCCACACTGGAAGTGGGGGTCAAGGGTTGAATTGTGTAAGCATAGTGGAAGTGGGGGTGAAGGGGGTGAATATGGTAAGGATGAGGTGACCAAAGTGAATAAAGTTGGAATGGGTTGAATCGGTTGAAAAATGTAGAAATTAGAGTAGAAAAACCAAATTTTGTAGAATTTGGTTGAATTTCAAAATTGAAAATTTGGAAATTTTGGTAAGTGGGAAGGTGTGGAATAGGTAGGCAAAAGATGAACAGTTGAAAGTTGGAATGGGTTGAATCGGTTGAAAAACGTAGAAGTTAGAGTAGAAAAACGAAATTTTGGAGAATTTGGTTGAATTTCAAATTTGAAATTTTGGAATTTTTGGTAGGTGAGAAGTTGTGGAATAGGCAGGCAAAAGATGAAAAGTTGAAAATTGGAATGGGTTGAATCGGTTGAAAAATGTAGAAACTAGAGGTGAAAAACGAAATTTCGTGAAATTTTGTCGGAATTTTTAACGAGAAAACGTGAAATTTTTGAATTTGGGAATTTTGGGAATGTCGAGAATCATTCCGAATGTGGTTTGAATGTGCTGAATGAGGTGAATGTAAAAGGGGAATGACGTAAATGTGAAATGTCGAATCTGCCATTGAGAATGAATGGGGAAAAATTTGTCGTAAATTCGCGAATTTTGCGAAATCGGAAAATTTTCGGAACGAGAAAAATGGAAGCGCTCATCTCGTGAATATTTGGAATACGTCAAAAGTGGAACGGAGTGAATCGGATGAATTATGTGGAAGAAGAAGCGGGACAAAAAAGTGGCGGGAATAAAATAGAAGAATAATAATAATAATAATAATAATAATAATAGAGAATGGTGTAGAATAACATATGTGTGAAGGCCATCGCCTTCACACAATAATAGAGAATGGTGTAGAATAACATATGTGTGAAGGCCATCGCCTTCACACAATAATAATAATAATAATAGAGAATGGTGTAGAATAACATATGTGTGAAGGCCATCGCCTTCACACAATAATAATAATAATAATAGAGAATGGTGTAGAATAACATATGTGTGAAGGCCATCGCCTTCACACAATAATAATAATAACTAGAAAATGCAATTTCTGGAGAAATTGCGTGTGAAGGCGAAGACTTTGAATCACTTCTTTGGGAATGATGCCGAATGATGTTGAAATGAGTTGAATTTCTTGAGAAATGTGGAAAATAGAAGTGTAATACTAAATTTTGGAGAATGTGGTTGAATTTCAAATTTGAATTTTGGAATTTTTGTTAAGTGGGAGGTTGTGGAATAGGTAGGCAAAAGATGAACAGTTGAAAGTTGGAACGGGTTGAAACGGTTAAAAAATGTAGAAGTTAGAGCAAATCTTGAATCCCCATAGAGAATGACTGGGAATTAAAAGAAAAAGCAATTGCGCCAAAATATTTTGAAATTTGGAACAAAAGGACAAAAAACGACTTCAGGAGGTTCCATTTTGGGGTTAAAATGTTTAAACGGGTTTAATCGGACAAAAATTGCAAAAGTTAGCTAAAATTTAGCTATTTAGGGCACTTAATGTTGAAATAAGATCACTTCCGGTTTGATTTGGGTCACTTCCGGTTTGATTAGAGGCACTTCCGGTCCAGCTGAGGTCACTTCCGGTTTAAAAAGGTCACTTCCGGTTTAAAAAGGTCACTTCCGGTTTGATTTGGGGTCACTTCCGGTTTACCTGAGGTCACTTCCTGTTTACCTAAGGTCACTTCCGGTTCGATTTGGGGCACTTCCGGTTCATTCTAGGTTCATTGGGAGCACTTCAGGGTCAATCCAAGATGGCCGCCACACTGGAAGTGGGGGTCAAGGGTTGAATTGTGTAAGCATAGTGGAAGTGGGGGTGAAGGGGGTGAATATGGTAAGGATGAGGTGACCAAAGTGAATAAAGTTGGAATGGGTTGAATCGGTTGAAAAATGTAGAAATTAGAGTAGAAAAACCAAATTTTGTAGAATTTGGTTGAATTTCAAAATTGAAAATTTGGAAATTTTGGTAAGTGGGAAGGTGCGGAATAGGTAGGCAAAAGATGAACAGTTGAAAGTTGGAATGGGTTGAATCGGTTGAAAAACGTAGAAGTTAGAGTAGAAAAATGAAATTTTGGAGAATTTGGTTGAATTTCAAATTAGAAATTTTGGAATTTTTGGTAGGTGAGAAGTTGTGGAATAGGCAGGCAAAAGATGAACAGTTGAAAATTGGAATGGGTTGAATCGGTTGAAAAATGTAGAAACTAGAGGTGAAAAACGAAATTTCGTGAAATTTTGTCGGAATTTTTAACGTGAAAACGTGAAATTTTTGAATTTGGGAATTTTGGGAATGTCGAGAATCATTCCGAATGTGGTTTGAATGTGCTGAATGAGGTGAATTTAAAAGGGGAATGACGTAAATGTGAAATGTAGAATCTGCCATTGAGAATGAATGGGGAAAAATTTGTCGTAAATTCGCGAATTTTGCGAAATCGGAAAATTTTCGGAACGAGAAAAATGGAAGCGCTCATCTCGTGAATATTTGGAATACGTCAAAAGTGGAACGGAGTGAATCGGATGAATTATGTGGAAGAAGAAGCGGGACAAAAAAGTGTGGAGAATAAAATATAATAATAATAATAACTAGAAAATGCAATTTCTGGAGAAATTGCGTGTGAAGGCGAAGACTTTGAATCACTTCTTGGGGAATGATGGCGAATGATGTTGAAATGAGTTGAATTTCTTGAGAAATGTGGAAAATAGAAGTGTAATACTAAATTTTGGAGAATTTGGTTGAATTTCAAATTTGAAGTTTGGAATTTGTGGTAAGTGGGAGGTTGTGGAATAGGTAGGCAAAAGATGAACAGTTGAATGTTGGAACGGGTTGAATCGGTTAAAAAATGTAGACGTGAGAGCAAATGTTGAATCTCCATAGAGAATGAATGGGAATTAAAAGAAAAAGCAATTGCGCCAAAATATTTTGAAATTTGGAACAAAACGTAAAAAAACAGCTTCAGGAGGTTCACTTTTGGGGTTAAAATGTTGAAACGGGTTCAATCGGACAAAAAATGCAAAAGTTAGCGCCTAATGTAGCTATTTATGGCAGTTAATGTTGAAATAAGTTCACTTCCGGGTTGATTTGGGTCACTTCCGGTCCATTTGGGTCACTTCCGGTCTGATTAGAGGCACTTCCGGTCCAGCTGAGGTCACTTCCGGTTTATTTGGGGTCACTTCCGGTTTAAAAAGGTCACTTCCGGTTTAAAAAGGTCACTTCCGGTTTGATTTGGGGTCACTTCCGGTTTACCTGAGGTCACTTCCTGTTTACCTAAGGTCACTTCCGGTTTGATTTGGGCCACTTCCGGTTCATTCTAGGTTCATTGGGAGCACTTCAGGGTCAATCCAAGATGGCCGCCACACTGGAAGTGGGGGTCAAGGGTTGAATTTTGTAAGCATAGTGGAAGTGGGGGTGAAGGGGGTGAATATGGTAAGGATGAGGTGACCAAAGTGAATAAAGTTGGAATGGGTTGAATCGGTTGAAAAATGTAGAAATTAGAGTAGAAAAACCAAATTTTGTAGAATTTGGTTGAATTTCAAAATTGAAAATTTGGAAATTTTGGTAAGTGGGAAGGTGTGGAATAGGTAGGCAAAAGATGAACAGTTGAAAGTTGGAATGGGTTGAATCGGTTGAAAAACGTAGAAGTTAGAGTAGAAAAACGAAATTTTGGAGAATTTGGTTGAATTTCAAATTTGAAATTTTGGAATTTTTGAAAGGTGAGAAGTTGTGGAATAGGCAGGCAAAAGATGAACAGTTGAAAGTTGGAATGGGTTGAATCGGTTGAAAAATGTAGAAATTAGAGTAGAAAAACGAAATTACGAAGAATTTGGTTGAATTTCAAATTTGAAAATTTGGAATTTTTTTGTAAGTGGGAAGTTGTGGAATAGGTAGGCAAAAGATGAACAGTTGGAAGTTGGAACGGGTTGAATCGGTCGAAAAATGTAGAAATTAGAGGTGAAAAACGAAATTTCGTGAAATTTTGTCGGAATTTTTAACGTGAAAACGTGAAATTTTTGAATTTGGGAATTTTGGGAATGTCGAGAATCATTCCGAATGTGGTTTGAATGTGCTGAATGAGGTGAATTTAAAAGGGGAATGACGTAAATGTGAAATGTCGAATCTGCCATTGAGAATGAATGGGGAAAAATTTGTCGTAAATTCGCGAATTTTGCGAAATCGGAAAATTTTCGGAACGAGAAAAATGGAAGCGCTCATCTCGTGAATATTTGGAATACATCAAAAGTGGAACGGAGTGAATCGGATGAACTATGTGGAAGAAGAAGCGGGACAAAAAAGTGTGGAGAATAAAATAGAAGAATAATAATAACTAGAAAATGCAATTTCTGGAGAAATTGCGTGTGAAGGCGAAGACTTTGAATCACTTCTTGGGGAATGATGTTGAAATGAGTTGAATTTCTTGAGAAATGTGGAAAATAGAAGTGTAATACTAAATTTTGGAGAATGTGGTTGAATTTCAAATTTGAATTTTGGAATTTTTGGTAAGTAGGAGGTTGTGGAATAGGTAGGCAAAAGATGAACAGTTGAAAGTTGGAACGGGTTGAAACGGTTAAAAAATGTAGAAGTTAGAGCAAATCTTGAATCCCCATAGAGAATGACTGGGAATTAAAAGAAAAAGCAATTGCGCCAAAATATTTTGAAATTTGGAACAAAAGGACAAAAAACGGCTTAAGGAGGTTCCCTTTTCCCTTTAAAATGTTGAAACGGGTTTAATCGGACAAAAAATGCAAAAGTTAGCGACTAATGTAGCTATTTAGGGCAGTTAATGTTGAAATAAGGTCACTTCCGGGGTGATTTGGGTCACTTCCGGTCTATTTGGGTCACTTCCGGTTTGAGTAGAGGCACTTCCGGTCTAGCCGAGGTCACTTCCGGTTTATTTGGGGTCACTTCCGGTTTTAAAAGGTCACTTCCGGTTTAAAAAGGTCACTTCCGGTTTGATTTGGGGTCACTTCCGGTTTACTTGAGGTCACTTCCGGTTCATTTGGGGTCACTTCCGGTTTGATTTGGGTCACTTCCGGTCTATTTGGGTCACTTCCGGTTTGACTAGAGGCACTTCCGGTCTAGCTGAGGTCACTTCCGGTTAATTTGGGGTCACTTCCGGTTTAAAAAGGTCACTTCCGGTTTAAAAAGGTCACTTCCGGTTTGATTTGGGGTCACTTCCGGTTTACCTGAGGTCACTTCCTGTTTACCTAAGGTCACTTCCGGTTCGATTTGGGGCACTTCCGGTTCATTCTAGGTTCATTGGGAGCACTTCAGGGTCAATCCAAGATGGCCGCCACACTGGAAGTGGGGGTCAAGGGTTGAATTTTGTAAGCATAGTGGAAGTGGGGGTGAAGGTGGTGAATATGGTAAGGATGAGGTGAGCAAAGTGAATAAAGTTGGAATGGGTTGAATCGGTTGAAAAATGTAGAAATTAGAGTAGAAAAACCAAATTTTGTAGAATTTGGTTGAATTTCAAAATTGAAAATTTGGAAATTTTGGTAAGTGGGAAGGTGTGGAATAGGTAGGCAAAAGATGAACAGTTGAAAGTTGGAATGGGTTGAATCGGTTGAAAAACGTAGAAGTTAGAGTAGAAAAACGAAATTGTGGAGAATTTGGTTGAATTTCAAATTTGAAATTTTGGAATTTTTGGTAGGTGAGAAGTTGTGGAATAGGCAGGCAAAAGATGAACAGTTGAAAGTTGGAATGGGTTGAATCGGTTGAAAAATGTAGAAGTTAGAGTAGAAAAACGAAATTACGAAGAATTTGGTTGAATTTCAAATTTGAAAATTTGGAATTTTTTTGTAAGTGGGAAGTTGTGGAATAGGTAGGCAAAAGATGAACAGTTGGAAGTTGGAACGGGTTGAATCGGTCGAAAAATGTAGAAATTAGAGGTGAAAAACGAAATTTCGTGAAATTTTGTCGGAATTTTTAACGAGAAAACGTGAAATTTTTGAATTTGGGAATTTTGGGAATGTCGAGAATCATTCCGAATGTGGTTTGAATGTGCTGAATGAGGTGAATTTAAAAGGGGAATGACGTAAATGTGAAATGTCGAATCTGCCATTGAGAATGAATGGGGAAAAATTTGTCGTAAATTCGCGAATTTTGCGAAATCGGAAAATTTTCGGAACGAGAAAAATGGAAGCGCCCATCTCGTGAATATTTGGAATACGTCAAAAGTGGAACGGAGTGAATCGGATGAATTATGTGGAAGAAGAAGCGGGACAAAAAAGTGGCGGGAATAAAATAGAAGAATAATAATAATAATAATAATAATAATAATAGAGAATGGTGTAGAATAACATATGTGTGAAGGCCATCGCCTTCACACAATAATAGAGAATGGTGTAGAATAACATATGTGTGAAGGCCATCGCCTTCACACAATAATAATAATAATAATAATAGAGAATGGTGTAGAATAACATATGTGTGAAGGCCATCGCCTTCACACAATAACTAGAAAATGCAATTTCTGGAGAAATTGCGTGTGAAGGCGAAGACTTTGAATCACTTCTTGGGGAATGATGCTGAATGAAAAGATTAACAGTTGAAAGTTGGAATGGGTTGAATCGGTCAAAAAATGTAGAAATTAGAGGTGAAAAACGGAATTTTGTGAAATTTATCGAAATTTTTAACGTGAAAACGTGAAATTTTTGAATTTGGGAATTTTGGGAATGTCGAGAATCATTCCGAATGTGGTTTGAATGTGCTGAATGAGGTGAATTTAAAAGGGGAATGACGTAAATGTGAATTGTCGAATCTGCCATTGAGAATGAATGGGGAAAAATTTGTCGTAAATTCGCGAATTTCGCGAAATCGGAAAATTTTCGGAACGAGAAAAATGGAAGCGCTCATCTCGTGAATATTTGGAATACATCAAAAGTGGAACGGAGTGAATCGGATGAATTATGTGGAAGAAGAAGCGGGACAAAAAAGTGGCGGGAATAAAATAGAAGAATAATAATAATAATAGAGAATGGTGTAGAATAACATATGTGTGAAGGCCATCGCCTTCACACAATAATAATAATAGAGAATGGTGTAGAATAACATATGTGTGAAGGCCATCGCCTTCACACAATAATAATAGAGAATGGTGTAGAATAACATATGTGTGAAGGCCATCGCCTTCACACAATAATAATAATAATAGAGAATGGTGTAGAATAACATATGTGTGAAGGCCATCGCCTTCACACAATAATAGAGAATGGTGTAGAATAACATATGTGTGAAGGCCATCGCCTTCACACAACTAGAAAATGCAATTTCTGGAGAAATTGCGTGTGAAGGCGAAGACTTTGAATCACTTCTTGGGGAATCATGCCGAATGATGTTGAAATTAGTTGAATTTCTTGAGAAATGTGGAAATTAGAAGTGTAATACTAAATTTTGGAGAATTTGGTTGAATCTCAAATTTGAAAGTTTGGGATTTTTGGCAAGTGGGAGGTTGTGGAATAGGTAGGCAAAAGATGAACAGTTGAAAGTTGGAACAGGTTGAAACGGTTAAAAAATGTAGATGTTAGAGCAAATCTTGAATCCCCATAGAGAATGAATGGGAATTAAAAGAAAAAGCAATTGCGCCAAAATTTTTTGAAATTTGGAACAAAAGGAAGAAAACGGCTTCAGGAGGTTCAGTTTTGGGGTTAAAATGTTGAAATGGGTTCAATCGGACAAAAAATGCAAAAGTTAGCGACTAATGTAGCTATTTAGGGCAGTTAATGTTGAAATAAGGTCACTTCCGGGGTGATTTGGAATACTTCCGGTCTATTTGGGTCACTTCCGGTATTAGTAGAGGCACTTCCGGTCTAGCTGAGGTCACTTCCGGTTTATTTGGGGTCACTTCCTGTTTAAAAAGGTCACTTCCGGTTTTAAAAGGTCACTTCCGGTTTGATTTAGGGTCACTTCCGGTTTACCTAAGGTCACTTCCT
This sequence comes from Syngnathus scovelli, assembly GCF_024217435.2. Lineage (NCBI taxonomy): Eukaryota > Metazoa > Chordata > Actinopteri > Syngnathiformes > Syngnathidae > Syngnathus > Syngnathus scovelli. The sequence goes on from NC_090855.1 coordinate 17,047,870, forward strand.
GTTTACCTAAGGTCACTTGCGGTTTGATATGGGGCACTTCCGGTACATTCTGGGTTCATTGGGGGCACTTCCGGGTCAATCCAAGATGGCCGCCACACTGGAAGTGTGGGTGAAGGAGGTGAATATGGTAAGCATAAGGTAAACAAAGTGAATAAAGTTGGAATGGGTTGAATCGGTTGAAAAATGTGGAAAAAAGAGTAGAAAAACGAAATTGTAGAGAATTTTTGGTAAGTGGAAAGTTGTGGAATAGGCAGGCAAAGGATGAACAGTTGAATGTTGGAACGGGTTGAATCGGTTAAAAAATGTAGAAGCGAGAGCAAATGTTGAATCCCCATAGAGAATGAATTGGAATTAAAAGAAAAAGCAATTGCGCCAAAATATTTTGAAATTTGGAACAAAACGTAAAAAAAACAGCTTCAGGAGGTTCACTTTTGGGGTTAAAATGTTGAAACGGGTTCAATCGGACAAAAAATGCAAAAGTTAGCGCCTAATGTAGCTATTTATGGCAGTTAATGTTGAAATAAGGTCACTTCCGGGTTGATTTGGGTCACTTCCGGTCTATTTGGGTCACTTCCGGTCTGATTAGAGGCACTTCCGGTCTAGCTGAGGTCACTTCCGGTTTATTTGGGGTCACTTCCGGTTTAAAAAGGTCACTTCCGGTTTAAAAAGGTCACTTTCGGTTTGATTTGGGGTCACTTCCGGTTTACCTGAGGTCACTTCCTGTTTACCTAAGGTCACTTCCGGATTGATTTGGGGCACTTCCGGTTCATTCTAGGTTCATTGGGAGCACTTCAGGGTCAATCCAAGATGGCCGCCACACTGGAAGTGGGGGTCAAGGGTTGAATTGTGAAAGCATAGTGGAAGTGGGGGTGAAGGGGTGAAAATGGTAAGGATGAGGTGACCAAACTGAATAGAGTTGGAATGGGTTGAATCGGTTGAAAAATGTAGAAATTAGAGTGGAAAAACGAAATTTTGTAGAATTTGGTGTGAATTTCAAAATTGAAAATTTGGAAATTTTGGTAAGTGGGAAGGTGTGGAATAGTTAGGAAAAAGATGAACAGTTGAAAGTTGGAATGGGTTGAATCGGTCAAGAAATGTAGAAATTAGAGGTGAAAAACGGAATTTTGTGAAATTTTGTCGAAATTTTTAACGTGAAAACGTGAAATTTTTGAATTTGGGAATTTTGGGAATGTCGAGAATCATTCCGAATGTGGTTTGAATGTGCTGAATGAGGTGAATTTAAAAGGGGAATGACGTAAAAGTGAAATGTCGAATCTGCCATTGAGAATGAATGGGGAAAAATTTGTCGTAAATTCGCGAATTTTGCGAAATCGGAAAATTTTCGGAACGAGAAAAATGGAAGCGCTCATCTCGTGAATATTTGGAATACGTCAAAAGTGGAACGGAGTGAATCGGATGAATTATGTGGAAGAAGAAGCGGGACAAAAAAGTGTGGAGAATAAAATATAATAATAACTAGAAAATGCAATTTCTGGAGAAATTGCGTGTGAAGGCGAAGACTTTGAATCACTTCTTGGCGAATGCTGGCGAATTATGCTGAAACGAGTTGAATTACTTGAGAAATGTAGAAAATAGAGGTGAAAAACGGAATTTGGGAGAATTTGGTGGAATTTCAGAATTTTGGAGAATTTGGTTGAGTTTAAAATCTTAAAATGTGGAATTTATGGCAAGTGGCAATGTGGGGAATAGGTAGGAAAAAGATGAAGAGTTGAAAGTTGGAATGAGTTGAATCGGTTGAACAATGTGAAAATTAGAGTAGAAAAACACATTTTTGGAGAATTTGGTTGAATTTCAAATTTCAAAATTTGGAATTTTTTGTAAGGGGAAGTTGTGGAATAGGTAAGCAAAAGATGAAGAGTTGAAAGTTGGAATGGGTTGGATCGGTAGAGAAATGTAGAAATGAGAGTAGAAAAACGAAATTTTGGAGAATTTGGTTGAATTTCAAATTTGGGATTTTTGGTAAGTGGGAAGTTGTGTAATACGTAGGCAAAAGATGAAGAGTTGAAAGTTGGAATGGGTTGAATCGGTTGAAAAATGTACAAATTAGAGTCGAAAAACGAAATTTTGCAGAATTTGGTTGAATTTCAAATTTGGAATTTTTGGTAAGTGGGAAGTTGTGAAATAGGTAAGCAAAAGATGAAAAGTTGAAAGTTGGAATGGATTGAATCGGTTGCACAATGTAAAGATTAGAGTAGAAAAACAAAATGTTTGAGAATTTGGTTGAATTTCAAATTTTTAATTTTTAATTTTTGGTAAGTGGGAAGTTGTGGAATAGGTAGGCAAAAGATGAAGAGTTGAAAGTTGGAATGGGTTGAATTGGTTGAACAATGTAGAAATTACAGTAGAAAAACAAAATGTTGGAGAATTTGGTTGAATTTCAAATATGGAATTTTTGGTAAGTGGGAAGTTGTGGAATAGGTAGGCAAAAGATGAAGAGTTGAAAGTTGGAATGGGTTGAATCGGTTGAACAATGTAGAAATTAGATTAGAAAAACGAAATTTTGGAGATTTTGGTTGAATTTCAAATTTGGAATTTTTGGTAAGTCGGAAGTTGTGGAATAGGTAGGCAAAAGATGAAGAGTTGAAAGTTGGAATGGGTTGAATCGGTCAAACAATGTAGAAATTAGAGTAGAAAAACAAAATGTTGGAGAATTTGGTTGAATTTCAAGTATGGAATTTTTGGTAAGTGGGAAGTTGTGGAATAGGTAGGCAAAAGATGAAGAGTTGAAAGTTGGAATGGGTTGAATCGGTTGAACAATGTAGAAATTAGATTAGAAAAACGAAATTTTGGAGAATTTGGTTGAATTTCAAATTTGGAATTTTTGGTAAACGGGAAGTTGTGGAATAGGTAGGCAAAACATGAACAGTTGAAAGTTGGAATGAGTTGAATCGGTTAAAAAATGTAGAAATTAGAGTAGAAAAACACAATTTTTGAGAATTTGGTTGAATTCCAAATTTGGAATTGTTGGTAAGTGGGAAGTTGTGAAATAGGTAAGCAAAAGTTGAAAAGTTGAAAGTTGGAATGGATTGAATCGGTTTCACAATGTAAAGATTAGAGAAGAAAAACAAAATGTTTGAGAATTTGGTTGAATTTCAAATTTTGAATTTTTGGTAAGTGGGAAGTTGTGAAATAGGTAAGCAAAAGTTGAAAAGTTGAAAGTTGGAATGGATTGAATCGGTTTCACAATGTAAAGATTAGAGAAGAAAAACAAAATGTTTGAGAATTTGGTTGAATTTCAAATTTTGAATTTTTGGTAAGTGGGAAGTTGTGGAATAGGTAGGCAAAAGATGAAGAGTTGAAAGTTGGAACGGGTTGAATCGGTTGAACAATGTAGAAATTAGAGTAGAAAAACAAAATGTTTGAGAATTTGGTTGAATTTCAAATTTTGAATTTTTGGTAAGTCGGAAGTTGTGGAATAGGTAGGCAAAAGATGAAGAGTTGAAAGTTGGAACGGGTTGAATCGGTTGAACAATGTAGAAATTAGAGTAGAAAAACAAAATGTTGGAGAATTTGGTTGAATTTCAAATATGGAATTTTTGGTAAGTGGGAAGTTGTGGAATAGATAGGCAAAAGATGAACAGTTGAAAGTTGGAATGAGTTGAATCGGTTGAACAATCTAGAAATTAGAGTAGAAAAACGAAATTTAGAAAGATTTGGTTGAATTTCAAATTTGGAATTTTTGGTAAACGGGAAGTTGTGGAATAGGTAGGCAAAACATGAACAGTTGAAAGTTGGAATGAGTTGAATCGGTTGAAAAATGTAGAAATTAGAGTAGAAAAACAAAATTTTTGAGAATTTGGTTGAATTCCAAATTTGAAAGTTTTGAATTTTTCATAAGTTGGAAGTTGTGGAGTAGTTAGAAAAAGTTGAACAGTTGAAAGTTGGAATGGGTTGAATCGGTTGAAAAACGTAAAAGTTAGAGTGGAAAAACGAAATTTTGGAGAATTTGGTTGAATTTCAAATTTGGAATTTTTGGTAAGTGGGAAGTTGTGGAATAGGTAGGAAAAAGATGAACAGTTGAAAGTTGGAATGAGTTGAATCGGTTGAACAATGTAGAAAAAAGTGGAATGATGTAAATGTGAAATGTCGAATCTGCCATTAAGAATGAATGGGGAAAAATTTGTCGTAAGTTCGCGAATTTTATATAATAATATAATAGAGAATGGTGTAGAATAACATATGTGTGAAGGCCATCGCCTTCACACAATAATAATAATAATAATAGAGAATGGTGTAGAATAACATATGTGTGAAGGCCATCGCCTTCACACAATAATAATAAGAATAGAGAATGGTGTTGTTGGGTCTAAATACGATTAGACATTAAATCACTCAGCTGGAATGAAGAGGAGAAGACAACCAGAACAGGTTTACTCGCGAGGAGAACGATAGAGAAAGCAATCTCAGTTACAACCTCCATCAGTTCTGAGTCCTTCCTCCACGTGCCCCTCTTTTTAATGTTATGGTTGCCCTGGTTACAGAGGTGTTGCTACACTAAAGGGAGGGGGGATTGTGTCTGTAGCAACGCTGATTAGCAAAAGAATGTAGTGTGGTGTGAATTAGCACTTCGTTGTTGGCTCGTGACCCCTCGCAGAGGCCGTCCCCAGCTGTCCTCCCTCAGTTGGCTGACTCTTCCTCGACCCGGGTCAACAAATACCCTGACGCACGTTGATTGCCGCTTTGCTGTGGAACAAATGCAACTAGACCTTTGCTAACTTTATCTACTTGGTAATTAACACACAATAGTAATAAGTAACTTGTCCTAAACATTTCAACACACATTAAGCAAACGTGAGGTAACCGGTATGCAGTTCCTTAAACAAACATTGAGTAAATATGGGATAACTTTTATGCAACTACTTCTAACTGTATGTAACCCTTAACAAAGAAGGTCTGATAAACTACAATCTATGAACCAAACCTACATCTAAAAGAAAAGGAATGAAGTTCCTGTGAATCAAACAAAGAACATGTCACCTATGCAAATAAGCCCTGCTCATTGTTAGTGAAGGCCTCTTACGGGAACCAAAACACACAGAGAACATAAGGACAGGAAGGATACAAATGGCTGACAGGGATCAAAAGACATCCCTATCACTAAAAAGGAAGAACTTAGATAAAAGGAAAGATAAACTCGTAAAGGCGAGGCCTCCAGGTCTGGCAGGTCAAAGCTTCACTTAAAATTATTCCAACAGGTGTAGAATAACATATGTGTGAAGGCCATCGCCTTCACACAATAATAATAATAGAGAATGGTGTAGAATAACATATGTGTGAAGGCCATCGCCTTCACACAATAATAGAGAATGGTGTAGAATAACATATGTGTGAAGGCCATCACCTTCACACAATAATAATAGAGAATGGTGTAGAATAACATATGTGTGAAGGCCATCGCCTTCACACAATAATAGAGAATGGTGTAGAATAACATGTGTGTGAAGGCCATTGCCTTCACACAATAATAATAGAGAATGGTGTAGAATTACATGTGTGAAGGCCATCGCCTTCACACAAAAATAATAATAGAGAATGGTGTAGAATAACATATGTGTGAAGGCCATCGCCTTCACACAACAATAGAGAATGGTTTAGAATAACATATGTGTGAAGGCCATCGCCTTCACACAACTAGAAAATGCAATTTCTGGAGAAATTGCATGTGAAGGCGAAGACTATGAATAACTTTTTGGGGAATGCTGGCGAATGACGTTGAAACGAGTTGAATTACTAGAGAAATGTAGAAAACAGAGGTGAAAAACGGAATTTTGGAGAATTTGGTGGAATTTCGGTATTTTGGAGGGTTTGGTTGAATTTCAAATCTGAAAATGTGGAATTTATGGTAAGTGGGAATTTCAAAGTCAAAAAAAGTCAAAGTCAAAGTCTCCTTTATTGTCAATTCCTCCGCATGTCAAGACACACAAAGAGATCGAAATTACGTTTCTCACTATCCCAGGGTGACAAGACAGAGTTCACAACGCACATACAAGTAAACAACACAGGAAAAATAACATAAGAAGTCAACATCAATGAACAATAAGCGTGATAGCACGCTAGCCGCTCCCGATGCACAGCAGAGTCCGGTAAGATGACAGTCAACCAGGCCACTGTGAACACGAGCACACAGCAGGCACGCACTGTCCGGTTCGTGGATCCTATCAGGCGAACGCAACCCATCTTGTCGTCCCGCGAACGAACGTACGCCAGGAGAATGGAAGGCACGGATGGGCGAGCTGGGTTGGCCGCAAGCCTGGCCCGACGTCTCCGCGCTGGCCCCTCTTCCGCTGCCTCGCAGACCCGCTGCCGACGCATCCCAACAATGCTCCAGGACGGAGCAGTCCGAGCTCAGGACGCAGTCCAACCGGGGGAGGAAGAGCAGGCCAGTCCGGCGTCGCTCCATGACGAAGCAGTCCGAGCGCTAACACCAGCAGCAAATCTCTCCGCACCAAAGTCCAGAACGCCATAAAACCCACTTCCGCCGATGTTGAGCAGAACATGCCCGCCGCACTAGTAGCACGACGTATCACACGAGACGAATACACACAAAACTGCCAGACAAACACTCAGTAAACACTCACAAAACACCGAACGGGACAGAGAGTGGCCGCTGCGTGTTCACGCGCCGCCATTTTGAACTTGGAATTTGGGGAATACGTAGGAAAAAGATGAGTTGAAAGTTGGAATGGGTTGAATCGGTTGAAAAATGTAGAAAATAGAGTAGAAAAACACAATTTTGGAGACTGGTTGAATTTAAAATTGGAAAATTTGGATTTTTTTAAAGGGAAGCTATGGAATAGGTAGGCAAAAGATGAAAACTTGAAAGTTGGAATGGGTTGAATCGGTAGAGAAATGTAGATGTGAGAGTAGAAAACCGAAATTTTGGAAAATTTGGTTGAATTTCAAATTTTGAATTTTTGGTAAGTGGGAAGTTGTAGAATCGGTAGGCAAGAGATGAAGAGTTAAAAGTTTGAATGGGTTGAATCGGTTGAAAAATGTAGAAATTAGAGTAGAAAAACGAAATTTTGGAGAATTTGGTTGAATTTCAAATTAGGAATTTTTGGTAAGTGGGAAGTTGTGGAATAGATAGGCAAAAGATGAACAGTTGAAAGTTGGAATGGGTTGAATCGGTTGAAAAATGTACAAATGAGAGTAGAAAAACAAAATTTTTGAGAATTTTGTTGAATTTCAAATTTGGAATTTTTGGTAAGTGGGTAGTTGTAGAATAGGTAGGCAAGAGATGAACAAAGGAAATTTTGAATGGGTTAAATCTGTTGAAAAATGTAGAAGTTAGAGTAGAAAAACGATTTTTTTAAGAATTTGGTTGAATTCCAAATTTGAAAATTTGGAATTTTTGGTAAGTGGGAAATTGTGGAATAGGTAGAAAGAAGATGAACAATTGAACGTTGGAATGGGTTGAATCGGATGAAAAATCTAGAAGTTAGAGCAAATGTTGATATATATATTAAACCGGAAGTGCCCCAAATAAACCGGAATTGACCTTATTTCAACAAGAAGTGCCTTAAATGAAACCAGAAGTGACCTAAAAATAACATTTGCTCTAACCTTTACAATTTTTGTCCCATTCAACCATTTTCAACTTTTGAGTTCCAAAGTGAACCTCCTGAACCTGTAGTTTTCATTTTGTTACAAATTTCAAAAAAATTTGACGCACATTTTTTTAAAATTCCCATTCATGGTCTTTGTCTTCACACTCAATTCCTCCAGAAATTGCATTTTCTAGTTAAAAATAATACCTATCCACCTGTAATCAATTGTGTTATGTGAACATTTTATGCACAAAAAATAAAAAAAAAAACGACAGTGCACTATGCTATGGCCACAATATCTGACTCACACATATGTGATGTGATCAATTATTTGTTGTTGTTGAGGTTGTACTGTATTTTTATTTAGGTCTCATGCAATGTTTATTTCATTTCTCAGTTTAGAGGTAACTCGATCACGCGCGCATGGGATTTTATGGGGCCTGGGCCAGGAAGGCAGACTTCCTGGCACCAGGATACAGGAATCGGCCATTTGGTTAGAATCAACAAGGCAGGCTGTGGGGGGTCAGAGGACATCCAGCAGCCCTCGTGTGCGTGCGCCTGAGTAAGGGGGGGGGGGGGGTGCGGGGTATAAGATCCAAGGCGGGAGAAGACAGGGGGACTTCTTTTTTTGGCTAGAGAGAGAGACTTCAATTCTGACATCGATTGAATAAAATCTTTCCCCAATCAGCCGTGTGTCACTGAAGTTTTCCTTTCCTGAGCCAGCTAGCCACCGTTTGATCTTGGAGACCAGTAGCACATCGAAGAGAATTCACCACAAGGTTATTTGAGGGACCGGATGGTATTGGCAATTTTTTTTTTGTCCGGGAGGGGGGGCGAGGGTGCCGCGATGGATGGTTCACCCAGGGCGCAAATGTAGCCAGGACCGCCTCTGCACCCTAACGCACGAACAAAAGTAACAAATAGAAATTAACATTCCACTGAGCCATAAGGGTCTATTAAACGTTTCATCTAAGTGTAGACCGATTTTAGACGCATCTATAATTCATCTATGCATAATTAAATCCTCAAATCCGATCATATTTTTAAACATTAAACCGTAAATCAGCTGTAAATTGTATAAATAATGTACAGAAGCTGTATTGCTTCGTTTTAAACATCCATTGATCCGTGTGAAGTGAGGTTATTATTGTAACCAGATTTAGACATGTCTTTGCATGGACCAAATATAGACGACAAAATCATATCCATCAAATATGAATTATTAAACCCTAAACCAGCTGTAAGTTGTATAAATAATGTATAGAAGTTGTATTGCTGAACGAGCTTTTCTTACTGCCTGCAGCTCGCCATTTCATCTTCATTTTTGCATTTTAAGTTAATTTACTGTGTAAAGAGTAGTTCTAATTGTACTAAGTTCATTTTGTTTTTCCTTATTTAATCACTTCACTGGTTTCTTTTATATCAAACAAATTGTTTTAGGTTATTCACCTGACATGTTTCGGCGGTTTCTTCCACCTTCATCAGAGTGTCACAGATGTGATAGTGACGCGTCTTTATCAGCTGATGGATGAAGGCGCGGCTCACCTGTCAGATTTGACAGGTGAGCCACGCCCTCTACTGTCCATTCACCTCTCCAGAATGCTGTTCCAGGTTGTAGAGAGCATATAGGCTCCCTCATCCCTGTTGATGGTTCTCGGGCCCCGCTTGCGGATCTCAATGGCCTCCCTGATCCAACGCTGATGTTTGATGTTGGATCAGGGAGGCCAAATCTGACAGGTGAGCCGCGCCTTCATCCATCAGCTGATAAAGACGCGTCACTATCACATCTGTGACACTCTGATGAAGGCGGAAGAAACCGCCGAAACATGTCAGGTGAATAACCTAAAACAATTTGTTTGATATAAAAGAAACCAGTGAAGTGAAGAGTAGTTCTAACTAGAAAATGCAATTTCTGGAGAAATTGCATGTGAAGACGAAGAAGCTGAATAAATATTTGGGGTATTCAATAGAATGATGTTTAAAGTTGTAACAGGTTGAATTACTTGAAAAATGTAGAAATTAGAAGGGATAAACAAAATTTGGGAAAATTTGGCATGAATTTCAAAATTGAAAATTTTGAATTTTTGGTAAGGGGGAAGTTGTGGAATAGGTAGACAAAAGATGAACATTTGAAAGTTGGGTGTTATACACAGGGGGCTCATACTTAACTACTTGCTTCTGTTTAGGCCCTTCAGCATTTGGGCCCTTGAATCCTTAGTTTGGGTTGAACTCTGCCTTGAAGTCTTGCCTTAGCTGCATGTAGCCGTAGCCGTTTTAGCTCTTCTAAACGTGTTAGTTCTCTTTTTAAGCCATCAACCGACTTCTGCCTTGCAGCATGCTCCTCTCGCTGTTTCTTTATGAGAGCGCCTCACGGTTCTCTTTCTCTATCTTACCTTCTGCAACTTCCTTTTGGGCTTGCAGAAGACGGGGCTTTTGCGTCTGCTTCTTCTGCTGCAACTATCAAATTATTTTCAGTTTCAAGTGCTAACATACTCTATTGCTGTTGTTCTTGTTCAGACATTATATGTAGTACAGCTTGTGTGGCTGCATATTCAGCAGCAGCTTCTTGTCTTTTAGCTGCTGGTTGACTTGTGCAAACATGATCACCCCTTGTACCATATTTTAAGCTACCACTGACTGTAATTGCAAATACAGAGGGTGCATCAGGCCAAATTATTTCTTCTGCATCTCCCACTATTTGAGATTGTCCATTTCCTATTACTTGACGGGTGATGGAGACACAGTTGCCCATCTTGTGGCGCACTTCATGTGTGGGGCTGTCAATCTTTTGGTATTCATCATACACTTGATTCAGTTCAGAGAGTTCTAGTTGAATATTACTAATGTGCCTCTGAAGTGAATCACTAGAATCCTGCTGAAATACAGATTTTTTGGCCACCTTGATTAAGGCCTTCCAGTACTCATAACTTCTCTGAAAGCGACATAGAAGCTCGTTTATTTTTACACTGTGAAGTTCTTTACCTGTCAGTGCACGCTCTCTTTTGCTTCTACGTGGTGGTAGCTGCTTAGACCCATCTACCTCTAAAAGCAGCTCTGTCTGATCTACACTGTAAAAGGAAATGTGCTTTTGGGAGTTTGCAAACATATTTTTTAAGGTTGTGTTAAACTTATAATCATATTAATATCTAGTATTAGAGTGCACGTGTGGATTGGTGGGGGGCGAAGAATGTGCAGGCAAACTGCATGAGCTTGTTTTCTTGGAAGTGTTGTGTATAGGCCCAGACAGGGAGTACCGGACGAGAGAACATCTCAAGGTCGGGAATGAGAACAACAGCAAGTCTATGTGTCTCGGACTTCGCGGGAAATTCCAACCACCTGACCTCCGCGATAGCACCGACACGGGGAGGAGATGGCCATCCACCAATCATCTCACAATATTTTGCATGCTTTAATATTCATATTGTGTTTCTTTAAAACTGGGCAACCCGGAAGAATGTGTCGTCTTTTGGTGGTCACAAAAACGCACGAGTTTTAGTGTGAGGGACCCGGGACCCAGGCCTGTATTAGTGCGCTTTGTCAGGAATAAATAATTGGTAAATTTGGTCTAATTGATCTACTGGTCTTCTCTTTGACAGAACGAACTCGCAAAATTGTTAGGTGCGCCAGTGTGTGGATTAGGACATAGCAATTTATGTGTTAAGTGTTGATCGCAATTTGGAGTCAGATCAATAACTAGAATCCGTAACCTAACAACTGACATTTTTACACTTGACTGATGAATTAAACTTTAAATGTCAACTTTACCCAAAACTAAATGAATTGGGCTCTCGATCTTCAAACCAATATTAACATAAGTGGATGATAAGAAATCAACATATGTCACAAAACTGGGAAGAGGTACAGGAGCCTGCGCGCCCGCACCACCAGACTCGCCAACAGCTTCTTTCTCCAGGCTGTTAGGACCCTGAACTTGCTACCCCCTTCTGCGTAGCGTGCGGCACTGTTGCGCTTTTTCTGAAATGTCTGCTGTACGCGCACTTGCTCCTTTTTTTTTGCTCCTCTTATTTATTTATTTATTGTGTTATTTATTCATTATTTATTCAGCACGCTGTTATACTTGTTTACTTGTTTGTCTGTTGTGGGCCATGTCTTGTCACCGTGGGATAGGGGGGAACGAAATTTCGGTTTCTTTTTGTGTCTTTGGCATGTGGAGAAATTGACAATAAAGGTGACTTTGACTTTGAAATGCTCCTTCTTTCTTAAGGAAAACAATACAACACGTTACACACAGTTCCTTGTTGTTTTCCACTCTCTTATGTCCTCTTTCAATACACAACTTAAGTGTCTATCTTAAACAAAACTGAATGAAAAACGGTAAACTGATGTGCCAGGTTCATCTGATTTCCAGCTTTGATCTGTAGTTGTCCTCCTTCATTGAGCACATTTTGATCTGTCGTCTTCCTCCTTCATTGAGCACGCTTTGATGTGTCGTCGTCCTCCTTCATTGAGCACGTGCGAGCAGTCATGCAAACACACAGTTCCAATTTTTAGTGTGAACCCCAAACCGAAAAAACAAATTTGAATGTTTAAAAAAAAAAAAAAGGCTAATTTAACAGATTTTGCCAATGGCGGGCATTTTTTTAACATAACCCAGCGATAAACGGGGAACAGTCTACTCACAATCCTTTTCGAAAACGATTGTTAGTTTTTTTTTTTAAAGTAAATTCCGATGATTAATCATATTCTATTTTTAATTAAAAAAAAATGACCTTTCATGAGTGGCTTGAGAAATCAGATTTGTGCAATATGAAGTTTTGATCCATTATAAAGTCGTTTTACGTTCTTTTCTTACTACTTCGGGAACCAATTATCAATACTGGCAGCCAAGGTTAAATTTTATCACACCAAATTACATACACCGTTTTTTATATTAATCAGCAGTAAAAACATGGATTGGTGTTGTCTTCGTCCAACTGCTAGGGAGACTCTGGAGAGAGAGAGAGAGAGAGACTCTCAATCCAAATACCATTTGTTCTCCATCACTCCAAAGAAGAGTTAGGGGAAGGGGCGAGACAAAGATTTGGGGTTAAGAGAAAGGAATGGGATTGGGCTTCTCTCTTTCTCTCTCCTGCCCTCCGTCCACTTCCAACTTCAGCAGTGCAGCGGCGCCGACTACGAGGATGTCTGGTCAGTGGTCACTATTGGCATGGCCCACCGCCAATGCGACCCGGTGGGAGGCTCCCACGTTTGGGGCGGCAGCTCGCTTCCGCGTGGGGGCCACGGCGCTACTGTTTGCCGTAGCAGCCGCCGGCAACCTGACGCTGATGGCCAGCGTGTGGGGCGGGCTCAACCGACGTCATTCAGCCTCTCGCCTGCAACCACTCATGGTCAGCCTGGCGTCAGCCGATCTGATGATGACCTTTGTGGTGATGCCCCTTGATGCAGCGTGGAACGCCACGGTGCAGTGGTACGGAGGCGACGCCTTGTGCAAGTTGCTCAGCTTCCTGAAGTTGTTGGCCATGTACGCCTCGGCTTCGGCGCTGGTTGTCATCGGCCTGGACCGCCATTGCGCCATTGTGCGACCTCTGCGCGCTCTGAGCGCCCGGCGCAGGAACAGACGCATGTTGGTGCTGGCCTGGAGCCTCAGCCTGTTGCTCGCCGGACCACAGGTGCGTGCTTTGGTGTCACGATGGCTGTGAGAGGTTGCTTTGGCACTACGATGGCCATGAGTGGTTGTTGCGCACCACCGGCGGCGCCACTCTCATGAAGTGAAAATGTTGCAGTTCATGTAGCGGACGAGCGGTAATTGGGTCGCCGGTGTTGTTGGGTAATCCATGGGCGATCGTGACCCCCGGATAGCGATGTTGGTGAAACAATAGATTTTTAAGAGCCGTTAACATGGAAGGTACTAGATTGTCATTAAAATGGTGGACGATAAGATTGGCAACTTGCGTGGAAGGTTGCCCATCCGAGTGCTTGTGCTCAGCGGAGGCCGCAGCAGTGAGCGGTAAATCCCGTCTGGAATGTTTCGGAAATTTAATGATGAGGACCGCCTGCTGCTAGCTCGGGCTAACGCCACGAGGAATGCTCACAATGCTCACAATGCTAAGAGGCTCCCTGCAGAAAGCTAACAACACTCGAGACTAATTTCCGTCATGTCGTGATGTCCCACTTTCATTGTGTCAAGTTTTGGTGACGTCACCATGCTCTGGTATCACTTGTAGCTGTTTGTGTTCGGCACGGTGGACGCGGGCGTCAACTTTACGCAGTGTGCGACACACGCCACGTTCAGTGTCCACTGGCAGGAAACGCTCTACAACATGTTCCACTTCAGCACCTTGTACGCGCTCCCCCTGTTGGTGATGAGCTGCTGTTACGGCCACATTATGCTGCACATCAACAACACGCACCTGAGGAATAAAGGTAAGCCGAGCAATACGTCCAACTCCCGTGAAATGTGCCCGCCATCCAATTTTTATTTTGCTTCTTTGAGATTTTTTTTTGTTGGGGGGGCGATGTACAGTAGTGGGTGAAGGGCAGAACATGACAAGCGACATGGCAGAAGGTTAGCTTCAAGTGCCAAGAAGGATGGCTTTTAAATGCAGCACCTGACCGTGTGTCCTCAGGCCAACTGCGTCGTAGCAGCAGCGAGGGCATCTCCAAGGCCAGGATGAAGACTCTGAAGATGACCGTGGTCATCATGCTCTCGTTCATAGTGTGCTGGACGCCGTACTACCTGCTGGGAGTATGGTACTGGTTCCACCCCGAAGTGGTACACTTCACGCCCGAGTACATCCACCACGGCCTCTTCCTCTTTGGAAACCTCAACACTTGCTGCGACCCACTCATCTACGGCTTCTACACACCCTCCTTCCGAGCTGACCTGGCCGCTTGCTGCTGCCCCAACCGGTGGGGACCAGCCACCACCGACTTTGGGCTCCCCGTCCCCCGTGCCCGGAACGAGTCAGAAGGACGATTAAGGCTGCCGAGTCCCCATGCCCAACAGGAAGGAACGAGTCTTAGCCTTTTACCGACAATTTGCCAAAAATCGCCAAGCGTGAACACATCCGAAAAGAAGCCTGTGCATGATGAAATGAACGATGGGAATACGCCTGGTGATTTCCTTCCAGCATGTGTCCTCTAAGTGACGCAATTATAATCCATCCATCAACATGAACATAATTTGCGCCGTGCCTTAATATACCGGGCTCGGCTCTGTGACCTTGCCACAACACGCAGATATAAGAATCATCTCATCTGACTGAAATGAGCTGAAATGCCATTCATCTACTCCAGGAGAAAAAGGCTTTTCTTTTTACTCCAGAAAAGTAATTTTTCTTGTGGTAATTGTAGGGAATTGTGTGCAACTGTCTGTGCCGGCCAGCACCCTTTATTTGTATTTATTTGTTTGTTATTGGGCGTCTGCACCACTATACTCAGAATGGATTAGTTAGTGGAAGTGGTTAGCCTGACAAGCTAGACCAGGGGTGGCAAACATTTTGACTTGCGGGCCAAATTGGGTTCTAAATTTTGACCGGGGGGGTCGAACCAGGAGCAGATGGATATAGTGTTTGTGTTAAGTAATATAAACGTGTAAACATGTATAAACATGTAAAGGTCATTGCATAAACTGTTTGGGCCTTTAGTCGGTAGTAAAGCATGGATATTCAAAAAAAGCTTTTTGAAAACAAATGCATTTATTAACAGCATTAAAAAAACATTTCACCAAAAAACTACTGTCACTAATTCTCATTAAATACGACACTGTTGTTATGAATAACAGTTTCCATCACTTCAGCGCCTGTGTTACAGGTTAACTTGCTCCCCGTCTCCAGTTGCACTTGTTAGGGTAAAGCGAGTTGTGCAATCTTGTGTTTCGTGACTGCAGATTCGTCACAAGCAACATGGAACTTGCGGACTGCAAAACTGTTCAAATTCTCATTAAAAACTTTGAATGAAACATCTCGTCTACATTTCCAACTGGTCGGAAGAAATAGCAAAAACAAATAAAGAAAAAAATAGAACAGTCATATTGGGATTTGAACCTGTGACGCGAAGTAATAAAGAATAGCTCACTGGCCATTGGCTTAACCGCTACGTTATTGTACACCCACTGCAACCAGAGCAAATTATCTTGGACATAGCCAAAACCAAATTACCCGGTGAGGGTACGAGTTGATCTAATGCCGAGTGTATACCCGCCTATGTTAACTGGCTCCTCGGAACCAACTTGACATGGTCGCGTTCCCAGGTTTCACGCCAACTTTGCACTAGGGCATTTTGCATGTATGACATGATCAACTTTCTAGACACATAAGGAATGGGTCCAAGCACTAAAGCAACGGTGTCACCAATGTTATATTGATCGGCTTTGTGTATTAATAAGAGTGTGGAGAGAACAGAATTTCACGAATGGTTGTCTGTCATGCGACGTGCGAAGGGTGAGCGGTGGGATATACAGGACTATCTCAGAAAATTTGAATATTGTGATAAAGTTCTTTATTTTTTGTAATGCAATTAAAAAACAAAAATGCCATACATTCTGGATTCATTACAACCCAACTGAAATATTGCAAGCCTTTTATTATTTTAATATTGCTGATTATGGCATAGGGCTTAGGAAAACTCATATCCTACCTCAAAATATTAGAATATCATGAAAAAGTATACTAGTAGGGTATTCAACTAATCACTTGAATGGTCTAATTAACTCGAAACACCTGCAAGGGTTTCCTGAGCCTTGAAAAACACTCAGCTTGGTTCAGTATACTAAATCACAAGTATGGGGAAGACTGCTGATCTGACTGCTGTCCGTAGGACCATCATTGATCTCCTCCATCAGGAGGGTAAGAGACAAAAGAAATTTCTCAAAGAGCAAGCTGTTCAGAGTGCAATTTCAAAGCACATCCACAAAGTCTGTTGGAAGGGGGAAATGTGGCAGGAAACGCTGCACAACCAAGAGAGATGACCGCAGCCTTAACAGCATTGTGAAGAAGAGTCACTTCCAGAATTTGGGGGAGCTTCAAAGACAGTAGACTGAAGCTGGAGTCCAGGCATCAAAAGCCACTGTTCACAGACGTGTCCGGGAAATGGTCTACAATAGCCTTATTCCCATGGTCGAGCCACTTCTGAACTCAAGACAACGGAAGAAGCGTCTGACTTGGGCTATGGAAAAGAAGCACTGGACAGTTGCAGAGTGATCCAAAGTCCTCTTTTCAGAAAAAAAGCAAGTTTTGTATTTCATTTGGAAGTCAAGGCGCCAGAGTCTGGACATAGGCTGGAAAGAAGCAAAATCCAAGTTGCTTGAAATCCAGTGTGAAGTTTGCACAGTCAGCTGCTGGTTTTGGTCCACTGTGTTTTCCAGCATGATCTGGCATCTGCCCACAGTGCCAAAACCACCAGTAAATGGTGTACTGACAATGGCATTACTGTACTTGATTGGCCTGCCAATTCCCCTGACCTGAACCCCATAGAGTTTTTGTGGGGTATTGTGAAGCAGAAGCTGAAAGACACCAGACCCAACAATGCAAATGAGCTAAAGGCCACTCACTATTGAAGCATCCTGGGCATCCTTAACACCTCAGCAATGCCACAGGCTGATTGCCGCCATGCCACGCCGCATTGATGCAGTAATCCGTGCAAAAGGATTCCCAACCAAGTACTGAGTGCATTAATGGACATTTTCAAATGTTTGATTTTGTTTAGCTGTTTTAAGGGTTTTTTTTTTTTACTTGGTCTGAGGAAATATTCTAATTTTGTGAGATAGGATTTTTGAGTTTTCTTAAGCTGTAAGGCATACTCAGCAATATTAAAACAATAAAAGACTTGCAATATTTCAGTTGATTTGTAATGAATCCAGAACGACATTTTGTTTTTTTAATTGCATTACAGAAAATAAATATATTATAATATAAAACAATATTCAAATTTTCTGAGACAGTCCTGTACAAAGGTTTACCGCTGAAAAGGTGGTACACTTGTGCAGCCCCCCAGCCAATGATAGTTTATTGTTCTGTTAAGTTTGACATTCAAAAGTCCTTTTACTTTTACCAGAGAAGTGCTGTTAAACATCGGACAGTCTTCTTCTGGTATTTTCTCTCCTGTTCTCTCTGATCCAGACTGTTTGACGGAGATTTTAGCCGGAGCGGTGCTATACAAGCTAGCACGACGAAGACGACGCGGAAAACGAGCCGGAAACCTCGTAAAGCTGAGGCAGAGAGGGTTCCGTTCTGCCCTACCATCAGTTCATCTGGCGAATGTCCGCTCCCTGGCGAACAAGATGAACGAACTGCTGCTCCTCACTTCAAGGAACACAGACTTCAGCAGATCCGCCGCTCCGTGTTTTGTTGAAACGTGGCTTAACGGACGCACCGCACCCCCCACCACACCGTGGAGTTAGCTGGGTTTCGGCTAATGCGTGCAGATCGCAGCGCGGAACTCACCGGAAAATCAAAGGGAGGTGGTCTCTGTTTCTACATTAATGAACGTTGGTATACTGATGTCACGGTGTTGAAAGAGTCTTGCAGCCCTCTCCTAGAAACACTTTTCATAAACTGCCGGCCGTTCCATTCACCACGGTTGTTCTCCTCGATCGTCATGGTGGCTGTTTACATTCCACCACACGCACGCGCGAGTGAAGCCACCCAGATGCTGGCTGACCAGGTGACAGACATGGAGAAACTTCTACCAAATTCATTAATCATTGTTCTGGGTGATGTTAACAGGGCGAACCTCGCACACGAACTCCCCAGATACAGACTGTACATAACGTGTCCCACCAGAGGGGCACAGAAATTGGACCACTGCTACACCATAATTAAGAATGCATACCACTCTGTGGCTCGTGCAGCTTTAGGACTCTCGGACCACTGTCTAGTTCATCTGATCCCAGCTTCTAAGCCTGTGGTGAGGACTGTGAGGAAGTGGACAGTGGAGTCAAGGCAGGACCTCCAAGCCTGCTTTGACTGCACCGATTGGGGAGTTTTTGAAGCTGCAACTTCAGACCTGCATGAACTCACTGACACTGTCACATCATACATCAGTTTTTGTGAGGATCTGTGTGTGCAGACTAAGACATTCTGCACGTACAACAACGACAAACCTTGGTTTACACCGAACCTCAGGAGGCTGCGCAAAGTCAAGGAGGAGGCCTAAATGAGCGGCGCCCGGGACTTGTTCAAGCAGACCAGAAACACACTGAACCGAGAGGTCAGGAAAGCCAGGAGGTGTTATGGGGAGAGCCTGGAAAGACACCTCTCTGCCAATCCTGATCACTCAACAGTGTGGAACGGTCTGCACAGCATCACGGGCTTCAAGAAACGAACCCCTCCGTCCTGTGGAGAACCCAAGGCTTGCAAACCAGCTAAACAGGGTCTACTGCACGTTTGATTGGTCCTCCCACACAACAGGACCTCCTGCAGCACAATCAACATACTCACATTAAACCCTTTGAGACTGCTTGTGATTTAGGGCTATACAAATAAACTTGACTTGACCTCCCCCCACAAGCGCTCTGTCCACACCTCCATCACCGTTGTCACCTCTCTCTTAAAGAGGCCGCGCTTGCAGTCCAGATCCGCGGGGGAAAGTGCGCCAGATGTTCCGGAGACAAAAGACCAGGAAGACACCGGGCCCAGACGGTGTGTCACCTTCCTGCTTTAAAGTCTGTGCTGAACAGCTGGCACCCACCTTTGTACGGATCCCTGGAGCTGTGTGAGGTGCCCTCGTGCTTCAAGAGCTCCACCATTGTCCCAGTGGCCAAGAAGCCCGCCATCACAGGTTTGAATGACTATAGACCTGTCGCTCTGACATCTGTGGTCATGAAATCTTTCGACAGGTTAGTGCTGAACCACCTGAAGGATGTCACAGGCCCCCTGCTTGACCCCCTCCAGTTTGCCTACCGGGCAAACAGGTCGGTGGATGATGCGGTCAACATGGGACTGCACTACATCCTGCACCACCTGGACACCCCAGGAATGTACGCCAGGATCCTGTTCGTTGACTTCAGCTCGCTCCTGACATCCTCCAACAGATGCTCATCCAGCTCGCAGTGCCTGCCTCCACCTGTCAGTGGATCACCAGCTTCCTGACCAACAGAGGACAGGGTGTGAGGCTGGGGAGCATACCCCATACTGGAACCCCTCAGGGGTGCGTCCTCTCCCCACTGCTCTTCTCTCTCTACACCAATGATTTCTCCTCAGGTGACTCTCCTGTGAAGCTCCTGAATTATGCAGACAACACCACTCTCATCGGACTGATCCGGGACGGTGATGAGACTGCGTACAGACAGGAGGTGGAGCCGCTGGTCCACTGGTGCAGCCAAAACCACCTGGAGCTGAACCCGCTCAAGACCGTGGAGATGACAGTGGACTTCAGGCGAGACCCTTCACTACTTTCACCCTTCACTATCCACAGTAATACTATAAACTCCACAGACACCTTCAAGTTCCTGGGAACCACAATCTCTTGGGACCTGAAATGGACCGGCCACATAGACTGTCCGGAAGAAGGCCCAGCAGAGGCTGTACTTCCCGAGACAGCTCAAGAAGTTCAACCTGCCGCGGGAGCTGCTGAAGACCTTCTACACTGCCATCATCCAGTCTGTCCTCTGCACCTCCATCACTGTCTGGTTTGGCTCGGCCTCCAAATAAGACAAGCACAGACTGCAACCGACAATCAGGACTGCTGAAAAGATAATTGGGATCAACCTCCCATCTACCCAAGACTTGTACCTGTCCAGGACCAGGAAATGTGCAAGTAACATCTCTACAGACCCCTCTCACCCAGGTTGCAGTCTGTTTGAACTACTCCCTTCCGGACGGCGTTATAGAGCTCTGTACGCCAAAACCAGCAGACACAGAGACAGCTTCTTTCCCCAGGCTGTTGCTCTGATGAACTCACACCACTCTTAGAGTCTCAGAGTCACTGCTGTCCAATAACATCCTGCTCCCCACACCCTTTTTGAATTGTCTACACTATTTGTACTGTGTGTCCTCTCTGCATCCATTGCAGCCTGGTCATCCTAGAAGAGGGGTCAGTGGTCTCTTCTCAAGGTTTCTCATTTCCCCTAGTTGGAGTTTTGAGTTTTTCCTTGCCCTCCTGGGAGTTTAAGATCAGGGGATGTCTGAGAATATTTGTCATTTTTCACACGTCCTGAGTGTTGTTAGTCATCTAAATGTTGAACAGAGGCTGTGATGTACCGAAGTCAAATTCCTTGTTTGGCATGCCCAATCATGGCGAATAAAAATTCTTGAATCTTGAATCTTATAGGCATTTGAATACACGTGCAATTTTTAAACGTGAAAACGTGAAATTTTTGAATTTGTCAATTTTGGGAATGTCCCCAATGTGATTTGAATGTGCTGAATGATGTGAATTTAAAACTGGACGGATGTAAATGCTTTGGAATTGGTTGAATAGGTTGAAAATGTAAAAACAGTAAGAAAAAGTAAATTTTGTGAAATTTTGCATAAATTTAATCACGAAAATGTGGATTTTTTGGTAAGTGGGAAGGTGTGAAATAGGTAGGCAAAAGATGAACAGCTGAAAAATGGAACTTGTTGAATCAGTAGAAGTATCTGGAAATTTGGTGAAATTTTGCAAAATTTTTAGCAAAATTTTTTGCAAATTTTAAACGTTAAAACGTGAATTTTTTTTATTTGGCAAGTTTGGGAATGTCCCCAATGTCATTTGAATGTGTTGAATTATGTGAATTTCAAACTGGAACAACATAAATGTGACATGTTGAATCTTCCATTAAGAATGAATAGGGAAAGATTTGCCGGAAATTTGTGAATTTTGTTAAAACAGAAAAAAAATGTAAGCAACGGTGTAAGTGAAAAGTGGAACAGAGTGAATCGGTTTAAGTATGTGGAAGTAATTAAGCGTCAAAAAAGTGGGCAGAATAAGTACAATAATAACTAGAAAATGCAATTTCTGGAGAAATTGCGTGTGAAGGCGAAGACTTTGAATAACGTCTTGGGGAATGCTGCCGAATGATGTTGAAACGAGTTGAATTACTTGAAAAATGTAGAAAATAGAAGTGTAAAATAAAATTTTGGAGAATTTGTGGTGAATTTCAAATTTTTGGTAAGTGGGAAGTTGTAGAATAGGAAGGAAAATAATAAAGGACAGGAATAATAGTGTTAAGGTCTTCACCTTCACACTAATAATAAAGGACAGGAATAACAATAGTGTGAAGGTCTTCACCTTCACACTAATAATAATAATAATAATAATAAAGTGAATGGTGTAGAATAACATAGTATGTGTGAAGGCTATCGCTTTCACACAATAATAATAATAACTAGAAA
Source organism: Syngnathus scovelli (assembly GCF_024217435.2). Lineage (NCBI taxonomy): Eukaryota > Metazoa > Chordata > Actinopteri > Syngnathiformes > Syngnathidae > Syngnathus > Syngnathus scovelli. Next base: position 17,069,711 of record NC_090855.1, read on the forward strand.
ATGCAATTCCTGGAGAAATTGCGTGTGAAGGCGAAGACTGAATAACTTCTTGGGGAATGCTGCCGAATGATGTTAAAATGAGTTTAATTACTTGAGAAATGCACAAAATTTGGAGAATTTGTGGTGAACTTCAAAATTGAAAACTTGTCATTTTTGGTAAGTGGGAAGTTGTGGAATAAGTAGGTAAATGATGAAGAGTTGAAAGTTGGAACGGGTTGAATCGGTTGAAAAATGTAGAAATTATAGTTGAAAAATGAAATTTTGGAGAATTTAGCCAACATTTCAAAATTGAAAAGTTTGAAGTTTTGGTAAGTGGAAAGTTGTGGAATAGGTAGGGAAAAGATGAACAGTTGAAAGTTGGAACGGGTTGAATCGGTTAAAAAATATAGAAGTTAGAGCAAATGTTGAATGCCTCAGAGAATGAATGGAAATTTAAAAAAAAATGCGCCCTAATTTTTGAAATTCTGAACAAAAGGAAAACTACAGATTCAAGAGGTTAACTTTGGAGCTCAAAAGTTGAAACGGGTTGAATCGGACAAAAATTGTAAAAGTTAGAGCAAATGTTAAATTTAGGTCACTTCTGGTTTCATTTAGGGCAGGGGTGTCCAAAGTTTTTGCAAGGAGGGCCAGATTTGATAAAGTGAAGGGGCCCGGGGGCCAATACTTTTTTCAGACATTTTTTAACTACAGAAATTTCATGCAAATACATACTGTTATGAAACAAATTTCATTGTCCGAATTGTCTTTATTTTTTAAATGACAAAATAACCAAACATAAGCCACTCAGGCAGATGTGAACAACTTTAAAAACACAAATTCTGCCTTTCATTCATATCTGAAGAGTCAGATAACATTGAACAAACTGTATGAAATAATTTAATTTACAAGAGTTTACAATTATTTTTGCCTCATGAACATTTTAAACAGGAGTTATAAGTAATGCAAAGTTGTCTGTTATTATTAAAACTTAACAAGTGAATTTTGCTCTTGTCATTTACAATATTTTTCAGAAAGTAATAGTTTGTGTCACGTCTACATGTTCATAACATCAACAGCATTAACATGGCCACTTCGTAATATTTAATAAGTAATTTTTACTTTTGATTTACTTTTGACTCACAGCCCCACGTGATGAATCGCTGTTGTGATGCCAGTTCAGCTTGGAGCTGCTTCCCTTTATCAGCGCGGTCACTCCCTGTTAGCTTGTCGTATGTGTTAGCATGTTTAGTCTGATGGTGTCTCTTTAGGTTGAAATCCTTAAACAAGGCAAGAGTCTCTTTACGAATTAGACACAATTGCCTTGATTTTCAGTGAAGAAATATTGTAATTCCCATTTCTCTTGAAAGCGACGGCCCTCAATGTCAACTTTCCTCGTTTTCTTTGCAGTCGCCATGGCAGAAATGAGCGGAGAGGGCTGGTGCTGCCACCTTTTGGTAATGAGAGGAATTACAGTTTCAAGTTTCATGATTTTTTTTTATTTTTATTCAGTTTGACAGTGCAGGCGGGCCATGAATAATACATTATAAAACCAAAGCTGTGGGCCGTATGAAATATGACCGGGGGACGGATTTGTCACGGTCGGGTGGAGCATGGAGCAGGACGACCAAGTGCAGCTTGGACCAGGGTTTATTGGCGGAACTCAAAATACAGACTCGGTAAACTGACATGACTTAGCAAAACAAAATGACTTCCCAACGAAAACATTCTTGACACCGACAGGAACCAAAAGGACATGAAGACGACACGACAGCAACCAAAACCAATGAGCCGACAGAGAGTGAGGGGCAGACAGGACTTTTATACACGACAGGTAACGAGAGGCAGGTGGGAACAATCACACTGATCATGGGCACACAGGAGGGGAGGGGCGAGCACACAGACAGAAACCAAGACAACAAACACATAGTGGAGCAGTTGGGGACGAGACGTGACAGGATTTGGCCTTGACTTAGGACATGCCTGAGGTAGCAAAAGCTGTCCACCACCTCGTACATCTCCCCATCTACTACGAGCCCCTCTTGCTCAGCTGGGTCTGCTTGGGCGACTTCTCCCCTGCACCGCTTGCATTGGAAGGTCTCACTTGCAGCTAGTAGGCTGCCATTTACGCCGCTGCATCTCCGGTGTACCCATCTCTGACAACCCTTGCACCGGATAGAGTTAGCTTGCACTCCCTTCCCGCAAACTCCACATGGCCATGCTTCTGACTGCGGTATCACTCCCAGGCCAGCACTACTGACCATGACCTTTGATTTTGCCGCATTCACCTTCATTCCTTTCACTTCCAGGCATGTCTTCCAGGCCGCTAGCTTCTTAGCTAGGTCTTCTTGATTGTGAGCCATCAACACCAGGTCATCCGCGTAGAGCAGCTCCCATGGTAGTCCACCCCTCACTTCCCTCGATACCACATCCATCACGATAGCAAACAGTAATGGGCTGAGCACTGATCCCTGGTGAACCCCTAGCCTTACTTCAAATCCATTACTGTCGCCAACTCCTGTCAGAACGGTGATGAGACTGCGTACAGACAGGAGGTGGAGCGGCTGGTCCACTGGTGCAGCCAAAACCACCTGGACCTGAACCCGCTCAAGACCGTGGGGATGACAGTGGACTTCAGGCGAGGCCCTTCACCACTTTCACCCCTCACTATCCGCAGCAATACTATTCTCTCATCAGACACCGTCAAGTTCCTGGGAACCACAATCTCTCGGGACCTGAAATGGACCGGCCACATAGACTCTGTCCGAAAGAAGGCCCAGCAGAGGCTGTACTTCCTGAGACAGCTCAAGACGTTCAACCTGCCGCGGGAGCTGCTGAAGACCTTCTACACTGCCATCATCCAGTCTGTCCTCTGCACCTCCATCACTGTCTGGTTTGGATCGGCCTCCAAACAAGACATGCACAGACTGCAACGGACAATAAGGACTGCAGAAAAGATAATTGGAATCAACCTCCCATCTATCCAAGACTTGTACCTGTCCAGGACCAGGAAACGTGCAAGTAACATCTCAACAGACCCTTCGCACCCAGGTTGCAGCCTGTTTGAACTACTCCCCTCCGCACGCTGTTATAGAGCTCTGTACACTAAAACCAGCAGACACAGAGACAGCTTCTTCCCCCAGGCTGTCGCTCTGATGAACACACGCCACTCTTAGGGTCTCAGAGTCATTACTGTGCAATAACATCCCGCTTTCCACACCTTTTTTGTCTACACTGTTTGTACTATGTGTCCTCTCTGCATCCATTGCAGCCTGGTCATGCTAGAAGAGGGACCCTCCCATCTGTGGTCTCTTCTCAAGGTTTCTCATTTCCCCTAGCTGGAGTTTTGAGTTTTTCCTTGCCCTCTTGGGAGTTTAAGATCAGTTTAAGATCAGGGGGTGTTTGAGAATATCTTTCGTTCTTCACATGTCCGAGTGTTGTTAGTCACCTAAATGTTGAACAGAGGCTGTGATTTACCGAAGTCAAATTCCTTGTTTGGCACGCTCAAACATGGCGAATAAAAAACTCTTCAATCTTGAATCTAACAGTTGTGCATGCTCTGCAGTAGAGAGCCATCACAGCCTTAACCAGTCCCTCTTCCACGCCTGCTTTCCCTAGGGCCCACCTCACCACCTCCCTTGGCACCCTGTCGAACGCTTTTTCCAAGTCAACAAAAGCAAAGTACAACCTCTTCCTCTTCTCCTGGTGTTTCGCTTGCATCTGTCAGATGACAGGTCTGTCGTACCTTTACCAGCATTGAAGCCATACTGCATCTCGTCCACCTCTACCCGTGACCTCACCCTCCTTTCCAACACCCTCTCTAACACCTTCATTCCATGCTCCAGCAGCTTTATGGCCCTGTATGACCCGCATGCGAGTGGGTCCCCCTTCTCTTTGAATAGAGGCACCAGAACGCTTCTTGTCCAGTCCTCCGGAATATGCCCCTCAGCGATGACACTGTTACACAGGTCAGTCATCCACTGCACACCAACGTCTCCCGCTGCCTTTAGCATCTCTGCCACCACCCCAGATGGTCCTTCATGGCCTTCATGGCTTTCCTCACTTCTGTTTGCGTGATCGGGCCACATTCACCCTCCACTTCATTGCATCCCATCTCTCTATCCCAGTCATTCTCCACATTCAGCAGCTTCTCCATGTACCTTCGCCATACTTCCTTCACTCCCCTGTTGTCTGTCATGATGTTGCCATCCTCATCCTTCACACAGTTTGCACCGGTAACATCATGCCTCTCCTTAACCATTTGCTTCGCTATCTTGAAGAAGCTCTTTTGTCCTCTCTCACTCTCCAATTCACTTGCAAATTCTTTCCTCTTGGTCTCTTGGGCCTCCCACACTGCTGTCCGTGACGCCCTCCTTGCCTCTACATACCGCGCTCGGTCTGCCTCCGTTTTAGATTTCTTCCATACTTTATGGCACCTCTTCTCATTCACTGCTCTTTCGACGCTGTCATTCCACCACCATGTTTCTCTTTGTCTTGCTTCACCCTTTGACATCCGCACACCTCCTCTGTAGCTTCAAGCAGAGCCTTCTTCATTGCCTGCCACTTGCCATCCACACCATCCGACTCCATCATCTCCTCCACTTCTTCTGCTATATGCTCAATCTTCTCCCTAAACTCGTTTTTACTCCCTGCGCTATGTAGCTTCCACACTTTCAACTTGGGAGGATGCTTCTTAGCCCCCACCTTCTTGATTCGCAGAGTTAGGTCTCCGATGACTAGGCGATGCTGAGACACACACACTCTTCTCCGGGGATTGCCTTGGCATCCCTGACCAGGATGCGGTCCTCCTTTCTGACCATGATGTAATCTATTGTGCTCTTGCAGCCACCCGAACTGTATGTTACTAATTTGGCTTCGTCCTTCTTGAAAAGAGTGTTGCACAGCACCAGCTCCAGTGCGTCGCCGAACTCCAGGATCCTCTCTCCCTCTGCGTTCCGCATGCCGTACCCCTGTCCCTCATGTACCCCCTCAAAGCCATCTGACTCCCTCCCCACATGTCCATTCAGATCACCTCCCAGAATTATAACCTCATTCTGGGGGATCCCTGACAGCACCATGATGGCCTTGTCCCAGAACGCATCCTTCTCGTCCTGACTTCTGCCAACTTGAGGGGCATAGATTGAAATTACGTTTGTCAGGCGCTTCCCAACGATCAACTTCACAAAGACGATCCGCTCATTTACCCTGCTAATGCTTAGCACTTGATCTATCCACTTTTCAGCGATTAGTACTCCAACACCACCAGTCCCTTCATTGCAGCCTTGCCAGAAGGCTGCAATGTACCTTGTACTTGTACCTTCTGCCGATTGCACCCAGCATCCTTGCACTTCCACCCTTCCATCTCGACTCCTGGACACAGCAGACATCCACCCTTCTCCTGTGTAGAGCCTCAACCACCCCCCCCCCCGATCGGTGTGACATGGTGCCGATGTTCCATGTAGCCACCCTAACACATGCCTCCTGCTCCTCTCTATTCCGGTTCAGGTCCATCTGGCTGAGGGCCGTCATATAATGTACCTGCGGTTTGGCCTCCTTTTCCATCATTCTTTTTGTCGTAGGCTGATGAAAATGCCCACGGAGTACTTAAGGCTGTACCCCATCTCTCCTGTGTTTGTCGAGCCATACTGAGAATGTTTTTGGAGCAAAACGTTTTACATTCGGATGCCCTTCCTGACACCAACCCATGGGGGAATTGATTTTCTGTAGGGGTTGGCTCTCTTAGCTTATTCCTCTCCCGAGGAGCCCACTGGGCAATGGTACTATTTAACCCATAGTTGGGGGCTGGTTCGTAGGCACCAGGGCGTGTCCACACACCGGTGGGCCTGCGTGCTGCACGTCTAGGGGCCAAACCACCTCAGAGTCCTTGTAGTTTAGCCTGGGTCCTTGTTGTACCTAGTTACCATGTGTCGCCGCGTGGAGGCACTACACAGGGTTTGCTGTTAGAGAGGCTACGTACTGGCAGGGAGAGACTTATGCACTCGGCTCTCCCGTTCGCATACTGCTAGCCAGCAGTGAGGGTTGACAGTGACAAGTGACATGCACTGGGCACTCCACCAACACACTAGACGCATCACAACAACCCGACTTGGTCTTATGAAGCTAGACACACAATTGGCTAATATAGGTGCACAAAAGAATTTCTTAGACTGTAGTCTATCTGATTTGCACCGCAAAACAAAATAAATTTTGTAAAAAAAAAAAAAAAAAAAAAAAAAAAGGAAGTGAGGAAAAGCAAGCAATTTGTTTATGGGCATGTCCTCATGTTGTCTGTGTGTTTTTGTTCCTGTAAGAGGCCTTCACTAACAATGAGCAGAGCTTATTTGCATCGGCGAAATGTTCTTTGTTTGGTTCAAAGGAACTTCATTCCTTTTAGTAAACTGTAGGTTTGGTTCATAGATTGTTGTTGATCAGAACTGTTTTTCTTTGTTAAGTGTTTTATACAGTTTGAAGTAGTTGCATACAAGTTATCCCCTATTTACTCAATGCTCGTTTAAGGAACTGCATACCAGTTACCTCACATTTACTTAATGTGTGTTGAAGTGTTTAGGACAAGTTACTTAATATTATTGTGGGTTAATTTACCAAGTAAATAAAGTTAGCAAAGGTTTAGTTGCATTATTCCACAGGAGAGCGGCAATCAACGTGCCTCAAGTTATCTGATCACAGGACGAGTCAGACAACCATGGGGGAAGACAGCTGGTTGAGAAAAGAGGACAGACTCTGCGGGGGTCACGGGCCGACAATGAAGTGCTAATTCACACCACACTACATTCCTTAGCTAATCAGCGTTGCTACAGCCACAATCTCCCCTCCCTTTAGTGCCTCTGTAACCAGGGCAACCAAAACATTAAAAAGAGAGGCACGTAGAGTAAGGACTCAGAATTGATGGAGGTTCCTTTCTCCATCGTTCTGTTGGATTCTGTCCACAATTTAGGGAGCGCGTTATCTGCGCCTCACGGCAAAAGCCTTTGCCAATCACCTGTTATCCAATTTACTCACTGCGTGCTCGTTTGATTTCTTCAGATTTAGGAAAATGCAAAGACACTGAAGCAGAAATTAGATTTAGACAGATTGGTTGAGTTCAATCACAATTCTTGTTCAAAAAGCTCTGTTTTCAGGAAAGTACAATACAGCGCTGGGCCCTTCAAGAGCGGAAAGTCTCCATTCAGAAAAGGCAAAGTCCAAGGTTGTTAGATCAGTTTTATATTCGGTAGCACATTGTGGGCTGGGATTGATGGGCGATGAGTCTTCGGGGTGGGGCAAGTTCGAAGGAGAGTCTGCTTCCATGGGAGTGGTGCTGGTTATGGGCGATTCGGTGTGTTGGTGGGGGGCTGTTGGTGTGTGTGTGTGTGTGTGTGTGTGTGTGTGTGTGTGTGTGTGTGTGGAGGGGGCTGTTGTCTTCCATCCCGTCTCTCGGCCTTGGCGATCATCTTTGGCCGAGTTCTCGGGTGGCTCCTTCTGGCACCCACTGGTTTTATCTCCACGTGACCTTCCTGTGAACATTCTTCTCCAATCTTGGACATACACTGTCGTACCGCATTCAACCGTATCTTTTCTTTGTTAGGCAAACTATTTCCCTCTGTGCAGAGCGTTCAGTAGTAATCAAAAACTGGCGTCTAGCATTAGTCAAAACATAAGATACAATCAAGTACTGAACGGTCAAGACGACTCTGGCCGTGTCCATGATTCAGAGAAAAAACATCAGGCATGCATTCCACAGTTCCTTAAGGGTCATTAAGCTATTTAGGCAATATATCAAAAGTCATTTGTTATTTCAAAGTCCTCAGAAATATATATATCAGATTATAAAGTTATAAAAACCTTTCTCATCACCACTTATCAAAATGTCTACCGTATTTTCCGGACTATAAGTCGCTCCGGAGTATAAGTCGCACCAGCCATAAAATGCCCCAAAAAGGGAAAAAAAACATATAAGTCGCTCCGGAGTATAAGTCGCATTTTGGGGGCAATTTATTCGACAAAATCCCACACCAAAAACAGTCATGAACGAGCAACAACAGGCTAAACGATAGCAACAACAGGCTAAACGATAGGTATGCTAACGTGACAAACACAAAGAGCTGAGAACGGGCCTGACGTAACATATAGAGTGATTAAGGACAACTATTACATGAATAACATGTTTATAAAACCATCAGTGTCACTCCAATTCATTAAATAGCAACAACAGGCTAAACGATAGGTATGCTAACGTGACAAACTCAAACAAAGAGCTGAGAACGGGCCTGACGTAACATATAGAGTGATTAAGGACAACTATTACATGAATAACATGTTTATAAAACCATCGGTGTCACTCCAATTCATTAAATAGCAACAACAGGCTAAACGATAGGTATGCTAACGTGACAAACACAAACAAAGAGCTGAGAACGGGCCTGACCTAACATATAGAGTGATTAAGGACAACTATTACATGAATAACATGTTTATAAAACCATCGGTGTCACTCCAATTCATTAAATCCATCGATCGTTCTTTGTCAACAATGGGTGCGCACGGCTGAGGGTGCTTGCGCTTCAAAATATTCCACAGGCTCATATAACGATAGATAAACTATATTTTAAATAACTATAATACAAGCCAATAATATAATCAAACCATCCGTGCACTTTAATTCCATTAAATCCATCGATCAAATTCCTCGTCCTTTGTCAACATCGCCGCGCGCGCGCCCTGACGTCAGCCTCGTCTTTATTCCACAGATCTACTATATAACTATATTGTAGCGTTAACAAAGCACAAGGATAGACGTAGGTTTGGTAAACGGCTCTTTATTAAACAAAACAAACTTCCAATCGTGTGGCGGCGTGGACTTCCAGACAGACCGGGCGTGCGTAATGGCCATGTCCGAGCCCCGCGCACCGTTCGCGGACAGCCACTCGGCCGAGCGTCGGCCCCCGACTCAGTAGAGACCGGGCGTGCGTAAAAGCCATAATAGTTTTTCAAACCTTCTATGTCACTCCAAATCCTTAATTCCTTCAAACTCTTTGTCCTCCGTGTCACTTAGAAATGATCACCGCTAATGATGGTAGTCCTTGTGTGGGCACGTTTGTATGTAAACAACCGGCGCGCCGCGCTACTGACGTCACTTGAAATGGTAATCCATTGGTACATCACGGTTCTCCAAACTTTCTTTCTGCTGCTCGATTACTGTTTTCAGCTGCATATTTTACAACTTGAAGTTTGTAACCTGCAAAATATGAGTTTCTTTTTGGTGCCATTTTTCTTAAGCCCACCCAGTTGATGAGTCACGGCCAACGGTAAAATTTAGAGCGCCCTCATCCAGTTTCGTCTGAAAATATATATATTTTTGGTTGTTTTATCAAAGTCAAAGTCTGCTTTATCGTCGATATATTTTTTTATATACTAAGACACACAAAGAGATTGAAATTACATTTCCACTATCCCTCGGTGAGATAGTACACATATGCATACAAGCAACACAAAAAAAACCCAAGAAGGCACTAACAATGAATAAATAAGAGTATTGAATAAATGATAAATAAACAAATAATAATAAATAATAATAATAAATATAAGAGGAGCAAAAATGGAGCAAGTGTACATACAGCAGACAGTGGACTTGGATATGGTGCTTTAAAGTGTTAATTGCTTTATTTGATGTTTTCTCTATTTTTTATGTTTTGAATATGTTCAAGATAAAGAAATAAAAGCATGTGAAGTGATCAACTATACTAAAAATAACATGGGAAGTGGTCAACTATACTTGTGATGTCTTAATGATCAAGTAAAAATTTGTGAAAAAAAAACATATAAGTCGCTCCTGAGTATAAGTCGCCCCCCCACCCAAACTATTAAAAAAACCGCGACTTATAGTCCGGAAATTATGTTATGTCTTCTTTATTGATTTGGTGTGTAGGTATAATTATATGCTTCAAATGTTTCTTTTATTTATTTAATATGTGAATATACTACCTACAACGATTGGACGGACATAGAGGAGTATACTGACTCTGTTACCTCTTACATCACAAAGTGCATCGATGATGTGACTTGCTCGAAATCCGTCGTCACTCGCGCGAACTGGAAGCCGTGGCTGACGGGGGCTGTCCTCAGACTGTTGAGGGCCAGGGACAAGGCTTTCAGAGCGGGGGATGAGGCTGGCTTGAGGACAGCGAGGGCCGACCTGTCCCGAGGCATCAAAGAAGCGAAGAAGGCGTTCTCGTGCAAGGTCTCCACCCACTTCAAGGACAGCAAGGACGCACGTAGCCTTTGGCGGGGCATTCAGACCATCACGGACTACAAGCCCGCGCCGAGGAGCTGTGAGGGCGACGTCCGTCTGCTGAACGATCTGAACCGCTTCTTTGCTCGCTTCGACGCCCAGAACAGCACTTGCCCGCTGAAGACCACTCCCCCCCCACACGAGCAGCCCCTGCGCCTCTCTGCCGACGGTGTGAGGAGGGCGCTTGCCGCTATTGACACCCGTAAGGCGGCGGGCCCTGACAACATCCCGGGTCGAGCGCTGAAGGACTGCGCTGGGGAGCTGTCGGGTGTCTTCATGGACATCTTTAACGTTTCCCTGCAGCAGGCCATCGTCCCCTCGTGTTTCAAGGCTGCCACCATCGTTCCTGTGCCGAAGAAACCTGCACCGTCCTGCTTCAATGACTACCGCCCTGTGGCACTGACGCCCATCATCATGAAGTGCTTTGAGCGGCTGGTCATGGAGCACATCAAGTCCGTTCTCCCCCCCACCATTGACCCTTTCCAGTTTGCGTACCGTGCCAAGCGGTCCTCTGAGGATGCCATCTGCTCTGCCCTCCACTCGGCCCTCACCCACCTGGAGAGAAAGGACTCATATGTGAGGTTGCTGTTTGTGGACTTCAGCTCTGCCTTCAACACCATTGTGCCGCAGCGACTCATCTGCAAACTCGACGAGCTGGGCCTCAGTACCTCCCTCTGCAACTGGATACTGGACTTCCTCTGTCAGAGGCCTCAGGTGGTGCGTGTTGGCGACAAAATCTCCGCCAGCATCACGCTGAGCACGGGAGCCCCCCAGGGCTGCGTGCTCAGTCCATTGCTCTTCACCATGCTGACGCATGACTGCACTGCGACCTACAGCGACAACCGCATAGTGAAGTTTGCTGACGACACGACTCTGGTGGGTCTCATCACGAAGGGCGACGAGACTCGGTACAGGTCGGAAGTTGACCTTCTGACCACGTGGTGCAGGGACAACAACCTCCTGCTGAACGTCAATAAGACCAAGGAAATGATTGTTGACTTCCGGAAGGGTCACACAACACACCTGCCGCTGATCATCGACGGTGCTGTGGTGGAGAGGGTGAGCTGCACCAAGTTCCTGGGGGTGCACATCAGTGAGGACCTTTCCTGGTCCGAAAACACCTCGTCACTGGCAAAGAAAGCTCAGCGCCGCTTGTACTTCCTGCGGAAGCTCAGGCGTGCATGTGCTCCTCAGGCAGTCCTGTCTACATTCTACCGTGGCACCATTGAGAGTGTCCTCACCAGTTGCATCGCTGTCTGGGGTGGTAACTGCACTGAACAGAACTTGAAGGCCCTGCAGCGCATAGTGAATATGGCTGGTAAGATTATTGGTGCTTCGCTACCCTCCCTGAAGGACATTTACACCTCCCATGTCGCCCGCAAGGCAACCTCGATTGCCAGAGATGTGAGTCACCCGGCTCACTCTTTGTTTGACCTTCTGCCCTCTGGGAAGAGGTACAGGAGCCTGCGCTCCCGCACCACCAGACTCGCCAACAGTTTCTTTCTCCAGGCTGTTAGGGCCCTGAACTCGCTACCCCCTTCTGCGTAGCGTGCGGCACTGTTGCGCTATTTTCGGGAATGTCTGCTGTACGCGCACTTGCTCCTTTTTTTTCTGCTCCTCCTATTTATTTATTTATTTATTTATTTATTGTTGTGTTATTTATTCATTATTTATTCAGCACGCTTTTGTTATACTTGTTTACTTGTTTGTCTGTTGTGAGCCATGTCTTGTCACCGTGGGATAGGGGGGAACGAAATTTCGGTTTCTTTGTGTGTCTTTGGCATGTGGAGAAATTGACAATAAAGCTGACTTTGACTTTGACTTTGATACTTGTCTGCTTATGAGAGAGATATACAATGCCCTAGGCTTTGATGTCTATTCATATGCAAATGAGTTAGGGGTCATAAAATTTTATGACCTTTTTATGACTTGTTATGGTATCATAAATCACCCTCTTTTGAATTGTGGCGGGGTTGGGGGCATCAAGATGGCGCCAGTCGTGACGGTGCCATCTTTGACTGTCGCCATTTTGGTTTGCTGGCGCCATTTTTAAGATGTGGATATGTATGGGCATGTATTTTTATGAATCAAGACAGGTGCAGCACCTGAGCTAGCTTTGCTAACAGTCCCTCTGAGCTACCTTTGGGCGCCAGTCGTGACGGCGCCATCTTTGACTGTCGCCATTTTGGTTTGCTGGCGCCATTTTTAAGATGTGGATATGTATGGGCATGTATTTTTATGAATCAAGACAGGTGCAGCACCTGAGCTAGCTTTGCTAACAGTCCCTCTGAGCTACCTTTGCTTCCGGCCCGTACGTGTGAGATTGAAGGAGCCTTTTTGTTGAGAAGGGGAAGGGAGGGGGGTGTTTGCGACAGAGGCGTCATTACAGTCATTACAGCTGCCAAAAGTTATCTGAAAGAGAAAAAAATCAAGGTGTTGTCGCATATAATTTGGGAAACAATAGCTCAGCCAAAGTTATCTGAAAGCGGGAGACGCATGTAATTTGGCAAACATTACTTTAGAGGATCAAGGGTTTTTTTTGGTTGAGAAAATCATTGAAGTGTCGCAAGGTGTTGGTGCATAATTTGACAAACAATAGTGGAGTCGGCATTCCTGGAGCCAAGGATATGAGGTAGACCCTTTGATACGTCCAGAGTTATCTGACTCCCTGCGACACGTGAGCCCATAGGCGTGGTCTTATCCCCGCCGAATTTAAAGTTTGGAGAAGACAACCCCAAGACATAGGTCTGAGCAACGAGGGTTGAAGCGCGTCAAAAAGCTGTTTTCGAGAATGGTTAAAGGTAAGTCATTTTTAATACCTTTCTCGCGATAATAATAATAATAATACACTGCTGTTATTTTATAAAACAAAATGTAATGTTTATATAATATTTGCAGACAACATCGTTTATGCCGATGTCCACGCATCTTTTGACGACGATTTTAGCGACGTTTACCTAACACAATCAGACTACGGTGAGTCAATCGCGCATCTAAGATAGTTAATATAGAGGGTATTAGTTGCTGATTTTATTGTATTTATTTAATAGATCTCGTGGCCGCCGCCGCTCGGAAAAGCGTTCGGCCGACACAAGCTACCTTCGACCGCCATATTGGAGCAGTCGAAACGTCAGCGCCAGCGCGACCGGCGGTATCAGAGTCACGTGCTACTGTTGAAACCAATCCACTCTCAACCCACACCGTTCAGCCTGAATCAGCGACGGACTCAGAACTAGTTGAAGCTCTGTCTACTTACGAGGGCTTGAAGCATCATCAAGAGTCGACAAACAAAGTTAGAAGCATTTCCTTCTATGTTATCATTCGACTTGCTATTTTTGGTAATATAAAGGCTTAACCGTTTTTTTTTTTTTTTTTTTAATAGCCACTTCCAGGTGAGCGTCGTGACACGAGAGCTCAGAGAGACAGGAAGAAGCGGGGGAGGAGAGGGCACCCCTTCTACAACACGCACCACTCAACCAGCAGGGGGCCTCTAAAGTGTCGTGGTAACTGTGTCTACAAAAGACGGTTACAAGAGTGTTTTAAGATTATACATGCTGTTACAGATTTAGCCGAATCAAAATAGGTTTGTTTTGTTTATGTTGTGTTTTTGTAAAAGAAAATATAATGGATCATCCAAACCTTACGTCAACAGAGTCAGATTTCTTAGCAAACATTGATGAAATAGATTTGCCGTCATTTAGCGGGGCAAGCCAAAGAAGTGACACACCAGAGCTAGATTTATCAAACGTTAACAATGTGTGTACGAGTCAAATAACAGATTTGCTCAACAATGTGAGCACGGCTTTGTCAGAGGGGGAGAGACCAGACAGCCCCGTTATTCTCACCCATTTACAAGCTGTCATAGATGAATTGAACAATCAAAGTATGAATGAAGGTGGACAGAGTCCGACACAAATCCCGTCACAATTGCTAAACATGATAGCAGAATTAAACAACCAAGCTAATGACAACAACGGGCGTATCAGTCCTGACATTCCTGCGCAGTTGCTAAACATCATCCAAAATCTAAATACACAGCCTCTGGTTGACCCGTTGACCGCTAACACTGTCGATTCATCACCGGTTGCTATTGACGATGTTCAGCCGATATTTCAACCTAACAACTGCTCTGTTATAATTGATCACGAAATAGACGTTATTGACAACAACACATCAGCATTTCAACACACGCCCCAGCAATCTAACAACGGTTCTGTATTAGCTGACCAACGCGGCGGTTCTATTGTAATCAATAGGCCGCATTTCAATAATGTAGAGGTAAAGCGACGGTTAAATATACCATCGCAACAGAACATTAATGATTTTGCAACCTTCTACCTCCAGATTGAAGATAAAATAGATGATGTCATGCAAGAGGTAGCTAGCAGGGCACAAACAGGTAATGTAATTCAGATAGAGCTAGTGGGTGGTAACGATAGAGCTCACATCTACCAGCAAACTAGTGATATAAACTCTATCAGAGATAATGTATCAAACATGCTTGAACGTTTAGCCCAATCAAACACAGAGCTTCTGGCTGATGAGGGTTTAGAGCTCATTGTACAAATAGTCACTCCATTGCGCGGTGGAATGCGTCGCAGGCTGTTGAACACAACCAACAGAGAGATTTTGAGGTTGAAAAAACGACACCTACACATACCTCGTAATAAAGACAATAATTTGTGTTTCGCTCTCTCACTAACCTATCTGCTAAATGACACACTTACAACAAAACAGGCCACAAGACAAGCGCGACTCTTACATGAGAGTGTAGGATTGGATTGTCAACCACCTGTGAGTCTGTTCGATGTCCATAAATTTGAGAAAGTCCTCAAACGGAAAATAACTGTAATGTATCGAAAAGAGGACTGCCGCCCCATGACCTTCTTCGACACGCGTTACCCCAAAACAGATAACGATACCTTATTTCTCTTAAATCTTGAGGGCCATTTTTACGGCGTGAAAGCGATTGAGCCATTTGTAGGCCACGCATTTTTTTGCAGGCATTGTTACAAAGGGCATGAGAATTGGCAACAGCACCATTGTGAAGGACACTGTGGCGTTTGTCTTGATCCATGCTGTAAACAGCGACGGTTTAAACCTGTCATCTGCCCCGACTGTAACAAATCTTGTCGTAATGAGGAATGCTTTACCAAACATAAAGAGTCTCGATCAATGAATCGTGTGAGCAACTGCACTTCATACAAAAAATGCTTGGAGTGTGGTCTTCAATATTATGTGAGAGCTGATGGTACCGGTGCTAAACATCGTTGCCCCGTTAAAAAAATGCACAGTGTGTGATGAGATCTTAAATCAAGATGACGCCTTGTTGAACCCCCACATGTGCTACATTCAGCCCATCAAACCACAACCACCGTGCAAAAATGTAGTCTACTACGATTTCGAAACTTATGTAGATTCAGACGGCTTTCACAAACCTTTTCTCATCTGTTGCGAATCAAATAATGGACTGGCGAAGCATTGGTATGGCACAGATTGTGTTGATGAATTTCTCAGATTTTTCCGAACGCCACGGTTTAAACAAACTACGTTTGTTGCACATAATGCGAGAGGTTTTGATTCATACATACTGATAAGGAGAATGCTTGAATTAGGTCTCAAGCTTGACATTCTGATGCAAGGGAGTAAAGTTCTATCATTTGTCGATTTAGACACAAAATCTCGATTCATAGACTCTCTCTCATTCTTGACGATGCCTCTAAGCGCAATGCCTAAGGCCCTGGGGTTTGAAGACAAATCAAAGGGTTACTTCCCACACAAATTCAGCTCTTTAGAGCATCTAAACTATGTAGGGTCTCACCCTGACCCCACGTACTACGACACCGATTGAATGTCACCCTCCCAACGATCAAAGTTTGACGAGTGGTATGCCAAAGAAGCTAACAATGTGTTTGATTTTGCTAAACAGGCAATAGCCTACTGCGTGAATGATGTTGATCTCCTAATGCAAGGGTGTGAAAAATTCAGGAGTGAGTTTTTTGAGGCCACCGGAACAGATCCATTCAATGCGGTAACAATTGCGTCGGCGTGCATGAAAGTTTTTCGAGCTAATTTTCTAACCCCTCAAACACTAGCCATTACACCATCAGACAACTATATGCGTCAGCACAAAGCTTTCTCGCACGATTCTATTCAGTACATGCAATGGATCATGCACAGCCAAAATATCCAAATTAGACATGCGTTGAACGGTGGTGAAGTTAGGATAGACAACTACTTTGTAGATGGTTATTGTGAAATCGGGGGCGTAAAAATAGTGTTTGAGTATTTTGGTTGTTATCACCACGGCTGCGCAGAATGCTTCGACCTCTCTAAAATATGCCCGACAACCAAACGCCCTTTTCAGGAGAGGTTTGATAAAACACAAAAGAAAATTCAGGATCTACAGCTTAGACAGGATGTGTACCTTGTAATCATGTGGGAGCATGAATGGTTGCAAATGAAAAAGACGGACATAGAGGTGAAGGAATTCCTTAAAAAAAAAAAAAATCCTACACCGCTCAAACCGAGGCAGGCTCTTTTTGGGGGCCGAACAAACGCATTCGTTTTAAGATACATGGCAGAGCCGAACGAGCGTGTGTTGTATGTTGATGTGACATCATTATATCCTTTCGTCAACAGTACAGGTACCTACCCCATTGGCCACCCAATGATTATCCACGGTGATTTTAAAGACCCTAGATCGTATTTCGGTTTCATCAGCGCCACAGTCAACCCACCCCGTGGTTTGTATTTTCCTGTTCTACCGTTCAAAACAGCTAAAGGTAAACTCGTCTTCACACTGTGCCGCACATGTGCCGAGTGTAACAACCAGCAGACGGCTTGTACACATAGTGATGAGCAAAGATCGTTAACAGGTGTTTGGACAACCCCTGAATTTGTTAAGGCACTTGATCTCGGGTACACGGTTGCAGAAATTACAGAGGTGTGGCATTACACAAGAACGAGCGACACAATTTTCCGTGACTACATGCGAACATTTTTAAAAGGTAAACAAGAATCTTCAGGTTATCCGGCTCACGTGGTCAACCAGGCTGACAGAGAAAGATACATACAAGGGTATGCCATTCATCAGGGTATCCAACTCGATCCTTCCAAAATTGCTGTAAACCCTGGCAAAAGGCAAGTGTCAAAACTCTGTCTTAACAATCTGTGGGGAAAACTAGCGCAACGTGACAACATGGCAAACACAAAAATTGTGACAAAATCAGAGGATTTTTTTGAACTTTTGTTTTCAGGTCTGTACAATGTGAAATTCTTCCATTTTATCAATGAGAAGCTCTCAATTGTGCAGTATTGTATCAACATAAACAACGAGATCCCCGCCTCAAAAACATCAAACGTGGCTGCAGCGTGTTTCACAACAGCCTATGCACGCCTAAAAATGTACAGCTATTTAGAAATTTTACAGAGGCGTGTCCTTTACACAGATACAGACAGCCTCGTGTACACTGTGAAGCCAGGTGAAAGTGTTCTCCCGCTAGGGGATTATCTGGGTGATTTGACAGATGAGCTTTCGAACGACAGCATTTTAGAATTTGTCTCAGCCGGCCCCAAAACATACGCTTATAAAACACGAGGGTCATCTCAGACGGTCATGAAGGTAAAGGGTATCACACAAAGTCACGAAAGCGGTCAGAGCATCAATCTCGACAGCATGCTCAGTTTGGTTCAAGGGTACATCGCAGGTGCAACCTCAGATGTGCTTTACGCTCCCCAACATAATATCGTTCGCGATAAGAGAGGGTTTCATCTCAGAAACGTGTCATTTTCCAAGCGGCTTCGTGTGGTGTACGATAAAAGAAGGCTGCTAGAGCGAGGCACCACTGAACCGTTTGGCTACTGATATCCATACGTGTGTCTGTGTGTGTGGAAATGGCTTTTAATCAGATCGAATTCGACCCCAGATTAGAACTTCCTTTTTCATCTCTAGTAGCAGGGCCTTCGGGTTGTGGCAAGACTTTCTTTGTAAAAAATGTATTGCAAAATCCTGAACATGTTCTGAGAAAAAAACCTGATAATATTGTCTGGGTTTATACTTCATACCAGCCAATGTACGATGAGCTCAAAAACCTGAATAAAGACATTGTTTTTATCAAGGGGCTGCCTGAATCTTTTGACGACGAGAAGCTGTTCCCGCCACAGCAGCACCATCTGCTGATTCTGGATGACGTCATCTTCCAAGCTTCGGATAACCCTGAAGTGGTTCGAATATTCACCCAATATAGACATCATAAAAATTTAAGCGTTATAATGCTAACGCAGAATGTATTCCATCAGGGCAAATTTAGCCGTACTATTAGTTTAAACAGTAATTATTTGATTTTGTTCAAAAACCCCCGCGATAAACTGCAGGTGAGTGTCCTGGCGAATCAAATTTCTCCCAGCAACCGGAAGTTTTTCCTGGAATGCTTTGAAGATGCTACAAGAGAGCCGCATGGGTATTTACTGGTAGATTTGACACCTTCATGCCCAGAACAATATAGACTACGTACAGGTGTACTACATAACCAGTGGCCTGTCGTTTATATACCCAAACAATAAAACGATGACGAAGCTTTTAAAAACAAACGCACCGTTACTCAAATCTCTGTTTACATCCAAGCCGGCCAAACGTAAGCATTTGCTACTCAGAGGCCCCAGTAGTTTGGTGAAAGCATTATGTGAGATTGCTCTAAATCTTCTTAAAGGACATGTACCCTTAAAATCAAAACTTCACAAGAGACTTAAAAAGCAAAAGAAAAATATCCGCTTTTTGGCTGATAAGAAAAATACTTTGACGAAGAAAAGAGCTGTGTTAGTTCAGAAAGGTGGTTTTATATTGCCGTTACTGGCCGCTTTCGCACCTGTTCTCGGGAGTGTCATTAGTGGCTTTATGAACAAAGCATAAAATGAGTTTGAAAACGGCTCAGAAAATGTTCCTGATTTCGCCTTATCAGCTCGAGAGGTTGAATCGACCAGCTCCGACCATCCGTGATACAGCAGAGCATTCTTTGGATGAAGAGATGAAACAGGTTTTGGATAATAAAAATTTAAATCAATATGAAAAGATCAAAATTTATCAGACCTTAATCCAGCGTTACTTGGGGTTGGTCAAACAAAAAGACTCCGAGCAAATTCCTATTACGATTCGCAACGAAGACAATGAGAGGGGTGAAATAAAGACCGCTGATGAGAGCGCAATTGATGTGACAGGTAGACGCTATGATGATATTCTGGACGCCATAGGTCCACGTTTCCGACGCAATGCCAACTATGTGCTGAAAAGACTGTCGGCAGAAGATGTAAGCTGGACGCCGTTAAGTGAATTTGTTTTTAGAGGAAAAACTATCAAAGGCTCCCATATGAGCGATCTGTTGAAACCGGTAGGATGGAGTGAATTTCTTCGAACGCTAGCACGGTTAAACTTGCCGGAAGCAAGCATCTCCAACCCCTTGGCTCGCGCAGATTTTAAACGTTTAAAATACGCTACAGGTGAAGATGGGGATGTTTCTTATGTAGAAGATGTAAACATGATGAATAAAAAAAAAAGAAAGAGGACATCACCGGTAGTAAAATGGGTTAGTTATTAGATGACACTCTATTGTTGTTAGTGGAAAAAAAACGCATGACTCTGTAACTCTCTTTAACAATGATTATTGAATAAAAGAGATTTTATAAAACATTACCATGGTTTCAGACAATGACATTTTTTAAATTTATGCAATGAACATGATGTCTGCCCGCCGCACATCCGGTCTGGTCTTCGGCATTTTTTGACAAACTCTCTAACCATCGCGTCGTTATGGAGAGGATCGGAATTGTAATGAGTCAGCACTTCACGATAAGTGTGCCCCCATCCGCGTTGGCTTAAATAATACACACAGTGTTGACCACAGGTGTCTGTGAGCTCGTGCTGCAACTGCCCGTTCTGATATTCGACCCGTTTAGAATGCTTCTTCAAAAATCTGTATATACTCGCCGGGTAGTACGGGCTGTCCGGTGGTAGCCCAAAAGGATCAAAGAATGTGGCCGAACCGTTCGCTTCTAAAGTCAAAGCGAGCCAGTGCTCTCCGGGTAAATGTCTTGGATGCGTGTTGACGATGTAATATTTGGGGGGCGTGTCTCTGACGTCAGCTAACTCATCCGATGCGAAAACGCCTCCAAATAAGGTTCTCTGCATCCGGGTCATAATCATGTCCAATTCACGACCGTTCATAGCGTTAATAATAGTCCATCAATACTTCCCTCTTAGCATTAATCTCTATAAGCGAATCATAAGCCGCGTATACAATGAGGGTCGCTGTGTGGGGTAATGGCGTTCTGAAACGCAAATCGAGTCTCAGGACCCCACTATTGATCGGCGTTAACGCGCCTGAGTCATCCACCTGACTTAAATTGAAAACAAAAAGTGAATAGCCCTGACTAAAATCCTGTTGGTCTATACAGAGAGGTTGATCTTTTAGAAAACGCCCCGTTGCTGTGTATAAATTATGAAATTCACGTGTACATATCCCAGCTTCGAAATTGGGCTGAAAAGGTTTGGCAGGTATTTGTCGACCTTCGTGGCTGAGAGCTAAATACTCTATGTTATAATGCAAAAAATTAAACGGGTTTAAATCTCTCCGTCCCATGAAACTGCTGTGGTTTACGAGCGCTATTACAACTTGCTTGGGGATATGTCCGAGGAATAGGTTATCCTGATGACAAATTCTCGAGTTTTGTGGGATCGAGAAGGTTTTTATATTAATTCTTGTTAACGGATAAAGGGCGTTACCTTTTTGTAATGCGGCGGCGTGACCTATTGCCACGGCCGGTGAGATTGATACTTTTTTCACAAATAAGGACGCTCCGAGTATTTTGAGACACGAATCGCTGTCTGGAGCGCTCATGAGACAGAAATCATCAGAAGCTCTAGTTAACTTTAGACGCAAATCCACATTATTCAATAGATGGCGTTCGGAGAAGAAAATATCTCCATGAAGCGGTCCCATAAAATGAAATTCACGTGAGCCTGCAATCTGTTGTGCGCGCCGCACAAAACCGGCGTTAGCCACGCCCTCTTCGAAAGAAATGGAGTCCATGCGCCCCCTAGAGTCTTTTGCGAACATTCCTGCTGTGAATTGTGACTCCAAAGAATCGTTTGAAAAGTTTAACAGCAGCTCGATGATGGATCTGTAGGCGTGCGTGGCACTAGATTGTGAGATTAACCGTCCACCCAACGAAATATCTAATTGATTAAAAATTGTGTTTATAGGGAAATTCACGATGTCGACTTGCTCCTGCGGTGGAATATTTGTCCCATCTCTACGCGTCACCTTTGCACGGAGATGTAGTAAAGTGTCGGATAAATCTAAATATTTTGAGCCGTCCCCCGGTATAAAAAAATTCTATTGGGCCTTGGTCCACGATTGCTGTTAACGGTTGAAATTCGACATATGAGCTATCTTCTATGGAGAATTGCGTCAGGGGCGCACTAAACAGATCCAGACTTGATAGCGTCGCCTCTTGACTTTTAAAATGTAGAAGGGCCATTTTTTAAGAGAAAATATCTGTCTTGTGTCTTCTGCGCTTTTTCCTGACAACTGGTCGGAGACCGGCGGAGCGCCTTTTTCTTTTAACGCTCCTTTTTCTCCGCCCCCCAGGTTCCAGTCGCCCACGTGACAATACAGCTAGCCCGGAACCTTCTTGCTCGGGGCCTTGTTTCTGGTGGATTCTTTGAATGACGCACCCCGCTACATCCGTTGCTATGTTTTTAGCGGCGGCTTGAAGATGCGGCTTCGCCAAGTTAAACCCGTTTTTGAACATAGGCATCACGAAACGAAATAATTTTGCAAAAATAGACCCAATCCCTCGTCCGTATTGAACCGGCGCCCCTGCAAAACCGGCTTGAAACGAGCCCCCCACTTGTGTTTCATAATAATCAACAAAACGATACAAGTCGGGATGCATTGACGATGACGTCATTTTTTTAATTTTTTTTTATTTTTTTAAATTTATTATTATTTCTTTTTAAATTTATTATTATTTAGATCTAAAATGCAGAGTGAGAATGACCTTCCCGTATTCGAAATCTATCGGGTTGTTCTGGTCTGTTCGCAGGTAAACTGAAATGGTTTCAATGTGGCTTCTGCACACAGCTAAATAGTATACCGGGTTAAAAGTTTTGTTTACAACATCACCAAAATTACCTTCAATAGGCAGAGTTCTAAGCATGGGCGCGTACGCGTCACCAACTGTTTGATGATGTATTATGTCTGTGTAGATGAACATAAAATAAGATCCAGCCCGTCTGTCGGCAGGATGTTGTGCGTTTACGCCTTCCGGTTTGCGTGACAACCAATGCTCTGGTGTCATTCCAACAATGTACGCCAGGGGGCTCTTGAACATAATTCTCAATCCTTCTTCACCCGAAAACATGAACCTCTGTTTGTGTTGATCAAATCGGACGTCAATCTAGTGTTCAAGATGGCGGCGCGTGCACACGCAGCGGCCACTCTCTGTCCCGTCAGTACGGTGATTTGTTCGTCTTATGAGTGTTCGTCCGACAGTCTTGTGTGTTCGTCTCGTCCGTGCTACAAGTACAGCAGGCAGGTTCTGCTTGACATCGGCAGAAGTGGGTTTTGCGGCGTTCTGGACTTTGAAGCGTCGACATTAAAGGCGCTCGGACTGCTACGTCCTGAAACGTCGCCGACCACACCCGCTATTCCTTCCCCGGTTGGGAGCCGTCGGAAACGGTGTGCGAGGAGGCAAAAGAGGGGCAAGCGCGGAGGCGTCCGGGCCAGGCTGGCGGCCAACCCAGCGCGACCGGCGGTACCATCCATTCTTCTGGCGAATGTTCGATCGCTGGACAACAAAATGGATTACGTTCGCCTGCTGAGGTCTACGAACCGGACGGTGCGGAACTGCCGTGTGCTCGTGTTCACCGAGACCTGGTTGAGTGACAACATTCCGGACTCTGCAGTGCACCTGGAGCGGCTAGCGTGCTATCGGGCGGACCGTGCCATTGTACGAGGGGGAAAGTCGCGTGGAGGTGGAATATGCGTCTACATCCGAGAAGAATGGTGCCGGGACTCTGTGGTGGTGTGTAAGCACTGCTCGCCGCTTGTGGAGTTTGTGATCATTAAGTGCCGTCCTTTTTATCTGCCGAGGGAATTTACCGCGATTCTGCTAGTCGCGGTATACATCCCGCCTTCCAACATCGAAGGAGACAAGATCGCGGCGCTTGGTGAACTGTACCAGGCTGTCAGTGAACAGCAAACAGCGCACCCTGACGGTTTCACCATCTTCGCTGGAGACTTCAATCATGCCAACCTGAAGTCTGTTTTCCCGAGGCTTCACCAGCATGTTCCCTTTCCGACACGTGGAGACAGCTTCCTGGACCTAGTCTACTCGGCGCAAAAGGGAGCTTTCAAAGCCACCCCCCTCCCCCATCTGGGGCTTTCTGACCATCTCACCGTTTTGCTTTTGCCCGCATACAGACAATTGGTAAAGGCATCCAGGCCGGTTCGGAGGCAGGTTCGAGTGTGGCCTGAGGGTGCCTCCGATGCACTTCGTGACTGCTTCGACACCACTGACTGGGACTTATTTAAGCAGGCAGCCACCTACAACGATTGGACGGACATAGAGGAGTATACTGACTCTGTTACCTTTTACATCACAAAGTGCATCGATGATGTGACTTGCTCAAAATCCGTCGTCACTCGCGCGAACTGGAAGCCGTGGCTGACGGGGGCTGTCCTCAGACTGTTGAGGGCCAGGGACAAGGCTTTCAGAGCGGGGGATGAGGCTGGCTTGAGGACAGCGAGGGCCGACCTGTCCCGAGGCATCAAAGAAGCAAAGAAGGCGTTCTCGTGCAAGGTCTCCACCCACTTCAAGGACAGCAAGGACGCACGTAGCCTTTGGCGGGGCATTCAGACCATCACGGACTACAAGCCCGAGCCGAGGAGCTGTGAGGGCGACGTCCGTCTGCTGAACGATCTGAACCGCTTCTTTGCTCGCTTCGACGCCCAGAACAGCACTTGCCCACTGAAGTCCACCCCCCCCCTGCACGAGCAGCCCCTGCGCCTCTCTGCCGACGGTGTGAGGAGGGCGCTTGCCGCTATTGACACCCGTAAGGCGGCGGGCCCTGACAACATCCCGGGTCGAGCGCTGAAGGACTGTGCTGGGGAGCTGTCGGGTGTCTTCACGGACATGTTTAACGTTTCCCTGCAGCAGGCCATCGTCCCCTCGTGTTTCAAGGCTGCCACCATCGTTCCTGTGCCAAAGAAACCTGCACCGTCCTGCTTCAATGACTACCGCCCTGTGGCACTGACGCCCATCATCATGAAGTGCTTTGAGCGGCTGGTCATGGAGCACATCAAGTCCGTTCTCCCCCCCACCATTGACCCTTTCCAGTTTGCGTACCGTGCCAAGCGGTCCTCTGAGGACGCCATCTGCTCTGCCCTCCACTCGGCCCTCACCCACCTGGAGAGAAAGGACTCATATGTGAGGTTGCTGTTTGTGGACTTCAGCTCTGCCTTCAACACCATTGTGCCGCAGCGACTCATCTGCAAACTCGACGAGCTGGGCCTCAGTACCTCCCTCTGCAACTGGATACTGGACTTCCTCTGTCAGAGGCCTCAGGTGGTGCGTGTTGGCGACAAAATCTCCGCCAGCATCACGCTGAGCACGGGAGCCCCCCAGGGCTGCGTGCTCAGTCCATTGCTCTTCACCCTGCTGACGCATGACTGCACTGCGACCTACAGCGACAACCGCATAGTGAAGTTTGCTGACGACACGACTCTGGTGGGTCTCATCACGAAGGGCGACGAGACTCGGTACAGGTCGGAAGTTGACCTTCTGACCACGTGGTGCAGGGACAACAACCTCCTGCTGAACGTCGATAAGACCAAGGAAATGATTGTTGACTTCCGGAAGGGTCACACAACACACCTGCCGCTGATCATCGACGGTGCTGTGGTGGAGAGGGTGAGCTGCACCAAGTTCCTGGGGGTGCACATCAGTGAGGACCTCTCCTGGTCCGAAAACACCTCGTCACTGGCAAAGAAAGCTCAGCGCCGCTTGTACTTCCTGCGGAAGCTCAGGCGTGCATGTGCTCCTCAGGCAGTCCTGTCTACATTTTACCGTGGCACCATTGAGAGCGTCCTCACCAGTTGCATCGCTGTCTGGGGTGGTAACTGCACTGAACAGAACTTGAAGGCCCTGCAGCGCATTGTGAATACGGCTGGTAAGATTATTGGTGCTTCGCTACCCTCCCTGAAGGACATTTACACCTCCCATGTCGCCCGCAAGGCAACCTCGATTGCCAGAGATGTGAGTCACCCGGCTCACTCTTTGTTTGACCTTCTGCCCTCTGGGAAGAGGTACAGGAGCCTGCGCTCCCGCACCACCAGACTCGCAAACAGCTTCTTTCTCCAGGCTGTTAGGGCCCTGAACTCGCTACCCCCTTCTGCGTAGCGTGCGGCACTGTTGCGCCACTTTCGGGAATGTCTGCTGTACGCGCACTTGCTCCTTTTTTTTTCTGCTCCTCCTATTTATTTATTGTTGTTTATTATTGTTGTTGTTGTGTTATTTATTCATTATTTATTCAGCACGCTTTTGTTATACTTGTTTACTTGTTGTCTGTTGTGAGCCATGTCTTGTCACCGTGGGATAGGGGGGAACGAAATTTCGGTTTCTTTGTGTGTCTTTGGCATGTGGAGAAATTGACAATAAAGCTGACTTTGACTTTGACTTTGACTTTGACAATCTTTTTGTTACTCGCTTTAGTTAATAGAGTTTGAATGTCCAAAGCTAACGAGTCATGATTTTGATAAACACCTCCTTTTGTTTTAAGCAGATGTCGAGTTTCTGAGTCATCTTGGAACGTATCACCTCTAGGGGGCGGATTTTTAGGCTGTTTTAAATAGAAGTTCCGTTTTTTCTCAGGAATGGTGGGTATTGTGTTGATGTAGGAAATCTCGCATAAACCGACCTCCCACGAACCTTTTAAATCGATATGTTGAGCTAGTTCGGTTTTGAATTCTGTGAGCGTGTTTGAGCTAAAAAGGTGTATACTGGCATTTGACGCTAATGTGACGTAGAAGTCTCTCTGGTGTTCACCCATCTTGTAATTTCCACAGAATGGCTGTTTTAGAGATCGTTAAATGCTTTTAATACTCTTTGCGGGTGAGTCGAATGAGTCGAAGACAGTCCAACTGTCGAATTTGGATGGCCATCCTACCCAGTGTACGAGGGACTCGCGTTTACCTGCCACAGTACGTGATTTAAGAATTTTCTGTATGCGAAAATTTTTATTTTTTTTTATTTTTACTTTTTGTAATTTTTCTTCGTAAAAGCTACCTTCTACAGGCATACCATCCAAGTCCGATATTTTATAGACGGGAGGAACACGATGGAGATGTTGTCTTATTCTGAAAATTTCATCCGTGTAACTTTGTAAATAACCTTTTTCAAAATTGCCTTTTATTTTGGAAATTCTCACAGTTTCACCCGGTGCGAACCGGAACTTGTACCCCCGTCGGAAAGGACTTTTGGCATATAGGTTAGTGAAGACAATATTCTTATTTTCTTCGTTTACAGCGTTCGGTCTCATTTTTATACTGCTGTGAAAACTGTCGTTATAACTGACAATAAAATCCTGAATCACATCCACGTATCGTTGTGTGTTCTTAAATGTAAAACACCTCCACATGCGCGTTTTTAACGTTTTGTTGAATCTTTCGATCGTTTGCGCTTTAGTGTCCGAGGCGGTGGAAAAATGTGTAATATTGTGCTTTCTCATTAATTTCTGGAAATGTTTGTTAAAAAACTCCACCCCTTTATCTGTTTGAAGGCGTAATGGTGAACCGCTAACTGTCAGGATATCTTCAAATGCTTTGGTGACCTGTGTACCAGTTTTAGTTTTCAAAACACGTACATATGCACGTTTCGAGAAGATATCGATTACGGTTAGTAAATATTTATAGCCATCGTTGTAGCGTGCTAGTGATTGCATATCACACAAATCTGCTTGGAATTGTCTCATAGGACCTCGGACAAAAACTTTATTTCTAGGAAAAGTTATTCTGGCTGGTTTGTGTAAAGTGTACGCATCCTGATCGGATAAAAAAGCTTTTACTTTTCTTATGTTAGTGTTTTTACAGCTATTAATCGCCTCCCTGTGCAGCCGTTTCTCGCCCCCAAAACTCGCTGGATTCTTAGCACAATAATAGAGTCTCTGAAGACACCTGTCGTCACCCATTGTTAGGTAAGCTCTGATGGATATCAGATTGTGACGCTGTTAATAAAACAAACAGGTATGATATCTCGCGATTTTGAATAAACACAGAGAAACAGTCACTTTTACGGTCACAATAGTTTATTACAGAAAAATCAAACTACTTCTTAAAAAACATTACTAATAAACACAAACAAGTGTAAAACATGGTAAGAAAAGCTTTTCTATAAATCCTAAGGTTTGACATAACGCATGAATTTACCGAGGTTTTCGGCCTCGTCGATGCACTTAATGGAGATGAGCAATTCGGAGACCACGGCTGGAGCTTTGTCGTCGGTGAAAGTGGACACCAGCACCTCGGTTACGTCCATAAAGTTCTTATCTTGCACCTTGTTTTTTGCCACCTTTATGTTACCCCGGCGGTTCACCAGAGCCTTAACAAACCTTTTGAAGTTTTCCTTGGACAGGTCTTCCGTGTCCATCACGAGCCCCTTTTTAGTGAGCATTATTTCAAAAAAATTTTTAGCGGGGGGTTAAGTCGAGGTTGGTAAACGCGCGAGATGAGAGGTCCGAACGCACTGCTGCTTTGGCGGACTTCGCTCTCGATTTGGCTTTTTTTTTTTTTTTTTTTTTTTTTCCTCTATGTAGGCGTGACTCTCCCTGGGCGGACTTCGCTCTCGATTTGGCTTTTTTTTTTTTTTCCCCTCTCCCCCCAAAAACTATCAGGATTCTTAGCTGAAGACATCTCTCGCCATTGAATAAACACAGAGAAACGGTCACAATAGTTTATTACAGAAAAAATCAAACTACTTCTTAAAAAACATTACTAATAAACACAAACAAGTGTAAAACATGGTAAAAGAAAGTTTTTCTATAAATCCTAAGGTTTAACATAACGCATGAATGAAGATAACATAGATGGTGTTACTTTGGACCCTATTAGAGTTTTAAACTTCTTTAGCTGCCCCCCTGTTAAATCTAAAAGTACTGTTAGGAAAGTCATCAATTGATTCCACATTTTTTTTTACAAAACCTCCCATTGTGTTTTTCCAAACGTTCTAAATAATAGAGCGACTTCGTTGCGAGTCAGAACAGTATCACCAGCTTCTTGTTTTATCGCACGGAGCCGTGTGAAGATCTTGCCTTCATGAGCTAGGTCATGTAGAATGGCAGAAACAGAATTGCGGATGTTTATAAGCGTTGCAGAGCTTTTAAAATAGAAAAACATTGTCGACAACGTGTGGAGGAAGTCAGCATTGCACAGTTCAGCCGTCACTGCTTCGTAATTCGCATATAAGTAAAAGTTTCGATCCTCAACATATAGGCATGTATGGTGCATTTGGCTAAGATCATCAAGAGCACATCCGTCACACTTAGATTTAGCATGCTTCATTAAGGCATCATACAAAAGATGAACCAGCATCAGCTTCAGGCGTGTGTAGTCTTCAATCACCAACCATTTAAGAGGCTCTATCGTCATATTATACTCTGCGTCCTGTTGTGTGTTGATTCTCACAGGTGTCGAGGTCATCGGAGTGTCAACGATCGTGTCGTCAGCCTCCGTGTCCAGCTGTGTGTTGATTCTCACAGGCGTCGAGGTCATCGGAGGAACGGCCCCAAACTCAAGGACCATCGGAGTGTCAACGATCGTGTCGCCAGCCTCCGTGTCCTGCTGTGTGTTGATTCTCACAGGCGTCGAGGTCATCGGAGGAACGGCTCCAAACTCAAGGACCATCGTGTCGTCAGCCTCCTCAAAATCACAGGGTATCTCCGGTTCTATCTCTCTGAGTAAGACTCTAATGTCGGCAGCAGACAAGCTTGGCAAATCCATACCATTTTCAGGATAGCGTGCGCAGGCGCCATCAAACAATTCAATGGCTCGTGACGTGGACCACGGTTCATGCTGCTCCTCCTGCTGCTGCTGCCCCGAGGTTTCAGGGGTTTCAAACACGTCGAAAGTTGATGACAAAGCTCCATAGAGAGAATCGGTTTGCAGATCGTCGAGCCGAATCGGTGACATGCATTCGTTCGGGTCAGATGGCGGCAGCGGAAGAATCTCAAATCTTTCAGCCCATGTCTCAGGCCCCGCTGGCGTCGGTCTTGGCGACGCTAGGAAAGCTGTGTTCCCATCGTCAGCAGCATCTGACTCTGCATCCGAGTTGTCAGGGGTTGACCAGAACGTGATGCCCGTAGGTGTAGAACGTGGTAAAAGTCTTCTGGCAAGCATTTTTTGGGCCATCTTCTTTCTCTTGTGCGTGCGTGTGTGAAAGAGACGATTGCAAGCCCGCTCTTATACAATTTAGATAGTTATGCTAATGACTATAACTCCACCTTTTCTGTGACTGCAGGTGAGAAAAAGAGGGGGGGTAAGAGGAGGAACAGTCTAGTGTGTTGGGGGTAGTTTAAACTTAATTTTTTAGTAAGGGTTACTCTAAAGCCAGTTTACGTTTCACTCCGACGACGTTTGTCCAGACACGGCTTGATAGAAAAAGCCCCGTAATACTCTCCCCATATGCTTGCATCTTTTCATACCACATTGTTAATGGTATATTCAAAATTGTCTGGAAAAGTCCACATTCACTGTTAAACGCTTCAAGTTTTAGAAACATTAAATCGATTAGCTCTCCAACTTCTGCCCCATCAACAGTTTGGGGAGAAACCTTCAGCCGGAAAAAACATCTCCCGCCGGCTGTGATTTTTGAAATCCAAGTTGCATTCAGCTCACCTTCTGACCCGTATTCATTGAGAAATTCAGTCAAAACCTCTGACATTTATTTTTTCCAACTCCTCATATGTTTCCTCCGTTCCTTCAACGTGGAGCTGAATTTCAGGCTTTGCAAACTTAGTATACAGGATTTCTCCGGTGATCTGGAGTGTGTCGCTATAGGTGGTGAGACACTGCTTAAGTTTGTTTTTTGTTCTCACTGCCTCATCTTCACTGTCATCCACATCTTCCAAGGCTTCCAAGAGATCTGAGGCAGCCCTGCTAAAGTCTGCACTGAGTGCATGCATCTCATCAGTTAGGGCTCCTTTCTCCAGGATATCAGCAGAGAGAGACAGGGATATGGATTTCTCGCCACAGGTCACTCTCCTCGTGAATGCAGCCTGCGCAGACACGCTTTGCTTTTAGGCTAGTAATTTCAGTGGAATCCATTTTTTCCTTTTTTGTTTGTCGAGGTGGGGTTTAATCAGAGGGTTTTTTGTTTCCTTTTTCCTTGATAGCACCTCGGTTTATAACTGTTCGGCTTTTCCAAATTCTCCCCGCCAAAAGGGGTACCGAAAGAGTAACAACATTTGTTAGGGTTTTCCAGGTTATCTTGATCCTATGTTATCTTGATGTTGGAATGTAACCTGTAATAATTAAACTCGCCTGTCCTGTCTTAACAAAAGTAGTAGAACAAAGTGACTAGCTGCAGAGGAAGCAATCAAAGTTGTTTAGTTCACACAACATCGTGAAGGACCCCCTGCTGTGCTTTGATCAGCCAGGGGCTTCGGCCATTTGTCTACTCTGACCCCCACTCTCACCCCCACTCTGTTCCTCCTAATAAATATGCCCTTGCAGGAAGGAGACTTTTCAGATTTCATTCCTGTAGCGAGTGATCTCTCCACCTGCAGGTGTCTAAAAGAACTTGCCTTGTCTCCTGTGTGGTTCTTGCAAAATAAGTTGGAGTGAGCAAATCTCTAACAACATTGTTTCAACTCAGCTTGTGGTGTTTATTTTTTAGTTTCTTTACATCCACATTTGCAGTAGCAGTCGCGGTAGCGGTAGTAGGATACAAATCTGTAGACCAAACAAAACTCATATATGCATTACAATGGAAATGCAGATGCAAGTATTTAGTTGTTGCTTAAATAAAGACGACAATTCACATTCATTATTTCGTATACAAATAAGATTGATGAGACCAATACCAAAAGAACAGACTACATCGCCCAGCATGCAATGTGAATACCCAGAATTCACTACAAGCAGGAAGGGCTAAACAGCGCTACGTTTGGAATGTTTTTACAGACAGACGAACTACTGGACTTTAAAACCAAACGCTGGATTAAAATGGTGCTTTCACCATACGATCAGCATGACAAGCTACAAAACATCAGTGGCAGATCATGAATGAAAACATCAAAGGATTTAAACACCTTACCGGTGGCGCGTTGCTCTTAAGGCATGGGACGTTGGAGTTTGCTTGTTTGACAGTGTGCTTTGTTCCAGAGTTTGACACTGTGCTCGTCACCGCACTAATGCACGTAACCAATCACTGATCCGCGCTTCAATACCCAGGTAAGATCCTCCCACTTACCAGCTGTTATGTGTTTCATTTAATTACCGTAGTCTGCTACCCATCACCAGTTGTATTAGCTCAGTGAGCGCAACACTACGCCTTTCGTGTGACAGCGCTCAAGAGCAGCAAGTACCCATTCCGAAAAAGGCAACCTTCCAGGTTCTTTGGTCAGCTTATATTCTGTTGCACATGCCGGTGTGGGCCGAGTTTGATGGGTGATGAGTCCAGGGTGGTGGGGCAAGGTCGCAGGAGAGTTTGATTCCATGGGAGTGGATGTTGGTTTGGTGAGAGCTGGTTCCGTGGGGGTGGGTGCTGATTATGGGTCATTCGATGTGTGTGGGGGTTGTTGTTTTCCATCCCGTCTTTTGGGCTTGGCAAGCACCGTTGGCCGGGTTCTTGGCTGTTTACCTCCTGCCGCTCTCCCTCTGGCACCTCTGCTGGTTTTATCCCCCAAGTGTACTTCCTGTAAACATTCTGCTCCATTCTTGCACATACATCCACTTCACCCACTGTCACACATCGTCCATTTATCATCTTTCCAATTTTGCCATTTTGTACGGAATTATGTGAAGTTTTGTGTGACATCATGAATTCGTTAATGTTCTCTGACAATGCAAAGTTCTTACTCACCACTTACCATGCATTTGTTTGTTTGTTCTTTTGCCACACCATGTGCTTACTTCGTCACATTCCTAGTTTAATCATGCTTCCAACCATATCTTTTCATTGTTAGGCAAAACATTTTCCTCTGTCCAGAACATTCTGTAATGATCCAAAGCTGGTGTCTAGCATTAGGCGACACACAACGTCACATCAAGCATTAATCAAAACATAAGATATAATCACGTACTGAACATTTTAGACACCTTTGGCAGTGTCTGTGATTTAGAAACAACATCAGGCATGCGTTAAACCA
The DNA here is from genome assembly GCF_024217435.2 of Syngnathus scovelli. Taxonomy (NCBI): domain Eukaryota; kingdom Metazoa; phylum Chordata; class Actinopteri; order Syngnathiformes; family Syngnathidae; genus Syngnathus; species Syngnathus scovelli. The sequence goes on from NC_090855.1 coordinate 17,102,395, forward strand.
GGGGTCCCCAACCCCCGGTCTGCGGACCGGCACCAGTTCTAGTTCACTTGGTTCCGGGCCACCAAGCCGCACAGAAAAAAACTATATATTTTTTTTAACCGACGATCAATTACTTCAGGTCAAGATGCTCGTCCTGGTCACGTGACATGTTTCCCCAGTCGAGCCTGCAAAGCTAGCAAAAATGAGTAAGCATTTATATTGAAGAATATAAAAAAATTGGCGATTCTCTCCCAATTACTACATCCGTCAGTTTAGGTCAAGACGCTCGTCTCGGTCACGTGACATGTCACCTCAGTTGAGCCCGCGAAGGAAGCAAATATGAGCAAGAAACAGAAGCCCAAAAGCCCAATGAGGAGACGGAAGAAGAAGAGGCTACGACTTCTAAGAAAAGGAAAGCTGCATTTAAAAGAAACATTTATGGGGTCCTACTTAAAATATGGATTTCTCGCCACAGGTGACTCTGACACACCAAGCCCACTCAGGCTAGCTAACGAGCCAATGAAGCCTTCAAAACTGCTTCGGCACATGGAGACCAAGCATCTTGTATTAAAAGACAAACCTTAACCACTTCGGGTGTAATTGTCTCCGACTACGCCGAGATGGGACCGGCTTGTTTCTGAGAAACAAGCTTAGTGCTCCCACTAATTCAACGTAATGGTGAGTTTTATTTTTATGTTGTTTATGCTTGTTTTTATGCCAGTCGTATCATTTTATTTCATCGTATTTATATATCAATCACAAATGTATTATTTATCTATATAAATGTATTATTTATTTATGTATTATTTATTTATATATAGGCCGGTCCGCGGAAATATTTCTGACACGTAACCGGTCTGTGGTGCAAAAAAGGTTGGAGACCACTGCATTAAACAGGTCGTTAAGGGTTGCTAGGCTATTCAGGCAATATATCAAAAAACATTTGTTATTTCAAAGTGTACAGAAATACATATCAGATCATGAAGTTATAAAAACCTTTGTCATTACCAATTATCAAACATGTCTAGTTATGTCTTCTTTATTGATTTGGTGTGTAGGTACTATATGCTTAAAATGTTTCTTTTATTGATTTAATACTATGTGAATATACTTGTCTGATTGTGTACTTTATTCAATGAGGTGTGAGCATATCTATTTTTGCAGCTAAGCAGGACTTTTCGTTTTTTGACCCCATTTCTTCAATACAACTATATTTCTTAAGGATCAGCTCCAAATTTCAATAACATTGCAAGTGATTAGTACTTTTTCTCCTTAAATAACAAAAAATGTTAATAGCCTAAATTTTGATTTTATTTGGATAAATCATTACATGTCAAAACAGGACTTAACCAGACCCTATGAGAAGGGGGGACGTAGTTCTGCTTTATTGGAGACTTATTTTCAAACATAATTTTACACCTCACAACACATCGATTTGGAACAATAGGTATATTTTGATTCATAGAAAATCTGTTTTTATTTCTGAATGGCTCTCTAGAGGAGTATGGGCTATATCTGACTTCATGGATTTGGAGGGAGGAATCTTGCATCATGCTGAATTTTGTGATCGATTTAAGATTTCCTGTACTAAAAAAAAACTACAAACAAATGGTGAAAATATTCCCATTATCCCCGATTAACATGGTTAAACGAGATAAAATGTATTCAAAGATAACTCCATGTTTAAGGCTGCTACTATTGAAGTTTCATGAGCATTTATTGAACTGAAACACGGAGCATACATATCACCACAAGATGGCAGTATTTCACATCCTGACCGGCATTAACCTGCATTCTTAAATGCACTCCCACTTAATTTTACAATAAACTTAAGTCTTACTTTCTTAAACTAAAATCACTTAGGAGTTGTATTAAACTTAGACTCTTCTCTTAGACTATAAGTCCCCTTTTTAACAAACTTAAAAAGTAATACTAGAATACTAGCAAGCCATTTTAATTCCACCTTTCCCTTTTTACCCTATTTACCAGTAGTCTTGACTTAGGCTCTAACACAGGGGTCTCAAACTCCAGTCCTCCGGGGCCGCATTCCTACATGTTTTCTAAGTTTCCCTCGTTAAACACACCTGATTCAAATGATCAGTTCATCCTCATGTTCTGCAGGAGCCTGATAATTGAATCAGGTGTGTTTAACGAGGGAAACTTGGAAAACATGTAGGAATGCGGCCCTCGAGGACTGGAGTTTGAGACCCCTGCTCTAACAATACTAAACATTGGCCTATGACTTATACTTATCAGAGTTACACAGCACAAAGTCCAATCTCTCTCCTAAGATACTCAAACTTCTGCTTTGCTAAAGGCTTGGTCAAGATATCTGCCTTCATATTATCTGTAGGACAGTATTGCAGAATTTGTCCATTCTGCACACATTCACGAATGTAGTCGTAGCGAATATCTATGTGCTTTGTTCTTGACTGGTCAACTGGATTCTTAGCTATGGCAATAGCTCCTTGGTTGTCTTCCAGAATCACTGTTGATGTAACGTCCATTCCGAGATCACTGAGTAGTCGTATAAGCCAGGTACATTCTTGTGCTGCCTGGCTGAGAGCAATGTATTCTGCTTCAGCTGTTGACAGTGTGACTGTGTTCTGTTTCTTGCTGAGCCAGCTTACTGCTCCTCCACTCAGTAGGAAGACATTCCCGGTTGTAGAACGACGATCATCCTGATCTCCTGCCCAGTCAGCGTCTGAGAAGCCGATTAAAGTTCCAGACTCTGACCTCTGGTACTTGAGAGCGAGGTTTGTGGTACCTTTCAGGTAGTGAAGAATCCTCTTCACAGCAGTCATGTGTGCAGTGTTTGGTTCTGCGTTGAACCTTGACACAGCACTCACTGCTTGTGCGATGTCTGGCCTGGTGGCCATTGCTGCGTACAACAGGCTTCCTACAATTGACTGGTAGGTACCTGGATTCACTGGCTTACTGACATCATCATTTTTCTGCAACTTCACATTTGCATCAGCTGGGGTTGTGACCGGATTGCCTTTATCCATCCCATATTTCTGAAGAATGGCTTCAATGTAATGCTTTTGATGAAGACACACACAAATGTTTGTCTTGTCTTAAATCACTGAGAAGCCCAGTATGTTAGACAACTCACCCATGTCTTTCATCTTGTATCTTTTTTTCAGAGCAACTTTCAACTCACTTTTGCTCTGCAGTGACTCTGTGATCAGAATCAGATCATCGACATAAACGGCTAATATCTCTAGCCCCTGTCGAGCTCTCACGAACACACAGGGGTCTGATGTGCTCTGATTGAAACCAAGATCTTTCATGAAGTCTGTGAAAGTCTTACTCCAGCAGCCAGGTGACTGCTTAAGGCCGTAGATTGACTTTTTCAGCTTGCGCACCAAGTGCTCTTGGCCTGGTTTGACGTACCCGTCTGATTGCTCCATGTGGATTTCCTCCTCTAGATGTCCTTTTAGAAATGCAGTAACGACATCCATCTGGTGTACATGCATGTTATTCTGAACAGCAAAGGACAGCAATGTACGAATGGAGCTGAATCGTACAACAGGTGAGAACGTTTCATCCTAGTTAGCGCCATACTGTGAGTAACCCTTGGCAACAAGTCTGCACTTGTATCTCTCCACTTCTCCATCACTATGGTGCTTGACTTTGAACACCCATATCGAACCTATTGGCTTTCTGTCTTTTGGCAATTCCACTAAGTCCCAAGTATCATTTTCAAGCAGGGACTCCAAATCAGCTGCTTCCTTCCATTCCTTAGCATTAGAGCTCATCATTGCTTCCTTCAGTGTACTTGGCTCATTTACACTACAGACATTTGCATAATGTTTGACAGTTACTATGTCTGCATATTCATCATAGCCATACTTTTTTGGGGGCTTTCTGACTGCCGCATTCTCTCGGAGCTTCATTGACTGGTGTGTCATCGTTGACTGATGCTTCTCTCTCATCAGGACCACTGCCAGCATCACTGTCTGAACAAGACACTTCCACTTCCTGTTTCCAGTCAAAGTCGGTCTTATTGAAGATGCCATCCCGGCGAATCAGAATCCTCCTTTTCTCCTCATCGAACAGACGATAGCCCTTGGCATTGTTGGCATATCCCACGAAGCGAAGCTTCACCGCTTTCTTGTCCAGCTTTCTCCTCTCTGCTTCTGGAACATGTGGATATGCCACACAGCCAAAAACTCTCATGTGATTGATGTTCGGCTTTTTGGCGCTCCATCTCTGGTACGGGGTCTGTTGCTTTAGAAGTGATGTGGGCAACCTGTTCTGCACATAGGCTGCTGTTGCTACAGCCTCTGCCCAATACATGTCTGGCAGCTTTTACTCTTTGCTGCTTCAACTAAAGTTCGATTTTTTTCTTTCAGCTACACCGTTTTGCTGTGGTGTGTGAGGTACAGACATTTCATGGTGGATGCCTTGAGCTTTTAGGTATTCTTGGAATTCTTTCGACGTGTATTCCCCACCCTTGTCTGTTCTCAGTCTTGTAACTCTTTGTCCACACTCATTGTTCTCTCAAACTCTTTGAATTTGCTGAGTACTTCATTTTTCTGCCTCATGAAGTATACCTTGCAGCATCTTGAATGTCACGAAGTACTTTGACCCACCTATGGATTCAGTCTGCATGGGACCACAGACGTCACTATGAATCAGCTGCAGTTTTCGCTTTGAGCGGATTTCTCCCACTGACTTGAATGACTTCCTAGCCAGCTTGCCCTCCACACATGCTTCACAGAAGGAGTTCTCTTTTTCAGCAGAAAAGTCCATTCCACTCACCAGAGGTTTAAGCTCCTTCAGCATGGTGGTGTGACCCAGTCTTTGATGCCATAGGCTGGCTGCAACTGATGCACTTCCTGCTGTATGAGAGACAGGCGTACTCCTCTCCACATTCACCTGGCATAATCTATCGGCTCGTTGTGTTCCCATTCCTCGAAGATCTCCATCTTTTCCGCAAATGTAGCACCGGGTCTTCTTGAACTGCACAGTATTCCCTTTTTTCCCAGCAGCTCCCACTGAGAAAAGATTCCCTGATAGCTTGGGAACATACAGCACATCATACATTGTGACATCTTTGACATCACTCACTTTGAAAGTCATTTTCTTTTGGTGCAAGTTTGTACAAAGGTTCGCTTGACTATCAACAATCGGCTTGTTCTAAAGGGTTGCTCTTTGTTTCTCTTACTATCTCTGATGTTAAATATGGCTTTTTTCATAATGGTAAATTTGATTTTTTTTTTATTAACAAGATTATTTTGTTGGCCAAACAATACATACACAAATTCTGTAAAACAAGACCAAACTTTCTGCATTAGAAGAATGATTTGAAATCCTATAACAATTTGTTAAAGCTTATTAACACCAAGAATTCATTTATTGCAAGGCTGTCTCTGTAAGATATTTGCTCTGGCTGTATATCCGTTGTACCGTATTTTCACGTTTATTAGGCGCGGATAAAAATCGTAGATTTTCTTCAAAATGTGCGGCGCACCCTATCATGCAGTGGTCCCTATGTGTGTTGTTGTTGTAAGGCGGACGTATTAAAGAGCGCCATGAAAACATAAAAGGGAGAATTATGGGCGTGGATTTGCAGTATGGCCCACCCTCTGTGTGTGTTGTTGTAAGGCGGACGTAGTAGAGAACGCCATGAGAACTTTAAGGGGGAAGTGTGGGCGTGGATTTTATATAAAAGAACAGGTACATGCGTCATGCAAAACGTTGTTATAACAACAGTGAAAATGGCAAAGAGACACGCTTATCAAGCACAGTTCAAACTGAAGGCCATCAGCTACGCGGAGGAGCATGGAAATCGAGCACCCGCGAGAGAATTTGAAATCAACGAATCGATTGTTCGCAAGTGAAGGAAGCTGGAAAACGAGCTCCAACAGGTCAAGAAGACGCAGCTGAATTTCCGCGGACGTAAGGCGAGGTGGCCCGAGTTGGAGGAAAGTCAAGTCAAGTCAAGTTTATTTGTATAGCCCTGAATCACAAACAGTCTCAAAGGGCTTCACATAGCCAAAATTGACAATTATTCTCAAAGCATCCCCTGATCATAAGCTACCAAAAAGGGCAAGGAAAAACTCAAAAAAACCCTGCCAGGGGAAAATGAGAAACCTTGAGAAGGGACCACAGATGGAAGGATCCCCCTTTCAGGATCACCAGGTTGTAATGGATGCAGAGAGTGCACAAGTAATACATAATATGAAAATCAATGAAAAAAAAAAAAATGGATGTCGGAGGTGCACTCGATTGTCCTGGCAGTGTCCTCAAGGGGGCCGAGCCGCAGCTCCCCCATCCCGAACTGGTCCCCGAGAATCCAGCCAGCCGCTATCAGCTTTTGAGCCACCTAACCCCCTCCCCAGCCGGGGAGGAGGTGGGCAGAGAGAACAGAACAAACTCCGGCCAAATCGGCCATCACAAGTTAGTTAAAGGCCATCTCATAGAAATGTGTCTTTAAACGTGTCTTAAATGTTTCTACTGAGGTAGTAGTTCTAATATCCATTGGTAGGGCATTCCAAAGGTCTGGAGCCCGAATAGAGAATGCTCTAGACCCTGCAGACATTTTCTTGGCCCTCGGTATAACTAAAAGACTAGCGTTTTGCGAACGAAGGTTACGAGACAGAACATAAGGAACGACTAGGTCGACGAGATATGAAGGCGCTAAGCCATGCATTGCTTTATAGGTTAGTAGAAGAACCTTGAAGTCACATCTTAAATGGACCGGGAGCCAATGTAATTCGGCTAATATTGGGGTAATGTGATCAAATTTTCTTGACCGTGAGAGCAGCCTCGCAGCGGCATTTTGCACTAACTGTAGACTTTTAATACTGGATTTAGGAAGACCAGAGAATAATACATTACAGTAGTCCAGGCGCAACGTGACGAACGCATGTATAATAGTTTCCGCATCCCCGGTCGAGAGGATAGGACGAATCTTAGCAATATTACGAAGGTGAAAAAACGCAATCCTGGTTATATTCTTAATGTGTTTTTGAAAGGAGAGCGTTTGGTCAAATATTACCCCGAGATTAGTTACCGTATCACTCTGAGTGATAGTACGGTTATCTATAGTTATAGTGGTTTCCTTAAATAAATGTTGATAACGAGTAGGACCAATTACCAACATCTCAGTTTTATCCGGGTTAAGACGAAGGAAGTTGAGAGACATCCATTGCTTAATCTCCGCAAGGCACGCCTTGAGATTACAGCAGTCCTGTGGATCTGTCATCGATAACGGCATATATATAATTGGGTGTCATCCGCGTAGCATTGAAAACTAATATTATATTTACGTATTATGTCCCCAAGCGGAATCATATAAATATTAAATAAAATCGGTCCGAGTACCGATCCCTGTGGGACACCACACGTAACCTTATAAAGCTCAGAGGACGTATTACCATGGACCACTCGGTGCGTCCTACCTGATAGATAGGAATTGAACCAGCTTAGTGCTGACCCTGAGATACCAACACAACTTTTAAGACGCCCTAATAAAATATCGAAGTCTACAGTGTCAAAGGCAGCACTAAGATCAAGTAGTAACAATACAGACGACGTATTTGAATCCATAGCTATGAGGAGATCATTAGTCACTTTAGTAAGTGCTGTCTCTGTAGAATGATTAGCTCTAAAACCAGACTGAAAAGAGTCATATCGATTATTAGCGACCATGTAATCAATAAGCTGCTGTGCTACTACTTTTTCAAGAAGTCTTGCTATGAATGGGAGGTTTGAAACTGGCCTATAATTACTGAGACAGTCCGGGTCAAGATTTGCTCGCTTAAGTAGTGATTTAATAATAGCGGTTTTAAAGGCTATTGGCACTATCCCAGAGGAAACGGACAGATTGATTATATTTAAGACGGACGGTCCTAAAATTGGAAATAATTCTTTAAGTAGTTTGGCTGGAAGCGGGTCGAGTAAACATGTTGTTTGTTTAGCCGTACTAACCAATTTTGTAAGCATTTCAAGGGACACGCTTTTAAAATTTGAGAGGGTTATTGCATGATCCCCAGCGCTAGTAACCGGCGGAGCGATTGGCATGGTATTCTTGATCTCGTCCCTAATGGACTCAATCTTTTGAGCAAAAAATTTCATAAACTCGTCAGCTGAGTGGAAGGAGCTATCGGGGGTCAGCTGGCGCAGAGTTAGCTTTGCCACTGTATCAAATAAGTATTTAGGATTGTTTTTATTAAGATTAATGACTCGCGAAAAATAACGAGTTTTTGCTAAAATAAGCGCATCTTTATATTTCAGGAGGCTGTCCTTCCATGCCTGATGGAAAACCTCAAGTTTGGTTAAACGCCATCTGCGCTCATGCTTTCTACATAATTGTTTAAACGTACGTGTTTCATCTGTGAACCACGGAGTTGGCCATCTACGGCGAGTTTTCAGATGTAGCGGCGCCACAGAGTCGATGGCTTTTAATAATGTCGCATTGAATTCATTTGTAAGATTATCGATAGAGCCACTGTACGCGGGAAACATGGCGGTTGCCGGCGACAGTAACTCAGATAGCGCAGTTGCAGTCATGGAGTTAAAATTACGGCTGCTATAATTCTTATTGCTCTCTTGTCTTTGACAAGGAACTAAAATTTCAAATTTTATTAAAAAATGATCAGACAGAACAGTAGTGTATGGCAGTACTGTTATATTTGAGGTTGCTAGTCCCCGGGATAATACCAGATCTAAGGTATTTCCATTCTTATGCGTTGCTGCCTGTACAGCTTGCGCAAAACCAAACGTATCGATTAAAATTTGAAATGCCGAAGTCAGTGGTTCTGACGGTGAATTCATGTGGATGTTGAAATCACCCATGATAACTATATTATCTGCATTTGTCACTAGATCAGCCACAACTTCTGAAAATTCATCCAGGAAGCCAGAGTAAGCCCCGGGTGGGCGGTAAATAACAACAAGATAGAATGACGGTAACGCAGTGGATCGCACAATGAGAACTTCAAATGTTTTAAATACGTGAATTGAGCGAGGCCTAAATCTCTAGGAAAGACTCGAACAGTCGCTCATCAAGCAAAGAACGAGTGGGAGAAGCGTTTCGACAGTCACCATTCGACTAAAAGCAGCAACGCTAGCAGAAAAAATGAAAATTGAACATTGTCAAGGAGGTCCGTCTTTGTGCTTTCGTTTCATGAAATGGTGCCATTTTTCCATCCGGACCAGGACTACGTTGGCGCAGCAACTTCCAGCGGATTATAATGAAAAGCTGGCCATCTCCCGCTCCTACTGCAGCAAACGCATCGCTGACAAACACATCCAGCCCAGCCACATCACCAACATGGACGAGGTGTTGCTCACTTTCGACATCCCGGTGAATCACACTGTGGATAAGAAAGGGACCAAGATGATAGCGATACGCACAACAGGATACGAAAAGTCTTCTTTTACTGTTGTGCTTGACTGCCATGCTAATGGACAGAAACTGCCGCCTATGGTGATTTTTAAGAGAAAGACTTTGCCTAAAGAGAAGTTTCCAGCAGGAGCCATCATTAAGGCAAATGAAAAGGGCTGGCTGGATGAGGAAATGATGACTGAGTGGCTGAGGGAGGTGTATGTAAGGAGACCAGGGGTTCTTTTCCACGCATCACCATCACTGTTGATCTGTGACTCTATGTGTGCCCATCTCACAGCCGATGTGAAAAAACAAGTGAAGCAAATGAACACTGAGCTTGCTGTCATTCCGGGAGGGTTAGGGTTAGAAACTCCAACCACTGGACATCAATGTGAACCGGCTGTTAAAAGTAAAGCTGCGAGCGGCGTGGGAGTGATGGATGACGGATGGAGAGCATGGTTTCACTAAGAGTGGAAGGCAGTGCCGGGCGAGTTACGCCACAATTTGCGAATGGATTGTGGATGCTTGGGCTAACATGTCTGCTGGCACTGTTTGAGCTTTCGTAAAAGCCGGCATCATATCTGAGGAGCCAAACGGCACGGAAAGTGACTCTGACAGTGAAGAAAGTGAACCTAGCATGTCTGTTAGAGATTTAGCGCTGCTGTTCAGTTCGGAAACAGAGGATGAGGACTTCGATGGGTTTAATTGATGACCATTACTGGTAATAAAAATGTGAATACCAAACTCAGTTTTGCTCCCGCTTCATTTTTAAATACGCACACTTGTATGCAGAGGTCGGCAACCCGCGGCTCCAGAGCCGCATGTGGCTCTTTAGCACACCCGTAGCGGATCCCTGGAGCTCTTGCAAAAATGCGTGAAAATGGAAAAAGATGTTTTTTTTGTTTTGTTTTTTTAAATATGGTTTTTAGATGGTAATCATGACACAAACATTCTTATGCTGTAGAAAATGTATGTACCATATTTTCCGGACTATAAGGCGCACCGGACTATAAGGTGCACTTTCAATAAATGGCCCATTTTAAAACTTTGTCCATATATAAGGTGCACCATTAATGCATTAATTTTCTGAGACAGTCCTGTATAGGGGCCGACCATTCACACCGACATTCCACGAACCATTACCATTGTGAATGAACTTCTAAATATGTAACTACAGTGGAGCCTCGGGGTTTGAACGTCCCGGTTCTCGAACAAATCGGTATTCGAACAAAAAATTCAAGATTTTTCTGCTTCGGATGTCGGACAAAATTCGGTTGTTGAACCTCGCAGGATGAGCCGAGAGGACCCGCATGCCAACTGACTCTGCTGTTCGTTACTACGTTCTCGTTACTCTGAGGATTGCATCAACTCTAATCATGCCTCCAAAGGAAGCAAGTGGGAGTAGTAAAGCCATCCCAAAACACAAAGACGCTCCTAAAACAATGCGACACTGAGCGCCCGGCACGCTGCGGTTGCGCGATCGGACCAAATTAACCTCCCTGTGCACTAAGGTCCATTTAAATTTTGGAAAGTACATTAGGACTTTAAAAATATTTTCTAAATTTTAGCGACCGCTCTGTCACAATAATGCGACCAGCGCGGTGCAGTTGTGCGGTGGGCGGCGCGCAACGGTTGTGCGTTCGGCGGTGCGCTGCAGTTGCGCGATCGGACAAAATTAAGCTCCCTGCGCACTGATGTCCACTTAAATTTTGGAAAGTACAGCAGGACTTTAAAAATATTTTCTAAATTTCAGCGACGGCTCTGTCACAATAATGCGACCAGCACGGCGCAGTTGCGCGGTGCAGTTGCGCGGTCAGCCACGCGATACGGTTGCGCGTTCGGCGGTGCGCTGCAGTTGCGCGATTGGACAAAAATGCGCAAATGAAAAAATGCTTAAAAAAGGGGTTTTGTTTTTGGCTTGGAACGGATACATATTTTTTCCATTATTTGTAATGGGAAAATATGATTCGGAATTCGAAAGATTCACTTCTCGAACAGCCTTCTGGCACGGATTGTGTTCGAAAACCGAGGCTCCACTGTATATCCTTTACTATATCCTTTGTAGATATGTTGATATTGCAAATGAGAATCTGTTGTCAATTGCACTACCAGAATAGTTACATTAAACTAATAACAAATTAACAATTTTATGAAAGTTGAATGAATTTTTTGTTTGTATTAAGTTTGTTTTATTGTTGTTATTGTTGTATGAATAAGAAGGGTGATATTGGAGTTTGTGACTGCAGTAAACAGGCCAGGTTGCATCATGTCAGATTTTAAATCCAAATCAAATCATTCTTCATTTTGTCTTTTTATTTCAACTTCAGACGCAACAAATTACTTTATAATCACAAAATAATGATCCATAGTCTTTTTGATTGATGATTCATAGTCTTCAGCGGGCCACTTATGATTCATTTTATGATACAATGTTTCAGGTCAGTTTAAATTTAGACGCGGGCCGGAATTTGGTCCATATATAAGGCGCACCGGACTATAAGGCACACTGCTGGCTTTTGAGAAAATTTGAGGTTTTTAGGTGCGCATTATAGTCCGGAAATTACGGTACTTGTAAATATATTAAAAATACCGAATTACAGAATGGTGCAAAATTGCGTCATAGTAAGCGAAACAGCACAGGCGAGTTGTAAAAAAACAGCTGTGTGAGTGACGGGCTGTCATGCGGTCATGTTTATTTTCCGGATTTCTGTCTTGTCTGTCGTAACTTCACTTCCTGTTTTATTTTGTCATCCCTTCCGTTTCAGTTCGTGGTTCCTTCCTCTGCTTTCGGTTGTCTTGTATTCCCTGATCCCGATTGTGTGCACCTGTGTGGTTGACGCTAATTGTCAGCATCTGTGTCCCAGCCCTTTTGTGTGTATTTAGTCCGTGTCTTCCCCTTGTCTTGTGCCAGTGTGTCTTGCCTCGTCCCGACCACCAGCGATTCCTTGACGTCCGAACTCCCAGTAAGATTCCTCCTTTTTGTCTCGCCACAGAGCGACGCCTTTTGTTAGTGCCTTGTTCCCCATAGCCCTTTTTGTCTCGCCCGAGTGCGACACTTTTTGTTTGGACTTTGGCCGAGTGTTTCCCTCGCAAGAGGCGCCTTGAGTTGTATTTTTTGGTCATCGTTTGTTGGAATAAACCAGTGAAAAGAAAGACTCTGCATCCGAGTCCTCCGCCTTGTTCCCTGCCTGACAGTACACACTGGCCAGACATGGACTCAGCAGAGTCGGAGCACCTGTGCACCGCAGTGCGCTCCCACGCCTCACAGCTCGCCCAGCACCAGAGGGAAGTGGGCAATTTGGTCGAGGAAATCCGAGGGCTCACAAAGAGCCAAGCAGATTTCAGAGGGGCGGTCGCCGCCCAGGTAGGAAAGCTGGGTCAACAACTGCAGGACGTGCTCTCGCTTTTAAACGTGGGACCAACAGCGACCTCCAGCACACCCGCTGCTTCCCCCGTGACTCCCCTTGCCTTAGCTCCCATGACCGGCGGTGCCAGACTGGCTCCTCCAGAACGCTACTCCGGCGAACCCGGCCTTAGCCGGGCCTTTATTACTGAGTGCGAGATGCATTTTGAGAGGTCCCCGGCGGATTTCCCCACCGAACGCTCCAAGGTGGCCTATATGGTATCGTACCTGACGGGAAGGGCCCGCACGTGGGCCACAGCGGAATGGGCCAGGGATTCCATCTCCTGTCGCTCTCTCCCCGCTTTTGTCGGGGCTCTGCGTACGGTGTTCGACCCAATCTCCGCCGACCGAGAGAAGGCTCGGCAACTCTGTCAGATATCCCAGGGACAAGAGACCGTCGGAGATTACGCCATCAGTTTCCGCACGCTGGCCGCGGAATGCGGCTGGAATGCGACGGTGCTGTATGACATCTTCCTCTGAAGCCTTTCTGGATCCATACAGGATCAGCTAATTCCCCTGGATCTTCCTACCGATCTCGACGCCCTCATCGCTCTGGCTATCCGCACCGACAACCGGCTGCGAGAGTGGAGGAAGCACCGCGGAAGCAGAAACACCCCCGCCTTCGTGCCAGTAGCCGTTCCTTCCGCCCTAGACGCGAACCGCCCCAGGCCGGACGGGGATCGGCAGCACCAGGAGTCGGAACCGATGCAGTTGGGCAGAGCAAAGCTGACAGAGGAGGAGAAGATACGACGACGCCGGGAAGGTAGATGCTACTACTGCGGTGAGCTCGGACACCTCCTCCTCTCCTGCCCGGTGAGGAGGACCCTGAAGGTAAGCGCCTTCTCTGCTGCTCGGTCCCCGGGGCGAGTTCTCGCCAAGGGCATGATTACACAGCTGGGAAAAGATATAGAACTTGACGTGCTAATAGACTCAGGAGCTGATAAAAGCTTGATAGACTGGGCATTTGCTCGCCGATGGGGAATAAAAACTGACCTGCTGAACACTCCCGTGAACGCCAAGGCACTCAATGGACAGGCACTTTTTGAGATAACACACATAACAGAACCTGTCTCGCTGTCTTTTGGGCCCCACCATGAGAAAATACGACTACATGTCGTGACCTCCCCAATGAACCCCCTCATTCTCGGGTATCCATGGCTTCAACGCCACAACCCCGCTATAGACTGGGGACCAGGGGAAATAACGGGATGGGGGCCCTACTGTCACGATTCATGTATCAAATCTAACCCGCACTCTGTGCCTTCTGCTCCAGACTCGCAAACTCCAGACTTGACCGGGGTTCCCGCGTGTTACCACCAATGGGCCGAGGGATTCAGCAAGGCCAAGGCTACCTCCCTACCCCCCCACCGTCCTTATGATTGCGCCATTGAACTCCTGCCGGGCTCAACCATACCCAAGGGGAGGCTTTATTCCCTTTCGGGACCCGAAAAGCAGGCCCTGAACGATTATATAGACTCCTCTCTTCAAGCAGGGTTGATTCGACCGTCATCGTCGCCTGCGGGTGCGGGGTTCTTTTTTGTGGGCAAAAAGGACGGCACCCTACGTCCCTGTATTGACTACAGTCCCCTCAATCAGATCACAATCAAAAACCGGTATCCTCTTCCCCTGATGTCGACCGTGTTCGACCAATTACAGCAAGCCCGGGTGTTCACAAAGTTAGACCTGCGCAACGCGTACCACCTAGTGCGCATCCGGGAGGGGGACGAATGGAAGACGGGTTTTAACACACATCGAGGACACTTTGAATACTTAGTAATGCCATTTGGCCTCACCAATGCCCCTGCGGTGTTTCAGGCCATGATAAATGATGTTCTGAGGGACTGTTTGGATCGATTTGTGTATGTATACTTAGATGATATTTTCATTTATTCCCCGGATTTGGAGACCCATAGGTCTCACGTCGAGACTGTTCTGCGACGCCTCCTTGACCACCAACTGTACGTTAAGGCCGAGAAAAGCGAATTCCACACAAACACCGTATCTTTTCTCGGTTTCATCATAGCCCCGGGCAAAGTAAAAATGGACCCGGCGAAAGTTAGCGCGGTAACTGAATGGCCTACCCCTGACTCCCGCAAAAAGGTGCAGCAGTTCCTGGGCTTTGCCAATTTTTGTAGGCGGTTCATCAAAGGCTTCAGTGCTACGGCGGCTCCCTTGCATGCGCTAACGTCCCCCAAGGTTCCATTCTGCTGGTCGGCGGAGGCGGCCTTCCAGGAACTGAAGAACCGCTTCAGCTCAGCTCCTATCCTCACGTTTCCCGACCCGTCACGACAGTTTGTGGTGGAGGTTGACGCCTCCAATCGAGGGGTAGGGGCCATTCTATCCCAGAGAGCCAAGAGTGACAACAAGCTCCATCCGTGCGCGTTCCTGTCCAGACGGCTGACACCAGCCGAACAGAACTACGACGTGGGAGATCGCGAACTGTTGGCGGTAAAACTGGCTTTAGAGGAATGGAGACATTGGTTGGAAGGAGCACAGCAGCCTTTTCTGGTCTGGACAGACCATAAAAATTTAGAATACATTAAGACGGCCAAGAGATTGAATTCTCGCCAAGCCCGCTGGTCACTCTTTTTCAACCGATTTAACTTTACTCTGTCTTACAGACCGGGATCCAAAAACACCAACCCTGACGCGCTCTCCCGTGTCTACAGCCCAGGTCCGGAAGTTAAGAAGCCCGAACCCATTCTGCCTCCTCATTGCATGGTAAGAGCAGTGACCTGGCCTATCGAAGGCCTGGTGCAGCAGGCCAATGGCAACGAACCACCCCCTAGTGGATGCCCTGAGAACAGACTGTTTGTTCCCGATCAATTACGGTCCCAAGTTGTCCATTGGGCTCACACCTCCAGACTCTCCTGTCATCCGGGCACGCGCAGAACCCTGTTTTTCGTCCAGCAGCGATTCTGGTGGCCCTCCATGGGGGCAGACGTCAGAGAATACGTCTCAACCTGTCCCGTCTGCGCCCGGAATAAGAACTCCCACGGCGCCCGTATGGGGTTGCTGCATCCCCTCCCCATTCCATCGCGTCCGTGGACCGAGATCTCCATGGACTTCGTCACGGGGCTTCCGGCCTCAAATGGGCGAACTACCATACTCACTGTTGTAGACAGATTCTCGAAGATGGCTCACTTTATCGCTTTGCCCAAGTTGCCGTCCGCTAAACGAACGGCAACAGTAATGATGGACCACATATTCAGGATTCATGGTTTCCCAAAGGACATTGTTTCAGATAGGGGTCCCCAATTCATATCCAGGTTTTGGAAAGAATTTTGCAGGCTCATAGGGGCAACCGTGAGTCTCACATCGGGCTATCATCCGGAGGCGAACGGGCAAACGGATCAACCAACAGTTGGAGACGGGTCTCCGCTGCCTTGTCTCCCAAAACCCCTCCTCGTGGAGCAAGAACCTCACCTGGGTGGAGTATGCCCACAACTCCCTGCCCACCACGGCTACAGGTATGTCGCCGTTCAAGTGCGTGTATGGTTACCAGCCCCCAGTCTTCCCTGACAGTGAGCCGGAGGTGACGGTGACCTCGGCCCACGCCTTGGTGCGCCGATGCCATCGTGTCTGGTCGGCGGCGCTGGCCACGCTGATCCGCCAGGGGGACCGTGTCAAGCGGATGTCTGACCGAAGGAGACGTCCGGCGCCCGTGTACCGGCAGGGTCAACGTGTTTGGCTGTCCCCAACCGGGGGGACTCCAGGAAGCTGGCACCTCGCTTTGTGGGTCCATTCCCCATCGCCAAGGTCGTGAACCCGGCCGCGGTGCGTCTCCGCTTGCCCAGGTCCCTTGCAGTCCACCCCACCTTTCACGTCGGGAAGGTCAAGCCGGTGGTGGACAGTCCGTTGGTGCCAGATCCTGCGCCGCCCCCGCCTCCGCGGACGGTAGGAGGTGGGACTGCCTACACAGTGAAGGAACTGTTGGACGTGCGCAGAAGGGGCCGGGGCTGGCAGTACCTGGTGGACTGGGAGGGTTATGGGCCTGAGGAGCGGCAATGGGTGCCGCCTAGTTTTATTTTGGACCCAGGACTGTTTGAGGACTTTTATGCGGCTCACCCTGAGGCTCCTGGGCCGTCTGGGATCCGGCCCTAGGGGGAGGGGGGTCTTTCTGATCCCGATTGTGTGCACCTGTGTGGTTGACGCTAATTGTCAGCACCTGTGTCCCAGCCCTTTCGTGTGTATTTAGTCCGTGTCTTCCCCTTGTCTTGTGCCAGTGTGTCTTGCCTCGTCCCGACCACCAGCGATTCCTTGACGTCCGAACTCCCAGTAAGATTCCTCCTTTTTGTCTCGCCACAGAGCGACGCCTTTTGTTAGTGCCTTGTTCCCCATAGCCCTTTTTGTCTCGCCCGAGTGCGACGCTTTTTGTTTGGACTTTGGCCGAGTGTTTCCCTCGCAAGAGGCGCCTTGAGTTGTATTTTTTGGTCATTGTTTGTTGGAATAAACCAGTGAAAAGAAAGACTCTGCATCCGAGTCCTCCGCCTTGTTCCCTGCCTGACACGGGCCTTGGATTGAAAAGGCAAAGATTGCTGATGAGAACAGAGACTTTAAGAAAGAATGGACTCAACGATTTGCTTTCATTGCCAATGCTGAAGGATTGCCTGAATGTTTGATTTGCAATGAGAAGTTGTCAAATATAACAAGAAGAGCAATTTGGAGCAACATTTTCAGCTAAAGCATGCTAAATTTGCTGCCGAGCCAGTTGGAACTGAGAGGAAAGGTGCAATTTGAAGAACGAAAAAAACTGTTTCAAGAAGTGGATTGCATCTCCAAACTCTACTACTGCGGCAAGCTTTGTTGCAGCCCGGGAGATAATAAAGCGTGGAAAACCATTCACTGATGGCGAGTACATGAAGGATTCATTCGTTAAAATATCAGAGTGCCTATTTTCGGACTTCAAAAACAAAACCGAGATCATTCAGAAAATTAAAGTCATGCCTCTCTCTGCAAAAACAGTGAAGGAAATGGTAATTTGAATGGCAAACAATATCACTGATCAGCAAATCAAGGACATCAATTCAGTTCCAGCTTTCTCCATTGCCTATGATGAGTCGTGTGACGTGACCGATATTGAACAGACAGCTCTGCTATGCAGGTATGTGAACTCTAATGGGCCACAAGAAGAAATCGATACCACTAAAAGGCCAAACACGGGGGGAGGACATCTGCGAGGCTGTGCTGCAGTGTTTAAAAGACAGAGATACACACTAGCCACCTGATTTCAGTCGCTACAGACGGCGCACCAAGTATGAGAGGGTCGCAAAAGTTTGTGACTTTACGACAGAAAGCAGTGGATCGAAATTTGCTTGCATTCCATTGCATATTGCACCAAGAGGCGGAGTGTGCATATACATTCCCACCGGAGTGTATGGAGGTAATGAACCTTGTCACCCATATTGTGAACAAAATAATGGCAAAAGCATTAAACCACCGCCAGTTTCATGAATTGCTAGATGAAGTTGACAGCGAATATGCCCATCTCCTACTGCACAACAAAGTCCGCTGGCTATCCAGGGGCGACGGTTTGCGTCGCTTTGTTGCTTTGTATTTCAAGATTTAAGAAATTTGATTTCGGTACATCACAGCCTCTGTTTAACATTTAGGTGACTAACAACACTCAGTTTTTTGGTATTGGGGATGTCTTATTTTGTTTTTGTCGGCAAAATAGCTTTTTTTTCTGTTAAGCTTCAATAACATACACAACAAAGTTCTGACAGGAAAAAACACAGCAATACACATAATATACGAAACAAAAAAACAAAACAATCAAGTAAACACACGGTAATGTCAGCAATGGCAACTCACACATTTTTTCTACATTACAACCCGTGGAAGCTACCCATGTACTGTTGGATATGGTCCACAATTTGGGAAGCGCGATATCCGCGCCACGCGGCAAAAGCTATAGCCAATCACCTGTTATCCAATTTACTCACCGCATGCTCGTTTTATTTCTTCAGTTTTAGGAAAAGGCTAACACACTGAAACAAAATTTAGACTTACACAGGTTGGTTGAGTTCAATCAAAATTCTTGTTAAGAAAGCGCTGTTTTCAGGAAAGTACAATACAGCCTTTCGTGCGACCATCCTCAAGAGCAGAAAGTCTCCATTCAGAAAAGCCAACGTTCAAGGTTCTTTGGTCAGCTTATATTCAGTTGCACATGCCAGTGTGGGCCGAATTTGATGGGTGTCAGGGGGTGTGGCAAGTTCGCAGGAGAGTTTGATTTCATGGGAGTGGGTTCTAGTTCAGTGAGAGCTGGTTCCGTGGGGGTGGGTGCTGATTATGGGCGATTCGGTGTGTGTGGGGGCTGTTGTCTTTCATCCTGTCTTTCGGCCTTGGCGATCACTTTTGGCCGGGTTTTTGGTTGTTTTCCTCCTGCTGCTCTTCCTCTGGCACTTCTACTGGTTTTATCTCCTAGTGTTCCTGTAAACCATTCATACATCCACTTCGCCCACTGTCGCACACCGCCGATTCATCATTATTTCAATTTTGTCATTTTGTACAGGATTATGTGCGCTTTTGGCTGTGACATCATGAATTTATTAATGTTATCTGACTATGCAAAGTTTGTACTCACCACTTACCATGTTATTGTTTGTTTGTTCTTTTGATACTCCATGTACTTGCTTACGTCATCATAATCTTAGTTTCATCATGCTTCCAACCATATCTTTTCCTTGTTAGGCAAAATATTTCCCTCTGTCCAGAATCTTCAGTAGTAATCGAAAACTGGCGTCAAGCATTAGTCAAAACATAAGATATAATCAAGTACTGAACATTTTTAGACGACTTTGGCAGTGTCCGTGATTTAGAAAATCATCAGGCATGCATTAAACAGTTCCTTAAGGGTCATTAAGCTATTCAGGCAATATATCAAAAAACATTTCAAAGTGCTCAGAAATACATATCGGATCATAAAGTTATAAAAACCTTTGTCATTACCACCTATCAAAAATGTCTAGTTACTATGTCTTCTTTATTGATTTGGTGTGTTGGCATAATTATATGCTTAACATGTTTCTTCAGGCATGCATTAAACAGTTCCTTAAGGGTCATTAAGCTACTCAGGCAATATATCAAAAAACATTTGTTATTTCAAAGTGCTCAGAAATACATATCAGATCATAAAGTTATAAAAACCTTTGTCATTACCACCTATCAAAAATGTCTAGTTATGTCTTCTTTATTGATTTGGTGTGTTGGTATAATTATATGCTTAAAATGTTTCTTTTATTGATTTAATATGTGAATATACTTGTCTGCTTATGTACTTTATTCAATGAGGTTTGAGCATATCTGTTTTTGTAGCTAGGCAGGACTTTTTGTATTTTGACCTCATTCCTTCAATACACCAAACAATACAACCCTCCGCGCCAATTTTTTTTTTTAGTTAGTCAAAAATTATATATAATGATAACAATTGGCTCGGGCAATTCACACATTTCTTTCTATAATACAACACCTCGTAAGCGCCAAACATTAATATCAAACATCCATCCATCCATCTTCTTCCGCTTATCCGGGGTCGGGTCGCGGGGGCAACAGCTTCAGGAGGGACTCCCAGACTTCCCTCTCCCCAGCCACTTCATCCAGCTCATCCCGGGGGATCCCAAGGCGTTCCCAGGCCAGCTGAGAGACATAGTCTCTCCAGCGCGTCCTGGGTCGTCCCCGGGGTCTCCTACCGGTGGGACATGCCCGGAACACCTCCCCAGGGAGGCGTCCAGGAGGCATCCTGATAAGATGCCCGAGCCACCTCATCTGGCTCCTCTCAACGTGGAGGAGTAGCGACTCTACTCCGAGTCTCTCCCGGATGACCGAGCTTCTCACCCTATCTCTAAGGGAGAGCCCGGACATCCTGCGGAGAAAACTCATTTCGGCCGCTTGTATCCGAGATCTCGTTCTTTCGGTCACGACCCATAGCTCGTGACCATAGGTGACGGTAGGAGCGTAAATCGACCGGTAAATTGAGAGCTTTGCCTTTTGGCTCAGCTCTCTCTTCACCACAACGGACCGGTACAGGGTCCGCATTACTGCCGACGCTGCACCGATCCGCCTGTCGATCTCACGCTCCATCCTCCCCTCACTCGTGAACAAGACTCCAAGATACTTGAACTCCTCCACTTGGGGCAGGATCTCATCCCCGATCCGGAGAGGGCATTCCACCCTTTTCCGATCGAGGACCATGGACTCGGATTTGGAGGTGCTGACCCTCATCCCGACCGCTTCACACTCGGCTGCGAACCGTTCCAGCGAGAGCTGGAGATCACGGCCTGAGGAAGCCAACAGCACCACGTCATCTGCAAAAAGCAGAGACGCGATGCTGAGGTCCCCAAACCGGACCCCCTCAACGCCTCGGCTGCGCCTAGAAATTCTGTCCATAAAAATTATGAACAGAATCGGTGACAAAGGGCAGCCTTGGCGGAGTCCAACCCTCACTGGGAACGAATCCGACTTACTGCCGGAAATGCGGACCAGACTCTGGCATCGGTGATACAGGGACCGAACCGCCCTTATCAGTTGGCTCGGCACTCCGTACTCCCGAAGCACCCTCCACAGAACCTCCCGAGGGACACGGTCGAACGCCTTCTCCAAGTCCACAAAACACATGTGGACTGGTTGGGCAAACTCCCATGCACCCTCGAGGATCCTGCCGAGGGTGTAGAGCTGGTCCACTGTTCCACGGCCAGGACGAAAGCCACACTGCTCCTCCTGAATCCGAGGTTCGACCTCCCGACGGACCCTCCTCTCCAGCACCCCTGAATAGACCTTACCAGGGAGGCTGAGGAGTGTGATTCCCCTGTAATTGGAACACACCCTCCGGTCCCCCTTCTTAAAGAGGGGAACCACCACCCCAGTCTGCCAATCCAGAGGCACTGTCCCCGATGTCACGCAACGTTGTAGAGGCGTGTCAGCCATGACAGCCCCACAACATCCAGAGCCTTTAAGAACTCTGGGCGGATCTCATCCACCCCCGGGGCCTTGCCACCGAGGAGTTTTTTAACTACCTCAGTGACTTCGACCCCAGAGATTGGAGAATCCGCCTCAGAGTCTCTAGGCCCTGCTTCCTCAATGGAAGGCGTGTAGGTGGAATTGAGGAGGTCTTCGAAGTATTCTCCCCACCGACTCACGACGTCCCGAGTCGAGGTCAGCAGCACGCCATCCCCACTGTAAACAGTGTTGACGTTGCACTGCTTCCCCCTCCTGAGACGCCGGATGGTGGACCAGAATTTCCTCGAAGCCGTCTCCATGGCCTCACCGAACTCCTCCCACGCCCGGGTTTTTGCCTCAGCAACCGCCGAAGCCGCGTTCCGCTTGGCCATCCGGTACCTGTCAGCTGCCTCCGGAGTCCCGCAGGCCAAAACGGCCCGATAGGACTCCTTCTTCAGCTTGACGGCATCCCTTACCGCCGGTGTCCACCAGCGGGTTCGGGGGTTGCCGCCACGACAGGCACCAACGACCTTACGGCCACAGCTCCGGTCGGCCGCCTCAACAATGGAGGCGCGGAACATGGTCCACTCAGACTCAATGTCCCCCGCCTCCCCCGGGACGTGGGAAAAGCTCTGCCGGAGGTGGGAGTTGAAGCTCTTCCTGACAGGAGATTCTGCCAGACGTTCCCAGCAGACCCTCACAGAGCGTTTGGGTCTGCCAGGTCGGACCGGCATCTTCCCCCACCATCGGAGCCAACCCACCACCAGGTGGTGATCAGTTGACAGCTCCGCCCCTCTCTTCACCCGAGTGTCCAAAACATGCAGATCAGGGGGGCCGTTCCTCCCAATCACGCCCTTCCAGGTATCACTGTCATTGCCCACGTGAGCATTGAAGTCACCCAGTAGAACGATAGAGTCCCCAGAAGGAGCGCTCTCCAGCACTTCCTCCAGGGACCCCAAGAAGGGTGGGTACTCTGAGCTGCTGTTTGGTGCATAGACACAAACAACAGTCAGGACCCGTCCCCCCACCCGAAGGCGGAGGGAGGCTACCCTCTCGTTCACCGGGGTGAACCCCAATGTGCAGGCGCCCAGCCGGGGGGCAATAAGTATACCCACACCTGCTCGACGCCTCTCACCGTGGGCAACTCCAGAGTGGAAGAGAGTCCAGCCCCTCTCGAGAGGGCTTGTACCGGAACCCAAACTGTGTGTGGAGGCTAGTCCGACTATATCTAGTCGGAATCTTTCTGCCTCGCACACCAGCTCGGGCTCCTTTCCAGCCAGAGAGGTGACATTCCGTGTCCCAAGAGCCAGCTTCTGCAGCCGGGGATCAGACCGCCAAGGTCCCCGCCTTTGGCTGCCGCCCAGCTCACATTGCACCCGACCCCTTCGGCCCCTCCCACAGGTGGTGAGCCCATGGGAAGGGGATATCAAACAATTACTACAAAACAAACTACACAAAAAATAAGCAAAATTAACTACAACTATCACACATTATTTTAGACTACAACTTCTCGTAGAGACAGAACATAATGGCAAGGTACACAGAATTAAATTTACAAACTTCAGGCAGTATAGCAATAAAGTACAATTACAAGGTCAAAAATCGTTTAGCGGCATGGCAAAAGGATTCTATTTTTTGATTAGAGCTACTCAGTTGGCATAAAGAAGATATATACATATTACATTTGTTTTAAAAAAAAACTTAGATTTGGCAGTTTTCTTCATTTATTTTTGTGAATATGGTATTTACCCAAGACAATTATGATATTAACTAGCGACGGAATGTCTTTGGTAAATCCAGATTTGCTTGAAAGAATGTCTCAGGTCGTGAATTGTTCCAGGCCATCAATTTTATTACTCAACCAACTGTGTACCTCTTTCCAAAACCAATTACATATAGT
Organism: Syngnathus scovelli; assembly: GCF_024217435.2. Lineage (NCBI taxonomy): Eukaryota > Metazoa > Chordata > Actinopteri > Syngnathiformes > Syngnathidae > Syngnathus > Syngnathus scovelli. The sequence goes on from NC_090855.1 coordinate 17,125,954, forward strand.
GCAAAGAAAAAATAAATGTTCCGCTTTTTTACGGGTTTTCTTTACAGAATTCACACAAATCAACCTCAAAACCAAATCTACCCTTCAAAGTTTCCGCCGATGGATAATAATTATTGAGGATCTTAAATTGCATTTCTTTCACTTTGGGTGCTATTGGCCATTTTAAAAACTTCCAATGTTTTGTATGTATTGTTTGATTGTCTAATATTTTGTATTTGACTGTTCTATTATAATCACAGAATATTTGACCTTTAATAGTTCTATTCAAGTATTTGTTATCACATTTTATGTCCATAATGTTCAACTCCCCAATTCTTAAAGTTGGAAGTTTTATCTGGACATTAGAAAAAATTATTGTATTTTTTATCATTTGTAATAAAGCTGGAGGGATAGCTTTCTGAATATTTGTATATTCTTTTTGCGTACAATACAGTTTAAATATAGTCTCTCAGATCCTGCAATTGTAGAAATTCTCCATTTGTACTTAGGATGTCATGTACAAAGAAAATTCCATGGTCAAACAATATTTGGTTGAACAATGACTTTTTGTTTGACACAATTGCTCTGTTACTCCACAAGGTGGGACAATGAGGGGTAAAGCACCATTTTCCAATAATGTACAACTTGTTTATGAAACTGATATTTCAAAGTCACATTTCCGCAGAAATTTTAGCCCACCCAATCTCTTGAAGATGTTCAAAAGTCAAAGTCTGCTTTATTGTCAATTTCTTCAGCTGGGAAATTACGTTCCCACTAATTTCGATCTCTTTGTGTGTTATATGGAATATGATACCATATAGAAGTTTGCTTTAGCATGAATTCTTTTAACCATTTTAATTCAAAAGTCCCCATCATAGCATTAAAATCCAGTTTTAATCCATGTTGTATTCTTTGACTAGCTGGGATTTTTTCACATAGTGCTTTTTATTTCTCCAGATGAATTTGTATACAATTGAATTAATTGTCTTAACATTTTTAGGATCAATATAGAGGGATTGGCATGGATATACCAGTTTAGAAACACCTTCAACTTTAGTTAACAAATTCAGTCCAAAAATAGAGATCTCTCTACTCAGCCAATGATTTAATGATGTTTGCGTTTGATCGATTTTTTTTCTTTCATGTTAAACGCTTCCCTGTTTTTCATCAACTTAATTCCTAGATATTTAACTTCTTTTTTTTAACAGGGATCGACATGAAATGTGTGTCAGTACACGCATATAGCGAAAGTAATTCACTTTATTTAAATATATATTTACGTGAAGACGTTGTTGCGTGTTGTGCGGGAGGTCCGATGTTGAGCCAAGAACAACAAAGATGTGGAGTATCGAGTTGAATCTTTATTGACAAAATCTTGGGTTGTTTAATGGCGGCCAATGCACAAGTCACAGCAGCAGATGAAACAACAGCTTCCTTCTCCAGGTCAGCTTCTTTTATACTGCCCGGAAAGGCGGGAACTTGTCACATGACAATTTGGTACCTAAGTGTGGGGGGCGTCACCCCCATGTGTGTGTGTGCGTGTGTTTGTGTTCTTATTCGTGTCAACTTGAAGCTTTTGAAAAGCCTGAGATAATTTGCAAAGCCATGTCAACAATGGATTAATCCTTCAGGAAGAAAACGGTGTCATCTGCAAACTGATTTAGGCGAAACTCATGGTCAAAAAAAGTTATGCCTTGAAAATCTGGATGATGTATTATAAGATATGCCAATAGCTGTGCACACAGAACGAATCAGTTGGGACTAATCGGACACCCTTGTATTTCACGCATTACCTTTAATCTAGGTGTCAACCCTGGGAAAAATAAAAAAAAGGTTACTACTCGCAGGTTTTACGGCGGGTTGACTCCCTTCCCGTGATCCACCAAGAAGAAGAAGAAGAAGAAGAAGAAGAAGAAGAAGATTCGTAGCTGCAGCTGAGCAAACGTGTGTGTAGCAACGTCTGTGCTCGGTTGTTGTTTTTTCGTAACTAATGCTCTCTGCAAATAAGTTTTTTTGGGATTGATTTTGAATTTTCGGGTCAACATGTGTGCAATACCGACACCAAAGTACGAGGTGAAACTTCGTGGAATAAAAGAAGAGAACGAGCAACATTTTCAACTGCTGAGCGAGGTTTGCAAGCACCCTTGTGTTGTGCTACACAGAACAGGTTTGTACACTTTGTTGTAAAATTTCAACGTATAGAAGGCCAGGGCATTGCATTAACCATTATTTACCTTTGTCCAACTTTTTAAATGTGTGTTCGTTTATTCTTCTAAGGACGAAGATTTTCACACAAATCAGACTCACAGCAGTTCAATTTCAACCAATTATATTAAACCTACGTTCAAGAAAAAGCAATACGGCGCCGGGCGTTCTCCCCAAGACATAGAAGAACACGCGCGCACACACACACACACACACACACACACACCAACTGTTGGATTTTGTCCACAATTTAGGGGGCGCACTATCTGCACCTCACGGCATAACCCATTGTCAATCACCTGTTATCCAATTTACTCACCGCGTGCTCGTTTGATTTCTTCAGATTTAGGAAAATGCTAAGACACTGAAGCAGAAATTAGACTTACACAGGTTGGTTGAGTTCAATGACAATTCTTGTTAAGAAAGCGTTGTTTTCAGGAAAGTACAATACAGCGCTGGGCCTTTTGTGTGACCATGCTGAAGAGCAGAAAGTCTCCATTCAGAAAAGGCAATGTTCAAGGTTCTTTGCTCAGCTTATATTCAGTTACAATACCGGTGTGGCCCGAGTTTGATGGGTGGTGAGTCTTTGGGGTGGGGCAAGTTCGCAGGAAAGTTTAATTCCATGGGAGTGGGTGCTGGTTCGGTGAGAGCTGGTTCCGTGGGGTTGGTTGCTGATTACGGGCGATTCGATGTGTGTGGGGGCTGTTGTTTTCCTTTACGTCTTTCACCCTTGACGATCATCTTTGGCCAGGTTATTGGCTTATCTCCCTCTGGCACCTCTACCGGTTTTATCTCCAAGTGTCCTTCCTGTAAACCATTCTTGCACATACATCCACTTTGCCCACTGTCGCACACCGCCCATTCATCATTCTTTCAATTTTGTCATTTTGTACGGAATTATGTGAGCTTTTGGCTGTGACATCATCAATTTATTAATGTTCCCTGACTATGCAAAGTTTGTACTCACCACTTACCATATTTTGTTTGTTTGTTCTTTTGATACTCCATGTACTTGCTTACCATATCTTTTCTTTGTTAGGCAAAATATTTCCCTCTGTCCAGAACGTTCAGTAGTAATTGAAAACTGCCGTCAAGCATTAGTCAAAACATAAGATATAATCAAGTACTGAATATTTTTAGACGACTTTGGCAGTGTCTGTGATTTAGAAAATCATCAGGCATGCATTTAACAGTTCCTTAAGGGTCATTAAGCTATTCAGGCAATATATCAAAAAAACATTTATTTCAAAGTGCTCAGAAATATATATCAGATCATAAAGTTATAAAAACCTTTGTCATTACCACCTATCAAAAATGTCTAGTTATGTCTTTATTGATTTGGTGTGTAGGTATAATTATTTGTTTAAAATGTTTCTTTTATTTCTTGTGTGAATATACTTGTCTGCTTATGTACTTTATTCAATGAGGTTTGAGCATATCTGTTTTTGTAGCTGGGCAGGACTTTTTGTATTTCGAACCCATTCCTTCATAACTCACACATTTTTACAAACGTCAATTGGTTTCGTAACAAGAGCTGGTGACTATTAGTCTTGTCCTTTTTTGGATATTTTAGAGAAGGGTTGGGCAAACTTTTTGACTTGCAGGCCGAATTGGATTCTAAATTATAACTGGGGGGCCAAACCAGGAGCAGATGGATGTACCGTGTTTTTCGGACTAAAAGTCGCTCCGGAATATAGGTCGCATTAGCCATAAAATGCACAATAACGTGAAAAAACATACATAAGTCGCTCTGAAGTATAAGTCTCGTTTTGGGGGAAATTTATTCGACAAAATCCAACACCGAGAACAGACATGAACGAGCAACAACAGGCTAAACCAGGGGTGGGCAAACTTTATAACTGGCGGGCTGAATTTGGTTCTAAATTTTGATTGGGGGGGCCGAACCAGGAGCAGATGGATGTAGTGTTTGTGTGACGTAATAGAAATGACAAAAGTAAAAGTCATTGCATAAAAGGTTTGTGCTTTTAGTCAGTAGTAAAGCATGGACATTCAAAAAAAGCTTTTTGAAAACAAATGCATTTATTAACAGCATTAAACAAATATTTCACCAAAAAACTACTATCAGTGATTCTCATTAAATATGACACTGTTATTATGAATAATAGTTTCCATCACTTAAGCGCCTGCAGGTCAGATTTATGAAATATGTTTATCTAATGAGGCGAAATCACATCAAACGGCAAACATTCTGACCAAATACATCATCTTGAAGAATCAGTGAAAGAATACTGAGAATGGGCCTGACGTAACATTCAGAGTTATTCAAATAACTATTAGATAAATAACACGTTTATAAAACCATCTGTGTCACTCCAATTCAGTAAATCCATCGATCGTCCTTTATGTCAACAATGGGTGGGCGCCGCTGACGGCGCTTGCACTTCAAAATATTCCACAGGCCCATATAACGATATATAAATTATATATCAAATAACTATTATATAAGCAATAATATTATCAAACCATCTGTGTCACTCCAAATCATTAAATCCATCGATCAAATTCCTCCTCCTTTGTCAACAACACCGCGCGTGCGCCCTGACGTCAGCCTCGTCGTTATTCCACAGATCTAGTATATAACTATATTGTAGCGTTAACAAAGTACAAGGACCCAAGCACCGGCGTCGTCTTCCAGGCATGTGGCGGCGTGGACTTCCATCCCCGGAGGTGGCACTTCCAGCCACGGAGGTGGAAGAGAGCGCCATAGAATAGGACCGGGCGTGCATAAAAGCCATGTCCGAGCCCCATCCACCGTTCCCTGGCAGCCACCCGGCCGAGCACTGGCCCCCGACTTCCATCCACGGAGGTGAAAAAGTGCTCCGTAGAGTAGGACCGGGCGTGCGTAAAAGCCATGTCCGAGCCCCATCCACCGTACCCGGGCAGCCACCCGGCCGAGCGCCGGCCCCCGACTTCCATCCACGGAGGTGAAAGAGAGCTCGCTCCGTAGAGTAGGACCGGGCGTGCGTAAAAGCCATGTCCGAGCCCCATCCACCGTCACCGGGCAGCCACCCGGCCGAGCGCCGGCCCCCGACTTCCATCCACGGAGGGGAAAGAGAGCTCCGTAGAGTAGGACGGGCTGTGCGTAAAAGCCATAATAATTTTTCAAACCTTCTGTGTCACTCCAAATCCTTAAATCCTTCAAACAGTTCGTCCTCTGTGTCACTTACAAACAAAGCCGCTAATGATGCCGGTAGTACGTGGGGCCCTTCGTCATCCCGTGATCGAATCTTTGTCCTTTATGTAAACAACCGCCGCGCTGCTGATGTCACTTGAAATTCAAATTACAGTAATCCCTTACTACATCGCGGTTTGTTTATCGCGGTTTCACTTTTTATTTTTTTTATTTTTTTTGAAAATTTATGAAAAACTTCACATGAAAGTCGCTCCTCAGTATAAGTCGCCCCCCCCACCCAAACTATGAAAATACGGTAGTCTTTGTGTGAAGTAATATAAATGGCATGTGAAGGTACTTCCTTAAAGTCGGCCTTAAAACCTTTAAAAGTTAACATTAGACGCAAACAGGTGGTGCATCAATGTCCTTGAGCATCCTGCATTGTTTGAAAATGAGAATGGTCGCTACTTTGAATCCCTGCTATTTGTACAAATTATTTTCAAAATGCTTTTTTTTAAAACATTTTTTTACAACAAACAACAAAGAGCGATCCAGGGCGCTTGCGTGTGTTGGCTCATATGTTGTGCTCTTGATTTGTGAAATAAAGAGCCGGTTACCAAACCCACGTCTTGCCTGGTACATTGGTAAAGCTACAATATAGTTATATACTAGATCTGTGGAATAATTGGGGCTGCAGTTGATGACGAGGCTGACGTCAGCGGCGCACATAGGTCTGGAATCGATAGCTGGTTTTTTTTTTTTTTTTTTTTTTTTTGGACACAGAATGAATATTCTGGTGGATTTAATGATTTGGAGTGACACGATGGATGGTTCGTTAAAATTATTTTTTATATTACATTTATTATATATCTAGTCTGACGTCAGCAGCCCACGTAGTCCGGCGTCAACAGCTGTGTATTCTTTTTTTTTTTTTTTTTTTACACAGAGGATAAATATTCCGATGGATTTAATGATTTAGAGCAGTGTTAACCAACCTTTTTTTCATTCACGGCACACCTTTCCATTGAAAAAAATCTCAAGGCACACCACCAACAAAAATCTGTTAAGTGTTACACCAGCTTCTCATGGGCTCAACACCTGTGGGAGGGACCAAAGGGGTCGGCTGCAGTCTGATCCTCGGCTGCAGAAGCTGGCTCTTGGGACATGGAATGTCACCTCTCTGGATACTTAGAAGACCTCCTCAATTCCACCTACACGCCTTTCATTGTGGAAGCAGGGCCTGGGGACTCTGAGGCGGGCTCTCCAATCTCTGGGTTTGAAGTCACTGAGGTAGTTAAAAAACTCCTCGGTGGCAAGGCCCCGGGGGTGGATGAGATCCGCCCGGAGTTCTTAAGGGCTCTGGATGTTGTGGGGCTGTCATGGCTGACACGCCTCTACAACATTGCGTGGACATTGGGGACAGTACCTCTGGATTGGCAGACTGGGGTGGTGGTTCCCCTCTTTAAGAAGTGTGTTCCAATTACAGGGGAATCACACTCCTCAGCCTCCCTGGTAAGGTCTATTCAGGGGTGCTGGAGAGGCGGGTCTGTCGGGAGCTTGAACCTCGGATTCAGGAGGAGCAGTGCGCCTTTCGTCCTGGCCGTGGAACAGTGGACCAGCTCTACACCCTCAGCAGGATCCTCGAGGGTGCATGGGAGTTCGCCCAACCAGTCCACATGTGTTTCGTGGACTTGGAGAAGGCGTTCGATCGTGTCCCTCGGGAGGTTCCGTGGAGGGTGCTTCGGGAGTACGGGGTGCCGAGCCAACTGATAAGGACGGTTCGGTCCCTGTATCACCGATGCCAGAGTTGGGTCCGCATTTCCGGCAGTAAGTCGGATTCTTTCCCAGTGAGGGTTGGACTCTGCCAAGGCTGCCCTTTGTCACTGTTTGTTCTGTTCATAACTTTTATGGACAGAATTTCTAGGCGCAGCCGAGCCGTTGAGGGTGTCCTGTTTGGGGACCTCAGCATCGCGTCTCTGCTTTTTGCAGACAACATGGTGCTGTTGGCTTCTTCAGGCCGTGATCTCCAGCTCTCACTGGAGCGGTTCGTAGCCGAGTGTGAAGCAGTCGGGATGAGGGTCAGCACATCCAAATCCGAGTCCATGGTCCTCGATCGGAAAAGGGTGGAATGCCCTCTCCGGATCGGGGATGAGATCCTGCCCCAAGTGGAGGAGTTTAAGTATCTTGGGGTCTTGTTCACGAGTGAGGGGAGGATGGAGCGTGAGACCGACAGGCGGATCAGTGCAGCGTCGGCAGTAATGCGGACTCTGTACCGGTCCGTTGTGGTAAAGAGAGAGCTGAGCCAAAAGGCAAATCTCTCAATTTACTGGTCGGTTTACGCTCCTACCCTCACCTATGGTCACGAGCTATGGGTCGTGACCGAAAGAACGAGATCCCGGATACAAGCGGCCGAAATGAGTTTTCTCCGCAGAATGTCCGGGCTCTTCCTTAGAGTTAGGGTGAGAAGCTCGGTCATCCGGGAGAGACTCGGAGTAGAGTCGCTACTCCTCCACGTTGAGAGGAGCCAGATGAGGTGGCTCGGGCATCTTATCCGGATGCCTCCTGGACGCCTCCCTGGGGAGGTGTTCCGGGCATGTCCCACCGGTAGGAGACCCCGGGGACCACCCAGGACGCGCTGGAGAGACTGTCTCTCAGCTGGCCTGGGAACGCTTTGGGGTCCCCCGGGATGAGCTGGATGAAGTGGCTGGGGAGAGGGAAGTCTGGGAGTCCGTCCTGAAGCTGCTGCCCCCGCGACCTGACCCCGGATAAGCGGAAGAAGATGGATGGATGGATGGATGGATGGATGGATGGATGGATGGATGGATGGATGGAAGATTCTCCGATTTGCCACGCATGCACGATTAGCAAAGTAGCTGACCAGGCCTTGTGCTAACTGACCAGTGGTTTGGCGATCCTGTTTACAATGCGCTCCGTAATTAATGTTGGACAATTTCCCACGGCACAGCTGAACATCTCTCACGGCACACCAGTGTGCCGCGGATGGTTTGTTAAAATTGTTGTTTACGTTACATTTATTCGATATATCTAGTCTGACGGTCAACAGCCGCGTGTCTGTGCGTTTTTTTTTGTTGTTGTTTTTTTAAGTGACGCAAGACGAAGATTCCGTTGGATTTAAAGATTTGGAGTGACACAGATTGTTTGATAAAATTGTTGTTTATATTATTATTTCATACATGGTGTATATATTGTTATATGGGCCCTGTAGAAAAATTTGAACTGCAACGTGCCGACATCAGACTTGTTTACATAAAGGACGAACTCGATTAATGGCTTTAATGATTTGGGAGTGACACAGATGGTTTGATAAAGGTGGTATTTATGTTATAGTTATTTGAATAAGTGTTAATGTTACATCAGGCCCGTTCTCAGCTTCTCCTTTTTGTTTATGTCACGTTAGCATACCGTATCGTTAGCCTGTTCTTGCTGGTTCATGTCTGTTTTTGGTGTGGGATTTTGTCGAGTAAATTTCCCCCAAAATGCGACTTATACTCCGGTGCGACTTATGGTTTTTTTTTCCTCCATATTGTGCATTTTATGGCTGATGCGACTTGTATTCCGGAGTGACTTTTAGTCTGAAAAATACGGTAATAATAATAATACGGGTTAAACGGCCCCGTAGTCTGTTTTAGTCTAGTTCTCCCCTCACCTGCACGGCCTGCTACATCTTGTCCAATCCTTGTTTGGATATTTTTAAAGTCTAGTTCTCCCCTCACTCAGAGGGCCTGCTACATCTAGTCTCATACTTGGCATTGCTTGGCCTTTTTTCTGTCGCCTATTCGTGTAAACAGTTTCAATCTTTCATCTCCTCGGTCCCGGTGAACTGTCTCGTGCGACGATGAACTCAAAACAATATTAATCCTGGCTAATGTTTTGTTGCAGTCCTCAGGGTCCCCAACAATAGCAGTAGCAGTTTGCTTTATTTTATTGCAATGTTTTCCCTTATTCAGATTTGTTTCAAGACTACAGTTAGACTTCACTTTGACGGTTAATGCAGTTATTGCAATTTTGTTGTTTTATCACAGTAGATTGGTTTCTTTACATTTCAAAAACCAGAAGCCATTTATTTACAAATGTGATTGCACTTTAGTTTACATATTGAAATGTTCAGGTATTAAGATGTGATAGACAATTTTTGCATGATTTGAATGAGGCAAAATAACATGCTTTTTCTCTCGAATATATTGTTATAATCATTTGTTTCAGGTGTACTGTAATTATTTTCTGTATAAAAAGTAAATTTGGTGTTCAAAAAGTATTTTTTCAAACTTGAGTCAAAGTCTTTTTTCAAACTTGAGTCTTGAAAAAGAGGGGGTCGTCTGATAATCAGGGTCGTCTCATATTCGGGCCAATACGGTACTTTGTAAAGAACCACCTTCAATCGTTAGAAATAGGAATATATTTTTATTTCAGTGCAATCTTCATTTACGCTAAAGTAATTGTGGCCATATGTCATTGAGCAAATGTGTTTTAAGATTTTTGAGGGTCGTGAAAAGTCCGCAGAACACCGCAATAGCGTTTAAACACATTTTAAAAAAATGTTGATCCATCCATTTATTTTCCATGCCGCTTGTCCCCACGGGAGTCGCGGGCATGCTGGAGCCTATCCTAACTGTCATCATCGGGCAGCAGGCACTGCGGTATAGCCACCCGTCTTTCATTTTCTCGTGGTCAAGTCAGCCGCTCTGAAAAAGTGTGTCCATAGGCGTTGCGGTAAAAGAGAGCAAAGAAAAAGAAGTGTGATAGCCCAGCGATGTAAACGCCATAAAAGAGAGTAAAGGGAAATCATAGCAGTGCGATAGCATGTAAAGACATCTGGTTTTCAAAATAAAAAATAAGCATTTCTAATATGCCGCACCATGTTGTATTTTTGTCATTTTTCAAAATGAAAAATGTGTTATTGACATGTATGTTTAAAATAGCCTCAGCAATGTGTTTAAATACAATTGGCTCACATGACTTCAGCGCTATTGAGCTAAAATGCTAATATTTACAGTAATAAAATCACAAAAAATATTTGAAGCATTGGAATGAAATTTCAAGAGGTGTATCTCAACCAGATCATTTTTGACTATCACCTGTCTCAGTTTGGGGTCAATAGGTCACATGACCTGGAAACTATTAAGTTAAACTCTAGTATTTATTGTAATAAATTCATTGAAAAAAATTAAGCATTGGAATGAAATTCCAAAAAGAGTATCTCAACAAGCCTATGTGGAACTATCATCCTTCATAGTTTGGGGTCAATAGGTCACAAGACCTGGGAGCTATTGAGCTAAAACGCTAATATTTATAGTAATAAATTCACAAAAAATGTTTGAAACATTGGAATGAAATTCCAAGAGGTGTATCTGCCGTCCTCACAAATAACCTTTTTCACAACGGAGTGAAAAAGACAAGTGGATCAAAAGTGTTTGAAAAAATTAAGTACATTTCTAATATGAATCTTATACTGCTGGCTAAATGGCATGTTTATAAATGTCAATACATTAACCAGACACGATATATATATATCGTTTGCGCTGCAAAAATTTTTGTTTGTGCTGCTACGGTTTCGTAGATATTGCACATCTAATTTATAGCTATGACGTCACTCAGCCCAACTTACTTCCAAATGGACCCAAATGATACCGTTCGTTTTTGCTTCGTTTGTGCTGGTTTGTGCTGCAGAAACTTTCGTTTGTGTGCCGTTTGAGGGATCAAAGGTCACGGTCATTCAGTCTTGGTTTCTGGCCGTGGCGCTGACGTGCAGTGATTTCACCAGATTATCTGAACCTTTTCATGATATGGACTGTAGATGTTGAAATCCCTAAATTCCTTGCAATTTTGCTTTGAGAAATGTTGTTCTTAAACTGTTAAACTATTTTCTCACGCAGTTGTGGACAAAGTGGTGAACCTCGCTCCATCCTTGCTTGTGAATGACTGAGCATGTTTGGGGCGGCTCCTTTTATACCCAATCATGGTACCCACCTGTTCCCAATTAGCCTGATCACATGTGGGATGTTCCAAATAGGTGTTTGATGAGCTTTTCTCAGCTTTCTCAGTATTTTTTTGCCACCTTTCCCAACTTCTACTGGACGTGTTGCAGCCATGAAATTCTAAGTTAACCCGGATCTGCCCAAATTTTTTTTTCTTAAAAGGTGCATATTTTCTGGGTCCTTAGGTGTCCCTAAGTACGAATACGCCGCGCTTTTTTGTTTATGACGTCGCGTACCCGAGATATGCGGCATCTATATATAGACTATGGGCTAATACGTGCACAAAAATCGGAGCATTCTGACGATTTACAAGTGTAACGTGATGTAATTTATTTGAATGTTCAGAGTTAGTTGTGTTTTACACGTAACAGCTGTCTGCAAAATGAAAGGGACCATTTCCGCAATTTTCAATGGGCATGCATGTGCGACGCCTCCAGTCAACAGCGGCCGTCTGTATGGGGTATGGGGACCAGTCGTACGAAAATGCCAAAGTTTCTATGAACACAAGTTGGCTTTCACAGCTGTATTTATTGGCAACAAACTTTCTGTGTAAACGGTACAAAACCATGGTACAATAAACGCAGTGGACTGAAGATTGCGGTACCATAAACGCAGTGGACGGCCGTGATTTGTTCAGCCTTGCGCCGCCACTTCCGGTCAGAAAACGGATCAGTGCTCATACATTCTGTTCCGGCTGGTGGTAACCACGGAAGCACTTCATGCACAGTGCCACGCGGCACTTGGAGCACGCACTGGACGGACGCGATTTGCAAGTCGGCAGTGCGCACTTTCGGCCTTGCTCCGCCACTTCTGGCCAGTGCTCCATGCCGTCGAAGCGTGAGTCATCGGCAACTGCGCACAGGCGTGGTCTGCCCACTCTCCGAGCTCGAGTGACGCCTGGTGCTGCAAGCAGAGTTCGGGCCACCTCGCGTCGGAAGTCCAGCAGAGACATCCCGCTATGCTCATCCAGCCGGTGCAGCACCCATGCGTTGAAGACGGCCGCGTCCAGCATCCAAGTGAATATCGGCCACCACCACTTCTTCCGACGCATGTTGATGCGGTAGAGCCCGATGCTCTGGTCGGCGCGGTCCGTGCCGCCCATGCTGCGGTTGTACAGCTGGACAATAAATGGCTGGTCCACTGCCACCCTCTTCTTCTCCTTCGCTGACCAGCGTGACGCCTTCTGCAGAGGATGCTCGGCGGCGAGGGTGGAGGCGATGGTGACCACGGCGTTATCCTTCCACCGAGTGAGCGCAATCTTGTTTGCCGTGTCGTACACGACAGACACGGCACCACGCGGCTTGTTCTTCATAGCTTTCTGATCTGTGATCGGGCAGGAGCGCGGGATGCGGTTTTCTCGGATCGTCCCCGTGCAAGCGTAGCCCCGCCTGCGCAGCTCTGCAACTAGCGGGAGGCCGGTGAAATAGTTGTCAATGTAGACGCGTAGTGGAAGTGCACGCCCAGCATCGGGGAGGTCGTCCAGAAGTCGAAGGAGCGTGCCACCGCCCTTGCCGAACTTGCGTTCGACTTCAGAGGCATCTCCACTCGCCCCCTGGTAGATGTCAAAGCGGAGCAGGAAGCCGCTGGTCCCACTGTTCAGGCACCAGGCCTTGAAGCCGAACCGCACCGGCTTGTTTCGGATTGCTTGCTTGCATCCGTGTCTTCCAAAATATTCTATCATTGCCTCGTCCAAATCAATATCGCAGTGCATTGGATACGCCTCCCCGAACCGAGCGTTGAGGATGTCCATCATGGGACGCAACTTTGTCATCCGGTCGCTGAGGTTCAGGTGCGCGTTGTCGGCGCAGTGAATGTAGCGGATGATCTCCTCGAACCTGTTGCGTGATATGGCCCCAGCAACGAGGGCGCACTGGAGATCTTCATCTGTGCTCATCCAGCACTGATTTTGTACGCATAGACGCCCATAGTCTATATATAGATGTTTTGCATAAAATAATACATGGAGGAAATACGTCAGGGCGAATCATCACAACAATCACATCAGTCAATAACCATTATATGATAGTTGTTCCCTAAAAGTTTCACGCCCCTATGTCGAGTCTATCATAATTTCCCGGAGCTTACCTTTGCTCATGTTCCATCGTGAATCGCAACTGTCCGGCTTTGATCACCTAGCGCGACTGACTCATACACTGGGCAGATGCCGGCGATTCCGTTTTCGACAGGTGAAAGACTGGTTATAACCGGATACAACCGGCATGAATGTTGGTCGTCATTTGAGGGCGCCAGATGTTATGGAAATTGGTGCGTCTATATATAGACTATGGGCAGAAACGGGTTAATTATTATTTGGCAAAAAAAAATTAAGTTTATCAGTTTGAACATTAAATATGTTGTCTTTGTAGTGTATTCAATTGAATATGGGTCAAGAAGGATTTTCAAATCATTGTATTTTGTTTTTATTTACATTTTACACAATTTTCCCAACTTCAATATATACTTTTGAACGGTAGTGTGTATATGTATATATATATATATATATATATATATATATATATATATATATATATACCGTTCAAAAGTTTGGGGTCACCCAAACAATTTTGTGTTTTCTATGAAAAGTCACACTTATTCACCACCAAACGTTGTGAAATGAATAGAAAATAGAGTCAAGACATTGACAAGGTTAGAAATAATGATTTGTATTTGAAATAAGATTTTTTTTACATCAAACTTTGCTTTCGTCAAAGAATCCTCCATTTGCAGCAATTACGGCATTGCAGACCTTTGGCATTCTAGCTGTTAATTTGTTGAGGTAATCTGGAGAAATTGCACCCCACGCTTCCAGAAGTAGCTCCCACAAGTTGGATTGGTTGGATGGGCACTTCTTGCGTACCATACGGTCAAGCTGCTCCCACAACAGCTCAATGGGGTTCAGATCTGGAGCGTCACATTTGTGGGGTCAATTAAACGCTCAAAATGGCCAGAAAAAGAGAACTTTCATCTGAAACTCGACAGTCTATTCTTGTTCTTAGAAATGAAGGCCATTCTATGCGAGAAATTGCTAAGAAATTGAAGATTTCCTACAACGGTGTGTACTGCTCCCTTCAGAGGACAGCACAAACAGGCTCTAACCAAAGTCAAAAAAGAAGTGGGAGGCCGCGTTGCACAACTGAGCAAGAAGATAAGTACATTAGAGTCTCTAGTTTGAGAAACAGACGCCTCATAGGTCCCCAACTGGCATCTTCATTAACTAGTACCCGCAAAACACCAGTGTCAACATCTACAGTGAAGAGGCGGCTGCGGGATTCTGGGCTTCAGGGCAGAGTGGCAAAGAAAAAGCCATATCTGAGACTGGCCAACAAAAGAAAAAGATTAAGATGGGCAAAAGAACACAGACATTGGACAGAGGAAGACTGGAAAAAAGTGTTGTGGACGGATGAATCCAGGTTTGAGGTGTTTGGATCACAAAGAAGAACGTTTGTGAAACGCAGAACAAATGAAAAGATGCTGGAAAAATGCCTGACGCCATCTGTTAAGCATGGAGGAGGTAATGTGATGGTCTGGGGTTGCTTTGGTGCTGGTAAGGTGGGAGATTTGTACAGGGTAAAAGGGATTCTGAATCAGGAAGGCTATCACTCCATTTTGCAACGCCATGCCATAGCCAGTGGACAGCGTTTGATTGGAGCCAATTTCATCCTACAACAGGACAATGACCCAAAACACACCTCCAAATTGTGCGAGAACTATTTAGAGCAGAAGCAGGCAGCTGGTATTCTATCGGTAATGGAGTGGCCAGCGCAGTCACCAGATCTGAACCCCATTGAGCTGTTGTGGGAGCAGCTTGACCGTATGGTACGCAAGAAGTGTCCATCCAACCAATCCAACTTGTGGGAGCTGCTTCTGGAAGCGTGGGATGCAATTTCTCCAGATTACCTCAACAAATTAACAGCTAGAATGCCAAAGGTCTGCAATGCCGTAATTGCTGCAAATGGAGGATTCTTTGACAAAAGCAAAATTTGATGTAAAAAAAATCTTATTTCAAATACAAATGGTTATTTATAACCTTGTCAATGTCTTGACTCTATTTTCTATTCATTTCACAACGTTTGGTGGTGAATAAGTGTGACTTTTCATGGAAAACACAAAATTGTTTGGGTGACCCCAAACTTTTGAACGGTAGTGTGTATATATATATATATATATATATATATATATATAAAATTATTTTTTTAGTGGTTAGATCTTTGTGACTGTCATTTCAAAAGTAGGTCACGAGCTGAACATTTTTGGGCACCCCTGCTCTATATATATATATCTACCGTTCAAAAGTTTGGGGTCACCCGAACAATTTTGTGTCTTCCATGAAAAGTCAAACTTATTCACCACCAAACATTGTGAAATGAATAGAAAATAGAGTCAAGACATTGACAAGGTTAGAAATAATGATTTATATTTGAAATAAGATTTTTTTTTTTTTACATCAAACTTTGCCTTCGTCAAAGAATCCTCAATTTGCAGCAATTACGGGCATTGCAGACCTTTGGCATTCTAGCTGTTAATTTGTTGAGGTAATCTGGAGAAATTGCACCCCACGCTTCCAGAAGCAGCTCCCACAAGTTGGATTGGTTGGATGGGCACTTCTTGCGTACCATACGGTCAAGCTGCTCCCACAACAGCTCAATGGGGTTCGGGTCTGTTGACTGCGCTGGCCACTCCATTACCGATAGAATACCAGCTGCCTGCTTCTGCTCTAAATAGTTCTCGCACAATTTAGAGGTGTGTTTGGGGTCATTGTCAAATTGGCTCCAATCAAGCGCTGTCCACTGGGTATGGCATGGCGTTGCAAAATGGAGTGATAGCCTTCCTTATTCAGAATCCCCTATACCCTGTACAAATCTCCCACCTTACCAGCACTAAAGCAACCCCAGACCATCACATTACCTCGTCCATGCTTAACAGATGGCGTCAGGCATTCTTCCAGCATCTTTTCATTTGGTCTGCATCTCACAAACGTTCTTCTTTGTGACCCAAACACCTCAAACTTGGATTCATCCGTCCACAACATTTTTTTCCAGTCTTCCTCTGTCCAATGTCTGTGTTCTTTTGCCCATCTTAATCTTTTTCTTTTGTTTGCCAGTCTCAGATATGGCTTTTTCTTTGCCACTCTGCCCTGAAGCCCAGAATCCCGCAGCCGCCTCTTCACTGTAGATGTTGACACTGGTGTTTTCCGGGTACTATTTAATAAAGTTGCCAGTTATTAAATTAAATTA